>NC_081409.1:720027091-720768470 GCF_030272615.1 Cryptomeria japonica | reverse complement strand
CCCCGGTTTTGGAATTAACCAAGAAATGAGCAAGTGCTGTAAATGTAAATGTATGTAAAACAAGTACTAATACCTTGTTCTAAGGATGTTTGTATCCTTATGTGCGAAGGTATAGATGTTGTATGTTGTATGTTGTAGCATGTAGTATGTGATCTCCTCTTCAATGGTTGAATCCTTGACTTGAATGCAACACTTAGCCTTGAATGGAGACTTGAAATGATCAATTGCTTGAAGGAATGCTTGAATGCTTGAATGCTTGAGTATAGTTTCCACGCTTTGTACACATATCCTCTTCATGCCAAATGAGAGAGAAAAATGTAGTTTATATACTTGTCATTTAGGGCTGATAGACTGATTTTCCCAACCTTAGGCTGACCAGGAAAGTTAATTTCCAAATTGCAAACAAAAAGACCCGAGACCCCTTAGGAGACCGGGCCCAAAATAGGACCCAGGGACCAGGGTGTTGGGCGCCATGGTCCTGGGGACCAGGGCGCTGGGCGCTCTGGTCCCACCTCCCGAGACAGCGGGGTGCAAAGAAGGTTCAGGTCAGGGTACAAGAAAATGCAGTTTTCAGTGTCGTAATCAGGTTTCGAGGTCTCCATTCAGGTTGCGTGTTGCATCGCCATCGTGAAGACCGAAATGCAGTCGAAATTGCAAGTGTCGCAATTTTAGGACGCTATAGATAGCAATCTAGATTTTATTAGATTTCATCACATTGGGGAGGGTACCTCTTTACTACTTACCAATATTTATTCCCCTAATAATAGACTTGGTAGAAGTAAACTTCAGAAAAAGATGGAAGCTATTCGGGTTCTTTACAAGGAGGATATGTGGATTGTTATGGGGGATTTCAACACCCCCCTCTGAGACAATGAAAATTTTGGAGGTGTCCCTTCATAATTAGATAGTAGAATGGATCTTTTGAACTTTATCAACAACCAGGGTCTGCATGATATTGAGCTCCAAGGAGCCAAGTTTACTTGGACGAATAGGAGGATGGAAGAAGATCTTATTCAAGTCAGACTTGACAGGGCCCTGATTTCTAATGAATGGTTTAACCATTATCAGTGCTCCCTCTTTGTTATCTCTAGGATAGGTTTTGATCACTTTCCTATGATTTTTGTTGCTGATAATACCACTATTAAAAGAAATTTCCCATTCAGATTTGAAAGGATCTAGCTAGACCACCCTAACCTTGTGTAGGTGATTGAGAAGTGGTAGTCTATTGACGTCAAAGGTACTACTATGCATAGAATTGCGAAAAAATTAAGAAATGTGAAGGATAATATTTAAAAATGGAATAAGGAGGTTTTCAAATATTTGTTTGGTGCCAAGACCAAAACTGAGCTGGAACTCAAGGAAATGCAGGATAACATCCAAATGAGTGGATACAATGAAGTATCAATTAGGGAGGAAAATAAAGTGCTGGTGAAGTACCACAAGATTATCAGAAGAGAGGAAGAATTTTGGAAACAAAGGTCTAGATCTCTATGGCTTAAAGTTGGGGACTAAAATACTAGATTCTTCCATATGACCACTATGAAACACAAGGCTGCTAATAGAATCACGAAGCTAAAAATTGGGGGAACTGAAACAAGGAAGGATGATGAGATTGGGAATGAAGCCAGGAACTTCTTTACATCACTTCTTTCGATGGACTCTGGTCTGGATGGTCATTGCTATAGTGCCATCCTTGAGAATATTCCTTCAACTATTAATGAGGATCAGAACAAGGCCTTGATGGCCATCCTTTCTGAAGAGGATGTTAAAAAGGTAGTTTTTTCTTTTGATGGGAACAAAGCCCCGGGCCCAAATGGATTTTCGTTGTTCTTCTTTCAAACCTTTTGGGACATCCTCAAAGTTGATGTGGTTAAATGTGTGTAGGAGTTTCTTGGGGCTAGAATGATCTTAAAGTAGCTGAATGCAACTTTTTTGGTTCTGATACCCAAATGCTTGGGAGATAACTCTATGGATAAGTTCTGGCCAATAAGCTTATGCAACTCATTCTATTAAATTATTTCTAAGGTGGTAACAAGTAGGCTGTGAAGGATTCTTCCTCTGATCATTTTGCCCCAACATAGTGGATTTGTTTTGGGTAGACAAATCCTTGACTCTATCATTGCTATCCATGAAAACATTCATTCGCTTGTGGATTCAAAAAACAAAGGATTTCTTATGAAGCTGGATTTTTTTAAAGCCTATGATCGAGTGGACTGGAGTTTCTTGGGTAAGCTGCTTGGAGATTCTGGTTTTGGAGGTAGGTTTATTAAGATGATTGATCAACTCATATCAACCCCTTCTTTTTCTGTCATTGTCAGTGGGGTGCCTTCCCCATTCTTCAAAACTTCTAGGGGTATCAGGTAGGGGGATTCGATATCACCTATACTTTTCATCATTTTGGCTAAATGTCTAGGTAGATTTATCAGCAATTATGTTCCTTTGGTGCTCCTCTATGGTATATCACCCTCTTCTAGCTTTAGAGCCTGTACTCATCAGCAATTTGTTGATGATACAATTTTAATGGGATTATCCACTATCAAAGAAGCATCCAATCTAAAGAACCTTCTCAAAAATTATAGTTTGGCCTTGGGTCAAACCATCAATTGGGAGAAAAGCTCTATTTTCTTCTTCAACACCCCAAAGGACAGACAAATCATAATGGCCCGAATCCTTGGATACCAAATTGGTAAACCTCCTTCTATCTACCTTGGCCTCCCTTTGGGATTGAAACCCTCAGAGTTGTTTGAGAATAGTCTTGTTGATAGATTCAGTAGAAAGTTGGCTGGTTCGAAAGGGACCCTTCTTAGTCAAGCTAGAAAAATCTAGTTTGTTTATGCCATTGAGAAAGTCCAGAAATCCTTCCTTAGTCTAGGGTTGAGGAGAAGAAGAGAATGACTCTCATAGCTTGGGAAAATGTGTGTAAACCCAAAAAGAAGGGGGGTCTGGGCTTAAGGAATATCAAAACTTTGAACAAAACTCTTCTTGCCAAAAAAATATGTAGAACTTTTCAGGGAAAAGGAGAATGGAATGATATTTGGAAGGCCAAGTACTTTAGGAAAGTTCCCACCATTGAGGATTTCTTGGTTTCTGATTAGATACCAAGTGGTTCTTTCATTTGGAATAGTGTTATTTAGGCTAAAGGTATTGCTAGTCTTGATAATGTCTGGGCCATAGGTGATGGTAGGAAGGTGGACTTTTGGGATGATGATTAGATTGGTGTAGCCCCTCTTAATAAGAAGGCCTCTCAGATGCTCATTTAGAATTGTAAGGAGAAGATACGTGCCAAAGTGGCTGATTATTGGAAAGATCAAAAGTGGGTAGACCTCAAATGTATTGATCCCAAACTCAAGCAAGTAAATTTAATGATCAACCATGCTATCTTATATACCAGAAGGGAAGACCACATGGTGTGATGTGGGACTTCCTTAGGGGCTTATTCAGTCTCTTCTGTTGTCCTTTTATTGGCACAATCCCAAGATCCTGCTCCTTCCTGGGCTAAGGCTTGGTATCCAGGTTTGATTCCTAAAATCAATATTTTTTTGTGGATCCTTTTGCAAAATAAGATTATAACTACATATAATTTGAGAAAGAGGGGCTTTTGTTACCCAAACATATGCTATCTCTCTCTTATTAATGAGGAATTTGTGAACCACATCTTTTTACACTATCCTTTTGCCACTCCTATTTGGCGGATGTTTTTTCAAATGTTGGATTGAATTGGGTTTTCCTAGAGGAGATGCAGGATTATTTCAGATGCTGGCATTGTTCTACCAATAACATCACCATAAGAAATCTGTGGAAGGTCTCTTTTGCCCATATCCATTAGGGATATGAAAAGAGATAAATAATAAAATATTCCAAAATGATATTAACACCTCTGAAGTGGTGTGGGTCAAGATAAAAAATAAGTGTGTTGAGAATGTGATGGCCTAGGGGGTGCATTGTTGTATCAATAAGGAGGAATTTGATGTTCTCAAAAGATGGAATATCCCAATCTTTTTGGGCTCCAACATCAACCAAATCAATAGAAGATTGTGTTGTTGGTCCTTTCCCCCCAATGATTGGTTTAAGGCCAACTTTGATGGCATGGTGAAAGGAAACCTAGGACCTGCTGGTTTCAGTGGTGTTATCCAAAATTGCAATGGTTTTTGTACTGGGGTGGTTTCCTATCCCTTGGGAATTCATACCAATCATATGGTAGAAGCTATGTGTGCCCTTATCTCAATTAAATTAGCCTATAATTTAGTGGTCAAAATTCTATTGTTCAAAGGTGACTCTAAAAACATTATTAACTACCTTCTACGTAAACATCAACCTTCGTGGACTATATAAAACATCATTGATTCTACCATGGAGTTACTTCAGGGGTTTAAAAAATGCCACATTTCTCATGTTTACAGAGAGGTTAATAGGAGTGCTGACTAGGCTGCAAATGAGGCAGTATGAAGCAAGCTAATTATTACTTGGAATGGTGAAGGGGAGCTACTGTGTGTGGCACATGATATCTTAACTTATGAAAGATTGCATGGTAAGCAAGGTCATATTTGAAATCATTTCTCACAGTGTAAGGAGAAGTCATGGTAGCAAGGGCTGGTTTTGTAGGTAGCCGAGAAGGAGGTACAATAATAATTGCAAGTTCACTTCACATGCTTTATGGGCATTTTTCTCCCTCTCGAACAATAGCATCAGAAACTCCTATAGATTTCAAGTGGGTTCTCACAGAAAGTTTCTAGCAAAGAAAGGAATTAGGTGGGAATTACAGATAATTGATTACAATAGCATTATGGGTGGAAAACCAAAGAGAATGGAGGCTACCACCATTGAAAAATGGAAGAGTCATCTGTAGGTCTTGGTGGTTCTTGAAGATGACTGATTTCATGGAGCGCATGCAGGAGAAATGGCCCAAAATTATGAGAATCATCAAGAAGAGCTGGAACAAAGGCACTTTAACCATAGGCAACATGAAGGTCAAGGTGGTTGAAACTATGATTGTGGAGGCAATAGGTCTTCTGATGGACGACATCAAGTTTTATAGGGACAAAAAGATTTCAGATGTCGCCGTGAAGAAATTTCCGAACGATGAGGAGGAGAAAGCTAGGCTAGTGAAGGGAAGCCATACCTACTTCTTGCCAAAGGTAATTAAATTAATTTGGCAAAGGGTTTTGTTTTCTATAATGGAGTTTATCACACTCAATGGTAGATACACTAGGGTTTACAACTACCATTTAGTCTTACTTAATCAATTTAGGTATAAAGATAAAATTTCTATTCCATATTATCTTTTATGTGCCCTTAATGCTGAGATCAAGGATGCTATATCCAACCCCAGTATCAACCTAACAATGCACGAAGGTTTGATGGTGATTCTCTATAATCACATCAAGAACAAAACTGTCCAGTTGAATATAGCTGAGGTCTCTGAGTCGAAAGAGGAATTCAATGACTCTAATGATGAGGAAGGTGAAGGCTATGACATGGAAGCTGAGATAAAGGACGACCCCCAAATTGCTAGGTCAACCAAAAAAATAGAAAAAAAGAGCATGGGAAACATAACAAAGGATTGGCCAAAAAGAAGCAAAGAGGGGAGGATGAGGATAGCTGGTATGAGGAGGATATTGAGAATGAAAAAAACATGATACTGGAAGTGAGGAGGTCCAAACCCTGGTGAGCCAAAAGAAGAAAAAAGAGACTTCCAAAACTAAGGATGTGGGTACCAAGGACTAGTCGCCTCTCATGACTGAGTCTAAGGATAAGGGCCTGATGGGGGAGGATACGGCCATGAAAGATGCTCACAACTCTGATGTCAGGGAGGTGGGACTGGAAGTGAATCTTGAAACCACTGGTGACAAGACCCAGGAAGAGTATCACTTGGATATTAACCTTTCCATCAATAATGACATGGATAGCTCCAAACAGGTGCTCCTCTAGATGCATAAGAAAATTGTTGGCATTAAAACTAAGCAGGCCTAGAAAGCTAGGAAAATCGAGACTTTACAAGCTTTAGGCTCAGGAAAGTTCAATATCCGCCCAAATTGTCTCAGTGAGCTTAGCAAAGCTATTGGTAAGGCATAGGAGATTATCAATGCTAATCATAATAGCTTTCTTATCCTGGAGAATAGAGTGGGTGCCACTGAAAAAAGACTTGATGGACTTGAGAACACGCTAAAAAAAAAGGTGAGCAAAGTCATAAGATTCTTAAGGTTGCCTCGGCTAGTATGAAGGATCTTACCAATAAGCTGGAAAATGACCATGGCGATAAGGTTACGACGGGCATTATTGATGTTAAGGACGACACCCCAAATGATAAGGAAATAGGGCATGGGAGAAGAAAGTGGGCGATCACTAAAAAAATGTAAAGCCACAACAAGGAAATTGAGGGTATCAAGCAGGCAGCTGATAATATGGAAGGAATAGCTGGAGCTAGAACCTGTGGAAATGCTTCAAAACTTAACCTAAATTTGGGCTTGTGATGGTCCTTTTTGGTTTTTGACTTGTTGTCTCTTGTTTGTTGGTGTTTTGTTCGTCAGCTATCTTTTCTTAGTGTGTTGTCTTTTGTGTTTTTTTGCGCTTTCATGTAAATCTTTTGATCTTTTGACTGTAATGGGTTTCAGGGGCCCATCAAAACCTATTTTTCCAAATTCAAAAACTGATCCATAATGGTCACCTTGTCATATCAACACCTACCTCTCACCAATTGTCATGAACTCAATATATAAATAACAATTACCAAAAAATTACTTTCATAGTTCCAACATAAACCTATTACACTAGTCCTCTCTTTTTATGACTTCCAAAGTGTGTGTAATAAAATAAATATGTTTGAGCTCTAAGATTGAGATTGAGACACCTTAATGCCAACACAAATAATATTGAAATGCACTTATCTGCCACTTCAAAAAAAATTAATGGTTATTAAACGAAAAAATATGACTCAACTTTGTATATAGGTGGATGGAAATAAGTGCGCTTGAAGGAAGAATAACCACTTCCATCATTATGTACATATGTTCATAATATAAAATTAAAATTATCTAACATCTACATGTATATTATTTTTTTCCATTAGTAATAATATGAATTTTAAAAATAATATAAATCAATTAAAATTATGAAAATTAGATTGTGGATAAAAAACTATATAACAAACAAACCCACACCCATTATTCAATCTAAAATATATAAATTGTTAAAAAATTATATAATTAAAATTTAAACTTTAAAATAAATTAAACAAAAAAATCAACTTATATCTAAAACAAAACAATTTAAAATAGAAATATTTTAACCAAAAAGGAAAATAAATGTCAAGTCAAATGTAAAAAGCAAAAATCAAGAATGAAATTTATTGCTCCATTTCTAAAAAGCTAGGGAAGTGTAATTTTTCCTTGGAGATTGTTTGGCCTTCTAATTGTGAAGACACAAAACTAATGCCTTCTTTTCACATGCTTTTGCGATGTGAAATATGACTTTTCACGTCTTGTGCACAATTTCATGAATAGATGTTAATCTCCTCTTTTCATGTACTTTCTTTTAAGATCTGGAATAAAACTTAAAATCGACAATCCATAGATCATTTCATATGTTTTAGTAGACAATCTTGAAAAAGATGAAAATATGTCAATTCCCTCTTTCCATGTAATTTCCTTTCAGATGTAGAATACAACTTCACATCAATCATACACTATGTTTCACACATTTTAATAAACAAACTATATAAAACAGACAAAAAGATATTAATCCCCACTTTCAACATCATTTCTTGTAAGATGTGGAATACAACTTATATTCAAACGTACATGACCTTTCATTGTTTTAATGGGCAAAATCGGTGGAACAGATTAAAAGATGCTTATTTCCTCTTACCACGCATCTTCATCCGTGAATCCATTTCCATCATTCATTGATGTTACCTTCTTCAAAGACAACTCAGTAGCGAATCGTTCACGGCCTTTCACATTCTTTAGCGGAAAAAAGAATGCTTCTACACTTCTTCGTTCCTCTTTTTATGCACCTTCTGAAAGTAAAAGCATGAAGACTTTCATAGCTTATCGCATGGTTTATTGGGCCAAGTTAGCGAAAGAGAGAATGATGCTTCTCCACTCCTACCTGCTCTTTTACCGGATCTTTCTCTGCTTCACTATACGCTCTCTCTTCTTTCATCTTTATTAATACGCAATTCAATTCCATCTTCTCTGCATCTCCCTTTGAAGCATTCCTGCATTTAAGTTAATTTTATTCTGTTTTGCTTGTTTTTCTCAGCTTTAATTTATAGCAAATCCTCAACCTCAGCTCTAACGCATTCCAAACACCAAGCCCCTTTTATAAACATTTTTCTTGGTTTCAATTTGTACCTATTTAAGGGCATCCTCATTTGCTTCTACTTTTGTTGCATTCTCGTCTGGAACCAAACACTTTTGGTATGATATATTCATAAATTGTTGTGGTAAGTACTCCCTGGCCACCAGGATTACGATGCCACACTGAGAGTTTTTGGACAAAGATGAGCTGGTAAAGCTTTACAAGAAGCGATGAAAAGTGCTTCTCTTCATATCGCCATTTTCTCTCAGCATGATCGTTAGAGATGGGGTTAGGGTTAGGGTTAGGGATAGGTCATGGTTAGGCTTTAAATCATGGGTAGGATTAGGATTTACATCATGGTTAGGGTTAGGGTCAAGGTTAGGATGATGATAAGATTATGGTTAGGAATATGGTTATGATTAGGGTTAGAATTTACATAATGGTTAGGATTAGGGTTAGGGTTAGGGTAAGGATTATGGTTTTTGTTTACACAATGCTTAGGGTTAGGTTTATGATTAGGGCAATGGTTACAGTTAGGTTATATGATATGGCCAGGGTTAGGGTTAGGACTTAGGATTATAGGGTTAGGTTTAGGATTATGGTTAGGCATAGGGTTTAGGGTTATGACTTAGGATTATAGGGTTAGGTTTAGGATTATGGTTAGGCATAGGGTTTAGGGTTATGGATAGCGTTAGCATTGGCATCATCGATAAGGCTAGATTAAGGATTATTGGTTGAATTTACACAATGGTTAGGGTTAGATTTATGATTAGGGTAATAATTAGGGTTAGGATATACATCATGTTAGGGTTAGGGTTAGTATTATGTTATGATTAGGGTTAGGGCTTAGGATTATGGATAGTGTTAGGGTTTACATCATGGTTGTGGTTTTGGTCAGGGTTTAATATTAGGATTAGGAAAAGGATTATGGTTAGGGATTACTTCATGGTTAGAGTTAGGGTTATGCTTAGGATTTGGGTTATAGTCAAGTTTAGGGTTAATATTATGGTTACAATTATGGTTTATGGTATGTGATTAGGGCTAATTGTAGGGTTACAATTTACATAGTAGTTAGAGTCAGGCTTAGTATTTACATCATGAATAGGGTTAGGGTTAGGATTACACTTAAGGGTTGGGGTTTACACCATGCTTAGGCTTAGGGTTATATTTAGGGTTATGGTTTTGGTTATGGTTATGGTTATGGATTTAATATAGTGGTTAGGGTTAGTATCATGGATAGGGTTGGGGTTAAGGATTATGCTTAGGTATATGGTTGGGTTAGGTTTATGGCTTAGGGTTAAGATATTGGTATAGAATTCTTAACCCTCAACATAATCCTACTATAGTTTAAACCTAACCATAAACTTAACTCTAATCCTAGAATTAAACCCTACCTAAAATTTGACCTTAGGGTTAGGATCATGACCTTAGGGTTAAGTGTATGGTTAGGACAAGATTATTGTTAGGGTTAGGGTTTAGGGTTTTTATTAGGTTAGGGTTAGGGTTATTGTTAGGATTATGGTTATGGTTATGGTTATGGTTATGGTTATGGTTATGGTTATGGTTTACATCATTGTTGGTGTTACAATTAGGGCTGAGTTTATGGTTAGGCTTAGGTTTATGGTTATAGAGCTCAACACAAGTGGAAAGCATCCATGGTTTTCAAAACCAACTCCAATACCAAAGAGGTATGTGGTACCATAAATACCAACTTGCTAAACTTATGACATGCTACACATAGCAACTTCCAAAGAAACAATGCATAACTCATCCATAATGGTCACCTTGTCATATGTAACATCTACTTGTCACCATTTTTCAAAAGTGAACTCAATACATAAATACCAATTGCCTAAAAAAAAACTCCCCATGACTCCTCCACTAAACTAGTAACTTTCGTAGTTCCAACATAGAAACCTATGACACTAGTCGTCTCTTTTTATGACTTCCAAAGTGGGTGTAATAAAATAAATATGTTTAGACTCTAAGGTTGAGACACCTTAATCCCAACACAAATAATGTTGAAATACACTTATTTACCACTTTTAAAAAAATTAATGGTTGTTAAAGGAAAATTATGACTCATCCTTGTATGTAGATGGAAGAAAAAATAACCACTTCCATCATAATGTGCACATGTTCATAATATAAAATTAAAATTATTTAACATCTACATGTATATTCTTTTTTCCATTATTAATAATATGAATATTAAAAATAATAAAAATTAATTGAAATTATGAACTGGACACTCAGACAAACCATTTTGCCAAGGCAAATGCAGTCTACATTGGGCTTAAAATGGCTAGCCATGGAGGATTTAAGAAGGTATGGTTGGAGAGTGAACCGTTAAATGTAATAAATTATTTGAATAGAAAATCTCCTCCTATCTAGACGATTAACCATTTAATGCACAAATTCTTTGAAATAATGACCAAATTTGAGGCTATTAAAATCTAACATATTTTGAGGGAGGGTAACAGACCAACTGACCACATGGAAAATCTCGATGTGGTTAGAGATGATGAAAAGTGGTGGCAGGAAGGGGTTTCCTTCCCATTTGAGTTGTGTGAGTTGGCGAGAAAGGACATCAAAAATATCTCTTCGCTTGAACATTAATGATGATAGATCAAATGTGTAGGTCTTTCATAAAATGAAGTGAAGATGAGTTTCTAGATTGTTCCTATGGCTCTGTTTATTTTGCATCGGCTTGAAGCTTGGTTTTGGTGTCATCAAAAAGAACTACAGAAGCAATTTCATAATGGGGGGAGACAAAAATAGAATGAAGCCATCCCCGTGTGAGATTTGGGAGAAAAATGATGAGGTTTGGATGGAAATCATTGATGGTGGAATGGAGCCCTTTGTTCGGAAACTTCATGGATAGAACCATCATCTCACGGACTTGTTTGTGAGTAATTGGGATAATGGAGTATTGCATGTGTATGGGGAAGAGTTTAGAATCGATGAATCCTTTATTGCTGAGATTATTGGACGCAGTATGGAGGGTAGGAAATTTTCTAGGGAAAGGAAGAATTTAGAAGAAGTCATCTTTGTTTTCTATGAAAAACAGAGTGAAAGAAGTAGAGTTAAGAAGAACCTGGATGGCGGCTAGAAGAGGTTGGACCTTCAAAGTCTCTGGGTGGACATGATAGAATTCATAATGACATACATAACCCTCAATGGCTACTTTGCTAGCATCTTTTGTTACCATTTCACAATTTTGAATCATTTTAGGCATGACAAAAGAATTTCCATTCTGTTTTACATGTTATCTTCATTGGAGTTATCTATTAGAAAGAATTCTAAGAATGTGGATAATCCAGTTCTACATGATGGTTTAATCCTCCTAATCATGGAGTATGTGAAAGCCCATGAGGTTAAACCCTCCCCTATTCTGAAAAAATATGTCTTTAATCATCCAGGAGGTGCATGAGGTTTTAGATATGGAGTTTGATAATGTAGAAGGCAGAATGGCTATGGACTAGAATGATGTCCATGTGTCAGACGAATTGGATTATAAACCCTAGAAGGATGAGGGTCCCATGAAGAAAACCACTCCTGTTACTATTAGTAGTAGAAAAAACCCACCGAAAATAAATGTCATCTCGCAGACCCACATCCTGGGCCCACAACATCTGAAAAAATAAAAGATTGCAAAAAAGGTGGAGATTTTTGACAAGAGGGATAGTGAAATAAAACTTGCATCCCCCTCAATATGGACTCCAATAAGACCAAAGATGATGAAATGGATGTTGATAAGATCCAATGGAAGTTGCTAATGTATCAGGAGAAGTGCTTTTGATGGTTTTTTGTGGAAACTAATATTCTGAAACAGCAGATTAAGGATCTCATTGCCACTTTCACTGAGATCCCAACTCCAAATAAGACTGATGAAGTCTTCAAGTTGTCCCAACAAATTGTGAAAGATATTAAGGTTATGAAGACTGAACATGAGACTAAAATAAACAAGCTGGAGAAAAAGATACATAAATTGAATAGTACACTTAAGGGTTTGGTGGAGGTTAGCAAGGAAGCCATGCATAATAGTGCTAAGGGTCTCAAAAGAGTTAATGAGGAAATTGCCATTTCAAAAGGAGCAGATGGCTAGAGCCGAAAGATCCCAAGATATTAACCTGGCTAAGACGAATCAAGAGGTGTAGGAATCCATGGGACCATGCACCAGGACTAGGAGAAAACATCACGTAATAGGTAGTTCAAGGTTCATTATGGATTAACTCTAAGAGATTAATAATAAAGTAATCCAGAAGAATGTTGAGCTTATGAAATCTCTTTCTTAGTTTTTCTTGCTTGTGCGTCTTGGTTAGGTCTATATTTTGTGGGTCTCTATTTTTGGGTGAATCCATTGTTTTGTAGCTGTTTAGCGGTTGGTTAGACTCTAGTTACTATGTTTAATTTTTTTCTTGGATTTGGACTTCAGATCCCTATAAAACCCATTTATCTTAATAAAAAAATTAAAATTATGAATATTAGATTGTGGATAAGAAACTATTTAACAAACAAACCCACACCCATTATTCAATCTAGAATATATAAATTATTAAAAAATTATATAATTAAAATTTAAAAATTTAAATAAATTAAACAACAAAATCAACCTATATATAATACAAAACAATTTAAAATAAAAAAAATTTAATCCAAAAATAATATAGAGTCAAATGCAAAAAGGAAAAATCAAGAATTAAATTAATTGCTCCATTTCTAAGAAGCTAGGTAAGTGTAATTTTTCCTTGGAGATTCTTTGTCCTTCTAATTGTTAGAACACAAAACTAACTTTTGAAAAGGAAAATATATGGTTTTTAAAGAGGGGTTTCACATAGTTAAGATACTAATGTGATCTTTTCACACACTTTTAAGATGTGAAATACAATTTACAGTGTACATGACATTTCACATGTCTTAGTGGACGAAGTATGAATATATGTTAATGTCCTCTTTCTATGTGCTTTCTTTTAAGATGCAAAGTACAACTTAAAATCAACTATCTATAGATCATTTCAAATTATTTCATATGTTTTATTGGACTAACTGAAAGATGAAAAGATATAAATTCCCTCTTTTCATGTAATTTCCTTTAAGATGTAGAATACAACTTCACATCAATCATACACTATGTTTCACACATTTTAATAGACAAAATCCATAAAAAAAAGCAAAAAGATATTAATCCTCTCTTTAGACAACATTTCTTGTAGATGTGGAATACAACTTATATTCAAACGTACATGACCTTTCATTGTTTTAATCGGCAAATTTGGTGGAACAGATCAAAATATGCTTATTTTATATTACCAATATTTTCGTCGGTGAATCCATTTCCATCATTCATCGATGTTACCTTCTTCAAAGACAACTCAATACCGAATCGTGCAAGGCCTTTCACATTATTTAGCAGGAAAGTCATTGAAAGAAGAAAAAAGAGGCTTCTCCACTTCTTTGTTCCTCTTTCCATGCACCTTCATAAAGAAAAAGCATGAAGACTTTCACAGCTTATCACATGGTTTAGTGGAACCAAATGATGCTTCTCTACTCCTTACCTTCTCTTTTCCCGGATCTTTTTCTTCTCTCTCTTCTTTCTTCTTTATTAATATGCATTTCAATTTCATGTTCTCTGCATCTCCCTTTGAAGCATTCCTACATTTAAGTCGATTTTATTCCATTTTGTTTGTATTTCTCTGCCTTAATTTATAGCAAACCCTCAATTTCAGCTCTCACTCGTTTCAAACACCAAGCCCCTTTTATCGGAACTTTTCTTGGTTTCAATTTGTATCTATGATGGTGTCCTCTAACACAGGTAGTGCATTTGATGCAATAATACCATCTACTTCTACTTTTGTTGCATCCTCGTCTGGAACCAGACACTTACCCTATGATATATTCATAAATCATTGTGAAAAGGGTGTCAAAAACTCCTTGGTCACCAGGATCTATGATTCCCTAGATGCCACGGGACTGCGAGTGTTTTTGGACAAAGATGAACTGGAGCTTGGGGATTTATTGCCTAAAGCTTTACAAGAAGCCACAGAAAGTGCTTCTCTTCATATCGTTATTTTCTCTAAGCATTGGTCTTTGGCAGAACTGGCATTTATGGTTGAAAGTAGCATCCCCATTTTCTATTATGTTGAGCCGTCTGATTTAAGATGGGTTGCTGTTGGACGAAAACAAAAATATGGAGATGACTTCTTAGAGCATGAAAATACGAAAAGATAGTCTTGCAGGTTTTAACCATAGATGCCAGTTCCGCCAAGTTTCATGGTGTATTGTCGAGATCGTCAAGAATAATGAGCAAGAATCCTCCTGTCATAGTTTTAATAGTTATGCATGGCTACATGTTTTTTATTTACAAAATAGTCCACAATTTTTCACCTGTCTGAATGATCCAAATTATGGCTTTGGAGTACAATACCTGGTGTGAACTTGTGGTATTGTCAATTTGTTTTACAAGAACAAAACTAATTCAGAATTATAGCAAGTCAAAAAGTAATTCTTTCCTTTTCAAAAATCAAGTTTATACAAAATTTGACCTTCATGTGGTCACAACATACCTTTGGGATCCATGACTGTTCAACTCCCAAATCCTGAAAAACCAACTAGAAATAGACATCGAGATAGCTATCCCAAAATGACAACCTATTGCTAGATACCAACATTAGAATATCAATCATGAACCAAGGTCCTGAACACCCATAGGAGTAGCTAACACAGGCGGTGCAACCATTTTATGCTAACCAAATAGAGAAAACTATCTCGATGACACTTCATCGGAATAACTATACTAATTACAGACTTGACACTTTCGGATGTCTATCGACATAGCCAACAACAGTCAGCTTAACAACATTTTCCAAACCTAATAGAGAGAACTATCCCGATGACAATCTTGACATTTTTTTAACAACTGAGACACCTTATCAGGATAGCTATCTCAATGATGATATTGACAATAGAGATATCGTATGGGTATAGCTATCTCAATGATAACATTGACAAACTAGACCTCTTATCAATATAGCTATCCCGATGACAACATTGATAATTTATTTACAACAACAACACTTTATCGGGTTAACTATCCCGATGACAACAAAATGACTCCAAATTTAACATTTCTGAAATTATTTCCTGAACATTCCTTCCCACTTGGAAAGAAATGGGCCCCATTGCATCCACAGTCTATAGAAGATGAGGAAAACAAGGCTGAATCTGATCTAGAGTAAGCCATTTACCCTACTAAGGAAACTGACCTACTTGAACCACTTTGTACAAATAAATTTGCTATTGTTTCAAGTTTTTCACCATGGTGTCCATAACCTGATCACATTGTAATGGAGCATCTGCTTCTAGATTTGGTTCTATATTATCAATTGTTACTGCAACATCAATAACATCCAATAGTGGAGGAAAATACCGTTTCAACAATTCTACATTGAAGACAAGATGAAGACCCAAGAATGGAGGTAAATTGAGCTCAAATTCATTATCACCAACTTTCTTAATGACTGCATGTGGGTCATAAAGTAGCGGGCGAAGTTTCTTGTTGGCACCTTGCAATCTCTCTTTCTGAATATGCAACCACACCTTATATGCAACTTGAAAATTATGGTGGGTGTGATGCTCATCATGCCTTTCCTTATATTTTTTATTTGTGTGTTCAAAATTTCATGAACCTATTGTTGCAGATAATAAATTCTATCAACAAATCATGTTTCCTTGTCTTCCTCCTTATCAACACTTTAGACCAAATTAGGTTGAATATGTGGTATAGGAACATCCATGGGTGTTAATGGCTGATAACGAAGACAAACTTCAAAGGCGCTATGACCAATCAAACTATGAATTGCCCTATTGTAGCTATGCCTAACATATGGAAGGATTTCATCCCATGTAAAGGGATTCTTTGAGTGATACATGCGTAGAATTTGGATGATCATTTGATTGACTACCTCTGTTTGACAATCTATTTGATGATGGAAAGTGGTAGACTTTGTTAAAGTTGTTTCCATCTTTCCCCAAAGTAAAGACCAAAACTTCCTGAGAAATCTGCTATCCCTATTTGAAATAATACTATTTGGAAGACCAAAATGAACCCATATATCTTCTAAGAAAAGATTTGCAGTGTCCTCTATAGAGATTGTCTTTTTAGAAGCCACTATTATGGCCATTTTTGAAAACCTATCAACCACAATATATACACAATCATGCCCTTGTTTGGTGGTAGGGAGACTAGACATAAAAGTCATAGAAACTGAATGCCAAGGTTTTCTTGGAATAGGAAGTGGCATATACAAACCTAGTTTATGATTGGCAAGCTTTGCAATAGCACATGCTCAACATGCCTAAATATATGAAATTACATCACTCCTCAATTTTGGCCAATAAAAATGTCTCTAGAGTATTGCAGTAGTCTCACCTATTCCAAAATGATCGACAACCTTGCTATAATGAGCTTCCCATATCAACCTCTTGGGCTCTACATTAGGCACACAGATATGGCCAAAGTGACAAAACATATCATCCTGCAAATAGAAATCATTCACATGGTTTCCCTTTACCAACTAATTATAAACATCTGCAAGCTCACTGTCATTCTTGTACAAGTGAGAGTAGGTTTTAGTTTTATGACCACATGATTCCAATACAATACTTATAGCTACAACTGGAGGCCTACTCAAACAATCTGCTACTTTGTTAGTGCTTCCCTTCTTATGATGAATATTGAGATGAAATTGTTGAAGATAGGTTGACCATCTTTGGTGTCTATCATTCTACAACTTCACTTGTGTTTGCAATAATCAAAGAGGTTTGTGATATGTGTGAATGAAAGTCTCCATACCCAAAATGTAATACTTCCAGTACTTATAAGCTTGAACAATGGCATATAGTTCCTTGTTGTAAGTGGGATACCTGCGTACTGTATCAGAAAAAGTCTCTGTGATATGCAACTGGATGACCATGTTGCATGAGAACTTCTCCCAGGGCATATTTGGATGCATCAATTTGTATCTCCAATGACTGTTGTCGATCAGGAAGAGATAAAACTGGCACAAATCATAACCTTCATTTTAACTCCTCGAATGCTTGTTGTTGAGAAACTATCCACTTGAACTTCACTTGCACTCCTCCTCGCAATGACTGATTTAAGGGACAAGATAAATGTGAAAATCCCAATATAAACATGCGATAACAATTTGCCAGCACAAGAAAACTATGTAAATTTGTAAGGTTTTTAGGAGAGGATCAGTTCATGATTACTTGTGTTTTGTCAAGATCAATATGAACACTCTCACTATCAATAACATACCCCAAATATCTAATGCTCTTCGTACCAAAGGAACACTTTTCTTTGTTTGAATATAATCCATGATCTTGGAAAGTTGAGAAGATTTGGTCCACATGTTGTAGATTCTCCTCCCAAGTCTTGTTGAAGATAAGTATATCATCCAAGTACACTACTACAAAGGAATCAGTGAATGGTCTAAGTACATCATTCATCATTCTCATCAATGTAGCTGGAGCATTCGTTAGATCCAAGGAAATTACTAGCCATTCAAACAAACCTTCCTTAAATTTAAAAGTTGTCTTCCACACATCTGTTGGGTTGATTGGTACATGATGATACGCAGATTTCAGATCAATTTTATTGAAGAAATTGGCTCCCATAAGCTGGTCCATAAGGTCATCTATCTGAGGGATTGGGTATGTATTTTTTACTATAATTTTATTCAATTATCGATAATCAATGCAAAGCCTCCACGTCCCATCCTTTTTATTTGCTAAAATAGTTGGGCTACCACAAGGTGATGTACTTGGCTAGATATGTCCCTTCTAAATCAAATCTTGTATTTTTCTTTTAATCTCATTATTTTCTAATGCTGACCTATAGTACACTAGTTCATTAGGTAATTGATTTCTTGGTATCAAATCAATAGAATGTCTAACTTGATAGCATGAGGGTACCCCAATTGACAATTTAAATAAATTTTGATATTTTGCCACTATCTGATCCATTGGTCTTTGTTATTATTTAGAGGTATTTATAATGGTATGTGATTATATATATATTTTCTTTCTCCCCCAAGACAAATTATCAACACAAATGTTCTAGTTTGAGCAATCAACCTCTTACACTAGTTAGCACTAATTAAAGATGCAGAGTATGCAGGACTTACCTCTGGTATTCAATATTTTTGTCCACACAATTTGATTGTCACACTACATGGATGAGATTCATATATGTCATGTCATTGATACATGTATGGTTGTCCTAGCAAAACATCACAAACATCAAGAGGGGATAAATCACAAACAACTTCATTTGTGAAAGGCTTGATAGAATATGAGAGGCGACATTGTTGATTCACTTGAATGTCTCACCCTTGACTTACCCATCCCATGGGGTAGGGTTGTGGGGGTGTTGTAATTTTCAAATTCAACTGCTTTACAGTTTCAGCCAATATTAGGTACTTTTGGCTTCCACTATCAACAATAAAATGTAGGGCTTTCTGCCCAACCCACATTTTCCAATGGAATAATCTTTCCTCATCCTCCCAAGGTAATATTTTTGTAGTAGCTACTGTTGCATATGGATCATCCTGAATGAACTTTTCATAGTCTTTTTTTGTGCAAGTTTCTACCACCTCAGGCTTCACTTTGTCCTCATGGGTCTCCATTGCTAAATTATTTATAGTTTTGTAATATTTTGTATTATGAGAGGATCTTTTATGAACCTCACACCACATACCTAAATCTTATTGTATTTTCTTCACACCTCTTTTTCATTGGCAAAGTGAGGATTGACTCTTTAGTCATTTGTTTTCCTATGGTTTTGCTACTTTCACCCTTCCATTTATTGGTTGCAAAGTTATCCCTTCTACCTTTCTATTTGAACTTCTCTTCGATCTTCGAAGAAAACTTGTAAGCACTGGATAAAGTCTCTATGTTCAAAAATGCCATCTCAGTTTGGATATACCTATTAAGCCCACTTTGATATTTCAAAACTCGATGTTTTTCAAAATCTTTGATGCCAAGCTTTTCCAATAGAGAGTGGAATGTGTTGGTATATTCCTGAAAAATTGTTTGATCCTTCTTCTATCGAAGTAATTTCCATTGCATATAATTTTGTTTGTATATATCTGTAGGAAAATATTCTTCCTTTATGTGTTCCACGAATTCTCCCCATGTAGGCTTTTGATAAAAAAACAAATGTATTTTCAGTTTGTAACTCTTGAGATGATACTTTTGCTTCCCATGAATGTTTCTCATGACCCTCAGGCTTGAGAAAAGCAAAAGTAATTTTTTATTTATCTGAGAATTGATTAATAGAAAAATACTACTCCAATTTTGACAACTAATCATCAATAGAATCCATATAAATCTTTCCCTAGAATGTAGGGATATCAAAATTCACCTACATCTTGAATAGAGTGCATCTAGTGAATGGCGGGTTCACTTGTGACCCACAAATTTCTAGCATCTGTTTAAATTGTTCCATCATTTATTCATGTTGCTTCTTCAACGTGTCTTCAACCAATATTTTCATGTCATCGTCATTTTTAAATTTCAACATCTATGATCATGAGTGTCTTAGAGGAAGGTAGTCTGAAGGATTTCTTGTCTCCAACCCAAGCCTTTGACATGTTGGTCATGTGCAATGTGACATATAGGAGCAAACTTGCTCTCATACCACTGATTCGAACAATGGTTTCAAAGTACAATACCTAGTGTGAACCTATGGTATTATCAATTTTGTTTACAAGAACATAACTAATTCAGAATTATAGCAAGACAAAAAGTAATTCCCTCCTTTCCAAAAATCAATTTTATACAAAATTTGAGTTTCCCGCGGTCATAATAGATCTTTGGAATCCATGATTGTTCGACTCCCAAATCTTGAAAAAACAACTAGACACAGACATCAAGATAGCTATCCTGAAATCACAACCTACTACTAGACACCGACGTCAGAATAGAAATCCCAACCTGAGGTCCTGAACACCCATCAGAGTAGCTAACACAAGTCATGTAACCATTTGACGCTAACTCGAGAGAGAAAACTATCTTGATTACACTTCATCGGAATAACTATACCGATGACAGACTTGACACCTTGGTAGGTCTATTGGCATAGCCAAAAACAATCAGCTTAACAATATTTTCCAAATCCGATAAAGAGAACTATCCCAATGATACTTTATTGGGATAACTATCTTGATGAAAAACTTCACATTGTTTTAACAACGTAGACACCTTATTGGGATAGCTATCCCAATGACGGCATTGACAACATAGACATCCTATTGATATAGCTATCCCGATGACAACATTGACAAACTAGACATCTTATCGATATAGCTATCCCAATGACAACATTGGCAATTTGTTTACAACAATAACACTTTATCGGTTAACTATCCCGATGACATCAAAATGACTCCAAATTTGACATTTTTGAAGTTATTTCTTGATTACCAAATCCTTGCACTTTGTAGGTTTAGTTAATGGCTGTCCACAACTATGATCTTTAAAATTGACAGTTGTAAAGTAAAAAAAATTCAAAATTTGTATATTAATATTTTAATTTTCAATTATTTTCCTTTTATAATATTGTGAGATTTTGTTATTACATAAGTTATAATTTTTTAACAATTCTATTTATTTTATTCATTAAAAGTATAAAATTTTAATTATTCAAAAGATAATTAAACACAATATTCATTGATAATTCAACAAAAAATTGGATTCTTAAGATTTATAAATACAAACATTTGTCTTAATATTGTCTTCCAAATTTGTTCATCTTATATTCTTAAAATACAAAATTTTATGATTTAAAAGCTATCATTTTTATTTATATAAATCTTAATTTAGTATATTTCTTGATAATTCTTCACCTTGTTTTAATTATTTTTAAACATTAATATTAATGTTATATATTTTAAAATTCACTTAAAAATTTATTAATTTTCAATTTTTAAAATAACACCTTATTTTTAAATAATATCTATTTAATTTAATTTAAAATGATCAAACATAAATTAAAAATTCAAATAAACGAATGCAGCTAAAATAGAAATGGCAAATATCATTAAGAGGCACTATTAATATTTTTCTTTTTAGAGAATATTTTGTATACATTAAGATAATATTAACAAATATCACTTAGTATATTACAATAAAATATTTGTTGTAATTTTCAATTATTTTAATTTTGAATTATTGTTACTTTAAATATATATTAATTTAATTATATTTATGCAAAATTTACTATAATTCTCACTTCAATGCAATAATATTAATAATTAAAGTTTTAAACCAATCATAATGTAGATAAATCATTTGTATAATTAAGCCGAGAGGCTTCTACAATGGCAACAAATTTATGCGTCAACATTTGGGGGTTTTCAATAATTTTGATGGTCATTTTTGGTTTTCAATTATTTAAGGTTTAAAATAATAATTAATTAATATAGAAAGTTAAATAATTAATAGATTAATAGATTTGGTTTTCAAAACGGTTATGAGAGAGTTTCACTCCATTTGATAATTAAAAATTGCAAAAATGGTAATGCACCATTCTTCGAAGGGATCAATTGTGGAGTTTCATTGTGAAATAGAGGTATGTAATATTGTTTTATAGATTTCATATTGTTTTCATATTTGTAGGTTTGTTGAATCTATTTTATTTACAGAATCATCAGCGTATTAATATTCAACTTTTGGAAAGCTATCTGGATTGATTCTTCTATGTAGTTGTGTGACAGGTGAAGATGTGGGGACACTTACACCAAAAACAACTGGGTTATCTATTAACCACATGAATTTGCTACACTTTATAATTTCAGTATGCATTGATCTCTGGTTTTGATTCTTAATATTTACCAACATCAATGTTTCAGATATGAAAACAAAATAAAATCAGTTTCATGTTACTGATGGATTGTAAGATAAGATCTAAAATCATGAAGATGAAAATAAATGAAACCAATTTTATCTTATAGGATCGTGGAAATATGATCCAAAATATTGATATTATAAAATGTTGCAAAATTGAATCTAGAAATCTACAGATACTGAGTCTTCATCTCCTAAATGTGTTTACTTTGATCTTGGTTGTGTACGTAATTGGATTCCTGCATAAGTGATTCCAGCTAAACTTTGTAACACTAATATTTGTCTGTTTCATCATGTAGCTTACAAATCTAGAAAACGGTGAAGAAAATAGTCTAAACAATTGTAACTCGGAGGGGCAAGAAAATGGTCTAAATGATTGTAACTCAAAGGGGCAAACTCCTCCACCTACATTTCATGTACAACCAAGCCAGTCGAACTTGCAAGGCAGTGGATTTTGAAACCCTAACCCTAAAGATTAGGGTTTTTGCTCCGCTATCTATTTCTCCATAGATTTGTAAGGTGTTTATCTGCATGTACGATGATGTTGCTTCGTGGACCAAAGCACATATTTTTATACCGTAAATAGATTTGCAGAAACCTTGTTCTAACAATTATAGTGAAAATAAAAATAAAAATTATGGTGCACACACTGAAAAACAAATAACTAAATTGGGTTCATCTTTGTAGTTTTAATGGTAGTTTTTAAATCGAGGAGCACTTCAGCAATGTCTAGACATTTTCCTGGCAGATTGATATAACTTTTTGTCATAGATTGTGATTGAAAATTTGTTTAAAAATTAATTCTTTCTATTTAAAAAATAAACAAATATGATCAAATTTGCATTTAACTCATAAATGTGCATCGTGACTATTAGGTCAAATCAGTATAAAAAGATTTTCAGCTAATTTTTCTAACATCAGATATTACAAATTTAAATACATAAGATCAATAACTTTTTAAAATATGTGAAATTAAAAATTTAAGCCATAAATGAATAGAATTGTTTATTAAATATTTGAAAATTTCTCAATAATACCAGCTGATATATTTCATAAAAATCTCTCCATAAAAAAAAACCATAAAAAATTTAAAATATAATAACTTATTTAAATATATTGTATGTCTCCAAGCATTGACATAAGCATTATTATTTCAATTATAAAAATGACAAATAGACAAAGAATATTGAAATATTGTTACTCAAACTAAAATGCAGATTGAGGTATGCAAAGTTCATTACATAGGAAAAATATTGGATGAAAATGATGAGTAGTTTTAATGAAGTTTAATCTACTTAAAATGATAAAAAGAAAAAGTAAGAAATTAAAAAAACTAAAAAATAGATATCCTATTTTCAATGCATCATTTTATTTTAATATCTCTTTCGATCCATGAAGGTGTAAGAAATTAAAAAAACTAAAAAATAGATATCCTATTTTCAATGCATCATTTTATTTTAATATCTCTTTCGATCCATGAAGGTGAGTCCAAATTAACCAAAAAGATAGAATGAAAATAATGATTAGTTTTAAAGAAGTTTAATCTACTTAAAAATGATAAAAAGAAAAGTAAGAAATTAAAAACTGAAAAATGGATATCCTATTTTCAATGTGTCATTTTAACTAACTCATGAGTAGAGGAGGGTTGATCTGGATTGGGGTTGTAGAGGGAGTATTTAACATTTATTCATTTGTGAATTTTTCTATATTTTTGTATATGTTGCACAGTATGTTTTCATTATCTTTATGAATAACTTCTTTTCAATTTTAATAAACTCATTTGAATTGCAGAAATGAGGAGATCAATGCATTGCAGAAGGAATGCAAGATCCCAGTGAGAGTTGTAAATCTATTTTACAACTAATTATTGATTCATTTAACAATTAAAAATAATATCTTTTTTAATATTTTATAAAAAATGTCTATAAGTGTTATGAATGCATTATCCTACAATAGCTACCTATTTATAGCCTTACCTTAACACTAAACTCTAATTAACTATAACCTTAACCCCTAAACCTAATCTCTCTAAATAAATGCAAACCCTAACTTAATCTTAAAGTTAACTCTAATCATATAGTTTTAAAATTTTCCAAATTGTATCATAAAAGTTTAAACCCTTAATTAATTTTTTGGTTTGATTACCATTATTTGAATTTTAAAATTTGAATTTTTTTTCATGCAAAAACAAAAAGGGTAGAATAGAAATTTTGTTAATATATTTAGATTAATTTCTTTTCTTTTTTCAATTTCACAACTAAAAGCATAATCTAACAATTTATTATCAATTAAATTTTACTAATGACTATAGAGTATAAGTTTAAGTACATAATAATAAAGATTCTTTTAATATTTTATAAAAAATGATTATAAGTGTTATGAATGCATTATCCTACAATAGTTACCTACTACCCTTACCTTCAAACTAAACTCTAATTAACCCCTAAACCTAATCTCTCTAATTGAATGCCAACCCTAACCTAACCTTAAATTTAACTCTAATAATATAATTTTTAGATTTTTAAAATTATATCATAAAGGTTAAACCCTTCATTAATATTTTGGTTTGATTACCATTAGGCTTTGATAAACACTAAAAGCATACTTAATCATTGTTTTAGTTTTAAATTTATTCTAAAACTAATTATTGATTCATCTAACAACATTAAAAAAATAAAAACCCTAACTATAATGAAAACCTTACCATAATAAAACCCTCATGTTGACAATATCTCTAATCTAGACCTGATTGAACTCTAAACCATAACTTGACCCTAAACTTAAATATAACCCTAACTTCACCCTTACTACAATCCTAACCCTAACCCTTAACACTAACACTTAACCTATGATACAAACCCTAACCCTTGAGATAATCCTAAACGTAACCCTAATCCTAAGCCTAACCATAATCTTAGCCTTATCCCTAATTTTAACCCTAACCATGATATAAATTCAAACCCTAACCATTAGCCTAACCCTAACAATGATGTAAAACCTAACTACAATCCTAACCCTAACCCTTAACCCTAACTCTAACCCTCTAATATATAACCCTAAATCCAAAGCCCTAACTCTAACCCTCAAATATAAAACCCTAAATCCTAACATCTAACACTAACTCTAACCTTAAACCCTAAATCCAAAACCTAACCATTAACCTAACCCTAACAATGATGTAAACCCTTACTACAATCCTAACCCTAACCATTAACCTAACCCTTAAAGAGATGCAAACCATAACCATTAGCCAAACCCTAACCCTAACCATGTTGTAAATCCAAACTGTACCCATTAACTTAACCCTACCAATGATATAAATCATAAACATAATCCTAATCCTAAACCTAACCCTATGATATAAACCCTAACCATTAGCCTAACCCTAACAACAATGTAATCCCTAACTACAATCCTAACCCTAACCCTTAAAACTGTAACTCTAAGCCTCTAATATAAACCTTAAACCCTTAACCGCAATCCTAATGTTGTGATATAAACCCTAACCCTAAACACAAAACTAAGCATAATTGTAAATCCTAATCCTAGCCCTAATCATAATCCCATGATATAAAGCCTAACCCTAGAAATAATCATAACAATAACACTAAATACTAATCCTAACAACAATTGTAAACCTAACCCTAACCTTAACCCTAAATCCAAAACCTAACCATTAGCTTAACCCTAACAATGATGTAAACTCGTACCCGTACTGTAATCCTAATCCTAACCATTAACCTAACCCTAAAAGTGATGCAAACCATAAATATAAATCCAAACCATAACCAAAACAATAAATTTAAACCATAACCCTAGAAAAACTCCTAAATGTGACCCTAAATCCTAAGCCTAACGATAATCTTAACCCTTTCCCTAACCTTAATCCTAACGATGATATAAATATAAACCCTAACCATTAGCCTAACCTTAACAATGATGTAAACCCTAACTATAATCCCAACCCTAACCCTTAACCCTAACTCTCACCCTCTAATATAAACTCTAACCCTAACATTGTGATATAAACCGTACCCCTAAACATAAAATGAACCATAATCGTAAATCCTAATCCCAACCCTCATCCTAAGTCCATGATATAAACCCTAACCCTATAAATAATCATAACAATAACATCAAATCCTAAGCCTAACAATAATCATAACCCTAACCCTAACTCTAACCTTAAACCCTAAATCCAAAACCTAACCATTAACCTAACCCTAACAATGATGTAAACCCTTACTACAATCCTAACCCTAACCATTCACCTAACCCTAAAAGTGATGCAAACCATAACCATTAGCCAAACCCTAACCATATTGTAAATCCAAACTATACCCATTAACTTAACCCTAACAATGATATAAACCATAAACATAATCCTAATCCTAACCCTAACCCTATGATATAAACCCTAAATCCTAAGCATAACCACAATCTTAACCCTAACCCTAGCCTTAACCCTAACCATGATGTAAATGCAAACCCTAACCATTAACGTAACCCTAAAAGTGATGCAAAGCACAACTATAACCCTAACCCTACACATAATCCTAAGCGTAGCCATAAATCATAAGCCTAAACATAATCTTGACCCTGACCCTAACCCTAACCATTAACGTAAACCTAAGAATGATGTAATATCTATCTATAATCCTAACCCTGACCCTTAACCCTTTGATATAAACCCTAAGCATAGACATAACCCTTACCATAATTCTAAATATTAATCCTTTGAACCAAAATCATAAACTTAACCATAACTCTAACCCTGATGCTAATCCTAACCCTAACGGTGTGATATAAACCCTAACCCTAAATGTAAAACTAACCATAATCATAAATCCTAATCATAACCTTAATCCTAATCCCATGATATAAACTCTAAACCTAGAAATACTCATAACAATAATACTAAATCCTAAGCCTAACCATTAACTTAACTCTAACAATGATATAAACCCTTACTACAACCATAACCCTAGCCATTAACCTAACCCTAAAAGTGATACAAACCATAACTATAACCCTAACCCTTAACCCTAAGTATAACCTTATGATATACATCCTAACCCTAAACATAATCCTAACCATAACCATAAATCCTGAGGCCTAAACACAATCTTAACCCTAACCCTAACCCTGACTCTAACCATTAACCTAACCCTAACAATGATGTAAAATCTATCTATAATCCTAACCCTAACCCTAATCCTATGATATAAATCCTAACCCCAGACATAACCCTAACCATAATTATAAATGTTAAGTCTAACCACAATCTTAAACTTAACCATAACCCTAACCATTGTGCTCACTCTCATCCTAACATGGTGATGTATAAACAACAACCCTAAACATAAAACTAACCATAAATGTAAATCCCAATCCTAACCACAATCTTAACCCTAACCCTAATCATGATGTAAATCCAAACCCTACCCATTAAACTCACCCTAACAATGATGTAAACCCTACCTATAATCCTAACACTAACCCATAACCACAACCACCCTAGCCCTATGATATAAAGGTCTTAACCCTACATATAATCTTAACCATAACCCTAAATCCTAAGCCTAACCACAATTTTAACATTAATTGTAACACTAAACATGATGTAAATTCAAACCCTAACCATTAACCTAACCATAAAAATGATGTAAACCCTAACTATAATCCCAAACCTAATCCTTAACCCTAACCCTAACCATAATCATAACCTTAACCTTATGATATAAACTCTAATCATAGAGATAATCCTAACCATATACCTAAAAAATTAAGCCTAACTAGAACCTTAACCCTTACAATGATGTAAATCTAAACCCTAACCATTAACCTAACCCTAACAATGATGTAAACCCTAACTATAATCCTAACTCTAACCTTAACCCTAAACATAATCCTCACCATAATGATAAATCCATAGCCTAACCACAATCTTAACCCTATCCCTAATCTTAATCATGAAGTAAATCCAAACCCTAATCATTAACCTAACCCTAACAATAATTTAAACCCTAACTATAATCCTAACCCTAATCATAGCCCTATGATATAAACCATAACCCTACACATAATCTAACCATAAACCTAAATCCTAGCCTAATCACAATCTTAACACTAACTGCAACACTAAACATGATGTAAATCCAAACCCTAACCATTAACCTAACCTAAACAATGATGTAAACCCTAACTACAACCATAACCCTAACCCTAATAGAAAGACAAAATGAACCCTATTCGTTATTGAATTAGGCCTAGTATTTTAAACGAAATCAAAGCCTAACCCTAATAGTAAACCATAATGAACCCTAATCTTTGTTGAATTAAGCCTACTATTTTGATTCCAATCCTAACTATAATTATAAATCTAGAATTGAACCAAATAGAATCCTAAACCATACAACAATATATATATTGAAATTAATTTATGTCATGTCTTTCAATTCATGTTGCGACTGCTACTAGCTTATATATATATAATAATATATATAGAATAAGCTAGTAAAAATACAAATCTCAACCTTATAAACATCAAATTTATTATGAAAACTAAAAAATCATAAAAAGCTGAATTTAATAGTGTTAATTTTCAAGTTCATTATTTTTTCTAGTTTTCTTTATGTTATCTTAAATTTTACTATTTGGATATTAGTTATATTTATTTATATCATATATATAATTATAAATTTTTCACATTTAAACATATTATTTTAGATTCTTGTTTTTTCCTAATAATTTTTAATTTCTTTATTCTTTAATATTACTATTTTTAATTTTTAAATATATGATTTATTCTAATTTTATTATTTTTTAATAATTCTTTCTTATTTTTCATGTTTATTTTGATTTGTTTTAAATTTATTATTTTTTATTTAACTTATTGTCTAATTCAAAATATCATTAATTCTAGTTTCTTATTTTTATCTCTTTCTTGTTTCTCTACCTCTTCCTTTTTTAATTTTTCATTATCTTATCTTCTTTTCTCTTTCCCTACACATAACTTCACCGACAATTATTTCTTAGTTTTTTTTCTTCTTCTTCATGATAATGTTTACAATTTGAAGTGTCTATTATAAAAATATAGAATGTTTAATTCTGAAAAATTTAAATTTGAGTTCATTAAATATGGAAAACTAATTCTAAAAAAACTTGAAAAACTAATTCTCAAAAATTAAAATTTTAGTTCATTTTATTTTTAATCAATTCCATTTAATAGTATTTTTTTCAAGTCTTTTAACTTTTTATTCATTTTTTTATGTTGAATTTAATTACTTGAATTTTAGTTTTTTATTCCTTTTAATCATTTTCATATTACATATATAACAATTTTTTTACATTTAAACAGATTATTTTAGGTTTTTTTTCCTATTTTACGATTTTTTTGTTATTGTTTTTATATTATTATTTTTTTATTTTCTATTAGGTAAGCTTCTACATCCAGTTTGCAAAATACAATAGCCCTTCACTAAGTACATTCACCCTCTTAATCTGAGAGGCGGAGAACAAGTTATAGCCTTCATCTAGCTGAGGCTGAATTGATTGAATCATCACCCTCAACCCTTCCTTATTTCTTTCTTGCAAGAATCTATCTATTAGTCGCACAACCTTATAGATTTTCTTGTAGCCTAAGTCACCATCATGAAGAACCTCTGCGGGATCACATTGCCATGAACATGCCTCACCGAAATAAAGTTCCTCTCAACACATTCTTGATCACCTGCAACATTGAGTCATTTTCTACCAAAAACTACCTCCTCAGCTGAACATCTTCCCACACAGGTAAACTAACCCAAAACAAGTACTACCAGTCATCACCTAAATGCTTCCTCTAGTGCAAATGAAATGCCAACATAGATCCTTAAAATAGGCACATAATACTCTGGAAACCAACGTTATCCCAAAAAAAGTTAGGAAAATCTTGAATTCTAAATCCATTCTCCTATCCCATTGAAAAAAAGGAATCAAATCTAACTATAACGATTTTGTCTGAAGGCGTAGAACACATATTACTCAAGTTTACCTATACAAATCATCCTCTCCTTGTTTTTAGTCGACGTCATAGTCCTTCTTTGCAATCTCCACTAGATTCTTCTCTATGTCCTCATTTGACCACATATATTCTTCCCTATCCAACTCAACCCCCAAGTTTGTCACCCTGTCCACGAGATGATTGGCTTCTGTGTACATATGAGAAAAGGTTTAACCCTCCAACTCCCTAAATAGGTCTAAAATAACATTCATCCATTTCTTAAGTTTCCAGTTTAGCGTAACTCCTTTGCTAACTGCATTAATACAAATCATAGAATCTCCCTTCACATCTATTTGTTTAATTCCATTTTTAATGCAAAATTCTAGCCCTCTAGTCAATGCCTCAAATTCAGATTCATTATTTGTGCCTATGCCAACCTTCCTTTCCAATGCCCAAACAAACTTCCCTTTTTCATTTCAAAAAACATAGCTTTCCCCAGCTCACCCCGACTTACCTTTCACCGCACTATCGAAGTTCATTTTCAATCTCGCATTCTCAGGTGCTTTCCACCTTACCTTTTCTCTCTTCTTTCCCTTGTTCTGTACCAACTGAGAAGGGGCCTTCAATTAGCTCCATTGCTTTTGAATTTCAGATTCCTATTAGGAAAAATAGCAACTTCACAAGTCACCTCCTTAATCTTTTTAGTTAACTCTTGAACCAAGAGGGACTTATCTTGAAATATTCTCTTGTCCTTTTCTTTGTAGATGTGCCACGAAATCATTGATAGAGCCAAAATCCAAATGTTACTCCAAACATTTTTAGCCTCCTTAATCAGCGACCCTTGGAGGAATTGAAGAATCCTGCTCTATCTAGCCCCATACCATCCAAGCAAAGAAAATAGCCAATCCCATACTTCCCTGGCATATTGACAATCTAGAAGAATATGGTCAACATTCTCACTGTTATTAAAACACAACCTAGAAATAATTTGGCCTTGAAAAGCCAACTTCATCAAATGATCGTGAGTAAGAATACGACCATGAAGAGTGGTCCACGGGAAATCTCTTGCCTTAGGGAGAAAACTTCCTAGGCCAATCTGATGGTCTAATATTCTAATATTGGATTGAATATGATACCCCAGCCGCACCAAATAATCCCCAGATTTAGACCCGCTCTAAACAGCCACATCTTCCTCCTAAGATAAAATAATCTTCTTGATACCCAGTACAATTTCTAAAAGGATCCTATCCTGATCAGGTGTAAAAATGAATTCAAGTTTATCCATCAATAGAAATATCTTTCCTCAGTGCACACATAGTCCACCAATGTTTCCCCAATAACACCTATGATATCCTAGATCCATTATGAGGAACTAACCAGCTTCACCAATTCCCCATTCCAAGATTCAGTCCAGAATTTCGCTATCATCCAATTGCTAATCCTTCAGGTAACATGATTAGTAATTATAAACCTACTACTCCACATGAAATTCTAAATAGAAGATCCACTTAGAGCATTAACCTGCATCAAAACTCTTGTTGGGTCCTCACAGACAAAAACTTCAATCTAATGATCTTCACCCATAAATTTTTCAATCTAATGATCTTCACCCATAAATTTTGAGACTCCTTAGAAACTCTCCAAATCAATTTTGTGCCTAAAGAAAAGTCTTTTCTTGAATACTTCTCAAGCCAGTGCCTCCCACTTCCTTTTGGGAACAAGTTACATCCCAGCCAATGAGAAGAATTTTCCTTGCCTCCTTCAAACCTTCCCATAGGAATTGTTTCATGATACCTTTCACCAGTCGAGATGCTTTACATGGTATTTTAAAAAGACCAAATGTATATCAGGACAAATGCCAATACTTCCTTAACTAGCACTACTCTACCAGCAAGTGTAAGCCATCTACACTTCCAAAGAATGATTTTATTTTTGCAATTACTAATTGTATCCTCACAATTAGATGTTTTGCATTTACGAAAAATAAGGGGGGCCCCAAATATTTGACAAGAAATTGTGCCATCAAAAATTCCATAATGGATGCAATGTTCCTATTAACCATAAAGCTAACATTGAAAATGAATATCTTTGATTTATCCTTATTACAACATTGTCTGGACGTTGTTGAATAGACATCAAGTACTAAATTAATGACTCTTGTCTCCAATTAAGATCCTCTCCATGTAATATTGTATCATTGACAAACTAAGAATGAGTGACTTTGATATCATTCACCACTTGGATACGCTTCCATATACTTGAATCTCTAAAAATTTTGATATATTTTCTCAGTGAATCCAACATAACTACAAATAGAAAAGGGTAAATTAGATCTCCTTGACAAAGACTATTAGATGCCTTAAAAAAGCCACATAAAGAGCCATTGACCAAAATTGAAAAGCAAGGAGAAGAGATACAATTCTTTATCATACTAATCTAGTCTTCATCGAAACCAAATCTTCTCAAAACATTCAACAAAAATACCTAATTAACATTATCATATGGTTTACTGATATCAATCTTAACTATCACACCTTTCAATTTCTCCTTGTTTATGGAGTGTACACTTTCATTAGCAACAACAATACTTTCAATTATCTCTCATCCTGAAATGAATCCATTTTGTTCTTCCAAAACAATTATAGAAAGGACCTTCCTAAGTCTATTAGCCAGAGACTTAGTAATAATTTTATAGACTAAATTATAGAGAGAAATAGGTTTGTAATCCCCAAAATTTCTGCAATCCATTTTCTTTGGAATGAGTGCAATAATGGTGTTGTTTATGTCTCTAACAAGCCTCTTTTTTTTTCTAAATTCCTCTATAACCTTCAAAACATCTTCCCCAATAAAGAGTAGGTGATGTAGGGAAATCCCATCATGTATTTGTACTAGTTGATAATCGCCAGTTCAAGCACCAGGCTATAGATGTTGAGACCACAAGTGAGATAGGTGGTATCTCTTGCTCAGTATTATTTGATTCGGGTTCTTCAAATTCTTTCATTTCTCCTTCAATAGTAGAGCGATGCAGACTTGTTGTGGCAAAGAAAGGTTATAGGTGGAAGGTTGAGATGGCCATGAGGTCCACGGTGGTCGTTGATTCCTTTGTGCATGGTTGTATGTTGGATTTGGGAGTTTGTACCACATCAGTTGATCTTCTTGTTCTCTCTTTAGGTTCCTATGGTGTTGTGCTAGGCATGGATTGGCTTGAGTCTTATCAGGCTACTATTGACTATCGTGGCAAGAGGGTGCAATGTTTATATGATAGTAGAAAGAGTGTGGAGATAGTGGGTGTGCAGTGACCTATTTCTCTTCGCATGATTTCCGCTATGCAGTTGAAGAGGTGTGCACAATAGGTTTGTCAGTTGTTTATAGTGAGACTGGGTGATTTGGATGAAGAATGGAATCATGATGATCTATTTCATCATTATCCCATTCTCTAGGATTTTTTGGATGTTTTCCCTAGTGATATTCCAGGTGTGTTGCCAAAGCCTGACATAGATTTTTGGATAGATTTGGTTCTAGGAGAAAAGCCTATATCTAAGGCTCCTTATTAGATGACCTCTTAGGAGTTGAGAGAGTTGGGATTGCAGTTGGAGGAAATATTGTCTAAGGGATTTATTTTCCCTAGTGTCTCTCCATGGAGTGCACCAGAGTTATTTGTGAAGAAGAAGGATGGATCTCTTAGGTTGTTTATTGATTATGGACATCTTAATAAGGTGACGGTGAAGAACCAATATCCTTTGTCGAGGATTGATGACTTGTTTCATCAAATTAAGAATGAAAATATCTTCTCTAAGATAGACCTTACGTTTGAGTATCATCAATTGAGGATTTATAAGGCAAATATTCATCATACAATATTTTGCACTAGATATGGACACTATGAGTTTACAGTGGTACCCTTTGGTATCACTAATGCTCCATCAATTTTCATGAGCTTGATGAATAGAGTTTTCAAGATGTATCTTGACAGGTTTGTGCTTGTATTCTTAGATAATATATTGGTTTTCTCAAGACTAGTGGAGGAGCATGAGGAGAACATGAGGCACATTTTCTAGTCTCTTAAGGATAATCAATTGTATGCCAATATGGTGACGTGACAGTTTTTCTAGATAGAGGTGAGATATCTTGGCCATGTGATTTCAGGAGAGGGTATCATAGTAGATCCCTCTAAGATTCAGGCTATACTGAATTGTCTATAACCCACTAACATGGGGAATTTGTTCATTTTTTTAGGATTTATCACCCTATCACTTCACTTCAGAGGAAAGGGAAGAAATTTGTGTGGTCAACTAAGTGTGAGACAAATTTTTGGATCCTTAAGGAGCATTTAACTAGTGCACCTAGTCTATCAGTTCCAGATCCTTTGCATGATTTTGTGGTGTGCACAGATTTGCCCTTGGAGGATCTTGGAGCAATTTTTAAGCAGGATGGTAGAGCTATAGCATACTCACAATTTAGAGCTAGTGATAATGGTACATTCTTAGCTTCATTGGAGACACTTTCTTCTTGGGAATCAGTTCAAGTTGCACAGTGATCATTGTAGTTTGCAGTACATTTTCACACAACCAAACTTGAATTCTAGGCAACGATATTGGATGGAGTTCTTGTGTGAGTATTATTTTTAGGTGAGATACATTCAAGATAAGGAGAAGGTGGTAGCAGATGCCTTGAGTCATCTTTTGGTCCTTGAAGGTCATGCCAATCCATAGCCATCTCACCCAACAACCTCTCATCCTCAATTTTAGTATCCGACACAACACGCACATTAGGACAAGTCGAGGTTTTGGGGTTACTTTTAATTTTGTGGTCTAGTGAGGGCTTAACTTCATGCTTTTTAGTATATTTCATAAAAAGAAGGATAAGACCCTCATGTAAAATAGGGTTTTCATAATGTTTTGCATGATTAGAAAGGTTGTGCTCCAAAGAAGAGGGCAAATAAAACATAAGAGATATTTTCCTATTATGTCTAAAATGGTTCAAAATAGTAAAATTACAAGAAAAGATACTAACAAAATAACCATCCCAAGTAATCTACCTCATAATCACCTCTGCAACATCAGCCCAAAGGCTCATCAGGTCTTTTTTGTTGTAGTCCCCATCAAATTTTTTCCTAAATTTGTCTCTTTTTCTCTGCATAGGGTGAACTCACAATGTTGGTTCCCACTTTTTTGTACATCCTCATTTTTATTGAAATTATACATTTTTAAGAAAATATAATGATTTAAGATTTAATAGGTCCCATTTGAAGTAATTAATTGAAGAGAGTTATATCAAAGGCTCTTAAATCAAAATTTCTTGGATAGAACCTCTCTACTTCTAAATCATACTTGCAATGGAGACTCCTTCGCATCTATCAAATGCTGATAAAAAATAAATTTTGCATTAGCTTTTGGGGGGTCAAATGAATTCATTTAGAAGTTTTGTTTTTTTAAGTATTTATCCCTTATTATAAGCTTTCCAAATACTATAATTTTTAATGTATTTAATTTTATTAATATATTTTTATTTTATTTCTTATAAATGTAGAATTTTCACCGAACATGAACTTCTTTATTAAGTGCTTATGGAAAAATAGTAAACATCACCCAAAAAATTCAAAAAAATATTTGTGCACTAGGTATTTAAGTCCTCTTTCCAACAACAACAAAAAACATTATTTTCGTTACATATACAACAAGTTATGTAATATCAATGGACATATGTCAAATTTATGATTAGCTCGACTTCGAATCTTAATAAAATATGAAATATTGAAGATAATGTTACAAAACCAATTGCAAACACTAGATATGGATGTTAAAAAACCAAATTCAAAATAATCACATTCATATCTATTAAAGGATAAAAGTTATGCTATACAGAGTGAGTATCACTCTTTAAAAATGTTGTTTTTTGAAAAAAACTAGATTTTGAGGGAGATAGAAAAATGGAAGAAAATTGATTTCAAAATTTATAAAAAAAATATTTTTAGAATCAACATACAAAATGACACAAATCACTAGTTCACATCATCTACAAATTCCTTATGGTTTAGAAGTAATAGGTGTTTGAATCTGAAGTTTTTTCTGAAAATGAATATTGCAGTGTCAAAGTTGGCAAAAAAGTGTAACACTATTGTGGGTTCAACCCATATCAAGGAAAATATAGAGGGCTTACTCCATCACCTTATATTCTTTGATGAACTTCTTCCCCTCCATCTTCAACCTAGTGATATCTGCAATAAAATCCTCATTAATTTTGAACTCAACACCATAGCCATTAAGAATGCCATTATTCCAGTGATTAACAAACCCCTATGTCTCCTTGGGGCCATGACTATTCAGTTTTTTAATGTACGGGACAAGAACATCTTCTGTAATCTCAGTCCACATATCCTTATTTTTCTCCCACTTCTAATATGATGATGGCTCAACCCTATTTTTATCTCCCCCCATGTTGGAGTTTCCCTTGCCAATTCTGAGATTCACGGTCTTATAACTAGACCAAAACTAGAAGGCACAAAACTAGAAAACCAAGAACAATCTAGAAACCCTAGTGTTATGTTGATTCTAATTATTTCAGAGAGTGCATTTATGCATTTGATAAGATGACATCATTAATATTCAGCCATTAGGAATGAACAAGATCTGCAACATCTTTCATGCCAGTTCACACAAGTACATCAGGAAAGTTTCGCCTTCCCTCCACAATTTGATTTTCTCATACACCACACCCAAGTTAGGTATGCACTCTGCAAGCTGATTACCTTCCCAGAAAACATACGTTATTCTCAACTTCATCCATCTTGGTAATCATGTTGAGGCAATCCTAAATGAAGTGTTTGATAGTCCATCTAGGAGTCATATGTTTAATCAAATAATCAATAATATTCTGGGAGTCACTTTCAAGCCATACCTTTTTATGACCTCCCCAGAAAGAAAGTTGAAGTCCAAGGTAACCATCATTTTCTATAGCATAGTGGTTTGTCTGTGTACCCAGTGTGAGCACCACTACTGAGACAATCCTACCATTGTGATCATGTGAAACTCCCCCACAACCTGCCAGCCCAGGATTTCCCTTAGCTGCCCCATCAACATTAATTTTAATCCACCCCATAGGAGAAAACCAAGCAATATTTAGCTTGGTATGCCTAAGCTACTATGTTACTAACTATATTGGTGATATTTTTTGTGAGATTACTCCTTCAAAACATATGGTGCAGGTGAAATTACAAGTGGGTGGTGCAATACATTCATAAAATGTTATCTTCTATTTGTCTTGAATCAAAATGATGAAATACAAAAGTATCTCTTGAAGAATCAATATGTCCTTGAATATTTATGGAAAATTTCTAATTGGATACATGTAAGGGGCATCTTACTTCAATTTATTTTACTCTTTTGAAATAATATAATTTCTAAAGATAGAAAAGAATGTTAAAGATCATAAGCACCTCACTAAAGAAAATTATTTTTTCATAAAATTTCTCTCCAATTGTATCATGAAAGAACATTGAAGATCATGGGTACATGTTAGATATTGGAATCTTAGCCATCACTTAAAGAAACCTCTATGTAATGATTAGTTTTTAGGTGATGCCATTCAGGGGGAGTATACCTAGTGGCTAAATCCTAGATGTAAGACCTAATAGGCATAAAACCTTTACACATTATATATTCTCCTAATTTAAATTAATTCTTGGCCTTAGGTGATCCCATTAAGGGGTAGTATACATGTCAATGATACCACTTGGTGGGTAAAACCTTCTTTTAAATCATATTGGTAGGCAAAAGTAAGTCCTTATAGGCATAAAATAAGACCTATATAGGAATTATTAAGGCCTTTATGCCTATAGGTAGGCATATGTAAATCCTTTTTGGTTTTACATACAATCCATAGGATTTAAAAGGTCCTACAGGCACATGTGTGTTGAGTTCCGATGGGTATATTGTAAATTCTTCTTCTTGTAAATCTTCCACTTGTAAAAGAACTAAAGTCCTACAAGAAACATGTAATGGACCTAGGGAGAGGCTAATTTGAGGAGACTGTGACTCTAATATAATGCCTCATAGCATCATTTTTAAAACATTAGGATTATATATTATGACAAGATGGTTTTCATGTAGTCTAGAATGCATGACCTTCATGTTGGCATATATTGTGACCCTATTTATCACTGTCAAAGAAAACCTACATTACTAGGGTACATTATTTTATCTTTTATGTAAATTGACATGTGATGCCCCCTATTAACATTAAGGGGTAGTGTTATAACACAATGTTATTAGGGGTCATACCCTTATAACATTTATATATAATATTTTATTATAAGGTTATAAAACCTTATATACTATATGTTTTATAATCATATCCCATTAGAAATAATTATAATCTAATAAATATTAAATTATTTATTATTTATTAGTGGGGATTATTAAAAAGGTGTGACTAGGTTCTTCCTCATGTATTTAACAAAGTTTTGTCTCTTTTGAGAGGTATGTGAATTTGCATATTTATAGTGAGTTGTATTACTATGCACAAGTGATATTATTAGCCATGTGGAATTATTGGAGCATCCTCAGGTTTAAGTTTTCTTTATTATGGGCTATTATAGGTTTAAGTCTCATTTGAGAGGTATGTGAAATTGAAGATTTATAGTGTGTTGTATCACTATGCACAAGAGGCATTATTAGCCATGTGGAATTATTGGAGTATCCTCAAGTTTAAGTCTGCTTTATTATAGGGTATATTTTCTAAGTGTTTCAATAAAATCATGCTTTATGGGTATTTTTACCTACAAGGGTTTTCCCATGTATATCTTGTGTAACGTGTTAATTTATGGTTGTAGGATTATTAATGCATTTATTTTATATCTTTTTTATAATGATTGGTATCCAAGATCCTAATTTCTAACATATAGACCCTCACTACTAAGCTTTATTTGAGGTGTGTAATTTATATGATCAAGGTTGGGGAAAAATACTCTAATATAAGTATATGATGGGATTTATAAGTGAATATGTGCATAAGATTACCTTGATTAGAAAGTGGTCTATGATTTAGGACACATGTAATAAGGGTTATATTTTAATTAATTAGGGTCTATTCTAGATTCATAATAGAGGCTCTAAGGATATTCTATTGTATGACTCTTCAGATGGCTTTCTCCTATCATGTCTATTTTACACACTTACAATCCCTTTTCCATGAATTATTATATGCATAAAGATATTAGGTTGATGAATTCAAGAAACGTAGAGCTTGAGTTCAGTGAAGGTTTTTAAATGGAAGGATTATCTTAAGTGGCCATTATGGAGCTCAACTAGATATCATTAAGACTTAAATAGGATTTTAGTTATAAAAGCATATAGTTATTTAATGAGGGAAAATATCCTAGCTTTGTGTCCTAATCTTAGAAGGGTGTATTTAGTGGCTCCAAGGTATTAATAATTGGATCAACAAAAATATGAGGGTGAGCTTGTCTCTTGGTAGAAGAATGTGGAATAAGTTATGGCCTAAATGCAACTTTTTCATTTGTCTAGTGTTGCATGTAATAGGTTTCTAACTTGGGATAATCTATAGAAGAATGAAATTTATGGGATATTTCTTTATTTACTATATGATACTAATGAGGAATATTACTCATATTTATTCTTTCAATAATCTATTTCTAGATATATCTAGCACTTATGGTGGGGAATTTAGAATCAGACTTATGTTTATAGGATTCCTTTTCTATTGATTTCTAAAGGAGCTTGGAGAGTTCTTTAGCTAAGGATTTTTTTCATACTTGGCTTAGATCATTTGGCACTCATTTATTCTTTTCCAAATTTGGTTGGATAGGAACTCAATAATTTTTTGGGGAAATACTTTTTGTTATTCAACAATTATGAGAATGATTATTAGAATGGTTCAAAAAATTATTGATGTTAAATGTGAATTGTATGTCTCTTTGAAATTAGAGAAGTGGAGTTAATGAAAGGGTTGGGGCTACATAGAAATGGTACAAGTTCTTCCGCACCAAGGGGAAGGAAACACTGCATGAGGAAAACTTAGAGGGTAGATGGTCTCCACCTCCATTTGGTGTTTTCAAGATTAATATAGATGGCTCCTTTAGGGTAAATCCAAGCCATTGTGTAGTTTGGGTATTTGGGAGAGATGATATTGGTATTGTTGGCATTTTTGATGTTTATGTTGTGATTGTCATTGATGGACACACACTTGTATTGAGATCCCCTTTATATGTATGAGCTCATGCTCAACTGGTATTTGTTCCAACCAGTATGTTGTATTCTAGTCTTTAGACTAGTAGTGATTTTGCAGAATGTGTTTCCCGGTCTGAAGCGGCATGTCGACCCCAAGCGGTTCGCAGATCACAAGTGGTACGAGGAAGCAAAGCGGCACAACACATTCTTACCAGTCTTCATTTTTGTCAAACCGGCAATCGGCATTTTGTATAAATCAGTAATACTCTATGGTGAGTTACCAACCGGCATTTTGTGATGAGTTACCAACCGATATTTTGTGATGAGTTACCAATCCACTGATTGTTTGACAGTGCTGACACATTGACAGTGATTCTTGTGTCGTGTTACTGAGTATGTCTAGATTCACTAAACCTAGGAAATTGTAATGTAATCCTATTGGACCGACATGAAATCAGATTCCTTTAAAAGGACATCATGTCTACGGTTTTTGATTTGTTGAAGAAGTTGCGAAAAGGGTTAATGTTGAGCTACGGTTTAAGGTGGATGTTAAGTTGTTCGAAGAGCGATCTTATCTGAGAAGATCAAGTTGTAACTGAGAGAGATAGAGAAGACTGAAGTAATGCTGGAATGCATTAGCTGTGAGCAATACTGGATCTAACCAAGCAGTTTGTGCTATTAGATAGATCAAACACTTGTTGATTACTCACATCTTTGACAAGTCTATAGCCCTTAACTGGGTAGGCCTCAAAGCCTTTGTAAAATCCTCTAACAAGGTGGTTCACACATGTGAATCTAAAATCCTCTAACAAGGTAGTCTTTAATCAGACTTATCTCCTAACAGAGATTGAGATTCCTAACAGGATCTATTATGGTGAAGAACATTGTAAGACCTTAACTAGTCTGACCTTAACCGGTCTGGTTTCTATTCTGCAGATAGTGACTTGTGAGTTCCATCTCACCGTGGTTTTTCCTAGTTGGGTTTCCACGTCAAATATCTTATGTTATGGTTGTATTGCTTTTGTGGGTGAATGTTTTATTCGCATTTTGGTTTGTATGTGTGGGAATCGGTTTGATTGTCAGACTGCTTTACCGATTTATCTTTAGACTATGTAAGTGTTTTAGTGCAAAGATTTTTGGCATACTAATTCGCCCCCCCCTCTTAGTATTCATCAAGTATTTCCACATCTTATGAATCCCTTGATATTATTATTACTGTACAAAGGGCTTGTGCTCTTAATTAATGCAAGGTTATTTTGAATCAAATTCAAAGACACAATTTAATATTTAGAATCATAAAAAACTGAAGGTATTAATTAGTACTTGGCTTTAGTGGGTATGTAGATTCTTCATCTAAGAAACTCACTAGATTTTTTTTATTTTGTCCATATCCTGGCGGAGTCAAACACGATAGCTAATTGCATTACTATACAAGATTTAAAGCATATAGGTGATTGAAATGTGAATGATTGAGATGATTTACCTTTATATTTTCCCCATAATTTATAGAACATGATTCTTCAGGATGTGCCTAGTTAATGAGTGTTTTTAGTGGGTTATTTTAGAATTTCAATCCCACCATTCTCAGAGGTTGATGGTGCTTGAATAGTTATTACTTTGGTCTCTTGTTTGGATGACATTTTTTTTCCTTGACTTTTATTCGTTCCGTATTATTGGTTATCATTTATTGTACGACATAATTTGGTATATTTTGGATGAATAGATAATTTTTAACCCTTTTTTCTACAAATTAGGTGTGCCTAACACCTCACAAATCAAATCCTTACTTTCTAAGTTTCTATTAAAATTTCCCTATGACTTTTTGAATCATACAATGGATGACTTTTTACATGCCAATCTTTGACATCTAGCTCATAACACTTCACATTCCTAAAAGTGGATGTCTAAGAGGTAGGTATCTTGTCTTATTTTGTCTTATCTCCATCACCAAAACATATTTGCTTCTTAAATATACAATTACAATTTATCATATGAAACAAATGCAATTTGTTTTCCTCTAATGTCTCCTAGAACACTTTCCAATGAACATGGATACACATGACTGGCATAGGAATGCATCATTAATGTCCCCTTTCCTAACAAAATTAAAGTCACATTGGTATGGTAATACTTGATATTTTATCAATGATTATTGAACTTAGAAAATGTGATTTATAAGGTATGATTTCTTATTTTTTGGACATAGATTATTATTATATTACTATGGACATAATTTATTTTAAAATAATATAAGTTTCAATGATACCTTGTGAAGTTATATTATCCTTTTTGGTTGTCCTCTTACATTTTCAATTTTCTTACATGTCTTGTTTAATGGAGAGGCTTTATTCATTAGGTCTATATATTTTTGCAAGCATTTTAGAACTTCATGCTTGGCCAATATGGAGGCCCACATTTTTATTAGTATTTGGTCTAGATAATCTTTGGATAATATACAAAATGAGGTTGTTATGTCTTATGGATAACAAAATACAAGCTTGTCATCCTTACAACTATGAAAAGTCTACATTATTACAGTTTGAGCATTAGATCTCAATGTTTGAATTGTAAAGACTTAATAGTCTAGAAATTTTCTTGGTTTATATGTTAATAATTATATCTCAATCCCTAAATTTTAAAATATATGCTACATGTTTAAAACCCTTTAATATTAATAGTTACCTCATTAGAATTTTGAATTTTCCATGTTAACCATAGAGGTACAAATTCTAAGTTGACCATTAAAGTTTTTTTACAATATGTCTAAGGTTTTTATTTTAAGAAAAAATACATAATATTGTGAGTGTGAAATCAATAGAGAAGCAAAAGAAAAAGGGTGAGAATGAAAGAAAAAAAAAAGGTTTGAGGAGAATGCAGCATAATTTTCTCCATATGTTTTGGAAACTAATATTAAAATAAAAAAGGCTAAAATATTAGAGAATCTCCTTCATATTTTTAAAAGTTCAACATCTTATATGTTTCTATCACATAGTAGATCCTGTAATAAATAAGTTAGTATTGAATAATTGATATATATTTTTAATACTAATTAGTATAAATATATTATTATTAGTATGAAACTTAAATTGTTAAGAAGAATATTATTATATATTATTAATGTTAAGATATTTTTATATATACCATTTTGTTTAAATATTATAAATTAGAATAAAATATTAAATTTCCTCACAAAACATTAAATAGTATAATATTTAGATTATATGATTTTTAATGTGTAATTTAATAATATGATATAGTAAATTATTATGTTTTTGATTAAAAAAGTAGTGAGAACAAGGGCACTAACCCTTTACATAGCATAACTATCAATCATAACACAGAAACAACACTATAACAGCAATTAAAAACACCAACCATAAAAAAGGGACGAAGTCTTTTTAACAATAAAAACAACAGTAGAAAAAATTAAGTACATGGGTGCCTTGTGCACCTTAGTGGCCTCCATGGTACTGCTCCATTCAGTAGACAATAATTTGTAGAGGTCTCTAGCCTCTTGTTTGTCCTCCTTAGTGTTAGCATAGTGTTCCCTCAACAGAGAGAGGGTGAGTGCGAAGCTATTTAACACCTACAAATGGAGTTTGTTTAGGCCCACCATTTGGGCTTCTGAAGTATCCATCTTGTTCTTGAGTTCTTTGACCTCCTCCTTAATAGACTGCAGGTCAAGAATAGGGCCAAGGTTTTCAATTCTCTCTGTGATGTCTAGCACCTCCGTGCTCAGCTTTTCCATTTTCTACAGAGTAGGGGCCTCATGGGGGTTCTCAACAGTGAAGTCATCAGTAGTTTTTGTAGTCTCTTTGGGCTCGCCATCACTAATGGGGTTATCAGTATCCTTAACCAGGTCCATTAGAGGGATAGAATGCATCACCTGTTCGGCCAAGTTTAAATCCTTTTCCAAATTTCCAAGATCCAGAGCATTGTTGTCAGGGATTTCCACACTCATAAGACCCTCAGTGTCCATGTTCATAGGGGTCGTATATTTATCGTCAATGAGTTCTTGGGATTTCCTTTCAAGGGTAGTCATGTCAACAGCACCAAGAGTGGTCAGGACTATGGGGTCCCTAGTAATATTAACATTATCAGCATCCCCATGAGGGGCCCCCTTAGTTTTAGGGCCCTCGTCCTTCTTGTTCCCAATGGAGTCCTCCTCTGAGTCCAAATTCTCAATAACTAGGGTCTTCTTCCTGCGGCCTTTGGAAGAAAGTATAGAGTATCTCCTTTTAACCTTCGAGTCTAGGGAAGGGTTATCATTCTCAGTATCCTCAGCTAAAGAATTGTCATCATATACAATGCATTTGCATTTAGCGAGGGTTTTGCTTTTTCCCTTGGATAGGGAGCGAGAAGCACTGGGGGAGGCAGGTAGAGTTAAGCTAGGGGAGACTGCTTAAAGAGGAATAGCTAAGGCATAGGCAGGAAAGGACATGGTGCCTATGGAAAATCCCTCTTGGGGATATTGGAATAATCTAGGGAAAGCCAGAGGCAGGGCTGCGAGCTGCTAGGGAGTCGGCATTGGGGGCTGAGAGAGTGAAAGATTCCTAGGGGGGAAGACAGCCTCATGGAATTTAAACACCCTGTAAATAAGACCCTAGTGGAGGAGGAAAGGAGGCTTATCCCAATGCTTAGGGTCCATAGTATCCTTAACAGATCTCTCTAAGGAGTATAGTTAATAAAATGACACACAAAGCAAATCATCATTGCGGAAGTGATTGAGGGGAAAATGGTAGTAGTAGAATACCTTATACTTGACTTCGAGAGTGAATTATTTCATGATCATGAGGCAGATCATGTTCCATGGGTTCTTGAGCTCCTCCCCATCAAACCACCTTGCAGCTTAATAGGTTCCTCATAGTTGCAGAAAAACTATTTCAAACCCTCACTATTTGCAACATGGCTGGTACACTTCCAACGATGGCCATCCAGGGTCAACTTCGTAGCTTGGGAAATGGTCTCCTCAAAGACATCAAAAGTAATTTCTCCAACTAAGACCCATCTTCTAGATCAGGAGGAGGCAAAAGCAGCTAAGAGCTGCTCATCATGGCCCTTCAAGCAGTCCAAAAAATCAACAATTCCACCTTCAACATAGAAATTCCACATGAGAAGGTTTTTTTTAAAATCATCTGGATTGTCCAGTTCATATCTCACTCTATCGCCCCCCATTTCATCTTCCAACAAAGCTTCCTTAGTCATAAAACAGATGAAGTTGCACAGACCCTTCGAGAAGCAATCTAGGAAGAGAAAATGGGGAATGTGCAAGCCCAATGTCAATAAATGAGAAATGAGGTTGGGTGCATGGGAAAACAAGAAGTCACTTTTAGTAATGATTTGCTGGTTACGAGGTATTAAGAGTTAGTAGATACCGATGACAACCAACAAGTTTCCAATATAGTCGTACTTCATCATGGCTTTGCAAGCCCAAGTGAAATGCCAACACAACAATACGTGCCTCATCTCCAGTCTGACCGAATGAGTCACCACCTCATCCAAAGGGATCTGAGGAATATTCCCATTATTTGAATTATAAATCCACCACCTCCAGACAAATACGAGGGAAAAAAGGAGGGGGAGGGAAGAATTTAGTAGCCACTCAATCATTAGTGGGGATCCTAGATTTCTCTTCCTAGAGGAGGAAGTTAACATGGTCAGGGAGTGATTTGTGACTCCTCCAACATCTCAGTCCTGAGAGGTTTAGGCCAATGGCTGCCATGGCATCTGCCATGCGATTGCCTTCTTTGTAGATATGCATAAGTCTGAACAAGTCAAGCCCAAAGATAGGCCTCAAGGTATCGCTGATGGTTCCCTCAATTGTCAAATTAAGCTTATTTTGCCCTTTGACAACATTAATGTTTAGCATGGAGTCCCCCTCATTGTCCATAATTCTGATTCCCATGGAGAGGGCAATATGGATTCCCCAAGCTAAGGCTATCCCTTCAGCCTGATTAGAGGAATCACCATTCAGATTTCCCACATAGGCAGCAACAAGGGCCCCAAGATGGGATCTAATCACCCCACCACCAGCAGCTAGGGCCCCCCTGACAGTCCCATCAAAATTGAGTTTAAAATTAGTAGTCAAGGGAACTAGATCATGCATTGTCTTGGAAGTCTCTTAGAGGAGCCAACAAGAGAGAAGGAGGGGGGGAGGTTCTAGCATCTAGCAATTCCCTAGTCCTAGATAGAGGGCAACTTGGATGCCATTCGAGTTTTTGAAATAGAGATATTCTCAAGAATTATATTGAGGAACTGAGAAAACACCGTTTCCACAAAGGTCTCTTTATCTCTGAATATCCTATCATTCTGCTCCTTCCAGATACACTAGCTAACATGGGGGGGGATTTGCTTCCACAACTATTGGATAAGGGGGTTGGAAGAGAGGCCTTGAAACTCCTGGCACGGATTTACCAAATTGTCATTCATAACCCAGTTGATATTAAGTTTACTATAGACCATCCCCCAAAGCTCCCGAGTGAAGGCACAGTGGAGGAAAAGATGGGATGGACTTTCTTCATCATCTTTGCAGAGGATACATCTGTAAGGGAAATGGAAACCTCTCTTGACCAAGTTGTCTTGGGTCAAAATTTTGTTGAGGAGGGCAGTCCACCAGAAGAAATTGACGTTGGGGAGGAGTTAGGGATTCCAGACCTCTTTCTAGATAGAGGAGACAGGTTCCTTGAGCAAGCTAGTGTAGGCAGTCCTGACAGAAAAGTCGCCAGAGGGGTCCCACTTCCAAATAAGTTTGTCATCCCTAGGGAACAGGTGGAGGAATATACCAACCAAAAGCTTCTGGAGCTCTCTAGCACCATGAAGGAGGAAGCGGAAGCCAGCATAGTAGTCCTCCAAGGCCCTCCAAGTGCAATTAATGAAGTGGTCACTGACCCTTTCACCAAATAATCCTTTAGTGGCTTCCTATAACTGTCTCAAGAAGGGGGAAGAAGAAAGGGGTCTCTCCCCTAACCAACAGTCTTCCTAGAAAATAATGTTCCTGCCATTTCCAACAACCCACTTCAAACCATGAGATAAATGGTCCTTGTAGCTCAAGATGTTATTCCAAATTTTGGAACCCCTAGGAAGGTCCTCCTCTTTTAGGATAGAGGAAAAATCCGCTTTACCCATATAATTATCCCTGAAGATCCTACTCCAATCGGTATCCTTGTTTAGAAGCTTCCAAACAATTTTATTCATAAGGGCCTTATTGAATCTTGAGATCTTATGAGTTCCCAAGCTACCCATGGCCTTGGGAAGACATACTTTGTCCCAGCCCACCAAGGAAAGTCTTTTGAATGTTTTCCAACTTAGCAGCCATAGCTGCAAAAATCTTGAATAGGGATAGAAGTACATAGGGATCCCTTGGAGGGATGAGGAAAGCAGCTACAACTTCCCCGCACTACTCTAGAAACTACCTTTCCAACCATCAAGGTTTTTTCTGCATTCTTTCAAGGATAGAGGTCCAAAAGGAATTAGAGACATCCTTAACAGTTAGTGGCAAACCAAGATAGGTGCCAAGGAGGGAGGCTTTTTGACAGCTAAGGATTCTGCAGACTTTATCTTTGAGTTGGGCATTAGTGTGAAAGAAGTAAATGTTGTTGTTATCATAGTTAATGTGTTGGCCAAAACCTAGATCATAGGCATTTAGAAAGGATTTCCAAGCCTTAGTTTCCCAAATAGAGGAAACACCAAAAAGGATCATATCATCAACAAACTTATATAGAACATTAAAGGGCACTGTAGAGGTAGGCTTGATACCTAGCAGAGTACCCCTACGAACCAAAGAGTTCAGGTTAGAGGCCAACACTTTAGCAAGGATGATGAAAAGGTAGGGGGATAGAGGATCCCCTTGCTGCAGCCCTCTAGAGGCCCTGAATTTCTCCAGGGGGTTCCTGTTTAGCAGCACAACATAGGTGACAGTAGAAATGCATTCCCCAATAATTTTGATAAGTTTGTCTCCAAACCCCATAGCTCTGAGAAATTTGAAGAGGAAGTTCCAATTGATCCTGTCATAAGCCTTGGAGATGTCAAGCTTGAGAACCATCCCCGCCTGATGACATTTATCCATGGAGTGAATAATCTCATGAGTAGAGATGACCACATCAAGAATCTGTCGGCCAGGAATGAAACCCTTCTGGGATGGGCTAATCAAAGGATCCAAAAAGGTTTAAGCCTATTGACAAGAACTTTGCTGAAGATTTTATAAATAGTGTTGCAAAGGTTGATGGGGTAGAAGTCCTTGAGAGAAGATGCCTCCTGAGTTTTAGGAATAAGAGAAATGAAGGTGAGATTGAGTTTGTTGAGGAGCCTTCCCGATCTGAAAAAATCTCTAGTAGCCAAAACAATATCAAGGCCCACCACATCCCTGAAATCTTGGAAAAAAGACAGGGGGAAACCATTAGGACCCGGGGCTTTGAAGAGGCCCATAGAAAAAACAACAGACTTGACTTCCTCCTTAGAGATAGGGACCAAGATGAGGTTGTTATCTTCCACCAAGAGGGGTGGTGGGAGGCAGTTAAGAAGGTCCTCCCCTGCAGGGTCTTCCTGGTCATCATCTTCTTGAAATAAGGTTGCAAAGTAATTGGTAGTCATACAGCCCAAGCTATCAATGTCGTTGACTACTAGATTGTTGTCGTCCATGAGGGAAGAGATGTGGTTCCTACACCTGTGGATAGAAGAAGATCTGTGGAAGAAAGTAGTATTTTTATCACCCTCTTTGAGCCATTGAACCTTGGATTTCTGTTTCCAATATAGTTCCTCTTTGTGTGAATTTTTCTTCCATTTTTTGTGGAGGGCTGCCTCCTCCATATGGGTGGCTTCAAGGGAGTCACCTTGTTCAATGCACTCTTGTATAGCAGTCAGTTTACTGTTGAGATCCTTTTTCTTGCTTGAATATATCCCCGAAGGTGTATTTCTTCTAGCCCGAGATGTTTCTTTTGACCAGGTCGAGCTTATGTGCAATCCTGAACATAGTATTACCAGATATGTTGGTACTCCACCATCTTTTAATGCATTCCTTGAACTTAGGGTGATTGTTCCACATAATTTCATATCGAAAAGAGTACTTCCTCCTAGCAGCATTAGTGGTATTTCATAGGAGTAGAGGGTTGTGGTCAAAGACCAAGTTCTGGGGAGGGCAGTGAACTTCAAGGCTAGACCAATTTTCCAGTTACTCGAGATGAGAAATCTATCAGTCTGACCTGGATAAGATCGTTTCCCTTCCTAAGATTGGACCAAGTGAATTTTTACCCCAATAGTTCCACATCCCTTAACCATTTTCTGCCAATGAAATCTTTTAGATCTGTCATGCTGTCAGAGTATCCAGGAAGGCCTCGCTGCTTCTCAGAGGGAATCAAAGGGGAGTTGAAATCACTTGCAATCAACCAGTGAGCATTGGCATCATTTTGTATTAGAGCTATTATATCATTCCAGAGCATTAATCTACCAGATCAGACATTAGGGGCATAACATTAACAATGATGTAGGAGTCCATCGGGAAGGAGAGTTCAGGAACCAAAAAGTTGGCTGAGGAGGAGAGAAAACTGCTAGAAAATGGGAGGGGTACCACATGGTGACCAAACCACTAGAGGCTCCAGTAGCCTCACTAATAACAAACTTAGCACCAGGCCAGATTTTCCCAGCCACCATGCAAAAGGAGGACAAAGACATCTTAACTTCTTGGAGAAGGACCATAATTTTATTTTGAAAATGCATGTTTTTAGAGCATATTGCTTTTGAGGGTTGTTCAGGCCCCTCATGTTCCAAGAGAGGACCTTCGTTTCTTAACTTTTATGGTCGTCTCCAAGGTCCTTTGTCTGCCATTGGCAATGTCCCTTACTGCCTCCTTTTGTCTTGAAAGTCTCTGCGATGACGTTCTTGCTTTGAGATTTGTCCCCATGTTAGGCTTAGTCATCCTAGTCTTGCATCTTTGAGTAAGCGAGCTCTCATCAGCAAGGGTCATGCAACCACTAGATGATGCACCAATGGCACTAGGAGAAGATAAGCCCTAGATTAAGGGGAGCCATCAATGGGGAGTGAGCTGTCTCGAAGAGGAGAGAGGGGTCCCTCGCAATCTCACCATCTTCTAGTTGATCAGCTCGAGAAACCAAGCTAGCCATCGAGGACATGCACTGGACCATCTGGGCCAGAATAGAGGCTTCCTCCACAATCTTTGTAGGAGATTGGAGAAGGTTGATGATACTCTCAGCAAATGAGTATTCTTCTATAATTGGGTCTTCAGTAGCCAAGGAGGTAGGTGTGGCCAGTAGTAGGGGGGATAACAAGCCCACATTAAGGTCATGGTGAATAATAGGAGCATTTGGCACTGAGTCCTCCCCTAGGGCCAGGCCCTTGAGCTTGAGGAGAGGGGTTATTGTGGCCTTGCATTGAGAGATAACATGCCCGGATTTATGACACTTCTGGCAGAAGAGGGTAGCATTTTCATAAACCAAAGCTTGAGTCCAACTGCCCAGCCTGGAATTAAGGATTATGAAGTTGGGGAGGTTCTTTCTCACAATAACTTGGACACAAAAGTGAGCATAGACCAGGCATGATTTGGCTCTGGTGATTTCATCAACACCTACAAAGTGGCCAAATGAGTTCCTAATCCATTTGAAGATGGGTTCGTCCTAGTATTCAAGGGGGATCCCCGAGAGATGAACCCATACTGACGTAGCTTTTTGCAAGTTAGCCACAGGATCAAAGCCATCCTTTCAGCGACAAAGGGAGAGGTTATTACGACCATAGGACCATCAACCAGAGAGTACATGGGTGACATCCTCCTCAGTAGTGAATTTGAAGAGGAATAGGGCGTCAGGCATAGCACTGACAGAAACACTCCCCTTCAGCTGCCATTTGTCCTTGACCCATTTTCAGACCATCTCCACCATGGGGCGTAAGGAAAAGAACTTCCGCACCAGAGTGTGTGTCATGTTCTACAAAATGCGATCCAAGACAACGTCAAGAAGCTCAAAAGATGTTCCCTCCTTAGATTGTGAGTAAACTGGAACAAAGTTGGGGTCCACAGTGTTTGACTTTCTAACCAGCGCGTTCTTCCATCCTTTGAGATTTGCATTGCAAGTCGAAGGCTCCGAGAATAGAACAATTGGCATGGCAGGAATAGGGTCAGAATTCAAAACTTCACTCGTGTCCTAAGGGCTCTCCAAAGGAGGACCGTCAAACTGAGGCACCACCGGAACGGACGGAGGAACCACAGTGGGACCAACAAAAGATGTGGTAGATAGTGTTAGCAATGCAGGGTCTAGACCGGGGGTCGTGGGTGGTGGGGGGAGATCCCCACCAGTAGACACCACCATGAACGGCGAAGGTTCAAAATTTGAAATTTGCAGAGTAGGAGATTTGCAGAGCCTAGACCATGAACGGTGAAAAGTAAATTATTATGTTATAGTATTATATTTGAATAAAATTTATTATAGAAATACATATTAATTCAAAATATTTGTAAAAATATAGAACACACATACTTTTTAATTTTTTTTAAATTTTTATCAAGATTATCTTGAATATATTTTTAATATAAATCTAATTTTTTTTTTAATTGTAATACTAATTACCTTATATATCTTAAAATTTAATGTCTATATAGAAATGTTTAATTTTTTAAAGATCTAAATTATTAAACTGTAACAAAGAAAAAATTAACATCTTGATAATGTATATAGATTAGATTTTAAAATATATACGCTAGTAATAAATATTTGTAATCACAATACAATGCTGAGTAAATAACTATGTAGCAGAGTAATATATTCGACAACAAAATAGCAATAGTGATTTTTACTTATCAGGATTTGCATGATATATTTAGTAATAAAAAAAGAGAGAAAATTTAAAAGACATGTGCACAATAATAAAGTAATAAAATATAATTGTATCATCATTTTCTGCAACAATTTCTTTCCATGGCCTCTCCACTTCAAAACTCAAGCCCTTCATTCCGGCCTTTGGCTACCTCCAACACACTCATCTGCCTTCCTACAATCCTGCGCTTCGGTAAACCCTCCGCTTAAAAATTCCTTTGTCGATTTGATCCGCAAACCCCCGCCTAGCCCTTCTGCTCCTCTAGAAAAACAAATTCCTTGTGATTCATCTGTTCCTGAATTTTCTTTGGGTCAGGAGGTGTTGAACTGTATCTCCTACCATGAAAAGTATGCTTAAATTGGAAAATTCAGTTACCTATGGTCATCGCTACATGTACTACATTTCTAGGTCTCAGCTTAATGCTCTGATCTTTGGTAACTTAAAAATGTGCTCGTACACTCATGGTTTTTTTTTTTCTTTTTTAATCATGCACTCCTCTTTGTGGGCCTATAGAAATGGTACTCTCACATGCTCTTGTCGCACCCCAGACCCCATCTTTTAATCCCTTGGTAAACTCAATTGAGGCCTCTCCTATATAGGTTTGGCTCCCCCATTTCCCATTGTATTTCTAGTGTATAATTGTTTATGCATCCATTAGCAACAATTTGGGTTGCTTTATCAAAGTGGATGCTTGTATCTTATGGAAATAGTGTTTGGACTATGAATGGATCCCTTTTAGGTGTCAATTGTTTTGCCATTGGACACCCGACCCCTCTTGTCTACATAGGTCCTATTCTCGATCATCTCCTACGTGGTAGAAAGATACAGATACATGTCATCTCAAGGTTTTTCTAGAACTCTTATTTTGTTTCAAAAATGTATACTCTAATTGTACATATTTTTGTGGTTCGCAAGACTACCCCTACGACTTCTACCCTTTTGGCTATTATGGTCTATCCCCAAGGAGTTTCGTCTATCGTGTGTTCTATTGTGGCCTTGTGGTCGACTCCAAGGTGAAAGATTAAAAATTTACAACACAAGAAATAGACAAAGATGAAGAAGAAGACAACAAATTTCAGAACTGATAATATTGATATTGGAAAATTCCTAACACTAAATTACAATAATAGTAATTGCCTTATAGACAATCATTTTCCTAAGAATAGGAAAAACAAAAACTTAAAACAATAAAACTTAAAAATCTATTTTATAACTAAAACTATAAAACTTATTCTATCTCATGTTTGCAATATATGATTGTTGATTAACAAAAACAAGAAAGTTGTTTTATTTATACATAGCAGTTTGGATATGGGAGCTACTGTTTAAAAACCTTTTATTTAATAAAACTAAAGCAAAAAAATGAATCACCTTCTTGGTCTCTAAGATATGTTGTATCATTCGAGCTTATTTTCAATCTCCCCCTGAATGATCAATGGAGTTGAGTCCCAACTGATTTTTGAAGGCAATAAAACTTGTGGTTGGAAGAGCTTTGGTGAAGATATCAGCAACTTGTTCAGATGAAGGACAAAACTGCAACTCCACTTCTCCATCTTGAACCAAGTCACAAATGTAATGATGATGGATCTCTATGTGTTTCATTCTAGCTTGAAAGGTTGGATCCTTTGTCACATAAATAGTGCTATTGTTATCACAATAGATGGTGGTTGGATGCTCTAGAACCAAATATAGATCTGTCAATATCCTTCTTATCCATACCGCTTGAGAAATTCCGATTAAGCTGCCATGTATTTTACTTATGTTGAAGAAAGAGCCACTATTGCCTGTTTCTTACTACTCTAGGCTACAACTCCAGAGCCAAATGAAAAAAACATAAACAAATGTAGATTTCCTATCATCCACTGAACCAGCCCAATCTGAATATATGTAACCAACTAGTTCAAAATTGTTAGTGGGAGAATACTGAATGCCAAAATTATGTGTACCACTCACATACCTCAAAATTATTTTAGTAGCCCACCAATGTGACTCATGTGGATCTTGCATGAACCGAGAGATGAGGCTCACATCATACATAATATTAGGCCTACTGGTTGTGAGGTACATGAGGTTACCAACCAAACTCCTATACCAAAATTCATCAACCTTGGGACTAACATCTTCCTTGGTTAGTTTTTCACCAAGGGCTACGAGGGTTGCAAATGCTTTGCATGCCACCATGTTAAACTTATTCAATAAATCAGCTATATACTTGGATTGAGAAATAAATATACCTTCTGATGTTTGTTGTACTTCCACACCAAGAAAATAGTGCATAAGTCCCAAATCTGACATTTCAAACTCTTGTTTCATTTTTGCTTGAAACTTCTCCATGAGAGCTTTGCTATTACCTATATAAATCAAATCATCAACATAGAGGAAAACTATGAGAATAGCATTACCAATACGTTGGACATACAAGGTAGGCTCTGAGTGGCTTCTATTGAATCCTTTCTTCATGAAATAACTATCAATTCTAGAATACCATGCACGAAGAGCTTGCTTCAACCCATAAAGGGATTTCTTCAACTTGTAGACTAAGTGTTCTTTTTCTGGAACTTCATAACCCATAGGTTGCTCTACATAAACTTCCTCATCTATGTAACCATTAAGGAATGCTGATTTCACATCCATCTGAAATATTGGCCACTTCTATTGTGCTACAATAGCCAATATAATCTTGACTGTATCAAGATGAGCCACTAGAGAATTTTTTTTTGCATAATCTACTCCAGGAGTTTGTACAAACCCCTTGGCAACTAGTCATGCCTTATGGTGTTCTACTGAACCATCTGCATGATATTTGACTTTGTAAATCCATTTCACACCAATCACCTGCTTACCTTTGGGAAGTAAAATTAATTCTGAAGTATTATTCTTATGAATGGAATTCATTTCATCATTCATAGCATTAACCCACATAGGCTCTTTCACTACTTCTTCATACACAAAGGATTCAACTTTAATTGTACTAAACAAAGAAAAATTAGCAACTAGATTTATATTGGTACTCCTCTTATAAACATCAACTAAACTTCGTACCTTTCATGGAATGGATGTTGGAGGTGATGGAGGAGGTGAATCTTCACCTGAGGTTGTGCTACTTGAAGAACTAGGTGAGCTTGGAGGACTGGAACTGGAGCTAGAACTTCCACTTGAGCTTGTGGGGAGCGGAGGAGGAACATTGCTATCTTCCATGTTTAAGATTATTGATGGATTTTTATGCACATCATCTTTCCATTGCCATACTCCCCCTTCATCAAAAATCACATCTCGGCTAAGTATCCATTGCTTTGTCTCAAGATTATAGAATCTGCAGCTTTTAGTTGTAGTAGAGTAGCCCATAAAGATACAAAGTTGGGATTTGGCATCCAATTTCTTCCGCTTTTGAACTGGAATATGCACATATGCCAAACATCCAAAGATGCAAAGATGAGCCACTGAAGGCTTGTGACTACTCCAAGCTTCCTTTGGAGTCAGATTTTGAACTACTTTTGTGGGACTACAGTTGAGAATATATACTATAGTGGCAACTGCTTCTCCCCAAAAACTATTTGGAAGATTTTTTGTCTGCAACATGCTTTGTGCCATTTCCATAATGGTTGGATTCTTTCTTTCAACAATACCATTTTGCTGAGATGTATATGCGGTAGTAAGTTGTCTCTGGATGCCATTCTTAGCACAAAAATCAGCAAACTCATTAGAAGTAAACTACCCCCTCTATCTATTCTGAGTATCTTGACAGGATACCCGCTTTGTTTTTCAACCAGTGCTTTAAAATTCTTGAAGCATGCAAAGGCTTCAGTTTTTTGCTTCAAAAAAAAACCTAAGTGTGGTGAGAGTAATCATCAATGAATGTCAAAAATTAAAAGTTCTTACCCAATGATGGCTCTTGCATATCACCACAGATGTCAGCATGCACAAGCTCTAGAGGAGATTTGGCTCTCCATGATTTTCCCACTGGAAAATTGTCTCAATAATGCTTTCCAAGTGCACACCTGGAACAAACTTCTTCTTTTTCCTTGATTGGAGGAAGACCTCTCACCATATTTTTCTTATTCAACAAATTTAGCCCTTGAAAATTTAGATGACCATATCATTGATGCCATAACCATGAATCAGCTATGGTTGAATTTAGTGTATGCAACTTACAAGAAACAAATTTCAGAGGAAATAATCTATTCTCTCTCATATAAGTCTTTGCTACAAGATGATGATTATTAGATTTATCAAAAAATTTGCAGTAGCTATCTTCAAATACATTTTATAGTTCTTTTCTAGAAGTTGTCCTATACTCAAAAGACTATGTTGTAATTCTGGCACAAAGAAAGTATTATGGATATTTGTAGTGTCTCCTTGCTTAGTCTTGACTGCAAGGGTACCTTTTCCCATTACATCAACCTCCTTATCATCTCCAAATTTAACTTAACTCCTCATTGAATCATCTAATTTGACAAAGAAATCAGATTTACCTGTCATGAGATTTGAACAACCGATGTCCAAGAACCAGACATCCTCTTGGGGTTCTTTTGCCAAATTACATGCGAAGAATGTAGAATTCTTTGCATCAGAAGATTCTTTTGCATAACTAGCTCTTGACTTATTCAAGTTAGATTTCTTCTTCCTGCACTCAAATTCATAGTGCCCATATCTTTCACAATATCTACACTAAATACTCCTTCTATCAATAGAACTTCATCCTCTTCCTCTTCCTCTATTATTTCTAGAAGATTCACCTTGAAATTTAGTAGTATGAGAGGGAGGAGATTTGGATTTTTTCTCAATATTCATAGAAGATTGAAAAGCTTGCACAAAACTTTCCATAGAACACTGCATGCGCTCTTCATGAGACTGCAAAGAACCAATTAATTCTGCAACTTTTAAAGTAGTTAGATATTTACTTTCTTCAATAGCAATTACTACTGGATCAAATTTAGGAGGAAGAGACCTCAAAATGTTTTCTACAATTTTCTGATCTGATATAGTTTCTCCTTGTGTCCTAAGCTGATTCACAATAACTTGAGTCCTAGTAATAAATTCATGAATGGACTCAGATTCTTTCATCCTCAAATTTTCAAATTCTCTTCGAAAAGTTTGAAGTCTTACCAATTTGATTTGATCTGTACCTTGGTATGCATTTTTCATAGCCTCCCATGCATCCTTTGATTTTGTCAGACTCGCAATTCGAGGAAAATTTGAAACATCCAAGGTAGATTGAATGGTGAAAAGAGCCTTGTTATCCTTCTTTCTATCTTCTTTCAGTTGATTTTTCTTTTGTGGTGTCCATGTATTGAATGTATTCTGATCAATAGGTTCTGTGTATCCACCTTCCACAAATTTCTAGAGATCTTGGGATAAAAGTAAGGTCTTCATCTTGATACTCCAATCATCATAGTTTTCTGCAATAAATAATCGAAGCGGAAATGCTAAATCGTTTCCATTAGCAATCTGGAGACTACCTACACAATCAAAAAAAATTGCAACCTTTCTTTGATACTAAATGAAAGATTAAAAATTTACAACACAAGACACATATAAAGTTGAAGAAGAAGAAGACAACAAATTTCATAACTGATAATAGTGATATTAGCAAATCTCTAACACTAAATTACAATAACAGTAATTGCCTTATAGACAATCATTTTCCTAAGAATAGGAAAAACAAAAACTTAAAACAATAAAACTTAAAAATCTATTTTACAACTAAAACTATAAAACTTACTCTATCCTATCTTAGCAATATATGATTGCTGATTAACAAAAACAAGAAAGTTTTTTTATTTATACGTAGCAGTTTGGATATGGGAGTTGTTGTTTAAAAAACTATTTTATTTAATAAAACTACAAGCAAAAACACAAATTGCCTTCTTGATCTCTAAGATATGTTGTATCATTCATGCTTATCTTCAATCGACTCCAAGGGGCCTTTCAAGTATGAGACATATCCCTTCTGTGGTCCTGAAATTTGTCTTCCCTTATTGCCAAGTTCCTTTTTAGGGCTCTGTGACCCCTCTTTCTGATTATGTGGCTGCCTCGCTTGGCTCAAAGAACATTATTTCTCTAGTAAAAGGCTCTTCTTGGACTTAGGTTTGCAAGAAGAAATAAGGTCATTCTCTTATTTTGTTGAGGTCTCAAACTATTCTTTGAGCCCACTTCTTGGTCCCAAGTTAGATTTTTAGGTATTTACTATTCTCTTGCAATTTTGTTCGGTTAGAAGGGTTATCCTTATGTAACCTTGTTGCTTTTCTTAATTTAAGTTTTAGTTATATCTATATGGGTTGGGTCCTTTCCTACTTATTTTAATAAAAAACAATAAACTTATCCCTCCAAAATGAAAATCATTAATAAATTAAATTTGAGCACAATGAAAATGTAATCGAGAATATAAATTGAAGCGTGTATGGCATATTATTGTTAGTGAAATTAAGAGTATATTAATATTATTTTTATTTGTTTAGTGAGATTTGCAAGATTCTAAAACTAATATTGCCAAATATTTATTTATTTAAGAAAAAATCTTATATATTTTTGACATATCAAATAATGAATAAACAGGTCAAACTACTTATACAATATAATAAATCTACACTAGATATTATGATGGAAGTTTGTCCTAAATATACATAACAAATTATTTATAAGAATCAAACAATGAAAACAAAGGAAACTAAGACAAGAACCTACAGAAAAATTAAGCCATGATACATATCTCCTTTAAGAAATCAATATGAAAGAATATTGCAATCGATATGAATGAAGTTACAAAATAGACAAAATGTGTGCATCTAAAAATATAAAATAAAAATTGATCTGAAATTGATTCTAATTGTTATCTTTAATTTTGTTAGTTAGATGAAATTGATATAATTCCTCCTTCAAATCTTACTCCTCATATGTTGGGGGCTCTTAGGCATTAATTTCAAAGCATTATAGGTTTCAGTCCGTTGACACCTTTGCATATTCTTTTTCCTTTTATTTACGTTTAAAGTGTTTTATAAAATTTTCAAGTCTTCATGTAAAGTTGGGTCAAAAACCCAACTCTGCAACTTTTGGTTCTTTTCCCAAGTCAGGTTTTAGACCCAACATTGAATGCTATTGGGAAGTTAGATGCATTTTGGGTTTCTAGGCTTGAAAAACACTTTAAGTTCTAATAGTTTTGTTAAGTGTATTAAATGCACTCTTTTTAATTATGTTTTAAGTCAAGTTTAGGTCATTTTGATTTCATTCTATTTCTTTTGGATCTCTACAAGTCTTCCTAGCATCATGGGTGATCAACAAAATATCATTCTTGTCAGGAATGTAATTTTCTTTATGGTTTTAATTTTCCACTAGGTCACGGTTTTGAACCCCACCACATTCTTTTTTGTATTACCCGTAGAGGTGCTTTGTCACATGGGATCATATTCCTAACCAATGAGGAGGTGCATTGCTAGCCAAGAGTGTAAACTTTTACCAACAAGGCAAGGGATTCTAATGGATGACAAGTTATGAAGCTTGTTGGGCAGAGTTTACACCTGGATCAACAAGTGAAAACTTGTTGGCCAGGAGTAAGCCTAGCCCAACAAGCTCTCCTATTTTTCAAGACCTATTACTTGTTGGTTCTAATTTATATCTCGACAAACAAGTATATCCATAGGCAAGTAACAATACATTAACTTGTTGCTCGAGGTTTACACCCTAATTAACAAGCATCACAACTTGTTGATAGGGGTATAAACCCCGATCAACACAATATCAAACATCGTTGCAATTGAAGTTTGGAAGCTTCATTACAAATTAGTTCTCACACTTGCAATTGGGATTTCAAACCCCAATTGCAAGGAATACATTACACATATTGTAATCAGGGTTTAAAACCTTGATTACATTTTCTAAGTTACATTACAGTCATAATCGGGCTTCTAAAATATGATTACCACACTTGTAACTCAGTATTTAAAACCCAAATTGCAAGTATCTTTCTTTTTACTCAAAATTAGTCAAGTCTTTTTTATTTGTACACACACATCTAATTTTGGCAGTCTAAATTTGAGATGTGATCATGCACAACTAATCTAGGTTTTCCAAACAATATTCTTGATTATCACATAAAACTCAAATGTCTGCAGAACCAATTTCTACACCAAAGAAAATGATGAAGTACAAATACCATAAATATTATAATACCATCTCTCCTTCCTCAATGGTTGCTAATATTAGTGAGATCAAGCATACCAAGATAAGACATGTGGATATGACAAAATTTATTGAAAGAACTAAGAAGAAACCAACTATTTGTTTGTACACAATTGCTCCTCAATAGAAATATTAACCTCATCTCCTATTTCCTAGTGGCAACTTTGGGTCTTGAATTTATCTTAACTTGCACCACTCACTTTGACCAGGAGACTAAGTTAGTAAAATATGATGATGGTAAAGTTGTGATTAGACTTGATGAGGAGATTTTTGATACATTCTTCAATTTCCTTGCCACAAAAGAATATGTTGAGATTTTCACAGAATCTGCTTAAGATTATTACAACAAGAATCAAGAAAGATGTATGAAAAATCAATACTAATTGGATTTCGATTCCTACATCCAAGACCACTAGGTGGCCTAAGTTGTACCATTTTGATTTCAAAGATGAAATCAATGATATGATCACACTTCTCAGTGGAATCAAAGGATTGAAAATATCAAATGTCTTTGAGGAATGGATGTACATGTACATTCTTATCATGAGGAAAGGAACACAATAGATCTTCTGGGGTGAACAGATTAGTGAGGCTATTTGTGAATAATTTTTTGAGGTAAACACAAACCTCAATTTCTAGAGTTGTCATCAAAAGGTGATAGGACAAGTATTCGATTGTGGAATTTCTTTAAATGGTTGACTTTGATACCTAGCCAAAGCTACTATAGGAGAGTTCAAGATGCTTTTTTTGGTTCCGTTATGTGCCAATTTGATATGAAACTTAAGAAGATAAGGGTGTCAAAAGCACCTTGGAAGAAAGTGAATTAGTATAGTTATTCATTTTTTTAAGTTTCAAACTTTCACCTACCTTCGAGTAGGATGTTATGACAGAGTTTCGTATATCCTCCCAAGGTATCCAACTAACAAAATAATTTTAATAGAACTTGGAAAACAAGTTGAATATCAATACACAAAAGATAATCTAAATCTCATAACAATAGCTTCAAGTTTTCATTTGTTATTGGGAGGTATTCATTATAATCATTGATCAAGGCCAAGATAATGAAAACTAAATTGCAAGATACTACTCTAATGAAGTTTAAAACAAGAAAAGATTTTAATTATATGGGAATGAAGGATAGATTCAAAATGGCTTCTACTGATGTTCATCAAATGGAAGATATTTGGATTGATATTCATATTGATAAAGACATCATGAGGATATATTAGAGTCATTTTACTCTTCAACAAATTACAGACTGTAATCTAGCAAATATTCCTGATGATATGGAAGATGATGAGGGTGTCCTTGATCCTACCTATATAAGTCAAATAATCGAAGAAATACCCCTTCCTCCCATTTAGTTGTCACAAAGGCAATGCATTTCAATTAGGGAAAAAATTGAATTGATTCTCGCTAATACCAGCACATGGTTGTGAAATGAAGGAATAAGATTGAAAGATTTTGAAAGAGGAGCCAAAGATGATACTATTGGCCCTGTTGGAAAAATATCAGAACTCAAAACAAAGAATAGAGAGGACAGTTATGCTTCCAATAAGGTTACCAATTTCAAGTTCACAGTGGGAAATGATAAGAATAACAATCAAGGGGGAACTTCTCAAAAAGGAAAACAAGTTCAAATATATGAGGAAGATATAGAGGGATACCAAGCTGCTATAAATATTGAACCTAATTCTGATGTAGTGTTGCAAGTATCTTCTTCTATTACTACAAGGGTATCCCCTCCTATTTTAACTTCTGATGTTTCTTTTGATATTGACGTTGATGTCTTTTCAATTATTTCTGTAAATCTTATTACTCCTATTTCTATTCAATCAATTCCTTCCTCATTTACAACTAGGTCTATCCTAGATACTCCTCATGGCAATACTGAAAATGATTTTGATACTTCCTTTCCAATCTTATCTAATGTTTACACTTCCATTCTTGATAACAATGCTTTGGATTTGGATAATTTAATGTCCTTTTCTCTGCCTCACATGTCCAATATTGAGACTACTACAACAATCCAAATTGAAACACCCTCTATTGTATCCAATGAGGTACAAAATAAAGTAGGGACTATTCAAACTTTAATTCTAGGAATAGAGAAATATACATCAAAACTTCCTCCATGGTTGCAAACCATTGCTCCTAAAATGAAGAAAAAAGTCATCTTCCTAGATGATTTTGATTTCAATCAATTAACTCCAATCAATTCTAAGGTTTCTAAGAGGGCTAAGACTATCTCAATAAAAATGAATGTAGATATGAGAAGATATGTGGAGATAGCTAAACTTCCTCGTATCAAGAACCTTGAAGAAGTACAACTTTCAAACTATGTGATTAAAAGGGATAAAATTGGTAAACAGACACATTAAAGTGCCAATGAGGATTCCCAATTAGCAATGGATGCATTGATTCAAAGGTATGATCAAGGTAAAATTATTAAGGAAAAATTAAAGCTTAGGAAGAAGGACCTCACCTCGATGCTTCTTAAGGTCACTAAGCCTCCCGAGGAGATTGAACCTATGAATACTTCCATTTCTGAGGAGTCAATCAAGAAGGTTGAAAGAGATAGGAACAAAACAAGGGTAGTTGATGTGTTTTCAGAAATAATGATGGAACAAGGAACTAACCTCTTGAAAACTTATTTTGAGATGCAGATAATTTGGAAATATATTTCAACTCTCAACTAGAGAAAGCACTAGAAGTCCTATAATAGGATCTTGAGTCACAGGCCTCAGATCTAACAACTTGAACCAAATTAAACGAAATGGATTTATAAATTTTAATTGATAACAATGTTATTTCATCCAAGGAGAAGTACACCGACTTTTGAGAATTCATGAGGAATAGCAAAAAGTCACTAAGGAACTAACAAAGGATGTGTAGTTGGCTTTAAAAACAAGTGAAGAAAAACAGAAAGATACTGTTGCCAAAATTGAAGTCCCATGCAAAGTCTTTGATCAAAGTTATAAGATTTTTCCTAAAGACAATATACTAAAAGAATTTACATCTCTCATTCAAAAGGAGATTGATTTAAGTGACTTTTTAATATCATTTGTTGATAAGTTTGTAGATCTCCAAGTAGCTTTGGATAATTTGAAATACATTTTGGGTCACTACAAGAAGTCTTTCCTTGGTTTCAAGGATATCATCACAAAAGTTAGGGCAATTGCAAAACATACATCTGGACTTGATGATGCAACGGTTCAAGATGGATTATGCAAGTTTGAATAATTCTTAGCGAAGAATGGAGATGATAAAGGAGTCCCAAATGATACTTATATTAATTTTGGTATTTATATTTTGTAGTTTTGTTTCAATATTCTACATGCCATTTGAAAAATTGTAATTGCACGTAGTCATAGTACAAGTCAAAATTAAGTAGAACTATACTATTGATAATTCATAGTTAGATGCACTTTTCCTAATTTTTCTCATATCCCTTCCCCTATATATATGATTCTTCTCATTGTAAATATTCATCTTTATGCATAGAAACAAAATACTTCTAGTTTGTGTAGCAATCTGACACATTGATTTTATTTTCTAAATTAATTTCAAGTTAATAAAAGGAGAAATTATGCATAAAATCTTTGAGTTCGAGCATTTTCTTATGTGATTATGGTGTTGTTATGTCATTGTGCTTATATAACTTGGAATTCGATTGAGGTTTTGTGTTGTGGCTATTAAGTTTAAATTATTTTTAAATATGATTTTATATTCTTTGAGCTGAGATATTGGATTTAGATATAGTGATCAAAAATTTAGTCGAAGGAAATTCGAAGTCTTTGAGCTGCAAATTCTCTTTCCTTTCAAAGTTTAGATCTGCAATATACAAGAGAGCCTTTGTATTTCTATATGTTTTATCTTTTTCATTTAATTTGTAAAAAGGGTTGTAGAAGACTTTGAGCTTGTGTTAATCTTGAAATAATATATTACATTGATGCACATGGGGTTTTTCTTTTGTTTTATCTCATGGTATCAATTATTATTGTTTATTACAATTCTTAGTTGTAAGTATTGAAGGAATAACTTATTCTAAAGCAAGAGAATAAGAGAAACATCAACCTTGAAACAAGAGGAATTGGTTAAGGTAACATCCAAGTCATTAGTTTAGTTTTAGTTCCTCGTCAAGACTTAATTGGTAACATGCAAAAACAAGGAAGCCTCCCCTTTATGAAGATATATTTGATCTCATACACTATGGTTGAAACTACAATTTTGTAAGCCTTTCGAATTTACAAAATTTTCTTCCAACAATGTTTTGCGACTTTGTTGGGGATACAAGCACACAACCAAGATCTTGTATACTTTGGTTAACGTATTTGTTGTTCCTTACCATTGGTCTTTCTCTATTGTTGATTTATAATTTATCAAGATTCTACTTTCGGAGAAAGAAGTTATGCAAGTGGAAGGAGAGATCAAGGTATTATTGATCATACAATTGTGTCATTATAAAAATATAACTTTGATTTTCTTCCCACTAGAGCATAGTCTCCTCTCCAACGTAAAAGAAGTTTTCAACCTACTAATTTGAAGTCTCCTATACTAAGTGAAACCTCTAGTGCCATCAGACCTTTGATTTTACCATCAATTCAAATATTTGTAATTCTATAATTTCAACCAATGATAATGTTTGCTCAAGGTCCATGGGGGCAGAATTCTGGCTCTCTTAATTTAACATCACCTCTTCATCCTCACAAGGTTCATAAAAGAATATTCCTAAGTTCTATGGAAATGGAAAGTAGCATCCAGATGAACATTTTGCTTCTATCTACATTGTATGTGGTAGTCTAGGAGTGGAGTATGAAGATGTCTATATAAGCCTCTTTACTTAAACACTACAAGGTGTTGTTGCAAATTGGTTCTACTACACCTCAAACCACTAAGTAGCTAGGATAAACTCAAGACTCATTTTGAAGAAAGGTTCAAAATAGTAGAAGATGTGCATGGTCTTTTGGCTCAACTCACCCAAATGAGGAAAAAACTACATGATCCTATGTGATATTTCATTACTATGTTTAACAAGTTGATGAACCAAATTCCAATATCTTCTCAACCAACTCTCAAAAATTTCAAATGTTTCTTTGTTAACTGTCAACTACCAGAGATGAGCTTCCTATTAAGAAGGAACCTTGTAAGAGATATGGCACATGCACAATATTTAGCAATTGAAATTGAGAATTATCTTATTCTTTCTGAAAAAATCGGAAAAGACTTGAGATCCAAACAAGTCTAGAAGTTCTTCACTTCTAGAGTCATCTTCATCAAGCACTACTGACCCTTTGGTACAAAAGTTGGAAAATGAGATCCTTTCTCTTATAAATAAAATCTATTAATATTTTTTTTCCACTCCATATATGTTAAAAGGAGAACTTGTTTGAATAATGCCAACATCTATGTGACCAAAATCAAAATAAAGTTTTGCCTCCACTAGAGAGGCTTTCTCCTCAAGCTCCACCTACAAATGTAGTAGCTGGATACTTTGAAGAAGTGAAATTAGATGTTCCACAATCATAAGATGTTGCAACTCTTTCAATATCAGGGAGAGGAGACAATCGGTGACTCTACTATTGGGTATATGTATTATGAATAATTTGTTGGAAAAGAAGAGGAAGTTGATGTTCAAGATTACGCATTTTTTACTCATTCACAAAGTTATCTCAATCATCAAAAATATGATGGAGATAAAATAAAGAATCCTCCCCAATTTTCATTCGCTATTGCAAATAGGGGAACTCCTTTGCCCATACTACCAAAGGATGCAATAGGAATAAATCAAGTAAGTGCCTCAAACTCTTCAACTATTTTTCTAATGCACCTAGACCAAGTGTATCAAATTTAAAGCCCTAGTCCTAAGAATTTCCCGTCGTCCTTAGAAAATACTTACCAAGCCTTTAATATCATTGACCATGGTAGGAAGACTAAGATTCAGATGTGTGGAGCTAAATATGTACAAGCTAACCCTAATTAGTTTAATAGGCTAGTTAGGTATGTTAAAGACAAGGATACTTGTCCTATCCAGAGTTTTTCCTAGAACACATCAACCATTTCTACACCCAAGACTTTACCAAACAACCTTTCTACCAACTCATCATCTATTTCTAGAAAAATAGATCCTTTATATATTTCTTTGTTAATTAATGGCTTCAAACTGAGAAATTATGTCATTGACTTAGACACTTCCAACAATGTGAATCTATGCATTGGGGTTGACATTCGCCAAAACTATTGGCCACTATTATTCCATGGAGAAAAAATAAGTTCCCTTAATTAGGTAAATTAAGGATGTGCAATTCGCCTTTGCATCTTTCCCTGATAAAAAGATAAATATGATAGTCTTGGTCCCAGATGTTCCTACCTCTTATAGAATATTATGGGGATGTAATTTTTGTTAAAATGTAGGAGGAAAATTTAACATGGATATGTCACAAGCTAAATTTCCCTTCAAGGGTGTATTGAGAAAAGTTCTTACTAAGAGGAAAACTAAGTTCATCGTACTGAAGTCCGATGATCACCATGCACAAATTTTGTTTGAATCTACTGTAATGGGAAATTACTACCTACTTATTGATGAAACTTCTAAGTTTGTAGGAGATTGGCCAAAATGATTTGAAATTTTTGTTCTTCATCTCTTTCTAATTATGAAAGGTTCATGGATGTTGATGTTGATCAAGGATCAAAAAATGGTTCTAGTGAATCTTTTGTTCTAGTTGATCAAGTTGATAGTTCTACTCAGAGTGTTGAAAATGCTAGTGATAAGAATTTGATTGTTGTCTAGACTCTAGAGTTTGAAGGTAGGTATTCTTTGATTGGGTCTATAGTTGGTGATGTACTAATATCCCCAAAGGGGGAGATTTCTTCTTTCTCTTTTAAGTTATAGTTTGATAACACTAACAATACTACTAAATATGAATTATTGTTGTTAGGAATGGAAGTTGCAAGAAAGAAAGGGATAAAAAACCTTCATGCCAAGGGTGATGCATTGTTGGTGGTGTGTCATGTGAGGAATCAATATCAAACAAGAAATGATCGGTTGAAACATTATCAAAATATTGTTTGGTATAGTATTGAAGAGTTTGATGCTTTCAATATTCTTGTGGTTCCACATGAGTTCAATGATAGAGATTATTCATTTGTGGTATCAACTAATATTTTGATACCCCATAAGAATTATAAACCAGACAAGTATACCATTGAGCTGATTTATAGACTTAGTGTTCCTATTAATTCTTATCACTAGCAAGTCTTCGATGATGATAATAAAATAATCAATTTTTTTTAAAACTAAGGAGAAATTGGAATATTTGTACTTTGAAGGTAGCAATTTATCTTGTCGGGATATATAGTCTCTAAGAAAGATCTAGAAATTGGGGATGAATTCTTATAACTTAGAGGAAAAATGATCCCTAAAGATTTGGTTTCACTAGAGAAACTTTGTGACAAGCCTAACCATTATGTCAAGAAGCAGCAACAATTGGGACCTAATTCAGCCAACGAAGTTGAGAAATAAAAATATTGGATTAGAAGATGATCCTAAGATGGTTAATATTGGTAAGTGTTCCACTACTAAGGAAATAGATAAGTTCATTAATTTTTTTCATCAGTACATGAATGTATTGGCATATTCATATGATGATTTAAAATATTTTCAGCCAAAATAAGTAAAACATGATATTGTTTTAAAATATGGAATTGTTCCTTTCTGGTGGAAGTAGAGGAAACACAACTCAAAGGTCTCAGGTACTAGTCTATCCAAAATCTATAAAATTTTGAATGCCTAGATATTTTTTTCTATTCATCATTCCACGTGGAAAGTGAATATTCTACCATTGTGTAAAAAGAATGGATAAATCGACATATGTGTGTATTTTGGAAAATTGAAACAATCATTACTGAAGGAGAATCATTCATTGTTGGCAATAGATTAGATTCTACATATAGTCACTTGTTCATAAATTCTCTCTATGTTAGATGGTTTCTCTAGCTACAATCAAATAGAGGTAAGTGAAGATGATCAACATAAGACAACCTTCACTACACCATGGGGAATATTTTCTCACCACAGTATACCTTTTGGTGTGATTAATGTAGGTGTAAAAATCTAAAGAGCAATGGATCTAAATTTTTTTGAATTTCTTGGTAATTTTATTATGGTATAACTTGATGATGCAACCATATTCTTCAAGAGATGTCAAGAACAATTTTATCATTTACAACAAGTGCTAGAAAGATATCAACAACATGATGTTTATCTTAATTTCATAAATTTATTTGTTTAGGTTACTGAAGGCAAACTACTTAGGCACATTGTGTCCAAATAAGGTATCAAGATTGGTCTTGAGCGGGTCAAGTCTATTCAAAGTCTTTCCCTACCATCAAGAAAGATTGTTGTACATAATTTCTTTGGGAAGGTAATTTTTTTGCAACAATTTGTTCCTAATTTTGTAGAAAAGACACATCATATTGTAACTATGATGAAGGGGAAAGGAGTAGTTCATTGGAGTGTAGAAGGAAGGTTGTATTCAATGATATGAAGGAAGCAATTGCACACACTCTTGTTCAATTTTTCCCTGACTATATCAAAGACTTTATCAAGTACGGTTATGCTTTTGAGCACACTCTATCTGCTATTTTAATGCACAAAAATAGAGAGGAAATTGAATCTCCAATTAGCTTCATGATTTATCCATTCAAAGATCATGAGTTGAAATACTCTCAAATGAAAAATAATATATATTCATTTGTCAAGAAAATGAAGCACTTCAGGTTTTACATTCTTAACTCCCATACTATTGGTTTAGTTTCTAACACAATTATTTAGTCTAGTTTGACTCAACAAGAGTTTGGTATGAAAAGAGGAAATTGGATTACAAAAATCCAAGAATAGCTTTATAAATTAAACCCACAAAGCTGGTTCTTGAGAAAGGTTTGTGTTAGTTAATTTCTTAAAACAAACCAAACAATCTCAGGAAAGTTCAGAAAGAAGATTTTGAAATCCCTCCAATGGTTTTGTTTGTTAGTACCATATATGAATGGTATTCTAATATAGCTTATTTCATTCAATATGGAGAGAGACCTTCTTATTTGAATCAGAGAGAAAGAAGGAACATTAATCTTAAGGCTACAATTTTTTTCCTTTGGGATAACAGTTTGTATAAGTGAAATATTTATGGTACTTTCTTGCATTGTGTTGAAAAAACACAAGAAGTGAAGTTACTAGAGTCATTTCATAATTTATCTTTTGGTGATTAGTTTTTTGCACTCCTTACAAGAAAGGTATTACTAGCCCACTTTGATTTAGGATTTTTATAAATGGGTATGTAAATGTGACTTTTGTCAATAGTTTGTGGGTAAATAAAAACTTCCAGTATTGCCTCTAAAGCTAGTGGTGATCAAAGAGCTATTTCAACAATGAAATTTTTATTTTTTTGGTTCTATCAATCTAGCCTCAAGTGTGGAACATACCTATGTTCTCACTGCAATACACTACTTCACTAAGTGGGTGGAGGCCAATCTAGTGAATCATGCTACTTCAGAGGAAGTATGTCATTTCCTCAACGAGAATATCATTTGAATATTTGGTGTTCCTCACAAGACTATGGTTGACAATGCTTTTGCCTTCTCATCTTACAAGATAACATAATTTTGTTTTGAATATGGTATCACACTTGCTCATTCATTTTGCTATTATCCACATGATAATGGCCAAGTTGAATCAACTAATAAGAATCCTGTTACCATCATTAAGAAGTTAGTGGACAAGAATCAGAAGTCTTGACACAAAGATCTATATCATGCATTATGGGCAGATCATATTACACCAAAATGCGCAAATTGCATGTCCCCATTCCAATTGTTGTATGGATTAAATGATGAAATTCCAATCACTTTAGAGTTACCTTCTCTAAAGTTGGAAAAGGTATTTGATGTTGAAACTTTTGATATTTCTATTGATAACTGCATCAAGTTTCTCTCAAAACTGGATGAGAAGTGTCCACAAGTAGTTGATCACATTATTGAACATCAACGACAAGTTAAGTCACTCTTTGAAAAAAAATCCAAGTAATGAGATTTGAAAGTTGGAGTCCTTATTTTTATATAAGATAAGCAAAGAGAACCAAAGGGAATGCATGAGAAATTCAATTACCTATGGATAGGTCCATTCACTATTAACCAAATTTGTGGTGAAGGTAGTTATCTCCTTGCATACTAGGATGGAACACCTTTGTCACTACCTCATAACAAATAACATTTGAAGTTGTCCACTCAATGAAGCTCTAGATGATTTTGTAAATATATGTACGAATTTCCCCTTTTCTTTTTCTTTTTGTTTTTTGTGTCTTTGTTGTTGCTTAATTTTGATGCCCAATGGAAGGGATGAATGAACTTAAAGATTTGTCTTCTATTCCCTTATTTATTTCAAGGAACAACTAAAGGAAGTTCCCCAGTTAGAGTTGGTTGTTATCTGCAATGTTATCAATTTGATTAAATTTAGATAACATCAATTCAAAATATTAATCCCCATATGCCAAGGGGTCTTAGGCATGGATTTTGAAGCATTATAGGTCTTGATTTTTTGACACCTTTGTGTCTTCTTTTTTTCATGTTTCAAGTGTTTTATAGAATTTTTAAGTCTTATGTAAAGTTAGGTCAAAAACGCGACTCTACAACTTTTGGTTCTTTTTGTCAAGTCAGGTTTTAGACTTGACTTTACATCTTGTTCAGAACTAAGATGCATTTTAGGCCTAGAAAGTTGAAATGCAAATGCATTTTGGGTTTTTGGGCCTAAAAATATCTTTGAGTTCTAATAGGTTTGTTAAGTGTATTAATTTCAATCCTTTTAATTAGGTTCTAAGTTAAGTTTAGGTCATTTTGACTTCATTCTATTTTCTTTTGGAGCTATGTACTTGTCTTGCTGGAATCATGGGTGACCAAAAAAATATTGTTCTTCTCAAGTATATAACTTTCTTTTTATTTTTCATTTTCCACGGTGTTGGGGCTTTGAATCCCACCACGTTCTTCTTTATATATAATTGTAGATGAAAAAAGTGCAACACTCCAATAGGCAGTTGAACACTAGTTTGGGACTCATCATTAAACCTCTCCATTCTAAGGATGCATGTGTGGGTCTTAGACGATAGCGCGACACATTAGCGTCCCATGAATAGAGTCAAATAGTCAATAACAATGTGGAAGGAAAGTATGAATAACTATAAAATAACAAGAGGAGGAAAGAAGAAAGGTTTTACAATTGGTCCTCACTTGAAGCCTATTCTCCTTCAATCAACTCAGCAACCTACACACAAAGCAAGCAAAGATGAAAGGTTATGTCTATGTTTTAGAGGCCTGCCATAGTCAAACCCCTGTTTTGGTGTTTCACCTCCACAAAAAGCCAAGATAGATAGAAATATAATGTAAAATAATAGATAAATGATAAAATGAAGATAATAAATAATATGCTATGGAGATAATAAAAGAAAGAGGAAGAATAAAACTCCCCTTCCACACCCAAAATGAAAGGTTTGTTGGACGAAGAAGAAGGAACTAATCTTCCTTGGAGCATGATGGTGGTGGTAATTTGAGAGAGCTAAGTATGAAACCAAAGAGAGCTTCTAGGTGATCATCAATGCAAGAAAATAGTAGTGAGATCAAAATTCTAACCTGAGAGATGGAATGAATGACTAGAGAGTAAAAAATGAGCTTCAAAGGAGAACATATGCATGTTGGTCGAAGGTGGATCTATCAGTGGTCATTTGGAGAGATGTTATGGGAATCTTCTAGGTGCAGGTGTAATGCTCAAATGGTCACCTTTAGGCTGTTAGATTCACGGGATGCAAGCATGACGCATAGACTTTTGCATGATTTGTTAGTGTCTACAAGTACATAATTCAAATGGTTAGGAAAAGGGAAAGATCAAGGCTGATAGGGATAGTGAGATGGATAAAAGGACAAAGTGGTCAAAGAGTTCTTTAATCAGTGTAAGCAAAGGTGCTTATATAGCTTATAATTGAACAAGGTCTAATTTATGACACTATAGTTTGCCCAAACTTTAAAGAGCATATTATTATTATTGAAATGCAAGCTAAAGTAAAGATTATTGATATTCGAAGGGGAAGAAAAATTCTCTACCCATGTGGAGATGCCCCTAGAGAAGAGTCCTAAATCTTTGAAGATATGTTGTTGGGTTGTTCCATGAGAAAATTATTAGCTATAGAAAAACATGTTAGATTAAAAAGAGTAACATGATATGATAGGCATTAAGATAATAAATAATAATAAGAAGATTATTTCCCTAGTATGGGTATCCTATTGTGGTAGATAGCCATACAATAGACAAATTCTAGATAGAGTGGATTGGCCCACATAAAAGGTGATAAGATCTATTGGTTTGGCCCCCACCAAGGTAAACAAGATAATAGTTTATATATTTCACCAATATGGGTCTCATGTTATGATGGATATCCATGTAGGATAGGAAAACCTTAGATCAAGTGAATTGGCCCCCACTAATAGGCAAATAGGATAATGCATTTTTCTATAATATCTAGAAAGTTACGCTAGGTGGCCATACAATAGGTTGACCTTAGATCAAGCTATTTGGAACCCATTAATAGGAAAATACGACAATAGATCAAGTGGTTTGGCCCCCACTAATAGGAAAACAAGATAATAGATTAAGTGGTTTGGCCCCCACTAATAGGAAAACAAGATAATGCAAGATGTAGATATGATCATTAAAAAATGAAAAAATATGAAAGCATGGGAGGTCCCCCCTTAGAATGGTATGTGTGAATTGCATGCCATTATAAGGAGAAGAGATGTTGCATCATGTCAACATGGTGAGATGTTTCCATGGAATGCCACCTTGCAACAGATTACACATAGAATCCACAACATCAACCAAAATACAAGAGCAAAAGGAAATCTACTAATTTTGCATCATAAACTATACCAATGAGAAAAATATAATATATAGCTAGATATGGGTGTTTCATCATGATACAAAATGTTTTGGGTCATATGGAGAAGGAACGTGAACACAAAGAGAAAATAAAAATTGGGTCAACATGGAAAAGAGCTTAAATGCCCCAAATGATTTGCATCATCCTCGATGTTGAAAAACAAGATATGATGGATAGAAGAAAATTGATTAACAAAAAGAAGAAGATTACGACAGAAGATCCTCTCTTTCCAAGCTTATATAGAGTGATTTGGGTCCTTTAGGAGAGAACATACCATATAAAGATAGATTACCTCATGTTTCTAAGTACCAATGGGGTAACTTGGGTTCTTTAGGAGGGAAAACATACAAAACAACTCTAGTCCACAAGATAAAGAGATAGAGGCACCAACCTATGGGTAATACACCAATAGGTAACTATCCTCCCTATCTTGATCATATATGGAGAGAGATTGGGGAAAAGGGGGATAACTACAAGGGGAGGACTTGTTGCAACAATGGCTAGAGACAAAGAACCTTTCACAATTTCATTTGAAATCCCCTAGGAGGAGAGAGTCAATGATTGTGTACAAAGATTGTTAATAGTGTCGAGATATCCTTTAACAATTCAAACAAACACCTCTTATCAGAAGAGGTACGTGACTCAGAATGAGGTGGTAGAATAGAAGCTACACTACCACTCTCTAAAAGAGACGCAAAAAAAATCCTAGAGAAGGTGGAACTTAATCAATAAAGCATATGGAGGAAGACAGAGAAACAAAAACTAAAATATTTAAAGACAAAAAAACTAAAGGTACCAAAGTTGATTGTTTATTGTGGAACTTAGGCATGAGGCCCTGCTCAAAATTATGCTTTAGTTTCTATGAAGGTGAAGATGTGTAATCCATCATAGCAGGTTTAGGGACCCTAGGAAAACTCTAATGCAGCTAAGCATGGAGTATGTCCACAAGATAGGAAAAAGGAAGAACATTTGGAAAGGAAATGATTATAGGAGGCTCCAAGGAAGGAGTTACAAAAACCTACACCCACTTAGGGTTAGGCTCCTTAACAATTCCTAGAGTGTAGGGCAACAGGATATAAGACAAAGTAGGAGAAAGATGGATGGTCTTGAAAGAAGGCACAAGAATGATAGGGACAAACACCATGGGTGCGCTCATGACATTCAAAATGGATTCATGTGTATAGGCCATCATATGTCAGTGATGCTTGCGGTCACATGCTCACTGATTTCTGTGTAGATGGGGTGTAGGAGTGGAAGTCTAGGGAGGCTCAACAACATTGTTATCCATCAGATAGGTCTTCAAAGCCATATTCGATGAACACGATGGCCCAATCGATGAAGTAGGAGGTGCAGCTAACATAGGCCTCATATTCATAGGCACCAGTGCCCTTCCTTATTTTACTTAAGGAGTACTTGGAGGAATGTGGGACACCTTTTGAGGTTATAGTGTGGGAACCAGTGGAAATGGACGAGCATGAGGTCAATAATTACCTTATCATACTCGATAGGATGAGGGATGTCACCAAGGATAGGAAGCTCAAACAGAGGGCGAGATGTGGAGCATTGCAACATGGGTGCCTTTCTTTTATCTTTAGTATGTACAAATTTAAGAACAAAAGACATCATTAGGGATTGCATGGTCCTAGTTGGATGGGGAGATCTATCATAAGGACTAGGTTTAACCTCAACTCTTGATGAGAAAGGAGAATAAGGTGGGATCACGATAGACATAGGAGGAAAAGAAACTGTAGGCTGAGCTAATGAAGAGGCCAATTCTCATGTCTTGTATTTATAATAGGCTTTATATAACAAATAATCATGAGAATTCATGGTTCCAACTAGAGCAGGACAAAAATGATCGAAGGTAAAACCCCCATGGACAATTAGTGGCTAGAATCGAGTGTTCTGGACTATGTGTATTGTTCCTTCATCAGGAAATTTCAAATATTTGTGAACTAGTGAGGGGATTTCTTCTATGGAAATTAGGCAAGAGACACCTAGCTTAACCCAAAACATGTATAATTTAACAATGACAACAAAGTTGGTGGAAACTATTTTGGGTCCCACAAGGACTATCAAAGTGGTATTATTGAGAGGCATGATAGAAATCCCATCGTGTGTTTAGATAAAGGCTTGACACTCATTGTACCTCTCTCTATGCTAGCCATCAATGAACAAGGCTTCCTCCATAATTACATCAACTTGCCATGTGGGATCCACCATCACACCTATACTAGTGTAATTATTAATCTTGGTCGAGATGTATAATGGAGTAGGTTCTCCACTATAGGGAGTTTCCAAAGGTGTGAATCATATTTCCTTGTTTAGTATTTTTTGGATAGGAATGATACTAGTCATATTGACAAATGGGCCACCACCTGATTCAGGGTTTGATGATGCAAAAAAAATAGAGAAGACAAATGAAATAAATAGGAGATGGAGATAATCTAAATATATGCAAGGTGGATTCATGTCAAGTTCACCAAAATATAAAGGGGAATTTAGGTGAACCACTCTAATAGGTGGGTGAACAGTAGTTGGAGACTGACCATTCATCCTCTCCACTTAGGATATTGTACAAACTATGTGATTGTTTAGTACCCCATAGATTATACTAAACATGTCAAAGACATCTTTTGATGCAACTCTAAGAAACTCAATCTAAGAATGCACACACAGGACTTAGATGATAATGTGAAGCATTGGAGTCCCATACAAATAGAGACATAAAGGATAGAGAAAGGATAGACTATGAAAAAAATGTATCTAAATAATTTAAATAAAGTAAATAATAATATAAAAGGAAAATATGACTAATTATAAAATAACAAGAGAAGGAAAGAAGAAAAGTCTTACAACTGGTCCATGCTCGAAGCCTCCAGCTAGCTCCTCAAATCACCTTAGTGACCTACACACAAAGTGAATTAAGATGAAAGGTTGTGGCTATGTTTTAGAGGTCTACCATAGTCAACCCATGTTTTGGTGTTTCCCCTTCCACACATAAAGTCAAAGGATTGCTAGATAGACGAAAGTAAAAAGTGGTCAAGAGTTCTCCAATCAACATAAAGTGAAGGCACTTATGTAGGGTAGAATTACATGTGATGTAATTTACAAGTCTACACTAATAGAGGTACCTTGTTGGTAAAAATTACAATCCAAACCAATGAGGAGGAACCTTGTTGGCTATATCTATAAATTATAACAAACAAGGCCAAGTATTTTAATGGTTGATAAGTTATGAAGCTTTTTGGGTGGGGTTTACACCCCAATCAACAAGTGAAAACTTGTTGGCTAGGAGTAAGCCCCACCGAACAAGCTCTCCTATTTTGTATTACCTTTTACTTCCTATCTGTGATTTGGATCTCGACCAACAAGTAATGTAACTTATTGATCGGGATCCAAACCTTGACCAATAACTATATTCATAGGTCGATAACAAGTTGTTAACTTGTTACTTATCACCCCTATCAACAGGGATCACCACTTGTTGATTAGGATTTAAACCTTGATCAAAATAATATTAAACATCTTTACAATATAGGTTTAGAAACTCAATTCCAAAGCACTTCACCCTCTTGCAATAAGATTTTCAAACGTCGATTGCAAGGAATGTATTACACAATTGGTAATAAAGGTTTTGAACTTCAATTACATTTTTTGAGTTACATGCACTTGTAATCGGGTTTCTAAAACCTAATTACTAACTTGCAACCTAAGATTTAAAACCCGAATTGAAAGTATCTCATTTTTTCAACACAATTAGTCAAGTCTTTCCTATTTTTGAACTCACTTCTTATTTGAGGAATCTAAATTTAAGATGTAATCATGCACAACTAATCCAAGTTTTTTAAACAACATTCTTGATTATCACAAAAGACTCAAAATTTTGAAGAGCTAACTTCTATATCAAAGATGAAGATGATGTACAAATATCAGAAATATGAGAGTACCATCTCTCCTTCTTTAGTGGCTACTAATATTAAAGAGATCAAAAGTATTAAGTTGACACATCAATATGCCATAATTGGTTGAAAGAAGTAACAACTAACCAACTACTATTGGTATGTAATTGCTCCTCAACAACATTATTCTCCTTGTGTCCTCTTTTGGAACATGAGTTTGTCTTATCATAAACTACTCGCTTTGACAAGGAGACTAAGTTGATAAAAGATGTAAATTGTACAGTTGTGATTAGACTTCGTGAGGATATTTTTGATAAAATATTCAAATTCCCTATCGCAAAAGAATATATTCAGACTTCTAGAGAATTTTCTTAGAAATATTACAACAAGAATGAGGAAAGATGGAAGAATATTAACACTAATTGGCTTTTGAGTTTGAGAGCCACAACCACTAGGTGGCTTAATTCATATCTATATTTGTGAAAAATTAGGGCTTTCAACACAAGAAGGATGAAGACAACTAATTTTTGCTTGGGGACCAATACATTAAAGAGGGGATAAACCCAACACATTAGCCACAAATGAACAAAGCTAAGGGACAAGAATTATATTATATTTATAAAATTTGAATTGATTCCCCTCTTTTAAATTGAATTGTAAAAATGTTGAAATTAGGGTAAATGTGTTGGAATCGAAGTAAAAATGGATGAACGGTGAGCTACAGTCATCAAATTGAGCGATGAGCCTAGATTTGAGGAATATAAATGCATTTAGATCCATCCTTGGAAGAGCTCCTAATTTGTTGGGACTGTGGTGTTGGTTACCTTGGTCCTCTGCACTTTTTGTAGTCCAATAAGCAATCGATTTGTTAGTTTAAATAAATCCAATTCTAAATATCACAACTTTATACCTGTTCCTATGCATAGTAGAGAAGAGGATATAGGCTGGGAATAGGGGTTTGTTTAAGTCAAACCCTGATTTAGGAATTAACCTTGAATGAAATATTGCAAATACTGAAATAAATAATGGGAAGATATACGTTAGATTTGTAATGATTGATGATGATACATTGCTTCTGGAATGTAATCACTCATGTTGTATGAAATATTATGAACATGATAAAACCCTAATCACACACACATGCTTGCATATGAATGATGTAATTTGCTCCAAAATGGTTGAATGAAGGAAATACAATCATGAAGACTTTTGAAATTCTTTATGATGAAAGCTTCAATGCTTGAATGTTTGATTTCTTAGATAGGGAGACTTAGATTAAAATGAATTGATTAAATATCTTTATATATGAGATCCTAGGTCAATTTACTCACTAGGCTAACCTCCAATGGTCACATAGAGCCACCGATTTCATTTCTTTCCAAAGTGATAGGTCACATCCTCCACTTAAAAATTGGGTCCCAAGGGGAAGGACATAGCACCCTAGTTATCCTTAATTAGAGACCTCAATTTAGTCCCAAGGAGAAAGACATAGCTCAAGACGATCAATTGGTAGGTGCATATGACATAAAAATTGGAGTTAAGAAACTAAATGGACCTGCATAGGAGATGAGAGGGAGACATGCTAAAGTATTAGCACAAACATGAGGTGTAAGTTGGCCCAATTATAATTTACAATGTTGCAGTATCATTGTGGTTTCAACGAAAAAATCAATAATATGAAAACACTTTTTAGCAGAATCAAAAAATTCAAGACCTCAAATATATTTGAGGAATGTATGTATATGAGGATTTTTCTTATCATGAGGAAAGGAACACAACAAATATTTTATGATGAATAGATTAGTTAGTCTATTTGTGAACAACTCTCTGAGGTAAACACAACCCTCAAGTTCTATATGAATTAATATTTGGTATATGCATCCACCTCTATAAGGTTATTTTTAAGGTTGTCCTTAGAAGGTGAGAAAATAAGTGTTCTAATGTCTATATTTTTGCCAAATAATTTAATTTGACGCCTATCCTAAGTCACTATAGGAGAGCTCAAGATTATTTATTTGGTTTCTTTATGTGCCAATTTGATAAGAAACTCCATAAGACAAGGGTATCAGAAGCACCATGGAAGAAAGTGAATAAGTATGGTTGTTGATTTTTTATAGTTTCTAACTTTTGCATACCCTCAAGAAGGATGTTATGAGAGAGTTCCATATATGCTCCTATGGTATCCCACTGGAAAAATAATTTTGAAGGAAATTGGAAGACAAGTCATAGCAGTACACAAAAAACAATAAAAAGCTCATAAGGTTGGCTTCAATTTTCCATTTGTTATTTAAAGGTATTGATTGTCAGCATCCATAAAGGAGAAGACAATGGAAACTAAATTGCAAGATATTGGTCTTAGAAAGTTCAAAGAAATAAAATATTTTGACTATAGGAGAATGAAGGACAAATTCAAAAAGTCATATAGTCATGTTCATCGAGTGAAAGATATTTGGATTTATCTTCATATGGATGAGAAAATTATGAGGCTATAGTATAGTTGTCTTACTCTGCAACAAATTATGGACCTTAATCTAGCATATATTCTTGATGATATAAAAGATGATGAGTATGCCCTTGATCCTACCTATATAGGTCAAAGAACTATAGAAGCACCCCTTTGACCCACTCAATGGTCCTAAAAGGAATGCATTTTAATAAGGAAAATGTTTCAAACAATTAATGCTAATACTAACACATGGTTGCAAAACAAAGGAATAAGGTTGAAAGATTTAAGAAAAGTGTCCAAATATGATACTATTGGCCTTGTTGGCAAAAAATATAAACTCAAAACAAAGAATACGTAGGATCCTTCTCCTTCCAAGAAGGCAACCAAGTTCAAGTTCATAGTTGGAAACGATAAGAATAAAACTCAAGGGGTAACTTATGACAAAGGATAACAAGTTCAAACATAGGAGAAATATCTAGAAGGATCCCAAGATATAGTAAATATTGAACCTCCTTCTAGTTTAGTGCCACAAGTATCTTCTTATGTTGTTACAATGGTACCCACTCCTATTGTCATTTCAGATGTTTCTTTCGATAATAATGTTTATGCCTTTTCAACTATTACTCTAGATCCTATTACTCTAGTTTCTATTCAATCAATTCCTTCCTCATGTGCAATTGATTGTGTCCAGGGTACTCTTCATGAGAATCTTGAAAATATTTTTGAAATTTATTTTCCAAGCTTATCTGATGTTTCCACTTCTATTCTTAATAGTAATGCTTTATATTTTTATAAATTAATATCCTTTTCTCTACCCCAAATGTCAAATATTGAGACTACTACCATAATCCAAAGTGAAACACCCTTTATTGTACCCATTGAGTTACATAATGCATCAGCAAACGTTCAAAATTTAGTTGTAGGAGCATAGAAAGATACATCAGAGCTTTCTCCATGGTTCAGAACCATTGCATATGAAAATAAAGAAATAAATCATCTCTCCAAATTATGATTTTGACTTTAATTAGTTAAACTATAAATAATTCCATTGCTAAGGAGTTATTCAATAAGGTTGAAAGTTTTGGGACCAAAGAAAGGTTAGTTGATGTGTGGTAAAAAGGAATGATCAGAAAACAAGTGAAGAGAAAGGGTAAGATAGTGTTGTCAAAATTGAATAGATCTCATGCAAACTCTTTGATGAAAGTTAGAAGCTTCTTCTTGAAGACACTATACTAGAAGAATTCACATTTCTCATTCAAAATGACATTGATTCAGATGACTTCTTAATATCTTCTATAGATAAGTTTGTAGATCTCCAAGTACCTTTGGATAATTTGAAATAGATTTTGTCACTATAACAAGTAGTTCATTCATTTGGAGGATATCATCATATGAGTTAGACAGATTGTAAAACATACATCTGGACCTAATGATGCAATGATTCAAGATGGTTTACACAAGTTAGAAGAATTAATGGTCAAGAATGGAGATGATGAAGAAGTCTCACACAATAGTTAATATTATTTTTTAGTATTTGCTTTAAAAAAAATAAAAATTCAACATTCTACATCTAATTTGAAAAATTACAATTGCATTTAGCCATAATAAAAGTCAAATTCAAGTAGGATTTTACTATTAAATAAGTCATAGGTAGTTGTATTTTTTCTCATTTTGCTCATAGCCCTACCCCTATATATATATGAGGGTGCTCATTCTAAATATTCATTGTTATGCATAATAACAAAAACTCTACCAGTTTGTGTAATTGAAACTTGGATTTTATTTTGCAAATCAATTCCAAGTTAATAAAAGGATAAATTGTACATTCATTCTTTGAGTTGGAGCATTTGTTTTATGTGATTAGAGTGTTCTTATGCCATTGTGGTTATATAACCTAGAATTAGTTTGAGGTATTGAGTTGTGGCCATTAAGTTTAAAGTAGTTTTGAATATGATCTTACAGTCTTTGAGCTAAGATATTGGGTTTAGATATAGAGATCAACAATGTAGTTGAAGGAAATTTGAAATCTTTGTGCTGCAAATTCTCTATCCTATGAAATTTTAGAGCTACAATATACAAGAGAGCTTTTGTGCTACTATATATTACAGTATCTTTATCATTTAATTTTTGAAAAAGGTTACAAAAATCTTTGAGCTTGTGTTAATCTTGAAATCATATATTGCACTAGTGTACATGGGGTTTTTCTTTTGTTTTATCTTGTGGTATTAGTTATTATTAGTACTTGTCGTTAGGCAATACTATTGTAATGAGTTTTTTGTTTTTCCACTTAACTAGTTATTAAAAAAATTAATTTACTTTTAATTTTTTCAATCTTTTTATTTACCAAAGTCTAATTGTACAATTTTTAACATTATAAATTATGAAAATTATTTTTTTTACACTTATTGGCTAAATTCAATTTAGCCGTTATAAGCGAATTTTTAGCAAATCCAAAATAAATGAATAGTCATGGCCTATATATATTTATAATAATAATTACATAACTAAAAAAATGTTATGTTATAATAAAATAAATTGATTTGTTATTTTTTAGTTATAGTTTTTATTTATTGAATTCATATGTTTAAAACTAATTATACTTTTATTATTGTTTATTATATTTTAGTTTTTAAATTAGATTTAAATCTTAAACTATTTCAATTATTTAACTTTATTTTGTGAAATTAAAAATTTATTAAGATTTTTTTAATTTATATTATTTTTTCTAATAAAATTTTAATTATTATGAAATAATTATGTTTAATTTTTTTATCTTAATAATAATAATTTTTAAAGTATAATCATTATTAAAATTAAATCATAATTATTATTAAAACTATACTAAAAACAAGGCAAGTACTAGCCACTATGTGGCACTTGTTATTTATTATCCTTCTCAGTTCTAAGTCTTGAAACAATAACTTATTTTGAAATAAAAGAATAAGAGGAACGTCAATCCTGAATCAAGAGGGAATTGGTGAAGGTAATATCTAAGTCATTAGTTTAGTTTTAGTTCCTAATTAAGGATTAACTGGTAACAAGCAATAAGAAAACAGTCTTGTTTTACAAAAAAATTATCCAACACTAATAAAAATGAAAATGCATTTTAATATTTAATTATTTACTATATCTACATTGCTTATTAAAACAATTTCACCATTTCCAAATTTCACATTATATTTTTTTTGTGTATTCTTCCTACAATTATTCATAACTAATTACCTAAAAGTCTAATCAATAAATAAAACAATCATCAAATGGCCAATGGGAAAAGCTAAACAAACGTAGGTACTTCAATCACTTATTAGTTCTGCACCTAAAAGACCAGAATTGCATATGACACTTACAAATATTGGCATTTTCTATCAAAAACATACTATTAAAAATACCTGCAGTGGATTGCAAAACCATATCGAAGAACAAAACTACATTCAAAATGGATATATTGGATCACTTACATCACCGGAATATAGGGCTAGAAAAAATGGCTAACTACGCAATTCTTTTCCTTTGAAATATACATGTAAATTTACTTTTGAGCCTAACCACTACTTTTGTAGGTGGATGAGTTTGAATATTTTAAATAATGTTATATTTATGCAAGCTAAATATTAACTAACCCCATGTTCCCATCTACTTAACTCTATTTTTTTCTTAAATTTAAGGGGTTAAGTTTTCCCATGAAATTTTAAAATTGTGAAAAAAAAAGGATAATTTAAATAATCTTTCCCTATTTTAGTGGACTAGTTATTGATTAGAAATTAAAAATAATTCCTAAAAATATTGATGAGCTACTTCACAAATAATTCCTAAAAATATTGAGCAGTTGATAGCCAAAACAAGCTAAGTAATCACATGGGACCATGCCCTAAGAAGGCATTTTATATAGAAGGACAAAGAAAGATTGAGAAATTATTTCAATGGAAATTTTGAATTATATTGTTGCTTAAATTTAAGTAGAAAATGAACTTAATCACCCACATAGGAACATGGGTGAATTTTTTTTAAATGACAAAAAAATATATATATAAATTATCAAAAAATATTTAATTTATACGAATTTTAATATAAAATATTCTATATTTAAATTTATTTATGCCTGTTTAATCAATCATACATGGTAAACATGGAAAAATAGTCAATCTTACAATTGAAATAAGTTTCTAAATTCATATTGGAAAAATTGAGCTTAAAAATATTTTAAAAATTTAAAACAACAATGTTTTATTTTGATAATATTCTAAATTAATATATAATTTAATAATATAAACTTCATAAAATCATATATATTGATATTAAATGACTATAATTATTAATAATACATATTAAAATGGTAAAGTGTATCACTTTGTAGAACATAATATGTCACTATGGGGGGGCGGAGGGAGGTGAATCAGTGATTTCAAAATATTTTCAACTATGTGTGTGGAACCAGTAAAGTAATGAAAACACTAGTAATCAAACACACACAAAGGATGCATCACACAACACCGGATATGCGAGGAAAACCCAATGTGGAAAAAACCTCGGTGAAAAATGTTGCTAGAGACTACTGCTCCAATCCAGCTTCACAATAAAACACAATATTACAAAGATTTAGGGCACCAACTCAAGGAGCACCAACCCCTACTGATTTAGGGCACCAACCCCTAATTTTATGGGCACCAACCCAAAGGAGCACCAACTCAATGATATACAATGAAATACAAACTTATTACAATGAAAGCACCATGTTACAAATGATTTTTGTGACACCTATTAAACTTGTCTCTGCCAATTACAACTCTTCTCTATTTCACCGGTTATTTCACTACCGGTTATCAATTTATTCTCTCTGATCCCTTACTAGTCAATCTTTGTCTTTGCTAACTTCCTCTGATACTCACCCTGCACTCTATCACTCCCGGATGCCTTCCTATCAATTCACCTCAGCACTGTTATCTACCGGTTAAACCTCTGCTAAACCCCCTTACCAGTTACACCTTTGCTACCGGTTCTCCTTCAAATACTTAGTTGCAATACTCTTCTCAATTTGATCTGCACTCTATTCACTCAAGCGCACTCCTCTTTAGCAATTGGCATCCCTGTCATCTCTTCAATCTGCATATTTAAACATAAGATTTCTCATGAGAATGAGGTTTAAACTATCTACGGTTAGGATTTCTTCTACCTACCATGAACTGTATCAAATCACATCGAATCTCCTCTCCATGCTTGACAACCTACAACAAATCAAGCTTCACCACCATTTCCATTACTTCCAGAACACGCTTGCTATATTTGACAAACATGGCTCTATTTTTTTATCAATCACCATAGATACTCTGAATGTTTTACTTCACCAAATTTGATCTGCTACTTGAAATCCTGCATCAATCCTTACATTACCAATATCAATCTTATTATGTCATTTTTCTTCGAGCCACAAACCTCTATCATCATCTCATGATTTATGCAGGTAGCATTAAATGTCTTACCAATCACCGACTACTTCAATGATGCACTTTTCACTTGCCACTTGGAGACTACATGGCATCTTAGTCGGCATCCAACTCAGCTCAGTCCATTGTGTTGGTTTAAACTTAGTCACGGACTAAAAACACTACTAGTTTTCTCCTTTTGCTACCAATCTTCTTTCCCTACTGGTCATGCTATGATCAGTCAACCCTTGTATCATCTCCTCACTATTTTTTTAGTTACTTCAAGCTAACTTGGATTTCTCCTTGTTTTGTGTTCACACTCTATGTGATCTAGCAATCGTTCACTTTGTAAGTTTGTCTTTTTCTTGTTCATACATGCTCACTAGTTGATATAGCCAGTCTTGCCTTTAGTCATCTCTATACTTTCTTATGCTTACTCAACGATGAAAATCCATACTGGTCACATCTTCTACTTGCATCTTGCATACACCTTGCATACTAGTAGCCATCCATACTGGTGAATACATACCGGTTGACATCAATGACAATACAATACCAATAATCTCCCACTTTGGCATTGATGTCAACACGCTCTACCTTTCTTCAATCGGTTCATTCTCCCCCTTTGACATCCATGAGAAAGGGTACTAATAGTATCCATCATCCACTATCATACCATTCCTTCTCCACCATCCAGTATCCTCTATCTTTGTGCCTTTTTTCAGTAGATCAGATCATAAGACTCTGCAATATTCAATCGGTACAATCTCCCCCTTTGTCCATTAACTGGTCCAATAATCAAAAGATATGGCAGTGAACTCCCCCTGAACCATAGATCTCCATACACATTTAAGTGCATGAAGCAGGCGAAACCACACCTAACTTGTGGTGTAGATACTCAAATGAGCTTACCAGTAGAGGTTTTGTGAAGATATCAGCCACTTGTTCACCTATAGGGACATATTCTACCTTAACATCCTACTCTTCTACCTTCTCCATGAGAAAATGATGTTTGATGGCAATGTGCTTGGTACTTGAGTGCATAACCAGATAGTTTGATATTTTTATTGCACTTGAATTATCACACAAAATAGAAATAGAATCAAATGTTTCTACCTAAATATCCTTGAGGGTCTACTTCATCCATAACACCTGAGAGCAACACGTAGTAGTAGCAATACATTCTTCCTCAATAGTAGATAGGGAAACTGAATCTTGCTTCTTGATGTGCCATGAGACCAACCAGTTACATAGGAAGAATGCACCACAACTTGTGCTCTTCTAGTCATCAATGCAACCTACCCAATCAACATCAGTGTAGGCTTGTAAGGTAAAATCTCCTCTCTTGGGATACCATAGTCCATAATCAAGTGTCCCTTGTAGATACCTAAATATCCTCCTAACTGCATTCACATGTGATTGTTTGGGTGCATCTTGAAATCTATCCACCATGCATATTGCCTGCACTGTATCTAGTCTAGAAGGAGTAAGGTATAACAAACTACCAATCATGGATCTATACAATGTTAGATCCACTACCGGTGACTCATCAACCTTGCTCAACTTGCAACCGGTCACCATGGGGGTACTTAACAACTTGTTGTATTCCATCTAAATCTTCTTCAACATATCTTTGGCATACTTGATTTGAGAGATAAATATCCATTTATCTTGTTGTGAAATTTGCAAGCCAAGAAAGTATGGTAGCTCTCCAAGCATTGATATCTCAAATTCTGCTTGCATCTGATTAGCAAAGTCTTTGCACAGAGTGTCCTTTGTTGCCTCCAAAAATTAAGTCATCCAAATATACAACCACAATGATCATGTGGTTTCCATCTTCTTTAATGTATAGATTACCATCAGCACTTCCCTTTTTGAAACCCTGCTCCTTAGGTAGCTAACCTTGAATACCATTCTCTTGGAGCCTACTTCAAACCATATAATGCTTTTTTCAATCAGCACACAAAGGTTTCATCATCATGCAACATAAAACCTTCTGGTTGTTCCATGTATACTTCCTCTTCTAAATTTTCATTTAGGAAAGGAAGATTTTACATCCATTTGATAGACCTTCTATCCCTTGTAGGCTGAAAAGGCTAGAAACATTCTAATGGCCTCAAGTCTAGCAACCGATGCAATTGTTTCTTAAAAATCTATTCCCTCTACTTGAGAGTATGCTTTGCAAACTAACCTTGCTTTGTGCCTCACAATCTTTCCTTCTTCATTCATCTTGTTCTGGTAGACCTTTTTGTGCCAATGACATTCTTATCAACTGATCTAGGAACTAACTCCCAAGTTTTGTTCTTTTCAATTTGCTGCAACTCTTCTTCCATTGCATCCATCCGTTTCTGACTTTTGTTGGCCTCATTAAATTTTTTGGGTTCCATTTCATTCATGAGGCAGAAATTGACTTGTTCATCATTCTGGGCAAGTCTTCTTCTAATCTACATACCATCATTCTTATTACCTAAAATATGTTCTTTCGGGTGGTTTTTCTGCACATACCGGTTAGGGGACTTTTTGGATGCTTCCTCTGGTTCACTGTCTGACTGAAATTTATCTTCATCGCCAGTGTCATCATACCAATTTACTTGTGCTTTTATTCCTTTGTACATATCTTCATCAACTCTTACATGCACACTCTCAATGAGTCTTCTTAGTCTTTTGTTGTAGCATTTGTAGGCTTTGCTATGAGTTGAGTATCCCAAGAAGATACCTTCATCACTTCTCAAATCAAAGCTACTTAAGCCATCCACATCTCTCTTGATAAAAGCATTTACTTCCAAACACTTTGAAGTATTTAACTGATGGCTTCCGATCATACCACAATTCATAAGGTGCCATTATGTTATTTTTTCTCAGTTGAACCTTGTTCAAAGTATATATAGTAGTGTGAACTGCTTCCTTCCCGTACATATCTGATATGTTTGCCTCATTTAGTATGGTTCTTTCCATCTCATTGGTTGTCCTATTTTTCCTTTCTACCACACCATTTTGTTGTGGTGTTCTTGGAGTTGAATTATTTCTTCTTATTCCATTTCTTTCATATTAGTCTCCAAACTCATTTAATGTGAATTCTCTACCCCGGTCAGATCTTAGACATTTCAGCTTGCATCTACTTTCCCTCTCAACCATCTTTTAGAAAATCTTGAATCTTTCAAATGCTTGAGATTTGTCTTGTACAAAAGTGACCCATATCATTCTTGAAAAATCATCAATGGAGAGCATGAAGTATCTTTCACTAGATAGAGCTCTTGTTCCGGTTGGTCCCCATAGATCAGTATGCACTGCTTCAAGTGGCCTTGAAGTATTATGTTGTTTAGTCTTGAAGTTCACCTTATTCAGCTTTCCTCTTACACATCCATCACAAAATGTGCTTACTGGTTTGATGATGGATGGTATATTTGCCACAGATTTCTTTTTTCTTAATGTAATCGGATTATGAAAATTTATGTGGCCTAATCTCCTATTCCACAACCATCTCTCATCTACTTGTCCCATCATGCATTGGACTCAAAGTATTCCTTCAGATTGTACACATTTCCATCTGTTGTTTTACCTTCTGTAACAATCTGACCAGTACTCTCTTTCCTTATCTAGCAATCGGTAGAGTCAAAAGTGAATTTGTATCTTTTATCACACATTTGACTCACACTTACTAAATTGTGCTTTAAACATTTCACATAATATATTCCACAAGCCTTCAATTAGCCATCTATATTCAGAGTACCTTTTTCCTTTTATCTTGATGGAGGAGTTGTCTCCAAATCTTGTTGAAACTCCATTCCAATCTTCAAGCTTAATAAATTTATTTTTATCACCGGTCATGTGATTGGAACATCTAGTGTCTACAACCCATAAGTTTCTTCTCTCTGCATGTAGGGCAGTCTGCACAATCAGACTTGATTTTGCCTTATTCTTGCCTTTTTCAACTCAAACAGGCTTGTCTTCCTTCTTTTTATCTACTGCAATTTAATGCTCTGGGTTTGTTACTAGATCCTGATTTGGTACTGACTTCTCTTTCTGGTTTGTTTTGAGTTTGCAATGTTTAGCAATATGCCCAAACTTTTGACAATTACAACATTTTACATTGACATTAAAAGATGAACCTTTAAAATTATTGTAGGACATCGGTTGACTTCTCCTACATTCAAAACTCCTATGACCAAATTCATTACACTAATAACAAACACCATCCATACCCCGGAGTACAACAAATGAGTTTCTACTTTCAAAATTAATAGGGGGCTTATTCGTCATTCTACAATCAGTAATTCTATGTCCAAACTTATTACACCAGTAGCAATAACCATGGAAATTGGGTACATACAAGTCTTGTTGCTTTGGATCGGAAAACCTTTGTCTCACCAGATGTCTTCCTCTCATGCTATTAATTCTAGTGAATCCTTCACTATCCACCTTGGGCTTGCCTTTATGATTTGCATACTGGTAAGGTGTGTGACCCTTCCGGTTCTGAGCATTCCAGTTCACAGGCTGATTTCTTCTATCCAGAACATAGGTCTTCTTACCGGTATCTTTGTTGACTATAAAGATTTGATTCTCTTTACTTTCACTTGAGGAAGTGAATTGTATCTCCTTACCAGATGTGTCTTGGCTATTTGAACATTGTCCTTCTTCAAATCCTAAACCACCTCGGTGTCTTTTGAATTCTTATGTTCGCTCAACATCTTGTTTAAAGCTTTAGTGTTGCCCTCATACTTGCTCCTTGTCTTCAATTTATCCTTGCTCTTTTCTAGCTCATTTATGAGCTTTACAATTTCTTCTTCCAGATTCTACTACTTTTCCTTCTTTATCAAATCAGAGTATGTACTTCACATATCCTCTTAGCTTCTTCCAACTGGAGTTGTAGATCAGAAATTGTTTTCTTGGATTCCTCTAGAGATTCTTCCAGCTATTCTTGTTCCTTTGCAGTAGCATGCTTAACATTTTTGAGTTATTTTCTTGTTTTCTTCAACTCCTCAAGAGCGCTTATGAGCTCATCGTCTAGGTCCACTTTGAATTCAATATCTTCATCTTTCTCATCTACAACAATCAATTCATCTAGTGCCATAGAGAGATTTACTTCTCTTTCATCCTCATGGCATTCATCTTCTAATGCACTTTCTTCATCTGTGGCATCATCTTCAAAGGTATATAGACTTTTTTGCTTCCGATAGCTTCTTCTTTCTTGTCAGTAGACCTTCTTCTCTTTATCTTTATCGGAAGACCTGCTAGATCTCCTTTTCTCATATCCACCATTTTCACCATAGGGACATTTCACAGCAAAGTGTTCTATTTTATCACATTTAAAGCATTTGAGAGGCAGTTTCCCTTTATACTTACCAAATCCTCTTTTGAGCTTTCTTACAAAGTTTGCAACTTTAGTATCAGAGTCTCCACTAGATTCTCTATGAGCACTTACTTCCTTACCCTTTTTGGTGGAGTTGAAAGCAGCTTCTTTCTTGGAAGTTCCTTCACCGATTTTCCTCATGTCATAAGCAGTTAGAGAGCCAAATAACTCATGCATTGAAGAGCATTTTATATCCTTGACTTCCTCTACAGTAGATACATTAGTATCATACTTAGATGTGAGTGATCTTCCTCATCTCATAAGTAGTTAGAGAGCCAAATAACTCATCCATTGAAGAGCATTTTATATCCTTGACTTCCTCTACAGTAGATACATTAGTATCATACTTAGATGTGAGTGATCTAAGCACCTTTTTGACAATAAATTCATCAACAATTTACTCTCATAGTCCTCTGATAGTATTCACAGTTTCATCAACTTTGTGAAGGTACCCTGCAATCTTTTCTTCATCTTTCATCTTCAAGGCTTCAAGCTAACCTCTTAGTGTTTGTAGCTTGGCCTCCTTGACCTTGACATCTCCTTCAAATAATCTTTGAATCTTATCCCAAGTCTCCTTGGTGGATGAGCAGTGCATAACCTTGACAAACTCATTATCTGATAGCCCGCTGAGAATAACATATTTTTCTTTTGCATTGTTTCCATACTCCTTCTTATCATCCGGATCTGTGGGAGGAATACTAGGGATAATATACCCAATTTTTATAGACATCCAAACATCAAAACCTAGTGAGGATAGATAGGTTTCCATTCTTATGCTCCAAAAGGCATAGTTTGTTCCGTCAAACATGGGAGCTTTGGAGGAGGAGGAGTCATTTCTTGACATTGTATTCTTTATACTAGAATATACCCAAGCTAGAGAAAGCTTTGACCAATCAGGGAACCTAAGGCTCTGATACCAATTGTAGAATACAATATGTCACTAGGAGGGGAGGGTGAATTAGTGATTTCAAACTATTTTCAACTATGTTTGTGCAACCGGTAAAGTAATGAAAACACTAGTAATAAAACACACACAAAGGATGCATCACACAACATCGGATATACGAGGAAAACCCAATGTGGGAAAAACCTCAGTGAGAAATGCTATTGGAGTCTACTGCTCCAATCCAGTCTCACAATAAAACATACTATTACAAAGATTTAGGACACCCACCCAAGGAGAATCAACCCCTACCAATTTAGGGCACCAACCTAAGGAGAACCAACCCCTAATGTTATGGGAACCAACCCAAAGGAGCACCAACCCCTACAGTGAGCACCAACTCAGTGATATAAAATAAAATACAAACTTGTTACAATGAAAGCACCATGTTACAAATGAGTTTTGTAACACCTATTCAACTTCTCTCTACTAGTTACAACTCTTCTCTATTTCACCGGTTCTTTCACTATCAGTTATCAATGTACTCTCTCTAATCCCTTACCAGTCAATATTTGCCTTAGTTGACTTCCTTTGATACTCACCCTACACTCTATCACTCCCAGATGCCTTCCTAACATTTCACTTGTGCACTATTATCTACCGGTTCAACCTTTGCTAAACCCCCTTACCGGTTACATGTTTGCTACTAGTTGTCCTTCAGATAATTAGTTGCAATACTCTTCTCATTTGGATCTACACTCTGTTCACTCAAGCACACTCCTCTTTAGCAATTGGCATCCACTATCATCTCTTCAATCTACATATTTATACATAAGCTTTCCCACCAGAATAAGGTTCAAACTATTTGTGGTTAGGGTTTCTTATACCTACCATGAATGGTATTAGATCACATTGGATCTCCTCTCTACACTTGACAAACTACAAAAAATCAAGCTTCACTGCCATTTTCGTTCCTTCCAAAACACGCTTGCTATATTTGGCAAACACGGCTCTGCTTTTTTGTCAATCGCCATAAATGCTCTAGACGTTTTTCTTCACCAAATCTAATTTTCTACTCGACATCCTGGATCGATCCTTACATCACCAATATCAATCTTATTTTGTCATTGCTCTTCGAGCCACAAACTTAGTCACATACTAAACACACTACCAGTTTTTGCCTTTTTCTACCGGTCTTCTTTCCCTACTAATCATGCAATGATTGGTCAACCCTTGTATGATCTATTCACTATTTTGCTAGTTACTTCAAGCTAACTTGGATTGCTCCTTGTTCTGTGTTCACACTCTACGTGATCCAAAAATCATTCACTCTATTAGTTTGTCTTTTACTTGTTCATACATACTCATCGGTGGCCCTATTTACCGATCGATACTACACCTTCCTGCATACCAATTGACAATACACACATGTTGATCATGCTATACCGGTTGATATAGCCAATCTTGTCTTTAGTTATCTCTATTCTTTCTTATGCTTACTCACCGGTGAACATCCATACTAGTAACATCTTCTGCTTGCATCCTGCATACACCTTGCATATAGGTAGCCATCCATACTAGTGAATACATACCAGTTGACATCAATGACAATACAATCCCAACACACTTGTAAGTAAGTTTTTAAATTTTTATTAGAAAATATTTAAATAATCTTATTAAAAATATTGAAAAAAAAAATTAACTAAATTTCTAAATTCATTTTAGAAACTATTAGAAACTTTCATAGTGCAAAATAATGTAAATCAATTTATATATTATATAAGTTTTTTGAGACTTGCAGCAGCCATGCAGTCGAACATGCATTGGGGAGATGAGGCGGTGGCAGATTTGCTTCCCCCCAGAGATCCCTTTGGCACACATGTTAGTCATGTCCCTCAATGGGTCTTTGGAGGTGGTAAATGGGTGGGTGTTCTGGTTTCAGCTGATCTTCCTCGCCCTGGTGTGGTTAAAACATCCCAGTAAGAATTTCCTTCCTCTATGTATTTCCAAGGGTTTTTTTGGCGGTATGGGAATCGGGGCCATAATTTGAGGACTAAAGATGCTTGGCAAAAGGGCATTCGAAATGCTAGGGCTTCTGGTAATAAGGCTCTGCTTGGCCTCACAAGTGATTTTGCTAATCTGCAACCAAATTCAAGGGTTTCAGAAGGTCAATTATCGAATTTTGATTTGCCCTCGCAACTGCAGCCTGCTCCACTCCCGATTCCTTTGATTGACACCTCAGATTATATCTGTAATACCCTAAAAATGGTCATCTAAACCATGGGTCCCTAATCTCGACAACATCACCAAGGTCCTAACCAAAGGCAATTAAATATATTGAGCACACAATTAATTCTAAAATCATCAAATGTCACATGGAAAAATTAATCAATCAATATTAATTAAATATTTATTTAATTAATTAAATCATTCCAAGTAAATCATTTTAAACAATTATCTTACTTATTTTAATTAAATATCTTTTGCATATTTAATTAAATAAATCAATTTGCCATTAAATCATCAAAAAGAGGAATTAATTTAATTAAATAAATAAATTTGCCACAAATCTTCAAAAAAGGAAACAAATCAAGAAAGAGGAATTGGAAAATATGAGCACAAATCTTCAAACAAGGAAATAAATCAAAAAAGGAATTAATTGACCAAAAAAGAATTAAAAATTTGAGAAAAGAAATCAATTCGAGATAATCTTGAAAAATAAATTATAAATTGATAAATAATCTGCGAGAAAGCAATTAAAATAATTAAATATTAAAATTGAATGAAATAGAGAATAAATCAGTTTTTTTTTTTTATTTTATCTTAATTTTAGTTCAATTTCCTGTAAAACTAAGAAAAGCATCCAATCACATCAATTCACCCGGATTGTGCTTGCTCTTAAAAAATCTTGACCACTCATTATCATTTGATCTCACCCTTTGGTTTCTTTCTGAATTTTCTATAAATTCAAGCTTTCATCTCTCATTCAAAAATCCTGGAGAATATATTGTTATTATGTTGTTTTTACTCTAGGTTCATTGAGAATTTGTATTAAGATATTGCACATTAGTTATTTCATATTGTTTAAATCATTTAACTTAAATATTCATATATTGCTTAAATCATGTTAGATTAATCTTGCATATCTAGCTTAAATCTTGCATCCATCTAGCTTAAATTCATGCTCATATAGATTTTAAAAATCCTTCATTTAGGTGTTGTCTAGTCACTGGATAGCTTAGCAATCTGAGAGAAATCTAAACTCGCATCTACTAGAAGGCAATAGGTCACTTTGTAATGGTTTATTACTCATTGATTATTGATTTACTAACCATGCATCGAATGAATTAATTGAAGTATTGTGTATTCTAGATACAGATACATGTCCACTTTTCACACACACATTTTTGGTGCCCACCGTGGGACTCAAACCCACAACTACAATATTTCTAATGTTTCTTGAACAAATTTAATATTTGGTTTTTATAACTAATAAACAGGTGTTAAATTTGAAAATAAAAATCTTTCTTTTTTGCTTGTTCTTATGTGATAGTCAAAAATGGTCTCGGTTTGGAAGGTATAACTTTTTATTTAACCATTGGATCTCAACCAATGTTTTATATGTTGTTAAAAACCAAGTTTTCTACAGTTTCACTGACGCGATTTTCCTAAGAATGTCTGGTTGGAAAGTTCGGAATGACAAAGTGCAGGACTATCATTTTACTTATTCTTCTGTGATAGTCAAAAATGGTCTCAGTTCGGAGGGTATAACGTTTTATTTAAACGTTAGATCTAAACAAAATTTTAATACATTCTATATAACCAAGTTTTCCACATTTCCACCAAAGCGATATTCTAAATTATCTCTTGTTAAAAGGTTATAAGCGACAGAGTGTAGTACTATCAAAACTGTCATAACTAGGATAGTCATAAAAAATGGAAATTCTTGTTAGATTAGTTTAATTTACAATTTGCATGCTAGAATTTTCTTTTGATGATTTTTTTTAATATTATTTTGGAAACTAATTTTGGGCTTTTAATGTTTGCAGGACACTTGTCAAAGAATCTATCAATCAAACATACGCCTGCCAAAGAATCAAGAAGAAAATGACTATTGACATATTGGTTTTGCAAGTTGCCTAAGGAGAATCGACTAAACATTGTGTATTCATTTGGTATTTTCTTAGGCACTTAAATTGCTATCTGGTTAAAGAACAAATCTATCTTTCTTGTTTTCAGAAAAATCTAAGAGGTAGGAGAGTATGCTCTTGTCTTTTATAGACAATCAGAAATCTAGACCCTCGAAGATTTTTCTAAGTTTTGAGATTTGTGTACCTTTAGCAGGTCTGCCATAGTGGGAAAAAGTAATCACCCTATGAGAACGACCCAAGTGAGTACAACTTGACCTGAGCATTCCAACTCACTATAATAAATAGGCCTCTGGTGATTAAAGTCTCAGAGGATGGGATTATTTGATTTTTCTCTTTGAGATCTCTCATATCGAGCATTTTGTAGGGCCTCGCAGTCTCAATCACATTTACGTGACTACAGCTTGTTTTGGTACCTTGTCAGACTATAGGCCTCAATCATGCTTGCATGACTTCAAGGGGTAATTTCAAACGGAATTCCTAACTAAGAACTATAAGATTAGAAACTACCTAATTCACCTCTGAAAGGTTGATAATATTTGTGCAAGAGTGATAGTAACTCTCCCAAGACACTTGCCATATCGTGCCCCCATTAGTGTTTGGAGTCAAATAATACGGCGTTGAGAATCCATTGCATGAAACTCAACGGTCGTATTCCGATTAGCTATTTGGTGTGCACCTAAGTCAGTAAGCAAAGGTTTTCTTCCCTAAGCCAACGTCCATAGGGTTAGCATGTTTTGATTGGAGTTACTATTTATCTTGCCTGTTTTCTATGTTTTCATCCTTGAATTTGAAAATGAAACACTAAAACTAGAGAAAACAAATCAAACAATATCAAATAATTCAGTGATAAACTATGTCTGTGTCTAAACTGGTCTCTGTTAGTCATTGAAACATCAATCCTTATCAAAAACTAGTAGTCATTAGTCATTGAAATTGTGTCTGTCAGAATCTCATCTCTGTCCAATCCTCTATCATATGAATTCCCGATCTTGTCAGTCAAAACAATCAAAATTGCCCAAATCAGTCTACAGTGAGCATAAAAATGGTTATCATCCTCCTGAGCATAAACAACCTTGATAGTGTACCCTTGTCATCGCATTGCACGATTTTGTCGATCATCTCTAAAGCTAGTTCAAACAAACATCTTATCAAACCTAAGTTAACTTAGATAATGTATTACGTGGGATAGATCATTCCTGAAACCAGACAAAATCTTAGTAACTTCTCTCAATCACTACATTAATCAAACTACTAGCTACAATTTGATCTTGACTTCTGCAACACATCTAGCTCTTTGTCCCGTCGGTTGTAAATGTTTGTTCAAACCAAAAGCTCTTCTAATTTTTTTTATAAAAGTAAGAATCTCATGGATACCTTAGCTCCAATTCCCATGGATACCTTTGTTCAAATGCTTCAAGATATCAAGGAAGAAATATATGACATGGAAATCCAACAAAATAAATCAATGACTCCATTTCAAAAACAAATATATGATATCAAGTGTGAGAAACTTCAAGGAATGCTAAAATGATTATGTGATTTGACAAGCGAATACCAACAAATAATTGACAATCAAAGACCAAATCTCATACAAGATCACAAAACACCTTCACCAAGATAAAAAGACATCTATTCCCTAGATAGACAATTTACACCTTTGGGGCAATCTATTGAGTCAGCTTTGGAAGAGCTTCTTAAGAACAATCTTATCATATTGCCTGAAAAAACCAAATGGGGATGTGGAGTTTTGAGTAGTTATTGTGTATATCATAGGCATAACAAACATAAGACTTCAATGTGTATGGATTAAAACATAAGATTCAAGATCTCCTTGATGATGGTGTCATTGAAATTGAAGATCCTAATGATTCACCTAAAGAAAAAGAGGGAACTACTTCTAAGCATAATCAAAATGATGAACCTATGTCTAGAAAGGCTCCATATATAGCCTCCATCCCTTCCATGATTCCTTCATCTCCTAAAACTTCTCAGCAACAATCCATACCATCTCCTTGAAATAATGAAACTTCTCATGTTTACCTTCAAGGGCTATCTCCTATGGAAATCCAAGTTAATGGTAATATTGATACAAGTTCCTCTGAAGATTTAAAAATCCCAGATCCTATGCCATCATGCACTCCAATTCCAATCATACCCACTCCAGAAGGCCCTTTCAAAAATGCTTCCCCATCATGCCAAAATATGGAGATCTTCCAAGAATCCCCTAGGCCTATGAAAAATCCTAACCCTTCCTTAGAAGTGACTCCATGTCAAGAGGATAATATGAAAAATGAAGAAACAAGTCCTATTATAAATCAAGATCAAGACACCAAAACTCCTCAATCCCATCTAATGATTGAAAAAATCCTATTTCACTAGAATCCCATGATGATCCCCTTATACCTTTCCATTTCTTCCAAGATGAACCCCTTCCATCTCAAGAACAAAGCATCCTTCCAAATCTCATTTCAAATCCACTTCCTAAGAAAGATCATGATGCCTCTTCCACCTTTTCAAATGATCCTATTCAAAATGAATAGTCAAACACCCTTCCTAGTCTATCCAATGGTCCTCTTCCATGTCAAGATCAAAGTATCCCTTCATCTCCTTGTCATAATCCTCCATGTTCACTTTATGATTCCATCATACCCTACAAGCCACCTCCACCTCAAAATGGACTTGCCTCTAGCATCAAAAGTAAGAAGAAACCCTTTGTTAAAAAGATCTTTCAAAGCATGCATTATCAAAGAAAAGCGTTAGATATTCATGAACATGGTATATTAGAACCCCTTTCTATACAAGAAAATCTTTATTATAATGGCTACATTTCTCACTCTCAAGATTTTGTTATCCCTCATAAATTCTACATTTCTCTAGTTAAATCCAAATATACACTTTCCCCATCATCACTTCCATCCATTCTAGGTCCCTATATACCCCCATCCCTTATACAGGATGAACAAAGGCACACATGTTTGAGTACCTTCCATCCATCTAAAAGACCTCCATATCATTCCTATCTATCCACGCATCTCCCTCCAAGCAATTTGGATGCCAAGCATAAAAGTCATAAATCACGCAATCCACATGTATTCAAGGATCAACATGTCCCATCTAATCGACATGTCAAAACAAATAAAAATATGATCCAAAAAGAAAAAGAAAAATACAAAACACCATAAAGGCCCATAAAGAAAGAAGAAAAGTTAAAATTTATATGGGTTCCTAAGGCACTTGTACAAGCATTGTGCTCTAAGGAACTACAAAAGCATGAAAAATCAAAAACCATGTGGATCCCTAAGCGGCTGCTTGAAGTGCAACAGTCTAAAGAAAAATCAAAATTGGCATCCAAAATTGTTGTTCCTCCATCCAAACCTTCTGAGTCTATTCCTCCATCACCTCCTTCATCCATTTTTGGTTCTTATGCTCCAAAATTTGTAACCTTTCCTCCATCCAAATCTCAAAATCTGAAATTCACTTCTCTTCCATATGTCCACCATCCCTCAAGATGTGTGCCAATGTTGATCTTTCCAACATTTCCATCTAGCCATACACAATTCTTCCAACATCCCATCCATTATCCAACACCTCTTTTTCACCCTTCCATCCCTCTTATCCAATCCTTTGCATAAGTCCTTGCCTTAGTTTCATTTCATTATCCTGCCAACATCTTTGAGCATACCTTCATAGCCATGGTCTATTGCAACTCATATTCCAAGGGTACCATCAAAAGAAGCGAGATGATGGGGTCCTTCTTCCATCCCATATCATGCCTCTATTATCTTCCAAAAGAAAAATGATGAAAAAAAAAAAAATCAGAAATAATTGAAGTAAAGAGAAATAAATTCATCCATGAGTGAAAACCACTTCTTGTGGCACCTTGGGCAAGTACCATGATGAAAACCTGGCAAACAGGCATCATGCATAATCCACTATCCTTTTGCACTTTAAACTGGGGCAAAATTCCATCCATGTACATCCATCTATTATCCTTCATCCTCCATTATCCCTCATCTACTCTATCTACATTCATATCCCTTTTCCACCTTTGATCTTGACAAGGTTAAGGATCTTTGCAGGCTTCATGTGACCAATCTATTACAGTTGATCCACACCCTTTAGCTCCTATCTATTGATCTCTTACATCCTTCATTACCACCTTTGATCTTGATTATCCTATTTGTCCCCTAGCCAGATCTATTCCTTGATCTTGATCAGCACTATGGACAAAATGCAAAAACATGCTTTCCACAAACCTCATGATATGACCACTTCTTTTGGACCATATGGCTTCGTTACGCTATATCCTTGCTTCATTGTGCTATATCATTGCTTTACATCGCTAAAATCCTTGGTTTACATTGCTATATCTTAACCCTGTACTTGGATTAACATTGTGAGATAGTCCTTGAAAGCATCCACCATCATCTGCTTATCCATTCATGTGCTCAAAATCCCTTTTACCTTGCTAGACACTAGGGACAAACATCAAAAATTCTAAAAATCATAAAATGTCTTGAAAAAATCCTAAAAATAAGAAAAAGTCCTGAAAAAAATCCTAAAAATCAAAAAAAGTTCTGAAAAAATAAAAAAAATTAGAAAAAGTCCTGAAGGAAAGAAAAAAGAAAAGAAAAAGAAAACAAAAGGAAAAAGAGAGAAAATGCCTTGGTGAAAACCTGGTAAATAGGCACCTTGGTAAAAAAAAAAACAAGAATCTATGCCAAGCAGGTGAAAACCTGGTAAACAGGCGCCTCTTGTACTCAAGCACTCCATCTACCAATGCAACATTGGCATTCTTGCTTTCATGTATCTTTGCTTCCACTTGTACATATTTTAGTCACTTTTGTGACATCTTGGTTTTTTGGAACCCTCATGGCTTGAAACCGATCATTGTCCTAGTCTTAGGTTAATTGACAAGAGCACATTACATGTCCTAAGCAATATCAACCAAGTCAACGTTACGTTAGTGAAACCTAGTCGTCCACTCCGAGTCAGTTACTTGTCTCCTAACTACTGAAGAGTTTTATCACTTAGTTAACAAGCAAAACAACATAACGGAAAATAATCACTAAACAGTTTGAGCTATGCATAAAAATTTGCTTTGTGTGTTGTCTTTTATATTGGTTTTCGATTATTATCCCTTTGAGTAACTCAAGGAAGTCTATCTTGACTAAGAGGAGCAAGGATTGGGGGCATAATATTTTCTTTGTTTTCTACTTGTAGGAATGATTCTGATGACCTGAAAACATCTAATCAGCTGGGTGTCTATGATAAGTGCCTTCACATTAAAGTGAAATTGCCACACATACCTCGACTCCGCTTATTTGTATGCTATAGGGAGGTTGGATTCATTTCTTTGTTTGTTTTGAGGGAATTTCTTTAATGTGCAATCTGGATGCATGTGTAATCTATCCAAGGATATGAATGAAGAAGGGGTCATTGTGGACAAGATGATTAATATTGCATATGAAAAGGAAGGAACTCTACTTTGCCTGCTTTAATTGTAAAACACTCAATGATGAAAATTAAGTTGTTCAAATCCAGTGACTAGGTTTTAGTTGCATATCATTTTGCATTTCATTCTGCATCTCATGAATTTAGAGTGATTTTGGTATGGTAACAATGATCTCTTTATCTTCTGCATGAGAGTTTGAAGCTTCATCATTTCTTCGCTAAGTGGTCCCTTTTTCATCATCGTTTCTCCGATCGAGTACTTGTGTATTGAGATGTTAGCTGCATACATGAGCATTTTATTTAGATTCATACATTTCCTTTTATACTTATTTGCATTCATATTATTGCATGAAAAAAAATAAACATTTGCATTACTAGTTACTCATTCTCCTCATTTATTTGCATCTTCATTTATTTGCATAAAAAGAAATAAAAATAAACACCAATATTCCATTTGCATTCATTCATCTATACTGAAAAGAAATGCATACATATAGAATAAAGCATATAGAACAACATCTCATAATCCATCACACAAGTATGATGAAATCAAATCACGAGCTTGTAAATCGGCTGTCCTGAGTCCATTTTAGGGATTGAAATCGAAATCTGATGTCAACTCTCTCATCAAAATTACACAAAATTTGGACCACTTGGCGCTTTTCATCAAATGCTCTTTCTTTAACTTTGCACTCAATTTCTCGTTAATCAACGCAAAATCTCAATTTAATTTCTACAAATCAACTTTGTGCTCAATTCCTTATCAATCAACGCAAAATTTTCAAAAATTCCTCTGAATAAATTTATGCTCAAAACAACTTATCATCGCTAAAGAAATTGCCTATCATCATTTACCCTCACTATTTTTCGATTTCGCTCCTAAGGGGGCATACTCGTGACCTTAAGTCGAGAAAATTTTCAAATCTTCATCCAAAGTTGAGCAAAAAATATTTTTCAACTAAAGAAAATCAATCAAATAAGACCTCATCTCTAGGGGCACCTCAACTTCATCTCTTTATATCAAGTTGAGATTTCTCAATCATCTAAATCGAATCAATCACTAGGGGCATATCAGTTTCATCGCTTCAAATCAAGCTGATATTTGTCTTCATCTTAATCAATCTCCTAATGTTAATCAGTTTCATCGCTTTTCATCAAGTTGATTATTCATTTAAACTCAATCAAGGGTTTAAAGAGTTTCTTTGATCACACTCAATCTAAGTAGGTGTTCAGTATTCATCACTTTGGATCAAGCTGGATAGTTTATCTTCGCTCATTGTATCTTGATCAATCAAGTTTAAGATCGATTTTTATCATCACTCACTATATCTAAGTTCAATCAAGTTCTAGATAAGTAAGATCTACATCTTGAGCAATCAAGTTCAAGTTCAGTATCTTTTGTTTTCTATCTTTCCTAGGTTCAATCAAGTTCGGAAATGGTATTGCTTTAATTAGACTTCATTTAGCTTCGTCGCTTTGAATCAAGCTAAACACCTCACTTTTCATTTAGTTCATGATCAATCAAGTTCAGAACTAGCATCTCATAGACATCAACTATTCTTTGAACCAACGCGCTACTCGAACATTAATTCAAAGAGGGACAAATGTAATACCCTAAAAATGGTCATCTAAACCATGGGCCCCTAATCTTGACAACATCACCAAGGTCCTAACCAAAGGCAATTAAATAAATCTTGAGCACACAATTAATTCTAAAATCATCAAATGTCACATGGCAAAATTAATCAATCAATATTAATTAAATATTTATTTAATTAATTAAATCATTCCAAATAAATCATTTTAAATAATTATCTTATTTATTTTAATTAAATATCTTTTGCATATTTAATTAAATAAATCAATTTTCCATTAAATCATCAAAAAGAGGAATTAATTTAATTAAATAAATCAATTTGCCACAAATCTTCAAAAAAAGGAAACAAATCAAGAAAGATGAATTGGAAATTATGAGCACAAATGTTCAAAAAAGGAATTAATTGACCAAAAAAGAATTAAAAATTTTAGAAAAGAAATCAAATGGAGATAATCTTGAAAAACAAATTATAAATTGATAAATAATCTTAGAGAAAGCAATTAAAACAATTAAATATTAAAATTGAATGAAATAGAGAATAAATTAGTTTTTTTTTTCTGAATTTATCTTAATTTTAGTTCAATTTCCTTTAAAACTGAGAAAAGCATCCAATCACATCAGTTCACTTGGATTGTGCTTCCTCTTAAAACATCTTGACCGCTCATCATCATTTGATCTCAGCCTTTGGTTTCTTTCTGAATTTTCTATAAATTCAAGCTTTCATCTCTCATTCAAAAATCCTGGAGAATATATTGTTATTATGTTGTTTTTTCTCTAGGTTCATTGAGAATTTACATTAAGATATTGCACATTAGTTATTTCATATTGTTTAAATCATTTAACTTAAATATTCATATATTGCTTAAATCATGTTAGATTAATCTTGCATATCTAGCTTAAATCTTGCATCCATCTAGCTTAAATTCATGCTCATATAGATTTTAAAAATCCTTCGTTTAGGTGTTCTCTAGTCACTAGATAGCTTAGCAATCTGAGAGCAATCTAAACTCGCATCTACTAGAAGGCAATGGGTCACTTTGTAATGGTTTATTATTCATTTATTATTGATTTACTAACCATGCATCTAATGACTTAATTGAAGTGTTGTGTATTCTAGATACAGATATAGGTTCACTTTTCACACACACAATATCATGGGGAAAAAGGCTCATGATCTCTAGGCTTTGGCAGTCACTATCTAGGTATGGGGTGATTCTATTCCTCTGTCAAAACTCCATTATAAGATTCATGCGCACTAGTATGGCACTTTGTACTTCCATGTTCTATCTGCAAATTTGTTTATTATTGTTTTTGATTATGTAATTGCTAGTGTTAAGGCTTTGAGTGTTCCATTTTTTTGGCTTGGGAAAAATCTAATTTTTGTGGAAAGCTGGAAGCCCTTTCTAGCGCCCTCTAGGGTTGGCCCAAAATAGGTTCCTATCTGGTTTAAACTTCCTTTGCTGCCCTCTGAATTTGTAGAATCTGATATTTTAACAAAGATTGAGGATTCATTTGGTAAATTTATGTTGTCCCATTCGGTGTCTGAGGATGGGTTGTTTGTTGTCAAAATTTGCGTTTTACTTTCACCCAAGGTTTCTCCTCTGAAGTTTTATAACATTCGGTCTCCCTTTTGTATTTGGCGTCAAAATCTTGTCAAAGATTCTAGGGAGTTTCGTCATTCTTTGGTGATTATGGATTCTCCTTTGTTTTTTCACATGAAATCTATTAAATTTGGTTCGGGAGTCATTGATTCCTCTTTTGATGGGAATGCAGAAATGTTTGTTTGGAATAGAGATTATTTAGTTATTTTTGTTGCTAATCTGGTTTCTGCTCCTTCCCCTTTCAAGAAAAAATTCACATCTAGGGTGTCGGCAGAGGTTCCTCACTGCTCTGTTCCTTCCTCGAGGATTGGCTTGGATAATGTCTCTTCTTTGAATAATTTTAATGGAATTTTATACACAGGAATGCCCTCTTTGCATCCTACTGATTTGGAAATTGACTTAGGGGCTGAGACACAAATCCCTGGTTCAGTTTTGAAGAATTTTGAACATCCTTTGGATGTTGATATTTTTTCAGATGAGCATCTTATTGCCAGAGTGCAAGATATTGTTAAAACTAATAATGTGACTCTTAATTCTTCTTTAGCCAATAGAGTAATTTCTTTGATTTCAGTTGATCTAGGCAGCCTGGAGAATGATTTGTTTGCTTTTCCCACAAATAATTCTTTTGATTTACTCAATCTAGATAAGGATTTGGTGGCATTGGTTCTTGGGCCATCTTCGGCTCCCATTATTTCAGACAGGGAGAGGGTTAGGGTGTCGTCGACTCTTGGGGTAGGTTCCATTGAAGCTAGGGCACCCGTGGATACTCCTTTGGGTTTTAATGGGTTTCCTATGGTTCAAACCCCTCTTTCCCCTACCTCACCTTTTTCAATCCCAGGAAAAAGATGCCAGAAGCCTAAACATGTTACGATTAAAATTGAAATTGATGCGGGCATTCAATCAACTCTTCTTTCTTCTTTGGAGTCTTCCAAAAAGAAAAGATCAAAGAAACCCTTTAGTCTGTCGGGTACAAGAGCCTTGGCTTCTAAGTGAAGTCTTCCCAAGGCTTTTTTGGTAGGTAAGGTTTCTCCGGTTTCTTTGGATATTTCGAGGGGAGTTGATGCTTCCCCTCAAGGCCAATGAGGATTATATCTTGGAATGTTAGGACTTAAATGCCCCTAACAAGCGATGCTTGATTAGGTCACAGTTGGACTTAATGAAGTGTGATGTGGTGATGGTACAAGAAACTAAGTTAAATTTATTATCTGCTGATAGGTTATTCTCTTCTTGGAAAATTTGGAATTTTAGTGTATCTCCCTCCTTAGGTGCTTCAGGTGGTCTTGTGGTCCTTTGGAAATATACTTGTGTGAATTTCTCATTTATTGCTTCCTCATCCAATTGGATGCTTGGTCTGGTTAAGAGTGGGATATCAAATTCTAAATTCGAGCTTTTTAATGTTTATGGCCTGACTGGGGTTTTAGAAAAAAGAAACCTTTGGGAATTTTTGGTTTCCCTTGCTTCTCCTCTGCATAATGCTTCTCTAATTTGGGGGGGTGACTTTAATGCAATTGCTAGTTTAGATGAGAAGGCTGGGGGAATCATCCCTAACAAGCATTCTATATCAGACTTTTGTGAGTTCATTTATTCTTTGAATTTAGTGGATCGTAAACCTCTTAATGGGCTATTTACATGGACCAACATGCGGAGAGACTTTTGTCAAATCTCTAAATGATTGGATCACTTTTTGGTTTCTGAAAACTAGTTTAATTTGGGCCAGGATTTTGTTTCCTCAGTTCTCCCCTTCACTAGTTCTGATCATTTTCCTATTCTGCTTACTATTTTTGAGGATAGGGCTCCTAGGAAATTACCTTTTAAGTTTGAACCAATGTGGTTTAGGGATCAATCTGTCTTACCATCATTAAAGCAATGGTGGCTTTCTGCCCCATTTTTTTTTAGGTCTCAGATGTTTCAGATTGTTAAGAAACTGGCCTTTTTAAAGCATAAGATAAGGGATTGGAATGTGACACACTTTAAGAATATTTTGGGAGAAAAGGCCAGGATTAAGGAAGAAATTGAGCAGCTTAATAAGAGCATTATTGCTTTAGGTATGTCCTCTTTTTCGTATGATAGGCTAAAACTTTTGAATCTACAATTGAGTGAGACTTTGGCTATGGAAGAATCTTATTGGAGGCGAAAGTCTAGGGACCTTTGGGTTTCCGAAGGGGATAGAAATACTAAGTTCTTCCATTCTTCTTCTAAGTTTAAGAGGCTTCGCAATCGAATTTCCTATATTATTGATTCTAATGGTAACAGTCTGGTTGATGAGGACAATATTGCTTCTGAAGTCATTAGGTTCTTTAAATCACTACTTACAACTGAACCGGTTGTAGGTAATGATTTTATGAATTTGATCCCCCCACTAGTGTCTCATGAAGATAATAAGATGCTTGTGGCTCCCTTTTCATTGGTTGAGCTAAAAGAGATAGTCTTTTCCATGCATCCAAAAAAGGCCCCAGGTCCGGATGGGTTTATGGCACTATTTTTTCAGAAGTGTTGGGACTTTATTGGAAATGATGTTTTGTTAGCCTTGGAGGAGTCTAGAAGAAATAGGTCAATATTGAGAGAGATTAATACTACTCTTATTGCTAGTATTTCAAAAGTGGATAATCCTAGCTCTTTTTCTGATTTTCATCCGATTGCCTTGTCTACCACTCTATATAAAAAATTTACTAAGGCAATTTTAGTTAGGCTTTCTAGGCTCCTTCCTTGGATAGTTTCCTTAGAACAAGGTGGACTTGTGCCTGGTCGGGAGACATCTGAAGGTGCGATTGTAGCTCATGAAATTCTGCACTCCTTATCACAACAAAAGGTTTCGGTCATGATTCTTAAACTCGACATACTTAAGGCTTATGATCATGTTAATTAGCAGTCCCTTGTGGTTGTTTTGAATCATTTAGGATTTTCACATTGTTGGGTAAAATGGGTGTTTTCATGCATATCTTTTGTCAGCTTCTCAGTTTTGATTGATGGTTCCTCCTTGGGGTTTTTTGCTTCCTTCCAAGGACTTAGGCAAGGGGATCCCTTGTCCCCTTTTTTGTTTATTCTTTTGGTAGAAGCATTAAGTAGGGCCATCTCTAATGCTATAGTATCTAGTTTATGGTAATGTGTTAGAGTTGATTGCCTTCTTTCTCCACAATCCCATTGTTTGTTTGTTGAGGACACACTTTTGTTTGGGGCTGCCTCTTTGAGGGAAGCTAGAGTTATTAAGAGAATTATCTCTGACTATGCTTCCTTTTCTGGATAGAAGGTTAATAATCAGAAGTCTAAAGTCTTCTTTGTGAATGTCTCCCCTCTAGTTAGGGATAGACTTGTCTTCTTTTGGGGTTTACAAGTAGGGACTTTTATGTGCATGTATTTGGGCATTCCTTTCTTTTTGAGATCTGAAAAGACCTCCTTTTGGGATAAAGTTGTCCATTCTATAACTTCCAAAATTTCCTCCTGTAATCACAAGTGGCTTACGATGGCTGGTAAGATCCTTTTAATCAAATCAGTTTTGAGTGCCATCCCTACATATTTAATGTCTATTTTGTAGGCTCCCCCTAAATATATTAAGGACATTAAGGTTTCCCTTAGATCCTTCCTTTGGGATGATAACTTGGGAGATAGAAAGAATATTCCTCTTCTTGCTTGGGACAATATTTGTCGTCCCAAAGAGCTGGGGGGTGAAGGTATTCATGATTTGGTTGTTCAAAATAAGGCTTTGGGGGCAAAATTAGTGTGGAAGTTATATGTAGATCCTTTTAGCAAATGGGCTTCCATCATGCTAGCTAAGTATTTAAGGGGAGCTTCTAGAGAAAGGATTTTTACTACTTCATCTCTTCTGAAGGGTTCGGCATTCTGGAACTTTTTGGTATCTTGTAGGAGGGTTATTTTACCACATTTATCTTAGGTTGTCCATAATGGGAAGAAGGCCCAATTTTGGGATGAAGTCTAGAATGGGCATCCTGTTGTTTCAGCTATCTGAGACTGGTCCCCTTTGCCTGGCCTTTTATCGGATCTTTGGTGGCCTTTTGTTGTAGATTATTTTGACATTGTTTCCTCAGGTCCATGTTTAGTGGCTAAATGGAACAATATTCCTCCCTTGCCTATTGATAATGATCTAAGACTTTATTTTGTGGAAGAAATTCACAAAAGACCTCTTATCTTTCATGATAAGGAGGACTCCTTGGTCTGGACTAAGAATACTTTAGGTGTATATTCAGTAAAAGATGGCTATAATTCTTTGGTTCAGATTTCTTCATTGTCTTGCTAGCCTACTAAGCTATTTTGGCACTCGGCTTGTCTTCCTAAGGCAGGGTCTTTTGCTTGGTTGGTTGTCCAAGATAAATTCCTCATTGGGATGCGATTGGACAGGCTTGGGATTACAACGATATTTCCTTGTGTTTTTTGTGGATATTGTATGGAATCTATGGATCATCTTTTCCTTCTCTGTCCATTTGCTTGTGAGTGTTGGTATTGGCTTTTTGGCATGCTTGGTTGGTCTTCTTCTCTTTCTCCTAATCTATTTTTTCAATTCATGGCTTGGCCCTTGTTGTTCTCCTCTTCACTTTATTCATCTTTTTGGGTTGTGGCCCCATCACTGGTGATCTGGAATCTCTGGCTTGAAAGGAACTCTAGGATTTTCAAACATAAATCTACTACTCTGACTGATGTGATTGGTAAAATCCAAACCTCCATTTGTGAGGTGGTGCTTTCTTTCATCCATAAAAATTTAGACCACCTCGGGTCTTTTTCTCATTGGGACAATTGGGTTACTTGGAAATGGTCTTCATTTCAACTAATGCCTTCCCATGGGGCTATATCAGCTGGACTTTCTTCTCTTGTTAAACATAAGATGGCCAAATGGATCCCTCCCCCCTTCTCTTCATTCAAACTACAGTTTGATGGGGTTTCTAAGGGGAATTCAGGAAGGTCCGACATTGGAGTAGTTATTTTTTATCATTCTTCTAAGATCATCAAAGTTGTGGGAAAACACATTGGCCAAGGTACTAATAATGTGGCTGAGTTTTAGGCTTTATCCTTTGGGCTTGACCTTGCTATTTCATTGAATATTAAAGATATTGTTATTGAAGGAGACTCAATGGTGGTTTTTCAAGTGGTTGTTGCCAAAAAATGTCTCTCTTGGCATTTACAGTATTTTTTAGATCACATTCTTGTGCAATTAAAGTGCTTTTCCACTTTCTCTATCTCTCATTGTTTCAGGGAGATCAATGTCATTGTAGATTTCTTGGGGAATAAGGCTATTGTTGAGGGTGTTGATTTCTTAGAGGTTTCTCCTTCGGACATACCAATTTCTTGCGTGAAGCTTTTTCTTAGCCAGATCTCTTTTCAGAAACCTCCTTCATTTTCCATGCTTGATGTGGTTTTCTTTCGTAAGTATCTGCAATGAGGGTGTTTTTCTTCGAGACAATATCTTTGCTGTTGATATTTCCAGTTAGAATTTTCTCATGGAGTAGGGAGATTGTTGTGGCTTCTCCTATCTGGTTGAGATCCTCTTGATGGTGTTGTCCTCTCCCATCTCCTTGCTGAGTGTGGTTTTTACTTCCCTATATGGCTATAGGGGAGATGTTGTCCTGCCTTATGGCAACATCTTTGTTGTAGCTATATCTGGTAGTATCTCCTCACTAAGTATGGAGGATGGAGGGGCAACTTTTGATTGGCTGGTATTTTTGCACTAGAGGGGACTTTCTTTGTCATCTGTCTACCTTGTTTGGCTACGTTCTTGATCATTGGGTTACCTTATCGGTGGGTATCTAGATTTCCTTTTGAGGGAATATAGGTTTTGTATCGGGTACTGATTGGTATCGGGCATTACTCAACTCTACTCATTACATGTTAAGCATTATCTTTTCGGCATGGGTATGTTAGTTATGTCTGTTCGATCCTCTGCACTTTTTAGCAATCATTATACTTTGCGATCGAGATTTGGTGACTTTCTAGAGGGGCTTTGTATCATGATAAAATGAGTTGGCCCTTTCTATTTAATCATCTGGCATTGTGGTTGATCTTATCTTTTGGGAGTTGCAATTTAATGATTGGGGATGTTGTGAGGCATGAGTTTGTTTCATCATCTATTGAGTAGCTTCTTGCTCCCTGCTTTTTCTTATGATGGATGGCTAATCATAATCTGGTTATCTCTTTCTCTGCTATATTCTTGGTGGTGTGCAGTTATGGTATCCACTGTGTCTTTGCATTTATTCTTGCTAACACAAAATTCTTTGTTTTTTATAGAGAGTTCTTGTCAAAATCGGTGGCTGGAGGCTTTTTTTGAGGAATTGGAAAGAGCAGTTTGCATGGTGTTGCAGATAGTTTCTTATTCTATTGTTATTTCTTTGGCTTTTGCTTTGGATTGGTCTCATCCTGCTTCCTGAGGGTTTTCATCACCCTTCTTTTCTTTTTAGTTGGATTGGCATATGCTTGCTCACCATTTTTGTGTTGGCAGGATCACTTATTCTTGGTTCTCTTCTGCCTTTGAGTTTTTTTCTTTTTAGAGCCTTGGACTCATGTGGTGTGTAGACAGGTTGGCTTTAGGGTGACGGCACTGGTTTTGGTTGTGTTAGGTGCAATATGGAACACTAATGTACTGAGAGGGGAGGGGTGAATTAGTACTCCAAAACTTTTCTTTGATAATAACCTTACTGTTATGCATAAATAGAATAGTGCAGTAACATAAAATAAAACTAAAATCAACAGATAACAATCATACATGATTCACTCCATAACACATATATTTTGGTCACTTAAAAACTCTTGGTTAGAGAGAAAAATTGTGGTGGGGATGGCACCCACAACTTCACTACTGCAATAATAAAGAATGCTCGGTTAGAGCTACATTTAGCTATTTTTGATAGCTTACCCTGTTAGGAGTATCAAGATCAGTTAGATCTACCTTACTAAAGGATTTTACAACACTATATAAATGTTGCACCTGGTTAAAGGATTTACAATTTATAGACTTGGTTAGAGTCTTTTAACTTGTTAAAGGTTTCTCTTACAACTTCAAAATATTACAATAAAATCATTACAAATATCTACATCTTTACATCTGAAATGTTATCACAGATTCTATGTGTTTAGAATAAGATTACCTAGCTTGTAGCATACCTTGGTAACCCATATTGTAACTCGGTAAACCCTTCTGTTTACTCTGTTCTTTGACTGTTCACTGATAACCTTCTCAGTGACCTCTCTGTGTCTCTGTAACAGTCTTCTTTCATGCATACAGACAAATATCTCACATCTCTTGTATATCTCTTTTAACCCTAAGATCATGCTATATAAATAGATCTCTTACAGCGGTAATCTGATTCATTGCTTCGATCTTACAAAAAGATTCCTTGAATGAATAACTAAATAGAATATTTCATTGGTTAGATTGACCTTGTAATCATACACAATCTCCTAGTGCAATTTCCAATGCAAAAATGGTTAGATGTGGCTCGATCTTGTAACACGTTTTCATGTGCATGTCCAGGTTAAATGTATCTGGTAGAACGTTTCACTCGGTGAATATCAACTTGGTGAGTTAAGTTTATGACTCGGTAGCCATGAAACATTACTCGGTAAGCAGCTTGGTGAAAATTGCATTCTGTGACTGCTTTCTTCTGTAACTGACTAGACTGTTCATACCGACTTCTCTGTGTGTACCGACTACATGATTCAGTAATACTAACCAACTAGAATATATAGTATGACTTTGGATATGAAACTAATGGCAATTTGATAAGTAGTAACAATCTCCCCTTTTGACATTAGTTGAGATGTTTGAGAAAAACTACTTTCAAAGTCATAACTCAAAAACTATATACTTGCAAAATGACTATACTTGAAAATATATATAATAGTCAATAAAATAGTATATGCAGATATACTCCCCTTATCATTATTTTGTACATAACTCTAAATTTTGCATGTTCAGTTCTATTCTATACTTGTGTGCTCTGAATGCTCTGTATATTCTGCACGGTATACTCCCCTTGTATACAATACTCAAAATTGTGTTATCAAAATTGTATTACTCTCCAAGTTTAGAATTACTCCCCCTTTGCTAGGTATTACTTTCCTCTATGTAGTATCATAATATTAGTATTACTTTCCTCTATGTAGTATCATAATATTACTCCCCCTTTTTGACAAACATTAAAAACTTAATTTCCATCCGAAGGCAGTAACTGATCAAAAATAGTCTTATACTTGGTCCAAGCGTCGGTGAGGGCGACTGAGAGTGAGTCCTTGACACTTTCCATTAATGAGTTTTGTGCTTGAATATCAGATAAGAGTGATATTAAGCCATAAAGAGTGCTTCCCTCTTGTGTAGTTGATAAGCATGTAGCTCGGTTGATCTGTTCCTATACTGATGAGAGATGAGGAAGAAATAATGTCTGAAGGGTCATTATATCCATCTTGATTTTATGCTCTCCATTCCTTAGTTCTAATGGTTGAGCCATGAGCTGTTGTAGCTTTGTGTAAAAGTTCTGAACTGAATTAGGCTTAGTGGTCAACTTAGATGAGAGATTGGTGATCTCTTTCTTAATTGTATCAGTTTTATTTTTGATATCTTTAATAAATAAGGAAAATGTACACAATTTCTAGAATAAATAAAGAATATGCTTGAGTTGAGGGGACAACTCAGCAATGAATTTGACAAGTTTTACCTTGCCAATAGCAATTGATTTCTATACTTCCTCTATCATTTTTGCTGTAAGCTCTTTATCCTTGAGCTTGCTTAAGTACTCAGATGCATCAACTCTAGATGTTTCAATCTAATTGAGGAGTTCATCCAATTGAATATGGATGGCTACATCGGTTGACACTGTTGCTGAAGGTAGCATTTATGTGAGTAGTGTCCTAACCTTCTGAAGTACTTTATTATTTTTCTGTATGGCTAGTTGCTTCTCCTGTTTGGCCTTTGCTTTACATAGTTCACCGAATTCAGTGAGTGCTTGCCTCTTTCAATTTGAAGATGTGTACATTGGGCAACATGATTGGTTTAGATAAGTCAAATTTAAAACCATGCTTTCTCACCTTCTTTTCTTTTCCTTTGGTCTAAGGCACTAAGACAAGTGCTTGTGAGGCTTGTTGACCCCTAGTAGGTTTCTCGGTAGATGCAACACTTTGGTTGGTTCCTGTAGCCGTTGCAATGTCTTTGGGTGGCTCAGTGATAGGGGTCTTAGTTGTAACATTTGTAGTTCTTGTCTGTGCTTGAGACATCTGATCTTTGGTTGTATCTCCTGCAGCTTCAGATTTGTTACTTGTATCTCTTGCAGCTTCAGATTTGTTACTTGTATCTCCTGTAGCTTCAGATTTGTTACCTTCGGTGCCTTGCTCAGTGTCCTTGGGAGCTTCTGTTGAGACTGGTGGCTTCACCAGCGGATAAGGCTGAACTTGTTCTAAGATAGATTCACTAGAGACAAGTTTTGCATAAGTAGTGCCTTCAATCATTTCTTGCTCAGGTGCGGCTTCATCCATTACATCTTCATCAATTTGTATAGTGTCAACCGAGTCTGGACCTTGCTCAGTGATATATGGATCTTGCTCGATGACATCAACAATTTCAATTTGAGATTGTTCACCGACATCCTTTTGTTTGAAGATCTCCTGCCACTTGGCTTTAGTCTCATTCTCCACATCTATATATAGCCCATTCATCAATTTTAAGGCTCTTTGTTTCACAAGAAATTTAGAATTGTATGTGGTTAAATGCTCCTTGATTTCTGTTACGGACATGTCAGGAAATAGATGGACTAGACTTTTTTCTCTTATTTGTCTCTTTGAGTCCATTGCATATTTCCATCTATTATCAATATGTAAGTAGAGTTCACTCGGAAGTGACTTTGCTAGTTCTAATGGTGCTAACTGAAACATCAGAAGTGTACAAATGATAGCTTCTTCAATCTGTCATTTCTCATCATTATTCCTAGTCTCATACTTAACATATCTGAATCCTGCAAATCCACCGTATTCTTTAAGATTGGCACAAAAATTTTCGACACTGTGAATGTTTACCTTTTTCCTTTTCACAATCTGGAATTTGTTTGCATCATCAGACTCTGTATCACTGGACTCTTTTGCCAAAATGAGTCTCCGAGTAGATTTCTTGTAAGTCTTGGCTACCTTTGGTGTAGTAACACTCTTTTGCTTCTTACTCGGTGATGCAGCTGATGCTCTGGTGTTGGGTCTCTTTGTTGGTGGAGTTGGTAGGGCCTTTCTGATGTCCTGTTTCTTTTTTTTCAGAACTTTACCCTTTGGCAACTCTGTGCTTAATGTTATTGCAGCCTCCTGTGCTTCTAATTCCTCTTTGGTAATGGCAAGATTACCTTTGACAGGTGTAGAGGAGGATTCTTCTCCAAATTTCTCAGATAAAACCTTTATCATCTTTGTAGCTTTTCTTGTAGCCTTAGTTACTACAATGCTCATTTTTACTTTCTCCTTCACCTCTTCATAGGTTCCATACCTTAGTTTAGTTGCATGCCTTGGCAGTGATGAATAGGCATCAATTTGTTGCTATGTAATATCATAATCAATCTCATAACCCATTGGTTGCAATGATTGAGTCCTTGGTTCAACAACATTTACATAGCAATAATCAATGTCGACCTCAAAACATATTTCATCCTTGTATTTTTTGACCAGCTGTGGTGGAATCCTGTACCTGTTGTGCATTTTCTCTTGGAATTTGCTGAAGTAATCATCCATGATATCATTAAAGTTATCTCCTAACTTCTTGATGTAGTCATTGATCTGATGGCTGATAGGTTGGTGTAGATCCCATACTACTTTACCGACTGAGGGAAAGAACTTCTCAAAATAGAAAAACATACATACAAGTAGTGAACCGAACTTTAGTGTGTTTGCCGAGTTGTTCTTCTTCGACTTCCTTATTGTGTTTAGGTTCTCAAACAAGTTCTTTAGTAGCACTTCACATAAGTCTACTTTCATTCCCTTCTTCACTATTTTGTAGGCCAAGTCCACTGCAGTACATGGTACACTATTTTCCCTTGCAGATTGGAAGAAATAGTAACCAATAACTCTAATTGCAAACTTTAGTTCTGCATCAATGACATTATTCAGTTTCAGTCCTCGGTAATCAGATTCTACTCCGGTTAGACTAATTAGCTCCTTTTGTGATATCATTTTCTATGCACGAGCATGATCATAGATGGGATACCCGGTGATCAGGTGAAGGACTTCCTTCGTGATCTTGAACGGTTTCTCTTGTAGCCACATGAAATCATCATGTACTTTGCTCAAGACAAACTTAATCCACTGGGGTTTGAACACACGGGGATAGACTAGGGCTTCAGTTAATCCCTTGATTTTGATATGCTCAAATTTGCTATCCAATTTGCCATCAGTGCACAGTTCATCATATGTGTCACTAATCTCTACATGACCGAGTTCCTCAACACAGCATTTGGTAAAGAATTTGACATCTTCCACTAACAAGACTCGATCTAGGATGAGTGAAAATGCAGTTTTATCATCTGGTTCTGAGGCAACTTTGGGAGTTATAGAATATTTCAGTGAGGGCTTCTCCACATTTTGGACAACTACAGGGTCTTGGATCTTGGGCGCCATGGTAGGTTTCGGGTAAGATTTGACAAGTTATGCTTAGGGTTTACAAGCGACTGACACTTCACACTTGGTAGACAATAGCGATTTGACTAGATTGGAAACTAGCTTAACAGTGTGAATAGATTGATGTAAATACCTCAAAATTCGCTCTGAATGAATTTTGATCACTTTGATTCACTCTACTCTACTTCTCAAAAACTTGGGTGAATGAAAATGACCGCGAAAACACTTTTAAGTACTCAAAAATACCTCATCAAGCTCCGTGCAAGTTAGGTCAAGATATTAAATTCACTCGGTTCACCTTTTACCGATTTACCCTTTTTTTGTGTTTTAACCAAGTAACCAACTTTCCTTTGTTAACCGACTTGACAGGTTTCTTGTATTCGCCAACTTGATAGGTTTCTTGTATAGTATATAAACTAGCTAATTGCATCTTATCTATGCAGATTTTAAATTTTGTACATAATAGAATAGGAACTGTTATTATTTAACCTTTAGAGAATGCAGTCCCTTCATACCTTTTCTTGACTAATTTGAAATAGGTGCACCTAACTCGGTAGGTAAGGTGATTTCTTCATCAGACATAATTTCTTTCTTTTTCCAAATCATCTTGAATTTTTCTTTTATCTCTTCAGTGTCTCTTCTCAGTTGATCTCTGCAATCTCCAGCTAAATGTCCAGCTTTGTGACAATGAAAACATGCCATACTAGGATTTCTCCATGATCTTCGGTTGTTCATTCCAAATCTTATAAAATAGTTGGCACTTATATGTCCATATCTTCCACAACATTTGCACCCTATCCTTGTATTGTAATCCCATGATACTGCTGCATATTGTCAGTAAGGATCTATGTGAGTTTGGTAACCTCCAGTGTTTGCTCGGTGTGGATACTTCATGTAGTTCTTTTTCTTAAACCAGCACTTCTTGGTACTATGTCCATATCTATTACAGTTTTTACAAAACCCTTTGAATTTTCCCTTCTGATAGTTGTTAATAGACTTTGTCCTACATTGATTAGGTGTGTGACCATATTTATTACAATTATAACAATATCCATTGGACTTAGAGATATTCGATTGCTTACCTTTTCTGATCTGGCATATGTTGGCAGTATGACCTTGATTTCCATAGTAGTAGAAAATAGGATTCTTCCTTTTGATGTTAATCCTGTTTCCAGCTTGTTTTGATGATTCTCCTCTCTCGATAGTATGAATTCCTTTCTCGGTAGAGTCTTTTCCTTTGTAACCGAGTCCTACATCTTTGTAGGGTCTTCTTGTATTTAGTTGCTCATCCAACATCTTTGATGCTTCATAACTTTTCTCCAATGATTCTTTGGATTTCTTCTTTGTTTCAAGTTCACTACTCAACCTTGATACTTCAAGTTTCAATGATTGATTTTCATCATTCTTCAGAATTGCTTCATGATGTACATAACCTAGTTGATCTATCATATTTTGTTGAATACCAGTTACCCTTATGATTTCATCATCCTTATCAGATACTAGAGCTTCAAGTTGTTGTTTCTCTCTTTGTAGATATCTTGCTTTATCCTCGGCTATCCTTAATGCATCTAGATTTTTAGTCATCTGTGTAAAAATGTTCATGTTCTCTTTTCATTGCTTTCAGTTGATCAGCCAATGCTTTGTTCTTTTCTTTCAACATTCCAATCATTTCTTCAGTCTCTTCAAATATATTGTTCTCAGATGATGTCTCAATTTGTTCCACTAGCTCTTGAGAATCTTGCAAGTCATTAGATAATCTTCTCCTTACTTTTAGAGATTTTTGCATTTGCCTCTGCATGTCTGCAATCACTTGATTTTCATTATCCATCTTTTCTTGCAGATGCACAATCCTCTAAGATTTTTTGTAGCCTTCCATTGCTAAGATCTTTCTCTTTAGGTAGTTAAACCCTTTTCCAAGATTCAAGCTCTGATACCAATTGTTAGGCCCAATATGGAAAGCTAATGTACTGAGAGGGGAGGGGTGAATCAGTACTCCAAAACTTTTCTTTGATAATAACCTTACTATTATGCATAAACAGAATAGTGCAGTAACATAAAATAAAACTAAAATCAACAAATAACAATCATACATGATTCACTCCATAACACATATATTTTGGTCACGCAGAAACTCTTGGTTAGAGAGAAAAACTGCAGTGGGGATGGCACCCACAACTTCACTACTGCAATAATGAAGAATGCTCATTTATAGCTACATTTAGCTATTTCTGATAGCTTACCCTGTTAGGAGTATCAAGATCAGTTGATCTACCTTACTAAAGAATTTTACAACACTATATAAATGTTGCACCTGGTTAAAGGATTTACAATTTATAGACTTGGTTAGAGTCTTTTACCCTGTAAAAGGTTTCTCTTACAACTTCAAAATATTACAATAAAATCATTACAAATATCTACATCTTTACATCTGAAATGTTATAACAGATTCTATGTGCTTAGAATAAGATTACCTAGCTTGTAGCATACCTCGGTAACCCATATTGTAACTCGGTAAACCCTTCTATTTACTCTGTTCTTCGACTGTTCATTGATAACCTTCTCGGTGACCTCTCTATGTCTCTATAATAGTCTTCTTTCATGCATACAGACACATATCTCACATCTCTTGTATATCTCTTTTAACCCTAAAATCATGCTATATAAATAGATCTCTTACAGTGGTGATCTGATTCATTGCTTTGATCTTACAAAAAGATTCCTCAAATGAATAACTAAACAAAATATTTCATTGGTTAGATTGACCTTGTAATCATACACAATCTCCTAGTGCAATTTCCAATGCAAAAATGGTTAGATGTGCCTCAATCTTGTAACACATTTTCATGTGCATGTCCAGGTTCAATGTATCTGGTAGAACGTTTCACTCGGTGAATATCAACTCGATGAGTTAACTTTACCACTCGGTAGCCATGAAACATTACTCGGTAAACAACTCAGTGAATACTGCGTTCTGTGACTGCTTTCTTCTATAACTGACTAGACTGTTCATACCGACTTCTCTGTGTGTACCGACTGCATGATTCGGTAATACTAACCAACTAGAATATATAGTATGACTTTGGATATGAAACTAATGGAAATTTGATAAGTAGTAACAGGTTGGACATCATTGGCTCTATTTTGAGATATTCTCTTCTATTCTGGCTTTCACAGCTTCCTTTATATCTAATACGGTTGGCAATGTAATTGGGGGGTTTATTTGTGATGCCTATGGGCTTTTGTATTGGGTAGATAGGCTTGTGTTCTCTTGAGCAATACTTAAGTGTTTTCTTTCCGGTTCTTTCCCTTCAGTGCTCTTTGAACAAGACACCTATAAAAAACTAAATATTTAATATAAATTTTAGTGGTTCCATCCACTTTTATCAAATGTATATATATATATATATATATAATATTATTTTTTAGAATATTATATTATATTTATGTTTAATAAATTTTTGTGGTTTATTAGTAATCCAAAAATTTATATATATAGTTTTATAAAACTAGCTTACCAATCTTTAGAGAAATATATGTAAAGTATGGAGAGAGATATCTTTTTAGTTAACTTTGATGGTTTATGATTTCAGATAAAAACTAAAAATAATTTATATTTTATCATGTAAATATAGTTTGAATTAATATTAAATTAAAAAATATGTTACTGAATTGATATAAAACATTTTAAAAGTAAGGGTTATTTAATTTCCATAAATTCAAAGGTTTGAAATTGGATTATGTGGCATTTCAAGCATTGAATTGAATTACATTTGATAATTTTAAGTTTTACACATTTATTAAATTTATTTATAGAAACTTTATTAGATAGCTTTATTGATGAAAAAATAGAAACTTATCCCATTTTGTCAATAAGATTAAAATGTTGGAAAATTATTCCAACCATTAATTTAAATAATCAATTTAAAAAAATATATAAATACTTTCCTTCTAGCTACATGTCTAAAAAAATATTCCTTATTTATGTATTGGCTTTTCTATTTTTCATTATTTATATATTGTATTTTCTATTTTCATTTTTTAAGTTTTTTTAGAAAGATAATAAACATAATAAATAGAAGTCAAATTATATCAAGAGAAGAAAATATTATTTTAAAATTGGTATGAATAAGTGCAATTAATTTATTTAAAACATTAATTTTCAAAATGAAATAACTTGTTATTAGTAAATACAAATTGCTTAGATTCAAGTGAATGAGGGAATGCATGTTGGAAAGGGAATAGTGAAAAATTGATAGAGAATGGAAGATTAAAATAGAGGAGAAAAGTAAATCACAAATTGGGTAAAATGAATATTTAAAAGCTAGGACTAGTTTTTCGATTTAATATTAAGATTCTTAATGATGTCAAAAATTTATTACAATTTTTGATTTATTCAATGAGATAAAATAAAGAAAAAATAACAAAAGATATAACTTTACCTCAAATCAACCTAATATTCCTTTAATCAACTCGAGATTCCTTTAATATTATCAATTTTTTTTCAATTTTTCTAAAATTTATTACAAATTTTAATAAGATCTAATTATACAAAAGAATAAATGGAATACAATAAACAAACAAGCAAAATATAATAATCAATTAAAATAAAAAACCACAAATGCTATATAAATTTATTTTTTTCACAATAAATTGCAAATGTAAATAGTATAATCTTATCTTAAGAAACTTTAATGTTTTTTATTAAGGATAAACAAGTTTTGAGGGGATCTGAAACCCCATACAACAAGTTTTGAATTAGATTTTACCATGATCTGGAACCCACAATACAACGCTACCTAGAGGAAAAATCATCAAAAAACCAGCAGTCAAACCACAGTCAAGACTAAAAAGACTAGCCTCTAAAACATGCACAAGGGTTTTACTAAGGCTCCCTTAACCTTTGAATGACACCATGGGTGTTCCAGGCACCCATAAACTTCAAAGACACCTGACTACAACAGGTAGCCATACATTCACAATCTAGACTCAGAGGGTTTTGAGAGGCTCCCCTAACCATCAACTTGGGTTTAGAATTGGCCCCCAAAACCAGCAGAGAAGGGTTTTACCAGGCTTCCTTAACCTGCAACATAGACCTTAGATTTCCAAAAGAAAAACCTATCCTTAACCAAAAAACAAAACAACAAGTGGCCAGGCTACGCCCTTGAAAACTACTAGCATCCAACCTGCCTGTGGGTTTTACAAGGCTCCCACAACCTAAGCCAGGCATCAAAACAAATAAACATAAAGCAACAACCAAAAGGGGGATTTTGAAAGGCATCTTGAACCTTCAAAATGGGTTTTAAAGTGGATCCCATAATGAGCAGGAGGACACCCATCACCATCCAGCATCTTATTAGAGCCCACCTTCCAGCAAAGCACTTCTTCACCTCAATAGGAAAGGGAACCACCTCAATAGGAGGAAAAGGAAAGATACCATCCACATAGATAACAAAGCAAATAACCCCAAAGCATAGACCAATAGCCAACAAATAATTAGATGATGCTTAGCTGGAAGGAAGGGTTTTGAAAAGGCTCCCAAAACCTTGAACCAAAAAAGAGGCTAGGACCAGAAAGACTCTATGCCAACAAGCTTCACTAGAATCTCCACCTCTATAAGAGAAGAGGGAAAGAAACCCAACAGCAGAGAGTCAATCTCAAGAGCACATCCAACCTCGAAAAGAAAAGTATCCAATACCCCCAATAGGAGTCATCCCACCAAACTTTGCCCACAACTCTTCCCCTCTATAGAAGAGTGGTCCATCTCAGTAAGATGGAATGAGAGAAATGGAAAGAAGACAGCTTGTGAAACACAAGAGAATCTCTTGAAATGAATAGATCCATAAAATCACTCACAATCTGCAAGAGAAAACTCAGAAAAACCACACCAAAAAGATGTAGGGACCTCCCAGACAGAGTCCCCCATTCACACTAGATCATTCCCAAAGGGAAAAACACAACCTTCACCCGGATCCCAGACAACCCCCTCACACCAAGGCATAACCAGTAAAGTACAAACTACGGACAAAACATAGACCACCATAGCCACCACAAAAACCTTCTTGCACAACAAAATGGCCATCATTAGCATCTCCACCTCACGGGCCCACCAGGTCCAAAAGAAATCCAGATCCAAGCAACCACAAAGCCAATGACTACCATTGACAGCACAAAAAGGAAGAGAGGTTGTGAGGTAAGGGCAAAGAGCCCCATCACCATGCACAGCCTCATCCACACCCACAACACCCACCACAAAAAGCACCAATGGGAGAAACAATCTGCCAAATAGGGCAATGGCGAATAGAGTCGGGACACAACCCCCCAAAAGACCAGAGAAGACACCACCAATGCGTCCCCAACACTGCCAAAACTGTAGACCCCCGGTAAGACCCCAACCCCAGTAGGATCAACCACCTCCCCATCGCCATCATCTCCTTCCTCCCCCTCGTCTTCTCCTCCCTTGGCTTCCCTTGAAACCCTAGCTCTAGCGACGCTTCCCATGTAGACCAAATCTTAAGAAACTTTAATGTTAAATTTATGTGAAAAAATAAATAAATAAATGAAAAAAAAGATAAAAATTCAAAATTAATAATAATAAAAATAAAAAATAATTAAAAAAATATTACTTTTGTTACAGGATACATTGTATACAACATAATTATGATAATTAATATTAAGTCTAAATTATTAAAACCATAAATTAAAAATAAATCAAATCCAATATAAAATTTTAAATTCAATTTTTAAGTCATTAATATACAATTTAAAATTGAAAAAAGGTCATTTGGACCATCAAATTTTACCTCAAATATTATTGATAAATTTACTTTTAAATTTAAAAGATATCATTTGTATATCTATTTTATAAAATATAATTTTTTTAATATGAAAAAATCATTTTTTTTATTTGCAAATTTTTAAGATATCTTTTATCATTAGTGTAACTATTATCCACTAAATTATATTTTTGATTGTTTTCTTTACCTTTTATTTCTTTTGATTTTTACTTGAAAATTGCATATATTATATATTATTTTGAATAATTTAAAATGTTTTGTAATTTGCTTTTGGATTTGATTGTGTATACCAAAAATTATCACAATGTGTGATTCATGATCAAAATGAACAAGAATACCAAGAATAACATTAATCTAAAATATTTTCTAGTTCAGAAATAAATTAAAAATATACATATTTATATTTAATATTTAAAAAATTTTAAATTAATTTTAAAAATATATAATATATAATTATAATTTTAATATATAACACAAAGGTTATTTTCATGTTACACAAAAAAATATAAAATAGACAAAATAGGCTCAAAATGACTGCTCAACAGAAGCGCTGCCACCACTATACCGCCTATAACGCAAAGGTTATTTTCAGTGGACGTTTTTTAAACCAGAATAATCAAAACCAAATATATAAAAAAAAAAAAAACTAAAACATACTATAAACACAAATGAAAGAGTTACGTTTCGAAATATTTTAAAAAAGAAATGCTTCCTCATCACTCTATCGAAGAAAGATAAAATGTTTTAAAAAAACGCTGAATTTTTTTTTTTTTAAAACGGAGCCCCAGCGCCATGTTTTTATAACAAAGTGAAGGAAAGATCTATCACTAATATGGAATGTACGTTTCTTGGGCATGACTTGTCATGATGAGGCAACACGGCAATTATTTATTTCTTTTGCTTCTGCCGTTTACAATTATGCCCTGTATTTGCTTATACTTTGCATTGTTAGCTTGAAGAACAGATTTCACTATTCCCTTAATGTTTTGACAGATATCCATATTGCCAACTGCATTTGTTGAATGTTTCCAACCTCCTCCAAAGAAAATAATTCATTCCTTGGTGAGTCTGTAAGTTTTTTTTATGCTTCCACATGTTGCATTGATGTTAAATTGTTTATACAATTATACCCTTCCCCATTATTAGAGACTGGCTCACCTGATGATAGAGAGCTTTGAGCATATCTTCTGTGGTTATTTCCAGAGGTCCCACAAATATACAGGACTGGCCTTCATGAACTCCATATTTCACACAAGAATAAAAGAACAAACCAGACTAGACTTGACATGAAATATATTATGATTGGATCTGTATATAAATTTTTCTGGGTATTTCACAGGGCCACAAATGCAGTGGCAAATTTAGCATATTGTTCTTTATTTAGCATTGTTTCTAGTAGTCACCTTTGTTTTGTCAGGGTTTCTTTTCTTTTTTAGGAGGCGCTGGTTATTGTGGCTTTTTTCCCTCATTGATTGAGGCGGCTATATTTTTAGGAGTTGGGTCCTTTAAAAGCATCATGCCATACTCAAGCTTAAAAGGATCCCTCACCAAATTTACTGTATGCATGGTGTTAGAAGCATGCATAATTTTACCCTGGTATCCTTTGTATTGTTTTAAAAATGACTAGGAATATATGTAATTCTTAACAATGTTCATGGGTGACACATTTTACAGATGGCATCGATGATCAATGTCGGTGGTGAAGGAGACCAAGAACAACGGATTGGAGGGAATGAAGAAGAACGGATTGGAGGGGGTGAAGGAGAACAACAGATTGAAGACGAGCTGGAGAATGCTTGTAAAAAGCTAGAAAAAATTGCTTTTTATTTCACGATATTATCAATCGTCATCATGGGCGTCTTGATGAAGGGTTTGAAGGATTCCTACAAAGACAGAACATCCAATGCATTAAGTAGTATATTTTATTTGGGTATTTTTTCTTCCATACTGCTTGGAATGATCATTGGGGTTCGGCGGGTCGTCATTGGGCGGTCCATTACAATAAAAACTATGTTTTTCGGCGGCAAGGTTCTTTTCTGTATCACTGAAGGAGTTTTCACGGTGAGTGTCTTTGCAGCAATTTATTTGTTGGTACCATTAAATTAAAGATGGGTTGCAATCAGTGTGGCTCTAGGAATCATGGTGGTGCTGGTAGCATTTTTAGCTATTTTGTATAAAGTGTTTCATTTGCCTACTGGCTTTGAGGGAATCACAATGTTGACTTGCCTTACAATGGCATTTCGTTTCAGTGAGTTAATTACCCTCCTCATCTTCTTACATTTGCCCAAACAAATAATGGCTGTAGCTAATCTAGCTCAAAAAACGCCATGAAAAAACTCATGATTTCGAAATAACGCCGGAGTAAATCGAAAATGTCGAAAATTACAGATCTCCATCGCAATTATGAGGATAAACCCATCACTTTTGTGTAAAACAGACGTACCTTGCAAGAGAAGCTTTTAAGTCTATATAATTTCATATAAATAAGCGAGTTATTGGAGGAAATTGAATAGAAATAGTTGCTCCATCTTTAAATTTTGTTTTTCTTGGCAATTTATGATTTTACTTAATATTTGTAATGCTAACAATTATTATATTAAAGAATAAATGGTTTTCAGAGGTGAAAAAAATATTTTAGTTTATATTTAAATAAAAAATATTTGATATACATGTATTTATTTTTATAACGGATGAACATTTCTCCATTAAAGTAATATCAATTAATAGTGAATATAAATTTTGAAAGGTCTATAATTCTTATGGTAGTAGTGATCAAACAAGACATAAAATCATAATCTTAATCTAAATCATTAATATATATTTTTGTTATTTTATTTGTGTTTATCAACTATTAGATTAAAAAACGATCCATAAAAGAGATTCAATTAAGAGAATGGGATCTCTTTGTTAGTTTTGTTAAATGAACATTATTTGTCATTTAATTGATTTGATGTTTACAAAATTTATTAGAAAAAATAAGATACAACTTCTAAAATTAAATTCTATACTTCCTTTATAATAGTTTTACTCATTTGTAATCATTTGGTTTAAGTTGATGATGGCTCATAGCTTCATTATCAATATTTTGAATGCTTGCAACCTACATATATTAGTTTAAAGGTTGAAGCATTCTTGAATATAAGGGTTTATAGCCCTTACTAGTATCTAAAAGACCAAGAAAAGGCTTCAAATTCACTTTACGTCAATGGGTTCAAGTATATTTTAATCCTATAAGAACATTAAGTGCAACTTAATTATTTATAAATTTAAGAAAATAATATATAGTTCTGTACATTTTTTGGGATAGATTAATTAATCCTAATATTGAGAAGTTGGGAAAGATCAAAATTGTAAAATAGAATGATTAAAATTTTAAATAACAATTGTGATAGCTTGAGGCTTGAGTATGGGCATTTATTTTATTAGGAAAATATTGTATGGGTGGATTATCGTCTACAAAATCTTTGATGTGATCTACATATGTAATGCATTTTCCTAAAAATAACATCATAAAACATGTAACATGGATAAAAGTTTTGCGATTTAATTGATTAATAGGAAGCATTTTAGAAATTCTAAGCATACAATATGTCAAAGTGCTATGAATGAAAAGAAGCAATGTGAAGTGAAAGAAACCATTATCCAACACATGATTATGATAAATATAAGTGAAAATAAATCTAATCATATGTGAAATGCCAAATAAATTAGATCTATTAAGTTCATTTATGAATGTCTAAATTTAAATCTAAAAATAAAAGTTACAAATTATGCAACCCACAAATCAAATTAACCAAAATAAATTAGGGTTTTTATGAACTTAAACCCTAAATTTATGTAATTTGATTAAAAATATAATTTGAGTACAAATTTGAAAATTAAAACAATCACAAATCAGAAATAGCAGTGTAAGGAGTCAAATTCACCAAAATGTAATGGTGAAAATTAGGGTTTCACCATTTAAGATAAGAAAACCACAAATTTTGCTTAATTAACCATTACATTGGAAGAGGGAGGGACCTAATAGATCTAGGTTTAATCTCTCTAAGGAAAAATCTTTGAAATACTAATTAGGTTCCACCTTGGTTAGGGTTTTATTCCCTCTTTCTATGTTGAATATTGAAAATATTAGAATTGGGGTAAATGGGTGAGCTACAGTCATTGTACGGTTACACCAGTCTAGATCTAAGTAGGAGAAGATGATTTGGATCTATTCCTAGAAGTTTGGCTTGAATTTTTGAAACAATGCTACTAGTTGCCCTAGTCCCCTGAATTTATCAATGTGAAATGGTGAACTTGTTCATTTCCTCCACACATGAAGAAGGGGAAAAATTTTTGACATAGGGCTTTTCCTTAAGTAAAACCAAAGTTTAGGAATTAACATTGAATGAAATAATGTAAATACTTAAATAAATACTAAAAAGATATATCTCAGATCTTCAATTATTGACGATTATGGTTTTTTCTTTAAATCTATTCACATATGTTGTATGAAATGGTATGAGAATGACAAAACCCTAATAACATACATATGCTTGTATAGAAATGATGTAATTTTTCTCCACAATGTTTGAATGATGAATATGTAGCCTTGAATTTCTCTAAAAATGCTCGTTAATTAATGTTTCATGGATGCATAACTGATAATAATTTACTTCTTCAAATGTATAGATTCCTTCAAAATTAGGTTTATAGAATGTCTTTATATAGGGGTATCTAGGCAAATTAGTGATTAGGCTGACTTGCAATAGTCGTGCGGAGTGTGGGAATCAATTCCTGTTTGGGAAATACAACACCTACCCCAATTTAAATTTGGGCCCCATTGAGAGGGACCATGGCTAGGTGCCATGGTCCAAACTAGGGCACTAGGAGGCATGGTCCTTCTACATACAAGACTAAGATAAGGCTTAAGGCGTAGGGGTACCTTACCATGGGATCCACTAATGGGTTTTCATGGCCTAAAAGCTAGAGAATAGGAACAAAGATGACCTAGATAGGTGATGAGAATAGGACATGCTAAGGTAGGGACACAAACATGAGGTGTAAATTGGCCCAGTGACAATTTGTGACACTATAGTGAATTGCATAATTTTTCAAGTGTATTTTCAGATTTGATCTTGATGACATTTTATGCTATTATTTGAAGTCCTTATAATTTAAATTAAAAAATTAAATTTCTTAATTAATTGGTTAATCAATCACTTTACAAAAAAAAAATGCATTGTTTAATCAAAATGTTGAATTTGTGTATTCAAATTTCCCTCCTCTATGCATGAGTTTTATAACCATTAGTCCTATATACAATATTCCCATTAGAAGAAGTTTTAGAATTAAGGCTCCCCAATGTTTAAACACTAAGGATTTGGAGCCTAATTTGGATAACTTATTTCATGAGAATGTTGGTGTATCCTCTAACCCAACAAATTATATTATTTATCTCCATGCTCCTTATAATTCTCATGATGTTGATGAATCACTAACTAGGTTTACCAATGACCAATTGGATAAGATTAACAATGAATTTTAAAATATTCAACAATGATGACTCAACAATCCCCAAAAAGGGGGCCAATCATATTGATTGAAGGATTAAAAAGAATGGTGTAAAGTGATAAAATTCATCTTGATTTGTTGTGTGGTCTTTCTCATATTGTTGACACTTAATATCATACCAAACAAAAGTTGTGTCGAAGTCCTTGGTTATTTTCAACCCACTAGTCAATTAATACAAAGGTATAGATGAGGTACCATGTAGTAATTAAGACCAATCCTATGAGTATTAAAATATGAATTTTTATCCATATATTGGTAGATTCTATTCTCTTATAGTTCAATCTATTAACGCTATTATATCTGAACAAATATTTTGTATCTTACCCTAAAGAAGTGATCTTCAGTTGTGCAAGTCTTTTGTATCTTTCCCTAAGGTTGTGCACCTTAGCCTGCACATCTAGATCAGTGAGCTCCTTGCCCTATGGTTTAAAACTTTGTAAACAATCTTATACAGATATTGTGTGTATTATTCTCACCATGGTTTTTCCTAGTTTGGGTTTTCCATGTTAAAACTTAGTTTTCTTGCATACTTGTACTTGTCATTTCAGTTACTTACTTTCATGTATATGTAATTAATGTTATATTGAAAACTTAATGGAATGTATGGTTAAATCTAGTCAATTTTTGGCATATGTTGATTCCCCCCCCACTCTCAGCATCTGATAGTGTTCAACACATTCTAGTGAACTCAACATGAACTTTTCTAACCCATTTTCTAACTTTAGTATGTGCACAATTTTTTGTGCTTCTTGTTATATAATCTTTTACCATTTGATTTGGTTATAGAGATTGAACTTTTCTTGGACCCTCTTGGTGCAAATGAAATATTTAAGTTGCATCTATAAGGGTCAATAGAAGAATTTTGATGTATAACACCTTATCTATTTTTTAGTAAAAGACTTAATGTGTTTCCATATGCTATTTGAGGTTTAATGATATGAATTTTTTTATGACCATATGTGATATGTAATATGTATGGCTATAAACTACATTTTATATAGACTATAATAAATTTTGACATATATTGATCAACCTTTTACATGCTTTATATAACAACTATATATAGCACAATTAGGAGTTAAGGTAGCTACAAGATGACTACACATCACCCTATGCATACTCTAGGATTAAGGTCATAACAAGTGCCCCTTGACTTATAGTGTGTATTGAGTTATGCATAGTTAGCTTGTGGCTACATTAAATCTTAATAAGTTATTTAATTATAATTATGCTTATTTATCTACTTAGGTTTTCCTATGAGTTATAATTAAGTATCTTAGTCAATCTAGGTAGTATATAATTAAATGAAGCTAAGTGTGTAAAAGAATCTTCCTACACAAATGTATAAAAGTAAGTGACTCCATAAAAAATATTTTACATGTTTCTAGTTATATATTTGATGGAAATTCATTTAAATTACAACATATATTCAAAATGGAAATTAAAAAACACAAAAATAACATGGGGGATGTCCTTTTCACGAAAAAATGCTATGCTTTAAGAGAATAGTACTTTGTATTATCTATATGATAGTACAATAAAATGTCATCTCCAAGCACATTAACAAGAAAATTCAAACTTCAATATTTTGAATTCATTCTAACAAGATAATGATGGTTTAATAAGTAGCAAAATCTACAACTCCAAAATGAAAGTTCTTAATATATAAGAGATTACAATGTGCAAATTATATATTTTTAAATCCAACTCCTAAGGCCATAGATGCACTATGGAAAGTACCACAAAAGACTAATTATTCAAAATAGTAACTTGCAACTTGAAAACTCATATAAATGTATAATTTTCAATTATTACCAAATCTACACCTCGAAAAAAAAGTTAACCTGCCAAACTAGTTGCACCTCTAAGGCTTCCAAATTTCTATGCAAACTCAACACGAAAATAGAAATTTACTATGTGCACAAAGTCCACCTATAATATTAGCTTATCAATTTCAGTCCTTGAAAATAGAAACTATCTATTATAATTGACAACTAAACAAAAGATAACTATTGAATTTGACTCTAGTCAACTTTCCCAAATTCTAATGCGTACCTCAAAAAACATAGGATCTTCTCATTCATTTCTCCTGAAAAATAGGAAACATGCCACCATGGTAATTTACATTTTAAAGATAATTTAACTTGCCTCTTCAACAAATGACGTCAACTAGTGCACAAATAAATAACTTATATAGGTAAATAATCTTATTATAAAAATAAATAAATAATAACGAAATAAATGTTAGGACTCACACACTTTTCAAATATCTTAATCCTAACATACAAGGAAAAGTTTGTTAGTCATATGAAAAAAGCTAGTACCTTATTATTCTTAATATGTACATTGTCTCATTATGGCCTACTTTGGCTCCAAAATTTGATGTTCAATGATTGGCCATATGGCTATTTTTACTTGTAGTGCTTCTATCATTTATCTCATTAAAACTCTATTTTCCTCTAAATTTGGTTTCTTGATGTTTTTCCTTTGGTTTTATTGGTTACTTCTTTCGTAACCATCCTATTTTGTAATAGGGTTTGAGCCCCATCAAAAATCAACTTTTCTTAATCAAAACCATATAAGGCATAAGTATGGTATATACAGAAGGTATAATTTAGTTATTAACATCAAGTGAAGCATTTATTTTTTTGTAGATGACTATTGGAGGTATCCCCCTTGAAGTGGATTGGGATTTTTCCTCATTTAAGTTGTATTGTATTGTAAACTATTAGCAACATATTCCTTATTATATTCTTCTTCTCCAAGTTATTTCATAACAAGTGGTATCAAAGTATGACCTTGGTATCATGAAGACTAGTCATTTTTTCAATTTTACAAGTTATTTTGAAAGGCACATATCTCTCATATTTTGGTAAATTCTGATTTTATTTTTAATTTTTATTCTATTTTTTATAGAACCTATTAAATCTTCTTGAATCCATATTTAAGTGGGATTGGAGTAGAATTGAGTGAACTATTATAAAATTAGTGTTTCTACCAATTTTTAGGAATTCCGTATCTCTTAGATCTAAGTGAATTTATTTTTAGTTATTAAAGGATTTTTTTAAAATTCATAAAAAAATCTACTACCAAAATTGTAAATAAATTGGAGAATAATTAGGTTACTTATTACAAAATCGGTGCTTCTAGAAAAATCACTGTCAAGGGTGCAAAGAAAATAATTTCTTAATTTATTTTTGGGAAAGTGACATATAGTTTTTGGTATGTTACAAACAAAATAGATGATCTATTGTAAAATTATTTTTTTAGAACTTCTCAACAAGAAGGTGTGAAAAAAGAAGAAATAGAAAAAACAAGCAAAAAAGAAACTAAAACTAAATAGAAGAGCAACAACAAGATCAAGATAAAGATAGAGATAGAGAGAAAGCAATAGAGCACTTGAAACAAAAAAGGAACAAGAACAATGGTAAGAGCAAGATCAAGAGCAAGAAGAAGAACATGAAACAAAAAAAAGTAGAAGCAAAGAAAAGGGAGATGAAGAAGAAAAATAAAGCATTAGCATTGACAAAAGTGATTTTATAAAAATGGGGGAAATGTTATACCCCTAATCCTATAGTGTTCATTCAACTATAGGTAGTTGGATATTGGCAATCTAACTTTTAACTAAGTAATTAATTATCTAAGTTGGCCTAGTTTATTTATAGGTTATTAATATGGCATATATAGAATGTATAGGTTGGTTATGATCATAAATTTATGTAGTCAATTGTTATTGAAGACTCTTGGAGGTATATAGGAGATTTCTCGTTTGAGGTGCCATAGTATTTGCAACATATTTCTTATTATACTCTTTTAGTGAAAGTTATTTTCATAACAAGTTGATAAGACCCACACATACAATAATGATAAATAAATAATAATGCAAAAGATAGATCTTTCACAACATATGATTTGTTTTGTGCCAATATGCCTTAATACTTAATATATATGAAAATAAATAGTAAAATCTTGAGGAAGGGTAACACCATATAATACTCCTTATTGATGAAGACATATCATACTATATCTCCAAGAGATTCAAAGTACCATACTTAACACATATATGTTACAATGATAATAACCTTTGTTATATAGACCTCCTCTTAATAATACAATAAAGGGTATTTGAAATGAAGGTCTACTCAACTCTTGATATAATTAACCACATAATTTATTTCCATGACCTAATATAACTAGCTTAATTGATGTGTGTCTCATGTTGGCATCCTCATCCACCTAAATACATTGTTACATAACATCACTAAGCACATAGGTTATGGCCATAACATTTGGACTCCATGATTAAGAGAAAAGCATGGGTAACTAGCTCTAAGTGAAGAACACAAAAGATTGCTCAATTTCCCAACCACTTCTCATGATAATATATATCATCTATAAATGAAAACAATACAAGTGTTTTTCATAAACTTCTAGATTTTAATAATTTTTTTCCAAATTTTCAAACATTAAACTCACTCATTTCTAATTGGATGTACAAATTTTTGGGTATTTTCTCTACGATTTTGACATAATATACAAACTTACAAACATAAATGAGAAATATTGAATTGATTTATGTAGATTGAATAATCCACCCATACAATATTTCCCTAATCAAATAAATGCCTATGCTAATCACAATGATTATTTAAAATGTTAAGCATTCCATTTAAGAATGTTGAACTATCCTAGCTTCTTAGCATAATGATTAATTAATTTATCCGAAAAAGATGTCTAAGAAGTATATTATTTCCTTAAATTTATAAATAACTAAACTCGAGGATATGTCCCTATGAATTAAAATATAGATAATGAAGCCACTTTGTATTCTTTTAGACGGTAATAAGGGCTATAAACCATTATATTCAAGAAAATTTTAATCTTTAAATTGATATAGATTGTAAGCTTTCAAAATCTCAATATTCAAGCTATGAACCATCATCAGCTTAGATCAAAAGATTAGAATGATTAGAGCTATAATAAAGGGAATATGAAACTTGATTTTTAGATGTTATGTCTTGTTTTTCTTACTAAATTTTGTAATCATCTAATTAACCACATGGAATCTAAAGTTCAAATTAAAGAAAAAAAAGGAAAAGAGATTCTTATTCTCTTAATTATATATCTTTCATGATTTTTTTTTTAATTTAATAGTTGTTAAACACGTAAAATAACAAGATATATGTTGGTAATTTAGATTAAGATTTTATGTGTTGCTTGATTTACTAAGCTTTCAAAATTTATATTCATTATTAATGGATATAATTTAATAGAGAAAAGTTCTTAATCCATTACAAAGATATATAAATCTATATAACAAAAAAAATTATTTGAATATAAAGTAAAATATTTTTTTTAATATTTTTTTCATGTCTATAAATCATTACAATTTGATAGCTTTATACATATTATGTAAATAAAAAAAAATCACAAAATAACCAAGGAAAACATGATAATTAAAATTCATATAATGCAAAATTGAAGGATAAAACAACCATTTTTATTTAATCTCTCCTCCAATGGATTTGTTAATTTAAATAAATTATCTAGAATTAAAAACTTATATTGCAAAGGTACTTGTCTACACACAAAGGAATGGGTGGTGGGCTTTGGTGGGCTTGTTATTTTTTAGGCATATGTGAGAAGAAGAAGAGAGGAGTTAGCTCATTGAAACGAAAATCCATTTTAAGGAAAGTCAAAAAATCGATTCCCTCAGAACCGTAGGCCAATTCGATACTCTATACAAACTAGCTTATATATATTTAATAATATATATATAGAATAAGCCGAGAGATATCCTTCTAGAGGCGCCTATTTTTTATTAACTTATCAATATTAAAGTGAAATAGGCACCTCAAGAAGGATATCTCTCCGCTTATTCTATATATATTATTAAATATATATAAGCTAGTAGCAGTCACAGTGTGAATTGAGAGACATGACATAAATTAATTTCAAATTATATATTGTTGTGTAGCTATGTATTTTGGATTTGTACAGTTTTAGATTTAGGATTTCATTTGGTTCAATTCTAGATTTAGAATTATAGCTAGGATTGGAATCAAAATAGTATGCCTAATTCAATCAGGATTAGGGTTCATTTTGGCTTACTATTACAGTTACAGTTTGATTTGGTTTAAAATAGTAGGCTTAATTGAATAAGGAATAGGGTTCATTTTGTCTTGCTATTAGGGTTAGGGTTAGGGTTATAGTTAGGGTTTATATAATTGTTGGGGTTAGGGTAATAGTTAGGGTTCGGATTTACATAATGTTTAGTGTTACGATGAAGATTGTGATTAGGCTAGGATTTAGGGTTATGGTTAGGATTATGTGTAGGGTTATGGTTTATATCATAGGGCTATGATCTAGGGTTAGGATTATAGTTAGGGTTTACATCATTGTTAGGGTTAGGTTAATGATTAGGGTTTGGATTTACTTCATGATTAGGATTAGGGATAGGGTTAAGATTGTGGTTAGGCTTTGGATTTATCATTATGGTGAGGATTATGTCTAGGGTTAAGGTTAGAGTTAGGATTATAGTTAGGGTTTACATCATTGTTACAGTTAGGTTAATGGTTAGGGTCTAGATTTACATCATGGTAAGGGTTAAGGTTCTAGTTAGGCTTAATTTTTAGGTATATGGTTAGGATTATCTCTATGATTAGAGTTTATATTATAAGGTTAGGGTTACAATTACGGTTCGGGTTAGGGTCATGGTTAAGTTTAAGGGTTAGGTTTAGGATTATAGTTAGGGTTTAAATTATTTTTAGGGTTAGGTTAATGGTTAGGGTTTGGATTTGCATCATGTTTAGTGTTATAGTTAATTTTAAGATTGTGGTTAGGCTTTGGATTTAGGGTTATGGTTAAGATTATGTGTACAGTTAGGACCTTTATATCATAGGGCTAGGGTTAGGGTTATGGGTTAGGGTTAGGATTATAGGTAGGGTTTACATCATTGTTAGGGTTAGTTTAATCGTTAGGGTTTCGATTTACATCATGATCAGGGTTAGGGTTAAGATTATGGTTAGGATTAGGATTTACATTTATGGTTAGTTTTATGTTTAGGGTTACAGTTTATAGATCACAGGGTTAGGGTGAGGGTTAGCACAATGGTTAGGGTTATGGTTAAGTTTAAGATTGTGGTTAGGCTTAATATTTAGAATTATGGTTAGGATTATGTCTAGGGTTAGGATTTATATCATAGGATTAGGGTTAGGGTTAGGATTATAGATAGATTTTACATTAGTGTTAGGGTTAGGTTAATAATTAGAGTCAGGGTTAGGGTTAGGGTTAGGGTTAGGGTTAAGACTATGTTTAGGCTTAGGATTTATGGTTATGGTTAGGATTATGTGTAGGGTTAGGATGCATATCATAGGGTTATATTTAGGGTTAAGGGTCAGGGTTAGGGTTATAGTTATGGTTTGTATCACTTTTATTGTTAGGTTAATGCTTATTGTTAGGATTGAAGTAAGGGTTTATATCATTGTTAGTATTACATTAATGGTTAGGGTTTAAAGTTACAGTTAGGGTTATGATTGTTATTAGGCTTAGGATTTAGTATTATTGTTATGATTATTTCTAGGTTGGAATTAGGATTAGGGTTAGGATTAGGATTTATGATTATGGTTAGTTTTACAGTTAGGGTTAGGGTTTATATCATAACATTAGGGTTAGGATTAGCATCAGGGTTAGGGTTATGCTTAAGTTTATGATTGTGCTTGAAATGCTTAATATTTGGAATTATGGTTAGGGTTATGTATATGGCTAGGGTTTATATCATAGGGTTAGGGCTAGGGTTAACAGTTAGGGTTACGATTATAGATAGATATTACATCATTCTTAGGTTTAGGTTAATGGTTAGGGTTAGGGTCAAAGTCAAGATTGTGTTTAGGCTTATGATTTATGGTTATGGTTAGGATTATGTGTAGGGCTAGGGTTAGACTTAGGGTTAGGGGTTAGGGTTAGGGTTGGACTTAGGGTTAGGGGTTAGGGTTATAGTTGTGTTTTGCATCACTTTCAGTGTTAGGTTAATGGTTAGGGTTAAGGCTAGGGTTAGGGTTAAGATTGTGGTTATGCTTAGGATTTAGGGTTATGTTCAGGATTATGTCTAGGGTTAGGGTTAATATCATAGGGTTAAGGTTAGGATTATGTTTATGGTTTATATAATTGTTAGGGTTAATTTAATGGGTACGGTTTGTAGTTACAACATGGTTAGGGTTAGGGTTTGGCTAATGGTTATGGTTTACATCACTTTTAGGGTTAGGTTAATGGTTAGGGTTAGGATTGTAGTGAGGGTTTACATCATTGTTAGGCTTACATTAATGGTTAGGTTCTAGATTTAGGGTTTAAGGTTAGGGTTAGGGTTAAGATTGTTGTTAGGGTTAGGATTTAATGTTATTGTTATGATTATCTCTAGGCTTAGGGTTTATATCATGGGATTAGGATCAAGGTTAGATTAAAATTTACATTATGGTTAATTTTATGTTTAGGGGTAGGGTTTATATAAAAATGTTAGGGTTAGGGTTTATATTAGAGGGTTAGAGTTAGGGTTAAGGGTTAGGGTTAGGATTATAGTTAGGGTTTACATCATTGTAAAGGTTGGGCTAATGGTTGGGATTTAGATTTATATCATGGTTAGGATTAAGGCTAGGGAAAGGGTTGAGATTATGGTTAGGCTTAGGATTTAGGGTTACATTTAGAACTGTGTCTAGGGTTAGGGTTAATATTAATACTTATGGTTATGGTTTGGATTTATAGTTATGGTTTGCATCACTTTTAGGGTTAGCTTAATGGTTAAAGTTAGGATTGCAGTAAGGGTTTACATCATTGTTAGGGTTAGGTTAATGGTTAGGTTTTTGATTTAGGGTTAAGGTTAGGGTTAGGTTTACAATTTATAGATAGTTAGGGTTATAGTTAGGGTTTACATCATTGTTAGGGTTTGGATTTACATCATGATCAGGGTTAGGATTAAGGTTGTGGTTAGGATTGGGATTTATGATTATGGTTAGTCTTATGTCTAGGGTTAGGGTTTATGTCATAGGGTTAGGGTTAGGATTGCAAAATTAAATTAATTTAATTTTGATAATCACATAATTAAATTCTATTTTGATAATCATTTAAATAAAATGATTACATTTCTCTTTTTACTTTCTTAAACATTATGGATTTTTACATATTAGTGTTAGTATCAAGGTCAAGGTTTCAATTAGAATAACTATTGTTAATTTTAGAATCAATGGTAGGGTTAAAATTAGTTTTAGTTAGAAATTGGGTTAGGGTTACAATTAAGATTACTATTAATTTGAGAATTGAAGTAATAATTATTAAAATAAGTATGGACTTTTATAAAATCAAATTAATTGTAAATCAACAATAACATTATAAAAGAGCATACTTATTTTATGTTTTAAGAATAGATTTATTGTATTTTATGCTAACCTATATGAATTTCTTTTAAAAATGTTAGATAAATTTTATTATAATAATCATGATTCCTTGCCTTCAACTTTATTTTAAATTAATTCAAATTGTAAGTAGAATACTATTTTGATTTACAATTATGCATGTTTTATGATTAGGGTTAGGGTTACTTGTAGGGTTGGGTTCAATTATGATTAGATTATGCTTATGGTTAGGTATGGGGTTTCAACTAAGTCTATGATAATACTTGAGATTAGGTATGGGGTTTAAATTTTGAACTAATTATAAAGACTAAAATATTGATATAATATAATAAGTGGTGTCTTCCAAACCATTACACTTTATATAAATAATTAAATTAATTTTATTTTGATAATGGCATATTTAACTTAATTCTATTTTGATAATCATTTAATTAAAATTATTACATTTCTCTTTTTACTTTCTTAAACATTATGGACTTTTACATATTACTGTTAGTATCAAGGGTTAAAATTAGTTTTACTTAGAACTCTGGTTAGGGTTACAATTAAGATTACTATTAATTGAAAATTAATTCAAATTGTAAGTAGAATACTATTTTTATTGACAATTAATTTGATTAGATCGTCAATAGTCCATTAATAATTATTTTATTTTATTTATTTGAACTATCTAAAAAGTGCCTAAAATTCTTCCTGTTTTATGATTAGGGTTATGGTATGGGGTTTCAACCAAGTCTATGATAATACCTAAGATTAGGTATGGGGTTTAAATTTTGAACCCCATTATTACATTTCTCTTTTTACTTTCTTAAACATTATGGACTTTTACATATTAGGGTTAAAATTAGTTTTAGTTAGAACTCCAGTTGGGGTTACAATTAAGATTACTATTAATTGAAAATTAATTCAAATTGTAAGTAGAATACTATTTTGATTGACAATTAATTTGATTAGATGGTCAATAGTCTATTAATAATTTTTTTATTTTTCATTAATAATTTTTATTTTATTTTATATTTTTAATTTGAACTATCAAAAAAGTGCCTAAAATTCTTCCTATTTTATGATTAGGGTTATGGTATGGGGTTTCAACTAAGCCTATGATAATACTTGAGATTAGGTATGAGGTTTAAATTTTGAACTAAGTATAAAGACTAAAATCTTGATATAATATAATAAGGGTGTCTTCCAAACCATTACACCTTATATAAAGAATTAAATTAGTTTTAATTTTAGGGAAAGGGTTATAATATAATAATAATTAAAATAAGTATAATCTTTTATAATGTTAGTGTTGATTTTAGAATTAAGAATAGAATTATTATGTTTTATGCTTTTTTTTTTAATTTTAAAAACATTAGATAAATTTTACTATAATAATAAAGCATCCTTGCCTTCAACTTTATTTTAAATTAATATGTATGAAGTATCAATCATATAAGACTTCTCAAATTGTAAATAGAATACTATTTTGATTTACAATTGGTTTGATTAGCTCCTTAATACACCATTAATAATTTTGTAATTTAATTTAATTTTTTTCATTTGAACTATCTAAAAAGTGTCCAAAATTCTCCACCCTTAGTAGCCTCATTAGCAAGTGGCTGCAAAGGAAGCAAACTTATCATCCAAAACAATTTCATCAAACTTTTCTCTCTATGAATATGACTAATGATATAGATATAAAAAATAAAAAATAAATGAAATGGTTGTTAACCCTAACCATATTGATAATTGAAATTTTACTGAACCTTAACCCTAATTAATACCTAATCATAATCTTATTTAAATCATAACAAATTAAACCTCACCCTTTTAAATTTATAAAATCTATTTTAACCAACATTTAAATATTAACATATAACTAAATTATTTTTTATTCCTCATTTGCATAACTTCAACCTAGTTTCAAAACTTATTAAAAAAACCATTATGTTTTTTTATGTCTAAAGCTTCCAAACTGATAAAAAAACCATTATATTATTTATGACACTAGATGTTTATCATATGAACCAAATGATGAACATAAAAAATAAATAAATAAACCACTGAATGAACATTGCAATATATGATTTCATGTACCACATTAGTCATCCAAATTACTATATGATTTCAACTATGCAACAAATGAGCCTTAGAATCAATTGCCAACAACACTATATAATATAATAATAAAAATTAAGTGAGAACGTCTTGTTGGATGCTTCCTGCATGCTTAACATAACAAAGGCTAGGGCGTGGTTTCTAGCTCCCACGCTACGTGGGAGGAGAGACTCCTCATGCAGGTGGAGAGCCTCCCCACCTGCGTAAATTATGCAGGTGCAATTTGTAATAAGTTTTTTTATGTGGATAAATGAAACACAGAGAAATACATGTGAATTATCTAACTATGTTTTGCAGGAATATCTTTACATGAACTACAATTTGTTGTTTGTTACAATAATGAAAGTTTCGATCACCAAATGTCCTTATTTTATATATATTGTTGGTGTAAATAAATATTCATTTTGGATATTATTACACTTACTTAAGTTAACTTAGGATAATGCATCTCTTCATAGTTTGGATTTGAGACACTTAGGGAAGTGTGCACATAGGGATAGAGCTTGTAGGAGAAATTCCACCTTTTGTGGTCTTATTTTGCTGTTACACTCCACATTCGGTGGGTCATCCACCTCTTGTGGAATATTATATTATTTCTCCTACCTACCCTTAGTATTTCTTACCTACCCTTGTTCCTCATTGAGCCACATGTCATATTTGTGTGCTCATACATCCATATGGCCTTGCCTATATAAGCATGCCTCTATTCATTTTATTGGTTAATCCAGTTGATCATTTTGCATATTGATGAGAATACAGTTTGTTCTTGTCATTCTATTGTCTCTTTTATGCTTTTCATTGTGCCCTTGATCTTGGCAAAATCCTACATGGTATCAGAGCTATTGGGGCTTCATTGATTGGTTTTTGGAGACATCGTTGAAGGCTTCTATTTTCGGATTTGGGGATCTTCATTTTTTGGAAGCATCATATAGTGATTTGGATATCACCATTGAATCTGGGAGGCCGTTTCCATAAATTTTGACTATAAAGTCGACCTATTTTGGTGAGAATTTTTTTTTCCCCATTTTGGCTATTGTTGTATGGATTTCGAAAAAAATTTTCAAAAAAAAAATAAATTTATTTTTCAAAAATTTTGAAAAATAGAAAATCAAAAAAAAAAAAAAAAAATCAAATAAAAAAATAAAAGGTTTTTTTTCTGCATTTTTGAGGGGTCCGTAGACCCCTCGTACCCGAAGTGCATGTGCCGCAGGTCGCAGGGCCGTACTCTATCGTTGCTACCAGTCTCCGCCACCATCGCCCGTGCCGGTACCCACTCGTCTCTGCTCGTGGCCGCTTCCTCGGCTCCGGCGATTGCTTCCTTGCCTCCCGCGACCGCTCCCTCCTCTCCGGCGACCGCTCCTCCTCTCCGACCAAAGACCCCGCCACGCAGATGCCTAGTTGGCTACTAGGACCCCGCCACGCAGCTCACACAGGGTCATCCGTACACCATGTCACCCACGCTACGTAGACCTCCGTACACATAGTCACCACGCCACATCATCCGTACGGCCTGCACAGTCATCTGCCACATCAGCTTGTCCACATAGTACAGACGCCATGAAGGGGGGTGACATTTTTGCGACGGTCATATGGCCGTCAAATTTAACATAGTGAATTGCTGACATTAACGCTACATCAGCATTTTTTGAAAATTTTTAACCCCCCTTCATTGGGCTTTTCAGTTTTGCAATCCAAATTTGAAAGGCCATATCTTGCTCATTCTTGCTCCTTTTTTGGTGCAATTTTTTTTGAAATGGGCTAAAATTTCATGATCTTCATAGTGGTGTGGTTATTTTCTAATTTTGGTGCATAGTTTTTTTGGAATTTTTGGATTCTCTTAGCTGTACCTGTCCAATCCTCAATTCTGCAACTTCAAAAGCCTCATTTGAGCTCATACGACCTCCTTTTAAGGTGTCATTTTTTTTGAAAGTGCTTATTTTTTCATCTACTTTCATAATCTATGATCAGATTTCAAAGATTTTGAGTGGAAATTGTACTTTCAGATATTGGTCTTATTTGGCCTATTAGGTACTTGTAAATTGCTTGGATCTTAGTAAGATCTCTTGCATTATCAGTTTGAGACTCTTTTGACCTTATTGAGGTGGTTGTAAAATTGTAAATCAGAAGTCCACTTTTCCATTTTTTGCAAGTGGCCCATTGTATATGCACTACTTATAAAGTGCCAAAATCATCACATTTGGGGGGGGTTCTTTGATTGAGTGAATTTGTGGGGGTGTCTTGTGTGATTGTGCCTCTCTTTGTTCTCTTTCCATTTTTGTTGCAATGAGTCCTAATAAGTTTCCACCATTAACTCCACATAATTATGCATCATGGAAAATTAAAGTATGGAGTAAATTAATGGAAAAGGGTCTCACACACTACATAGATGGAACAATAATAGCACCACCTAATTCTAAGGCTGATCCAAATGCTCAATTAGAATGGCTCATAAAGAATTGCATGGCTCTTGGAACTTTACACAAGTATGTATCAGATGACCTCATTTTTCACATTGAGAAGTGTAAAACAATCAAAGAGGCTTGGGATATGTTTCAAAAATTGTATGGACAAGTTGATGAAATCAGAGGCTACTAGATTGACAATGAGCTCACCAACTTGGATCCCAAGAATTTTGATACAATCCAAGATTATGTCACCAAAGAAAATGAGCTAAGAGCAAAGCTTAAGGATTGTGGAATTGACAAAAAGGATGCTCAATTGATATTCAACTTGTTGGATAAGCTTGCACCAGAATATGCAGCATTTGTGTCTAGCTTCCAAACTCATCGTTTGATAGTGGGGAGTTATTATGTTATGCCTTCATTTGATGCTTTCACAGAAATGTTGATATTGGAACAATCTAAGTTGTTGAACATGGGATTTCTCAAGTCTTCAAAGTCCAAGGCTTTGGTAGCAAATCAAGGAAATCAAGGAAGTCAAGGAAAAGATTCCAACAAGAAGAAGAAGCAATCCAAGTCTAAGCCACACCAAGAAAAAGGGCAATCATCCTCTCCATCACAAGGTGATTTTTCATCCTCTTCCAAGAAGGGGACACCACCTAAGAAGGATAAATCAACTTGTGCATATTGCAAGAAGTATGGTCATGATGAGCATCGATGCCACGCAAAGCAAGTTGATGAGTTAACCAATCTTCTCAAGAAAAACAACATCAACTTGCCATCCACCTACACAAAGAAGGATTCATCTCCTTCCTCTTCCTCATAGTCTAAGCGAAAAGGGCAAGCATTTGTGGCTACAACAGGTTCTTCACAGCAATGGATACTTGACTCAGGTGCCTCATATCACATGGGTTTTACAAAGGAGCAGTTTTCTTCATTGTAACCATCTAAGGTACCTCACATTTACATAGGTGATGACACACAAGTAGAGGTTGAAGGGAAAGGTTCAGTTGACATGGATGATGGAACATTTGAGAATGTTTTCTATGTTCCTAACTTGTTTACCAACCTTCTCTCCATCTACCAAATCACTCACTATGGGAGTGGGAAAAAGGTTGAGTTTACACCAGATTCAGTTGTGGTAAAGGAACTTGATGATGATGCCTTGGTAGCAGTGGGACAAGTCAATGACAACTCAAGGCTTTATTCATTCTCCCACTTTGTGCCAAGTTCACCTTCTAGGGCCTTGCTTACTCATTCAAATTTAGAAAGTAAGCTATGCCATGAGCGGTTTGGTCACCTCAACTATCGCTATCTTCAGTAGCTTAGCACTAAAGACATGGTCACAGGTCTACCTCAAATTAGTTTTTCAGAAGGTGTATGTTCAAGTTGTTCCATGAGCAAGCATCCCGAAGAGAAGTTTGATAAAGGGAAAACTTGGAGAGCTTTGGAAGTTCTTCAACTTGTTCACAGTGATGTAGCAGGTCCATTTCTAGCACCTTCATTTAGTAAGGCCCGCTATGTTCTTACCTTCATTGATGACTACTCCCACTTCACTTGGGTCTACTTTCTCATTCATAAGAGTGAAGTATTTGATAGATTTTAGGACTTCAAGACTCATGTGGAGAAGCAATCAAGGAAAGTGGTCAAGACTCTTCGCATAGATAATGGAAGGGAATATGTGAACAAAATACTTGAGGATTTTTGTACATTTGAGGGGATTGATCTTTAGCATTCTGTAGCATACACTCCATAGCAGAACAGGTTTGCAGAACACAAGAATAGAACTCTCAAAGAAATGGCTACCTGTATGATACATGCACGTTCTCTTGATCCCGTCTTTTGGGCAGAGGCTATCAGTTGTGCCACACACATCCAGAATCGGGTTCCTCACAAAGCTTTGCAAGGTATTACTCCTTTTGAAGCTTGGGCTGGTAGGAAACTGATTGTGAGACATTTTAGAGTCTTTGGGTGTCCAGCATGGGCTCGCATACCTCCACATAAATGCAAGGCATTGGAACCTTAGAGTTGGCCTTACATATTTGTTGGAAATCCTGAGGGTGTTAAGGCATACAAATTGATGGATCCAGAGACACATGAGGTATTCATTGAGAGGAGTGTTCACTTTGAGGAAAGCTCTCCTAGCTTAGCCTCTCTACCTCCTCCACCATCCCTCATTGTGGATAGTGATGTTAGTGATTCAGATGATGAGACTCCCTCAACTCCGACTTGCAGGGTTACACCTCCGCAGGGTCCACTTGCAGTTGAGGAGCCTCGTTCTCCACCCCCACCTAGACCTCGTGGGGCTCGATAGACACTTGAGTCCGTAGGTTCTCTTGTTGGGGATCCTTCAGATACACGAAGAACTTGATCACAACATCAGGATCTTCCACATGCATTCATTGCTACCGCTTCCGATCCACAGACATTTAGGGAAGCATCAGGGGTTCCTGAGTGGGACTAAGCTATGGAGGAAGAGTATAGTTCCTTGATGAGGAACAACACATGGGATTTAGTCCATCTCCCTAAGGGGAGAAAGATGGTTCGATGTAAGTGGATTTGAACCAAGTTTGCAGTGGATGGTAGTGTGGATAAGTATAAGGCTCAGCTTGTTACGAAAGGTTTTTTTCAGGTGGCAGGTGTTGACTATACTAAGACCTTTGCACTCGTAGCCAAGATTTACTCCATTCATTTGACACTTGCTATTGCTACAGCTCATGGTTGGGTTGTACATCAGATGGATGTGAAGAGTGCTTTTCTTCATGGTGATCTTGATGAGGAGATTTATATGGAGTAGCCATAGGGTTTCATCTAGGATACTTCCTTGGTTTGCAGACTAAGGAAATCTCTCTATGGCCTTAAGCAAGCCCCCAGGACTTGGTACACCAAGATGGATTCCTTTCTTCTCTCCGCAGGGTTCACCAGGTGTCATTCCGATCCGAATGTCTACATTTTGTGACAGGATGACTCTCACTTGATACTTGTGCTCTATGTTGATGACTTGATCATTACAGGGAGTACTTCATCCATCATTAGCAGGGTCAAATCTGCTTTTCATGATGGTTTTTCTATGACTGACTTGGGTCTTTTGCACTACTTTCTTGGGATAGAGATTTCGTAGTCACCTTCTGAGATTACTCTATCGCATCCCAAGTATGCTCTTGATCTACTTGCATGCTTTCATATGGTTGATTGTAAGCCTGCCCCAACTCCCTTTCTTTCAAGAGTCAAGCTTGAGGCTTAGTGTTCTTCTCCACTAGTTGATGCCACTTTGTATCGTCAGCTTGTGGGTAGTCTCATCTACTTGACTCATACACGCCCTGATATTTCATTTGCAGTTGGCATGGTTTCCCGCTTCATGCAGGATCCACATGAGCTTCAATGGAAAGCCACCAAATGAAATCCTTCATTACATCTAGGGTACACATCACTATGGGATTCACTATGTAGCAGGCATAGGACTTCGCTTGGTTGGTTACACAGACTCCGATTGGGCTAGCGATCTTGGTGATCGTAAGTCTACCTCTGGTTACAGTTTTCACCTTGGTTTGGGCCCCATTTGTTGGTAGAGAAAGAAGCAACATGCTATTGCTCTCTCTTCGACCGAGGCTGAGCATCGAGGCACTGTTAACGCAGCGACTGAGACCATTTGGCTCCAGCAGATTCTCACAGAGTTTGGTTTCACCACTTCACGGCCGATAGTTCTACATTGTGACAATTAGAGTGCTATTGCAATCTCGAAGAACCCAGTCTAGCACCAACGGACCAAACACATCGAGATTCATATGCACTATATCCGAGAGCTCATCCAGGACCAGGTCATTGATTTGCAGTATTGTCCTACAGCAAAGCAGGTTGCTGACATATTCACCAAACCTTTCACCGAGAGTAAGTTCCAGCAGTTGCAAGCTCTCTTGGGGGTGCGGGATGTGTCATTAGGGGGGGTCAGCTAACTTCTCCTTCCTCTCTTATGGGGGGGACTTTTTCCTCTTTGAGGTTTTGTCCTTCTTCTTTGAGAGCCTTTTGTGCATTCATCTCTCTTTTGGGGGGGGAGGTTTTTCCCACTGGGTTTTCTCCCTTTCTCCATTTGTGAGAGATTGTATTGCATAGTTTTGCTTGCATTTGCATATTGTACATGGGTACCTATCATGGCCTAGTAGCCAAGACCCATCTTGCATTGTTGACTTGAGTCTTCATTCCCCTAAGTTTCACTTAAAGGGGGGTGTTGGTGTAAATAAATATTCATTTTGGATATTATTACACTTACTTAAGTTAACTTAGGATAATGCATCTCTTCGTAGTTTGGATTTGAGACACTTAGGGAAGTGTGCATATAGGGATAGAGCTTGTAAGAGAAATTCCACCTTTTGTGATCTTATTTTGCTGTTACACTCCACATTCGGTGGGTCATCCACCTCTTGTGGAATATTATATTATTTCTCCTACCTACCCTTAGTATTTATTACCTACCCTTGTTTCTCATTGAGCCACATGTCATATTTGTGTGCTCATACATCCATATGGCCTTGCCTATATAAGCAGGCCTCTATTCATTGTATTGGTTAATCTAGTTGATCATTTTGCATATTGATGAGAATACAGTTTGTTCTCGTCATTCTATTGTCTCTTTTATGCTTTTCATTGTGCCCTTGATCCTGGCAAAATCCTACATATATGATGTAACACAAATGATAGCCTGCCATATAAGTGCAATAGAATATTCTTAATATTATCCAGTTCAATGATCAAAGATAAAAATCTTGTCTGATAAAAATCAGAAAATTATTTATAGTATGATTGTGAAGACATACAGATTTTCTAATGTACAAATTTGATATCAGTGGCTAGGTATTTTGTTGAAGTTGTGAAGCTGTGTAATCAATCTCAAGTCTCTCTCAAGTCTATTTCTGTGATATGAATAGAGTCCTGAAATTATTAAATTTTTAAAAAATAAGTTAGCTTCTGAAAAATGGGAGTATAAATGAGAAAAAAAATAATTCTATTAAAACAAAATCACATATCTCTATCTGAAAAGGATGTTGAAGTTGCCTAATTGATCCCTTCTCTCTCTGAAATTATTTTCACAAATGTTCACAAAATTGTAATTTGAAAATTGGTACTTACAACATTTATCCTAAACCTCACGGAGAGGATAAATGTTTTTAGGCAGATGTTGTAGTTACTATTGCACTGGTTGACATCCATGTAAAACATGGAAGCATACACAAACTTGTGAGTTGTTTAATAGAAAGCCTCAATGAAAGCGTGAGGATTGGTAAGGGAGGTTGAGACCAACCCAACCTCAGAAATATTTGGCTGGGTAGACTCTTCACCCCACACAAATCGTACTCTTGAAATCATAAAACAAATATCAACATTGATGACTCCAACTATACAAAACGATCAAATGATTCATCCACATGAAATAATTTATCAAATATTGCAATGGAGAAATATACGATGGCTATTGGAAGAGAAACATCAAATATAAAGTATTTAGAAAGGATAAAAAATGATAGGTATAGCCTGAGGAAAAATTAAATACCTCTATCTGAAAAGGATGTTGAAGTTGTTTAAGCCACCCAGGAGACCCTCTCTGTTATTCTAATAGAGTCTAGTTTCTGAGAAAACTGAGAGTCAAAAACTAAATTCTATTAAAACAAAGTCACAAACCTAATTTTGCTGTGTAATTGATACCTTATCTAAAATTCACAACATTTCAATTCGAAGAGTGGAACAATAGGTTTCTAGAATTTTTAATCACTTAATTCCATGAAACCGTCTCAATAACCGTTTCATTATATAGTATATTAATCTTATATTATATAATATATTAATCATATATTATATAGTATATTAATCTTATATTAATCAGTAACAATGTAAATTAATTGAAAACTCCCAAGTGACCGTCAAATTAATTGAAAACTCTCAAATGTTAACGCATAAATTTGCTGCCATTGTAGAAGCCTCTCAGCTTAAAGAGATAAAAATGCTACTAGCACCGAAATAATTCTTTTAAACGAGCCAGCTCCTAAAAATTGTAGTAGAGGGAAAAAAGCTAAAAAACACCCCGTGCCCGCTAAAAAAGAAAAGAATCCTTGACAAAATAAAAGCCTCTACCCCACTACCGGAGACAAAGCTTAAAAGGACATTATGCTAAATTTGACTCTGCAACAGTGGCCTTGTGAAATACACACAAAATTCTAAATAGATACAACCATAATGTATTTCCTTTCAACCCAATGTGTAAAAACAATTAGATGAAATCAATGGCCCTTCCTGTATATTTGTGGGATGATATGCTCAAAGCTCTCTATAGTGATGTGACCTAATCTCAAGTATTTTTTATTTTTTTTTGTAAATGGGGAAGGGTATAAGTGTAAAAACAACTTAACATGCATGCAAAATGTCGAAGCATAAACAAAACTTACCAAAGGAATGGATAATTTTCTTTGGAGGAGATTGGAAACTTTCAAGAAAATGCAGTTCGTAAAATGGAAAAATGGATATTTGTAAAGGCATAAAGAAATAAGTGAAATTTGTTCTTCAAGCTAACCTCATGTTTTCATGTAGATGGAAAATAGGGGGGCTGGAAATAAGCAACAACAGTATATTGTCAAAAATGTCACTTAGCTCCACAAATTTGTTTCCCTTTTTTTTTAACATTTTATTTTCTATTTTTTCTTGTGCACAAATTATTACTAATATTATTAATACCAATTTAAAAAACTTTCTTAAAAATACGTAGAAAAATAAATACTCATGGGACCACCAGCTCCACAAATATTTCTTAAAAAAATTGAACAACAACTGCTAGCATAAATAAACTAAGCTGGAAATTGATGCTAGTATTCAAAAGACTTTGTCCCTTTCCCCTACTAGTGGGCAAGGGAGGCATTTGGTCTCTCTTGGTAGGCCTAAGAAAACATACCTAACTCTTGTAAGTGTAAAAAGAAAGAGGAGTAAAATATTCATGACTAGTCCTCCTGTGACAAGATCAGGGGCTGTGAAACGTAATTTGCAAGGTTGCTTTGGGGAAAGCAAAAGTTCTCCGATTAATGGGAAGAGGGGAGCTTCAACCTCCCCTTGAGAACAATGAGAATTATTTCTTGGAATGTTAGGGGCTTAAATTCCCCTAACAAGAGACGCTTAATTAAATCCCAGATGGACTTAATTAAGTGTGATATTTTTATGTTGCAAGAAATAAAGTTGTCAAAGGAGTCTACTAATTTGGTTTTTTCATCTTGGAGAAGGTGGAATTTTCTTTCTTCTCCAACTTGTGGTGCTTCAGGGGGTTTGGAACTGCTTTGGAATAATTATAATATTGAGATACAGTTAGTGGCATCTACTACAAATTGGATGTTGGCTTTAGTTATAAGCAAGATTTTGAAGGTTAAATTCTTGCTTTTTAACATTTATGCTCCATCAAGAATTCAAGGGAAGAGTAAGTTATGGGGTGAATTAAAGAGGATTTCTTCTCCCTTAAAACATGGTTCCTTTATTATCTTCGAGGGTGATTTTAATGCTATCACTGATTTAGATGAGAAAAGAGGAGGTGTTTTCCCTAATAAAAGGATTATGGATGACTTTGGGGATTTCATTTCTGATATGAGCCTTTTTTATTGTAAGTCTCAGAATCGGGTTTTCACATGGACAAACATGAGAAGGGATTTTTCTTAGATTTCTGAGAGATTAGATCATTTTTTGTTATCTGAGAATTGGATTGATTTAGATTTTGAATTCTTTTCCTCTATTCTACTGATCTCAGGTTCTTATCATTTTCTAATTTCCCTTTCAGTTATTGAGGATAGGAGTTCTTTTAAGTCTCCATTTAAATTTGAGCCCATGTGGTTTAGGGATTCTTCCTTTTTGCCTTTGCTTATGAAATGGTGGAATTCTACTCCTTTTTGTTCTGGGCCTCGTATGTTTCAGATTGCTAAGAAGTTAAGTTATTTGAAATTGAATATTAGGGAATGGAATATCTCACATTTTAAGAACAATTTTCAGGAGAAACAAAGGATTCAAGATATGATTGAGTGTCTTAATACTCATGTACTTCAACATGGTATGGTGCCACAAGTTTTTGATGAATTGCAGTCACTAAAATTACAACTTGATGAGGTGTTAGCTAGAGAGGAAATCTATTGGAGACAGAAATCTAGAGAGTTATGGCTTTTAGATGGTGATAGGAACACTGAATTTTTTCATTCTTCAACTAAGATTAAAAATGTAAGAATAGGATATCTTGTATTTAGTGTTAGGATGGGAATTTATTGACAGAGCCAGAGGACATTGCTTCAGAGGCAGTTAGGTTTTTTAAGTCATTATTATCTTCGGAAAATAGAAATCTCAGCAATGATATTATATCTAATTTTCCTCTTTTAGTATCTTTGGAAGACAATAAGATGTTGATGTCTCCCTTTTCCTTAGAAGAAGTTAAGAGTGTTGTCTTTGCCATGAATCTAGATAAAGCTCTGAGACCAGATGGCTTTACTCCTTTATTTTTTCAGAAATGTTGGGATTTTGTGGGAAATGATGTTTTATTGGCTCTCAAGGAAGCTAGGAGAAATAGGTCTATTTTAAAAGAACTTAATACTACAATGATTGCAATTATTCCTAAAAAATAGGATACTAAGACTTTTGTTGACTTCTGCCCCATTGCTTTATGTAACACTTTGTATAAGATATTTACGAAGGCAATTTCCCTTAGGTTGGCAAAAATTCTACATAGGATCACTTCATTGGAGCAAGGTGGTTTTGTTCCCAGAAGGGAGATGACATAGGGTGAAATTGTAGCACATGAGGTGCTGCATTCTATTTCCACCCAAAGAACCCCGGCCATGATACTTAAACTAGACATGATGAAGGCTTATGATAGAGTAGAGTGGGGGGCTTTATGTGCTATTCTTGAGAAGTTAGGTTTTCCCAACGCTTGCATCAAATGGATTCGTGCATGTATTTCTTCTGCAAGATTTTCAGTTTTAATTAATGGTTCTCCTTGTGGTTTTTTTGCTTCCTCTAGGGGTTTGAGACAGGGAGATCCCCTTTCTCCCTTTTTGTTTATTCTCCTAGCTAAAACCTTTAGTTGGGCTATTAGGGCTGCTAAAGTGGGGGGGCTTTGGAAAGGTATAAGGATTCAGAATATTCTCTAGACTATTTCTCATTGTCTCTTTGCAGATGATACTCTATTATTTGGACATGCTTCGTTAGGTGAGGCAAAAGTGATTAAAGGAATAATACAAAATTATGCATCATTTTTTGGTCAGGAAGTGAATGGTGATAAATCAAATATTTTTTTCCTTAATACATCACAACTGGTTCAGCATAGGTTGCAATCCTTTTGGGGATTTGAGACTAGAAATCTTCCATGTACTTACCTTGGGATTCCTTTCTTTGTTAAACAGGATAAGATTGGTTTTTGGGATAAGATTATTTTTGTCATTTCTAAAAGAATTCTCTCATGGAATCATAGATGGTTAACTTTGGTAGGTAAAATTGTTCTCATCAAGTCTGTTTTGAATGTTGTTCCATATATCTCATGTCTGTTTTGAAGTCTCTAAAAGCAGCTATTGTTAGTTTACAGGATACTCTTAGAGATTTTCTTTGGAACAATAAAAAAGATGGCAAGAAGAAACTCCCTTTAGTTGCATGGGATAAGGTATGTTTGCCTAAGGAACTTGGGGGAATAGGAATTCAGAGTCTCGAGAATCAGAATTTAGCCTTAGGTGCTAAGTTGGTTTGGAAATTATATGACAAGCCTAGCTCCTTATGGGCATAAATTATGTTTGCCAAATATTTAAATAATGGACCAAGAGAGTACATTTTTAAAGTCTCAAATTTGCCTTTGGGTTCTGCTATTTGGAATTTTTTTTGTAAATGTAGATCAGTTATTTTGCCTCATCCCTCATGGATTGTTCATAATGGTAGAAAGGTAAAATTTTGGGATGAAGTATGGAATGGACACACATCTTTGGTGAATATTATGGATTGGTCTCCTCTGATCACTGTTCTTTCCTCCCTTTGGGGTATTTATGTAGCAGATTATTTTGAAATTGTGACTAGTCGTCCCCTTAAGCTAGCTAGATGGAAGTCGATTGATTTCTTAGATGTTGATCAAAGCATGAAATTAGATTTTGAGAAGATTTTGGGGGATAGAATTGTATTTCTTTCTGATTCTGAGGATGAACTTATTTGGACAAAGAATATTTCTGGTAAGTACACTGTTAAAGATGGTTACAACTCTCTTATGGTTGCTAAAGATTTATCATCTTGGCCTTATAATTTGTTTTGGCATTCGGCTTGTCTTCCTAAAGCTGGAGCCTTTGCTTGGTTGGCAGTTCAGGAAAGAGTCCTTACAGGTATGAGACTAGACAGGCTTGGTATTACTGTTGTTTTCCCTTGTGTCCTTTGTAACAAAAATTTGGAATCTTCTTCACACCTATTCCTACATTGTGATTATGCTTATGAATGTTGGCAATGGTTGTTTGAGAAGTTAAATATATCCTTTGTTATTGGTAAGGATCTCATTTCCCATTTTAGATCTTGGCCCTTTATGTTTGCCTCATCTTTTAATGCATGCCTTTGGATCATATCTCCATCTATTGTGATTTGGAATCTCTGGCTAGAGAGAACCAACAGGATATTTAAAAAAACAAGGTCTCCTGTGTCTAAGGTTCTATTAAAAATTGAGTCTTCAATCTTTGAGGTTGCTTTGTCATTTATTTATAAGAATTTGGAAAATCTTACTTCTTTTTCACACTGGGATAGTAGAGTTACTAGAGTTTGGAAGCTGCTGTCAGTTTTACCCTCTCATGGTTCAATTTTAAAAAAGAATGATGCAATAGGTAAGAGATGCTCTGCTAGATGGAAACCTCCTCTGCAGGGGCACTTTAAACTAAATTTTGATGGGGCCTCTTGTGGTAACCCTAGGCCAGCTAGGATAGGCATGGTAATTTATGATCATAATGCAAATTTTATTCGAGCTAAGTGTCATGCTATTGGTCTTAAAACTAACAATTATGCGGAATTTCATGCTTTGTCTTTTGATTTGGATATGGCAATCTCTTTGGAAATTAAGAACTTAATAATTGAAGGTGATTCTATGGTGATTATTCAATGTGTTATGAAAAAGAAATTGAATTGTTGGAATTTGCAGTATATACTTGATCCCATTTTACAAAAATTAGAATTGTTTGAATCTTTCTTGGTATCCCATTGTTATAGAGAAGTTAATAAGATTGTGGATTATTTGGCAAATTTAGCCATTGATAGCAATGCCAATCAGCGAGAGGTGGGTTTTGAGGAAATTCCTTCTAGGGTATGGGAAGGTTTGCAACAATAGTTATGTGATTTTCTTGAGTAATGTTGATGTAAAATTTTATGATGATAATTATTCCCACTTTCCCCTTTCATTTCAAGTATTCATGTTCCTTGTCTGGAGGAGAGTTCGAGTTCATGGTATTTGATACAATAGTGTTTTTCCAATGTTTTTTTGATACTTTCTTTTTTGGCAAGAAGGTTTTTGGCTCATGGGATTTGGCACAGGGCTTTGGAAAATTTTGTCTTCTTCCATTGATAGCAGATGTGGAGTCTACATTTGAAAATTATCCGATGGGTTTTTTTGACAATTTGTCATATGGGCTCTATGCAAAACTGATATTATATGTGTTGTGACCGCATTTTGTATGTGGTTTTGGGCAGGGTGTATAAACCGATCCATTAGATACTATAAGTTTATTTTATGAGCTGTGACCGAAGTTTTTCTTCCCAAGGTTCTTTCCTCTGGTATGCTCTTTGAATCCTATGTAAAAATTAAAAAATATTAATAAAAACATTTAGTGGAATAATCCACTTTTATTGAAAACAAATAAAAAAATAAGCTAAGCAACTGCATGAGAACATACTATAACAGTCCAAACTAAAACAAATACAGTAGAAACAAAAAGAAAAATGATTTTTATTGACAACTCATGCACAGGAAACCTACATACCATATTGGTGATAGATATTTGCTTCATTTTGCTAGCAGAAACATGGCATCTGGGGTCCCTTCCATGTTATAAACCTGGTTGTTTCTAAACCTGCCATGGTTTCTTGCCTTCCAAGAAAGCACAATTTTTTTTATCGCTTTTTTAAAAGCGTGATTTCTTGGTTTCAATAGTGTGATGAGGAAGCATTGCTATTTTAGAACATTTCATTTCTATTTCCCTGTCAGCGACTTATAAAAATAGCATGTAACGCCTTAGCTAATTACCGAATTAATTTGGTATTTTTATTTGTAATTTTTTTAGATTTTTAAAGACATGATTTGGAAAGATTCGATTCAGAAAAATAATTATTTTAGACTGCTGGAAATGAACTATGCCTTTTGCTTATTTGTGGCAGCGATAATCATAACAAATTACTGATTTTTTTAATTTTTATTTATTGCATGCAAATCTGGACTTTCTAGGCATGATTTTGAGGGCCATCCTTTAAGAGCACATACTAAGCTTTCAACACATAGGTGGCTCATCTCGGGCCTCTTAAATCATGTCCTTTTTCCATTTTGATTTTGTAGCATCGTAAATTGTACGCACTTGCTAGGGTGGTACAATTTCACACCTAGTTTAGCACCCGCCTTAGTGCATTTTACATTTTGCATTGCATTTCTCCTTTAGCACTTAATTAATCAAATTAATTAGGTCTAAGGCCCTATTTCATCGTCTTCTACATCATAAAGTTGGGCCCTTTCATTAAAGCGTGCCCTTTTCATTTTATTCCTCCAATACATCACTCAATCAAAAAACCCTAATTAAGTCCTATTTCAAACTTGGGGGCTTGGTTTTGGGGTCAAAACATCTCGAAATCACCTGTAACTTCAGGATTCTCTCTAAAATCATCATATCCGATGGCCCTGAAAATTTGGTGAAAAGTTGTCGGGACCGTGGTGCCCGGAGTGCACATGGTCCCAGACATTTTTCTCGAAATTTTAGGAGCACAATCCAATCATAGAATAAAGCTTAACCCCAAGAAATTGGCGGGATATTCAATCTCTAGGTCGGCCAAAAGACAAAATTACAATCTAGGGTTTCCTACATAAGAGCTCTCTTTCTTCATTTGAAGGGATCCGATTTTTGTTTTCAAGAACCTCATATGCAGCGAAAGAGCAGATCTTTGAAGACTTCAACAACATTCAACATCCTTCTATCAAGAATCTATCAATTTCATTCATCCATTTAGGGCTTGGAAGACATTGAAGAACAATAGGAGATTACCGACTGAAGATTGGCTTGTACTCCTCCCTTGAGGGTTGGGTATGATTTCATGTTGTTTTCATGTCTTTGCATAAGCTTCAATATATCCTTTATTCATGCTTTAGATCACTTTGCATCTTGATTTAGAGTATTTACATTGTCATTTACAAGCAATTAGGGTTTACTTTCTAGGTTGCTCTAGTTTGCTTTCTTGCATTTTAGGACCTTGCACACACACTAGGTCTGCACACACAATACATTTTACAAAACAACTTGGCTATTCATGGAGGTGGAAATCACCGAAGCGGGGGTTTGACTAAGGCAAAACCCTATATAGCCGCCCATACACCCTTTTTCAGATATAAGTGCAGGTTCGGGACTCGGACGATGCCGCAGGATACAGATCCGGAGAGAACAGGTCGAGATAGCACTCTGCATCAAATTGCAGAGCAGAAGACTGGGACAGGGGCGCTGGGCGCCCTGGTCCTGCCAGGACAGGGGCGCTGGGTGCCCTGGTCCCTGGGACAGAGGCACTGGGCGCCCTGGTCCTCCGGACAGACAGCTTTTCTGACAGTTTTCGACAGTGTTTCAGAGTGCAAAACAGCAGTTTCCGGTGCAGTTTCTAGGACAGAATCAAGACAGTGGCGCCCGCGCCCCCGTCCCGAACATTTTCAGTCCAATTTTGACTCCGGATACACATCTGCATTCTTATTTCATCCTTGTATTTACAGCTATTCATTGTTTAATCTCAATTCTGCAATCTTGTTATTAGTTCATACTTGCATTTAAGGATTAGGGTTTGAACTTGCATCATTTGATCTTCCAATTTCAACAAGGGAATAGAAATCCTAATAGATATCCCATGGCTCTTTCTTTCACAAAAAGAAGTAGCCAATTGTGCGATATCTCTAGGCTCTTTCGTATTCCGTAATGTGTGTCAAAAGGTAGGATTAGGGCATGTTAACCTAGTCTCGCTTTTTCCCCTACACAGATTTGTGAATAATATAGTGGGTGTTGTCAATAGTTCGTAGTCGGTAACATTTTCTTTAAATTTGTCTTGTACCATTCAAATCAAAATTTAAAACATGCAAATGAGTCGAAATAAAATTAAAAAAAAACAAAAAAAAAAATTTACTTTCCAAAAGAGATGCTGAATGTCAAATTCCAAATCAAAAACTATCTAATGAAGTAAATAGGGTAAAGGACCCTTCCAATTCTTGTGATAGAAATTGTTGACTTAATACCTCCATACTTGCTAATTTAATGTTCATTTTTTGTATAACATTGCATCAATAGTTTTGACTTTAAAGTTGTTAATTAGGAGATATAAGATAGGGTAAAGGACCCTTCCAATTCTTGCGATAGAAGTTGTTGATTTAATACCCCCATACTTGCTAATTTAATGTCCAATTTTTTTACAACATTGCATCAATAGTTGTGACTTTAAAGTTGTTATTCTTAAGGATGAGTAACAATAATTAAATGAAATATACCCTTTGTTGTAAAAAGCAACCAATCATGTGATGCCACATTAGCTGCACAAGTATTGGGGCACCTTTTGCTCACCTTGTGGGATTAAGGTGTCTCAAGTTCAACCTTTGCAAATCTTAACATTGATTTTGTATTTATTTATTTATTTATTTATTTATTTATTTATTATTTTATTTAGTATTTGCCTACAAATGTCTAGTCATCTAGTGGAAACCACAAGCTTGGTGACATCCTACTTGACGATGACTGTATGAAACATATGTTGCACATGTAGAGGTAGGCTCCCCACTCTGAGGATATTGACAAGTGTTAGCTATGACAAATTTTATGACATATTGGACAAGTGGCAAAAGATGCCTTTTGCATGGAGAAGGTGGGTGCCCAAGTTGGGCTATCATGAGTTGTAAGAGAATAAGATAAAATTAATCATTTATGACGGATTCTCTTATAGTTGTAACTGTTGTAAGTTATGATGGTTGTAAGATGCATAAAAACATCTATCATACCTCTAAATAGTAGATTTTGGATGCCCAACTTAAGAGGTTTGGATGGGTAGTCATTTGGAGATGTACACATGTCATTTGCATGTTTTTTGGTGGCCAAAAAATAGGGTCAAATGCTTTGCACGACCCCATCTTGTTGCTTCATCTAGAAGCTTCTTTATTTGATGTATTTCTCTATAAAAGGTAGCTATGGAAAGTATTAGTCATGTCATGTTTGCAGGTGAAGTGTTATGCAGTAGTATTAATCCAAATTATGGGTTGTAGTTGTAAACTACCATTGAAGAAGTCTAGAATACAAAGTACTATGCTTTTGGAGTGTCGGGTTTTTTATCCGAAAGGGTTTTCCCCATGATATATCTTGTGTTCATTGTGTTTATTTTTATGCATATTTGTTATCTACTTGTAAATGTGTTTTTGTTTCTGTAATAGAAGATTTGTAAAGAGAATTTGCACAATCTCTCTCACTAGATTAGTGTTAAGAAGTGTTTTCTGCACCTTAGCTTCCTTTCACATATTTCTACTATATATATATATATATATATATATATATATATATATATATATATATATATATATATAAATTATTGATATATTTAGTATCGATGTTCGTGTTAATATTGTATATAAGAATTCTTTGAATCATCTCACCCATAATTGCATTTCTTTCAATTATTCAAAACTTTTGTACATCTCATTTACAATGTAATTATTGTATTTGTTTAATCTTTAAAGGGTAACAAATACTTCATTTCTAATATAAACATTCACCAATGACACAAGTTAATATATTTGTATTATAACTAGCATATATACCTTAGATTTTAATTTAATCTTTATAAAATACGCCAAGAGACATCCTTCTCGAGGCGCAGGTATTTGACTCTAGGGTGTAATTTCATTAAAAATAGGCACCTCGAGAAGGATGTCTCTTAGCATATTTTATATAGATTTAATTAAAATTAAGAATATACTAAAATGTAAGATATATTAAACTTTATTTAATGATAATATAAAAATTTATTAAATGGTTAGTATTATGGTTATGGATAGGGCTTGGGTTAAGGTTAGTATTATGGTCAAGGTTAAGGTTGACATCATTTTTAGGGATAGGGTTAGGGTTTATATCATGGTTAGATTCCTCATCAAGTTTAGGGTTTGGTTTAGGTTTAGAATTATGGTTAGGGTTAGGAGTTATGATTACTATTAGGATTATGGTTAGGGTTAGCGTTAGGGTTAGGGTTTAGTCTTATGGTTAGGGGTAGAGGCTACATCATTGTTGGGGTTAGGGTTACAGTTAGGATTATGGTTAGGCTTAGGGTTACAATTATTGTTAGAATTATGGCTAGTGTTAGGGTTTACATCATGGTTAGGTTTAGGGTTAGTGTTAGGGTTTACATCATGGGTAGGGTTAGGTTTAGGATAAGGGTTATGGTTAGAATTTAAATCATAATTAGGGCTTGTGATTATGCTTAAGGTTAGGGCTTGAATAATGGTTAGCACTAGGATTATGGTTTGGGATAGGGTTTATGATTAGGTTAGGATCATGGTTAGGGCTTACATAATGTTTAGGTTTAGGTTTTAACTTTAGGGTTCAAGATTATTGTTAGGGTTAGGGTTTAGGTTTATGATTAGGGTTATGGTTAGGATTATGATTATGGTTATGTCTAATATCATGGTTGGGGTGAGGGTGAGGGTTAGGTTAACGTTAGGATTAGGGTTATGGTTAGGATTCTGATTAAGGTTTAGGGTTAGGGATAGTTTTTGGGTTAGGGTTAAGGTATAGGGTTAGGGTTAGGAATTAGGGTTATGGTTAGGTTAGAATTAAGATTAGGGTTAAAGATGAGATTACAATTATAGTTGGGGTATACAACTATGGTTAGGATTATAGTTTTCATGATGGTTGAAGTATTACACTTAAAGTTAGGCTTCGGGTTTAAGGTTCTAGTAGGATTATGGCTAGGGTTAGGATGTACATCATGGTTAGGTATAGGGTTAGGGCTAGTGTTAGGGTTATGGTTTACATCATAGTCATGGTTAGGGTTAGGGTTTACATAATAGTCATCATTAAGTTTATGGCTAGGTTATTGTTTACATCATGGTTAGGGTTAGGGATAGGATTATGGTTAGAGTTTATGTAATGGTTATGGTTATGGCTAGAGTTTAGGTAATGGTTTAGGGTTATGGTTATGATTAGTGTTAGAATTAGGATTATGATTAGGGTAAGAGCTTAAGATTATGCTAAGTGATAGGGTTTACATCATGGTCAAGGTTGGGGTAAAGATAAATGTTATGATTTGGGTTAGGGTTCTAGGTTAGGATTAGGATTATCGTTAGGGTTTAGCATAAGGGTTAGGATTATGGTCAACATTAGGGCTTAGGATGATTATTAGTGATATTGATAGAGTTAAGTTTACATCATACTTAGGGTTAGGGTTAGGTTAGGATTACAATTGGGGATAGGGTCTACATCATGGTGAAAGTTAAGGTTACAAATAGGTTTTGGGTTATGGTTTGAGTTAAGTTTTATTGTTAGGGTTAAGTTTTAGGGTGAGGACTAAGGATTATTGTTAGGGTTAGGGTTTAGGGTTATGGTTAGGATTATTGTTTACATCTTAGTTAGGGGTAAGGTTATGATTATGGTTAGGCTTAGGGTTTAGGGCTATGGTTAGGATTGTTGATAGGGTTAATGTTTACATCATGGTTACAATTAGGGTTAGGATTTTATTTAGGATTTACATAATGGGTAGGGTTAGGTTTAGGTTTAGGGCTAGGGCTAGGGTTAGGGTTTACATCATGGTTATGTTTAGTGTTAGGATTATGGTTAGGGCTAGGATTAGGGTTAGGGTTAGGATTAGGGTTAGGGTTTGTGTTGAAGTTAGGTATAGGGTTAGATTTATGGTTATAATTTTCATTTAGTGTAAGGTTAATATTAAGGCTAGTGTTAGGGTTAAGTATTATGATTATGGTTTACATAATGGTTAGAGTTAGTTTTAGGGTTAGTGTTAAGGTTAGGGTTCTATTTACCTCATGGTTAGGGTTAGGATAAGGATTATTCTTAGGGTAAGGGCTTAGCATTATGGTTACAATTAATGCTTAGGATTATGGTTAGGGTTTACACCATGGTTAGGGTAATGGTTTGGGTTAGGGTTAGGGTTAGGGTTAAGATTAAGATTATGGTTTGGATTTACATCATGTTTAGGGTTTAGGTTATAATAAAGTTTAAGGTTAGAATTATGGTTAGCCTAGGGTTAAGATTTGGTTTTATTACGTAAGGGTTCAAATCATGGTTAGGGATAGGGCTGTGTTTAGGGTCTAAGATTATGGATAATTATGGTTAGGGTTATTGTTAGGGTTTAAGATTATTATTAGTGATATGGTTAGGATTAGGTCTACATCATGCTTAGGATTAGCATTAGGGTGTAGTGTTAGGGTTAGGATTATGGTTAGGGATAGGGTCTACATCATGGTTAAGGCTAGGGTTAGGGTTATAATTAGAGATACATTTTTGGTTATGGTTAGGACTAAGGATTATTGTTAGGGTTATAGTTTAGGGTTATGGTTAAGTTAAAGATAGATTTAGGGTTTAGGGTTTAGGGTTAATGGTTAAGGTTATAGTTAAATAGAGTTATGGTTCAATTATTATTAGGATTTGGGTTATGATTAAATTTATGGTTAGAATTATGGTTAGGTTAGGGTTAGGGTTTCATTTTATTTATAAGAGTTTAAATATGTTTAGGGTTGAGATTTACACCATGCCTAGTGCTAGGGCTAGCTTTAGAGACTAGGATTTTGGATGAAATTATTGTTAGGGTTCACATCATGGTCAAGGTTAGTGTTAGACTTTAAGATTATTGTTAGTGATATGGTTAGGGCCAGGTTTACATCATTCTTATGGTTAGCATTAGGATCTAGGGTTAGGGTAAGAATTATAGTTAGGCATAGGGTCTACATCTTGGTTAATAGTTAGGGATAGGGTTTTGAGTTAAGTGTTAATATTATAGTTAATTAGAGTTAGGGTTTAATTATGATTAGGGTTTGACTATGGTAAGTTTTTAATTATGTTCAAGGTTTAGGATAGATTATGCTTAGGGTTGGATAAGAATTAGTGTTCAATTAGGATTAAAGTTCAATTAGGGTTAAGGTTAAGGTTAGGGTTAGAGTTGATGAAGATTAGGGTTAAATATAGGGCTAGGGTTAAATTATTGTTAGGGTATAGTTTAACTTGTAGTTAGGGCTTAATTCTAGGGTTATAGCTAAGTTTAGGGTTAGGGTTCAATTATGTCTAGATTACATATATTGTCAAAGATAGGGTTTGATTACAATAAGTGGTTAAGTATAGTTACAAATATAATAGATTTTAATTAGGATTAGAATTATGATTATGATTCAATTACATTAGGCTTGGGGTTAAATTATATTTAAAGATGAATTAAGGTAAGGGTTTGCACTAAAATTAAATTAGGATTAGGGTTTAGTTAGAGATAAGGTTTGGTTTAGGGTTAGCGTTCAATTATGGTTAGAATAGGGTTCAAGTTGTAGGTAGTGTTTAAACATAGGGTTAGAGTTAAGTTTTTGTTTAGTTTTCAATTATGGTAAGATTAGGTTTATGGTTAAGGTATAATTAGAGTTATTATTGGATGATTATGCATTCATAAAAATCTTCATTACATACAATTCTTATGATTTTTTCCCCTTATTTCAATAATTTTATGAAATACATACATTTAAAATTTGTTCTCATAAAATAAACACATTTTTAAATAGCTTAAATTTTTTTTTAATGAAAATTATTTTCTTTTGACCTTTTAATTTTTTATAAATTCACTTAAAAATTTACAGAAAACAATTGTAATGGAACTAATTTTTCAAATTTTAATAAAAGGAGTTCAACATCTGCATGACAAATTAAAAGTCATTTTTAATAATAAATATTTTATATATTAAAACATATATATTATTTTTGAAATTTTTGTATATATATGCAACTTTGAGTTTTTGAATTTAGAAAAAAATTTATTTATACCATTAAAATTATTTTTGAAACTTTTGTGTGAAGAGGTTGTAACCCCACCCCCCGCCCCCCCCCCCCCCCCCCAAACTGGGATTTTGATATCTACATGAATAAATATTTTATATATTAAAACATATATATTATTTTTGAAATTTTTGTATATATATGCAACTTTGAGTTTTTGAATTTATAAAACATTATATTTATACCATTAAAATTATTAACATAAAGATTATTTTCCAGCTTTCTAAATTAAAAATTATATCTTATTTTTGAAATTTTTGTGTGAAGTGGTTGTACTGGGATTTTGATTTGTGGGCCACATCCATAGTCAGAGTGTCTAAGAAAATAACAATCAAGAAACTATTTCCCACATAGAAAACTTGCAAAACCCTAGGCCAGGCCAAATGAATTCAAGTTGAAGGTTAAGAGATATTAGGGGAAAAATTTCAGAACTTACCTATTAGGGAATAACTTCAGAGCTCTGATATCTAGGTTGTTAACCCTTCATTCAGAAATGTCACCTTGGTTGCTACCTTTCCATCCATTTTTCTCATGTTTTGAAGGCATGGTGTCTCTTCAACAGAGACCAAGCAACAAATTATTTGGCATAGAAAGGACATGAATGCCTCCTCGAGGTATACTATTAGGTGGGCAATATTATGTGAGGATCTAAGTGGTATGGAATTTTGAAATATTATGCGAGGCTCACTAGCCTAGCATCCTCTATTATCTTGCAATGTTGTTCTATTAGAAGGGTTACCTTGTTGTAACTGTGATGTTGTTCTTAGATTTGTAACTGATTGGGCCCTTATGCTCTTACTGTAATAAAAAATAATAGACTAATCCTACCAAAATGAAAACCATTAATATATTAAATGTGAGCACAATAAAAAATGTAATTGATAATATAAATTGAAGATTATATGACATATTATTGTTAGTTAAATTAAGAGTATATTAACCTTATTTTCATTTGTTTAGTGAAATTACAAAGATTCTAAAATTAATATTGTCAAACATTTATTTATTTAATAAAAAAAATATGTACTTTTGTCATATCAAATAATTAATAAATGGTTTAAAATGTTCATACATTACAATAAAACTACATTAGATATTGTGATGGAAGTTTTTCCCAAATGTACATAGCAAACTATTTCTAAGAATCAAACAATGAAAATCAGGAAAACTAAGACAAGAGCCTAAACAATAGTTAAGCCATGATACATCTCTCATCTAAGAAATCAATATGAATGAATTAAACAAATAGACATAATATATACATTTATAAAAAATAAAATAAAAATTGATCTTAAATTGATTCTTATTATTATCTTCAATTTCATCAATTAGATGAAATTGAGATAACTCCCCCTTGAAATCTTACTTCCCATATGTTGAGGGGTCTTAGGCATGGATTTCAAAGCATTATAGGTCTTAGTCTGTTGATGCCTTGGCATATTCTTTTTCATCATTTTGCATTTCAAGTGTTTTATAGAATATTCAAGTCTTTATGTAAATTCAGGTAAAAAATCCAACTCTACAACTTTTGCTTCTTTTTGCCAAGTTAGGTTTTAGACCCAACTTTCCATCCTATTTGGAGGTTAGATGAATTTTGAGTTTCTAGGCTTGAAAAGATCTTTGAGTTCTAATAGGTTTGTTAAGTATATTAAATGCACTGCTTTTAGTTAGGTCTTAAGTCAAGATTAGGTCATGTTGATTTCATTCTATCTTATATTGGAGATCTGCAAGTCTTCTTGCCATCATGGGTGATCAACAAAATATTATTCTTGTCAGGAATGTCATTTTCTTTATGGTTTTTGATTTACATTGGGTAGGGGTTTTGGACTCTACCACATTCTTTTTTTGTATTACCAGAAGAGGTGCCTTATCAATTGGGATCATAGTCCAGACCAATGAGGAGGTTCCTTTCTTGTCAAAAATATAACTTCTAACCAAAAAGGACATGTATTTTAATGGTTGACAAGTTATGAAGCTTGTTGGGAGGAGTTTACACCCTAAGCAATAATTGAAAACTTGCTGGCCAAGAGTAAGCCCTACCCAACAAGCTATCCTATTTTTCAATACCTATTACTTGTTGGTTGGGATTTAGATCTCTACCAATAAGTATATACATAGGCTAGTAACAAGTTGTTATCTTTTTGCTTGGGGTTTATACCTCGATCAATAAGGATCATCACTTGTTGATTGGGGTTTAAACCTCGATCCATAAAATATCAAAAATCCTTGCAATTAGGGTTTTGAAACCCCAATTGCAAAGAATGAATTACACTTTTGAAATCGATGTGTTAAACCCTAATTATATTTTTTGAGTTACATACATTTGTGATCTAGTTTCTAAAACACGATTACCACACATGCAACTCAAGATTTAAAACTTGAATTGCAAGTATATTTCCTTTTCACCCAAATTAGTCAAGTATTCCACATTTTTACTAACACCTCCAATGTTGGGAATCAAAATTTGAGATGTGATCAGGAACAACTGATCAAGGTTTTCCAAACAACATTCCCGATTATAATAGAAGACTCAAATGTCTAAAGAGCTAGCTTCTACACTAGACAAAAATATGAAGTCTGAATACCAAAAATATCATAATATCATCTCTCCTTCTTCAGTGGCCACTTATGTTAATAAGATCAAGCATACTGAGATAGGACATATGGATATGTTATAATTCATTGAAAGAAATGAGAAGAAACCAACTACTATTGGTATGTAATTTCTTGTCAATAAAAATATTAACCTCATCTCATATTTCCTAGTGGCAACTTTGGATTTTGAATTTTTTTTAGCTTACATAACTCACTTTGACATGGAGACTAATTCAGTATTAAAAGATTTTGAAGGTAAAGTTGTGATTAGACTTGATGAGGATATTTTTGATAAAATATTAAATTTCCCTATCAGAGAAGAATATGTTGATATTTCAAGAGAATTTTCTCTAGAGTATTACAACAAGAAAGATGAAAGATGCAAGAATAATATCAACACTAGTTGGATTTTGAGTCCTAGAGCTATGACCACCAGGTGGCCTAAGTTTTACTATTGTGATTTCAAAGAAGAAATGAATAATATGATCATACTTCTTAGCATAATCAAAGGATCAAAAAACTCAAATGTCTTTTAGGAATGGATATACACGTACATTCTTATCATGAGGAAAGGAACACAACAACTCTTTTGAGGTTAACACATTAGTGAGACAATTTATGAACAACTCTCTAAGGTAAAAATAACCCTCGATATCTATATGAATTGATATTTTCCATGTGTAGCCACATCTATGAGGTTATTTCCAAGGTTATCGTCAAACAGTGATAGGAGAAGTGTTTCAGTGTATAATTTTTACAAATAGTTGACTTTGATGCCTAGCCGAAGCCACTATAGGAGAGTTCAAGATACTTTCTTTGGTTCCTTTATGTGCCAATTTGATAAGAAATTTTAGAAGAAAAGGGTATTAGAAGCAACTTAGAAGAAACTGAATGAGTATGGCTGATTATTTTTACAGTTTCCAACTTTCACTTACCTTCGAGAAGGATTTTATGAGGGAGTTTCATATATTTTCCCAAAGTATCCCATTAACAAAATCATTTTGATGGAACTTGGAAAATAGGTTGAATAACAGTGCACAATAAACAATCAAAAGCTCATATGGATAGCTTCAAGTTTCCACATGTTATTGGGATCTATACATTATTAACATCCATCAAGGCCAAGACAATGGAAAATAAATTGAAAGAGATTACTCTCAAGAAGTTTAAAGCAAGAAAATCTTTTGACTGTAGGGAAATTCAACAAGGCTTATACTCATGTTCATAGAGTGGAAGATATTTTGATTGATCTTCATATCGATGAGGACATTAGGGGGCTATATTATAGTCATCTTACTCTTCAAAAAATTATGGACCTTAATCTGGTAGATATTCTTGATGATATGGAAGATGACGATGATGTCCTTGATCTTACCTATATAAGTCAAAAAATTGAAGAATACCCCTTCCTCCTATTCAATGGTTGCAAAATGAATGAATTTCAATTAGGGAAATATTTCAACCAATTATTGTTAATACCAACACATGGATATAATTTAACAAAGGAACAAGATTGAAATATTTTAGAATGGGATCAAAAGATGATACTATTAGACCTATTGGAAAAAGATTTGAACTCAGAAAAAAGAATAGAGAGGATCCTTCTCCTTCCAAGAAGGCAACCAATTTCAATTTGACAATGGTAAAGGATAACAAAAAAGATCAAGACATAACTTCTCACAAAGGAAAACAAGATCAAACTTAGGAGGAAGATCTAGAAGAATCCCCAGCTGTAGTAAATATTTAGCCTACTAGTGTAGCACCATAAGTATCTTCTTCTATTGTTACAATGATATCCTCTCCTATTGTCATTTCAGATGTTTCTCTTGATACTAATGTTAATTGATTTTCAAAAATTACTATAGAGCCTATTACTCATGTTTCTATTCAATCAATTCCTTCCTCATCTACAATCGAGTCTATCCTAGATACTCAAAATGACAATCTCAACAAATCCATTGATATATCCTTTCCAAGAAAATATAATGTTTACACTTGGATGTTTGATAGAAATGCTTTGGATTTTGATAAGTTATTGTCATTTTCTCTACCCTGCATCTCAAATGTTGAGATTGCTACCACAATCTAGATAAAAGAACCATCTATTGTATCTATTGAGGCACAAAATGAAATAGTGAATGTTCAAAATTTGATGACAAGAACAAAGAAAGATACATCATAGATTCTTCCATGGTTGGGAACCATTGCTCCTAAAAGGAAGAAACAAGTCATCTCCCTAGATGATTTTGATTTTAGCTACTTAACTCTAGCCAATCTAAGGTTGCTAAGAGGGATAAGACTATCTATACAATCAAAATGGATGTAGATAGGATATAATATTCGAAGATAGTTGAACCTCTACTTAAGAAGACCTTTGAAGTAGCACAACTTTCAGACTATGTGATTAAAAGGGCTAAACTTGGTAAAGAGACACATGGAAGTACAAAGGAGGATACCCCTTTAGATATGAGACCATGTGGTCTCTTCATACGAATTTTAGATCTATGGTCAAGAAATAGTGGAATGTCCCGATTAATGGTACCCCCATGTATCATGTGATTCAATAAAAAAAACTATTAAGGATTAATGTTAAAGGTTCAAATAGATACTCCTTTGTGAATATGTTTGAGAAAAAAAGGTTATTTTTGCTAACCTAGAAGCCATTCAAAAGAACATATAGGATAACTATGCTACTTAGGAGGAAAATGTTTAGAGGAGATTTTGCTAAGAGAAAACTGGTTTAGATTGAACAAGAAAGAAGAGATCTTTTGAAAACAAAAATCTAGGATCTAGTGGCTCACAAAATCTGACAAGAATACCAACTTTTTCACTAGTCTACCATGAATAGCAAGAGAAGAAACAAAATAAGATAGCTTCTAAAAGATGATGGCTCAATCACTAAATATAAGGATGAAATTGCTGATCTATTTGTTAACTTCTTTAGTAAGCAAAATACCAATAATCAATGTTGCATTAGGGACCCTAATTATCTACTTGAGTTTATCCTGGAGGTTATCATAAATGAGGACCTACTTCTTCTAAATGATAGGGTTTCCTTTGAGGAAGTTAAGGAGACAAATTTTTTATTTGGGGCTTACAAGGCACTTGTCTCTTATGGGTTCCCCCCAGCCTTCTTCCAAGAGTATTGGGATGTTATTAGACTAGACATCTACAACAATGTGAAGGATTTCTTCAGGTCTGGTAAACTCCTCAAACAAGTTAATTATACCTACATTGCTCTATTTCTGAAGAATGATAATATTGTTGCCATTAATGATTTTATGCCTATTAGCCTATGTAACACTTTGTATAAAATATTTTTAGAAATTGGTGGGTGGGAACAACTAGAGGAGATAAGCTCAAACTTGTGCTAGGCAAATTGATATCTTCTAATAAAAAATGTTGTGTCAAAGGGAGACACATTATGGATCATGTTGTTACATTGCTCATGAACATGTACACTCAATGGATCATAACAACTCCTAGTATGGATTTCATATTAGATATCTCAAAGGCCTGTGATAGAGTATCATGGAATTTCCTCTTTGAAGTGTTGAGGAAGTTTCACTTTAAGGATAAATTTCTAAAGATAATTACAAAGTGTGTTACTACCTCAATATTCTTTGTTCTGGTTAATCGATCACCTAGTGGTTACTTCTCCTGTGACCAAGGTCTTCCTAAAGGGGACCCACTATCCCCCTACTTGTTCATTATTGTTGTTTAAGTCTTAGGGAGGAATATTGAAAAACTAAAAAGGTGTCAAAGAGGCCTCTACTATGGACCCTATATCTCATCAATAGTTTGTGGATGACATGATCATCTTTGAAGAAGCCTATATTTTGAAGGCCAAAGGCTGGAAGGAGATCATTGACAAATATGCTATGATCTTGGGCCAACATATTAATTGCAAGAAGAGAAAGTTGTTCTTTCTGAATGTTCACTCTGACCTTCAGGCTAAAATCACCAAAATTCTATCTTGTGAGGTTTCTTCCTTACCTAACTCCTATCTAGGGTTGCCTCTCATTTCTAAATCCCCCACTATTTTTTTTGGAATGGTATCATTGAAATATTTTAGAAAAAGCTAAATGGAAAGGGAAATTGTTAAGCTTGGCCGATAATATCCAATTGGTAAAATTATTCTTGCAGAACATCCCAGTCTACTACCATATTCTTTTACGATGCCTAGTTGTGTGGCTGATAAGATTGAAAAAATTCAAAAGCACTTTCTCTAGACTGGTACTGAAGAAAAAACTAGACTATCTCTTCTGGCTTGGAATGAAGTGTGTAGTTCCATTAATAAAGGAGGACTTGGCATAAGGAAGCTTAAATCTTTTAATAGGGCTTTAATTTTAAAAATTGGGTGGCAATTGATTGAAGGTGCTAAGGACAAGGAAAAAATTATTACTGCCAAATACCTTAATAATGCTAGTAGTTGTAGCTTTCTTATTGACAAATATTTACCCCTTCGCTCTTGTATTTGAAACAATATTTCCAAAACCAAAACTATTCTAAGAAAAGGAGGGGAAAAGTTAGTGGGAAATGGAAAGGGCACCAGGATTTGGGATGACATTTGGCTAAAAGATACAACTCTATCAAAAATTACTCAATTCAGTAAAGTCAAATAGATTGTTATTCAAAGTTGTGGCAATCTTGTTCATGATTAACTATGGTAACAAGAGGATAAGGCTAGGTGGAGAAATCATGTGCATAAGGTACTAACTAAGAAGGATATCCCTACTCATAACTTAAATCAACTGGTGAATGAACCCCTCTAGACCCTTCTCTATTAAATCTATTTATAATACCATTGTCGAAGAACCTAAAGAAAACTTCTACTAGAAAAGAATTTGGGTTAAAGGCCTCATCCCCAAGATCAACTATTTTTGGTGGACTACTGCTCATGGCAAAATTTTGACCATAGATAATTTAAATGAAAGAGGATTCTCCCCTGTCAATAGATGTAGCTTATGTTACAAAGATATTGAAAGTATTAACCACCTATTCTTACATTGCCAGTTCGCAAGGGAGGTATGGGATGATTTGCTTGTTGATCTTATTATTAGATGGACCTTCCTAAGGAATTTGAAAGATTTCATAGAGAAATGGACTCTTAGTCCTTTTACACACCCAATTATCAAGAACTTATGGCTTCAAATTCCTCCTTTCATTCCTTGGAATATTTGGAAGGAGCATAATAATAGGACATTCATAGAGGAAGCTCATAGCAGTAAAGTGTTATTTCACATCATAAAATAGAGGGTTAAGGAGAATATAGATGTTTCCCCACCTAGGACCTCAAAAATAATGCCAAGCTTGATGGATCTGAGAATAAAACAAATATGGAGAATTACCCATAGTATTCTTAGGATAACTTGGCATAATTTGATCTTAAAGAACAAATGTATAAATGGACTCCTCTAGATGAAAGTTGCTTAAAATGCAATTTTGATGGATCCTCTAAAGGTAATCCTAGTTTATCTGGAGTGGGTGGGATCATTAGAAATTGTAGAGGCTTTATGCTAGAAGACTACTATATCAATCTAGGGAAAGGATCTAATAATAGGGTAGAGGCTATGGTTGCATGGCAAGGACTCAAACGTTTCCATTGTCTAAATTGCCAAAATGCAATCCTGGAAGGTGATCCTGAACTAATTGTGAACTACTTGAATGGTAGAGCTAATATCCCATGTATAAAATAAAAGGTATCATGGAAGATTGTATAAGGTTGATGAGCCTCTTTCATAGTATCAAAGTACAACATAATTTCAAAGAAGAGAACCGAGCAACTAATGAAATTTCTAATCAAGGCTAATTCATATGGATTGGAATTTTTTTAATTATAAGGAGAGACCGATCGAGATAAAAAATATCCTTGGTAAGGAATTGGTTATACCTTACTTGAGTGACTCTGTCAATTACATGGGCAATTAAAATGGATCTTTTGGAATGAATTTTCCCTCCTTACCTTTTAAAATATGAGCACCAAACTTTTTCAAATTCAAATTAATATCCCTATCTGATTATCTGGATAATGACAAGGATGCTAACTGAGTGGCTAATTTGGGATTTATTTTGGATGTCTACCAGTATAAGGCGTGACATGTATGTTAATAATTCTATTTAAAACATTGTAAGTATAGAGCTTTCCCCCCCCCCCCCCCTACTTTTCCTTAATTACAAAGGATGAGAAAATAATATCAACGAAATGCAGTAATTCATTTTTCATTATATCTTAATTTCCCATGATGTGAGTTTTCCTCTAACATGTGGGGACAACGATGAGAATCAACCTAAATATAGCCTTTTTGGTAAGTAATTTTTACCTTATGAGGTTAGATTTATGAGCTAAAATTTACTATTTTTTTTGCATTTAGACTTTCTATTGTAGCACTCTGCCTAAAACTTTTGATATGAGGGGCCCTTTGAAGAGGACAAAGCCTAAAAAATGCAAGGAACTTCAAAAAAATGAACGTGTGGGATCTTTTCCACATAGTGGGTATGACGCCCTTCTTTGTTGCAATGAAGGGTTATAACAAAGCCTTGTCAATGAGATTCTAAAACTCCTAGCAGAATGGTGATGTGTCAATTGTTGTATATCCTTTATTGTTTTACTGGACCTTAGTGTGGAAGTGATTAAGTTGTAGAAAAAGGGAAAGAAACTTGAGAAGAAAATCTCAAGAGATTACAAGCACTACATGAAGAAATTCTTCAAAAAAGGATAGAGGCTAGTGGTGGTGCAAAATGGGTATGGTCATTCTATCCTTCCTAGGCCCCATGCTATTGTAAGTTATTTTGTCATGAAATACTTTTCCTTAGAAGGATGTATACCTATGTGCACAACTACCATTTTCTCATCCTAAATTACATTAAGCACAATGATAGAATAAATTTTCCCTATTTTCTTTTCACTTCACTTGCTGCCAGTATTGCTAATGGTGCTAACCCACCACTCCACCAAGGGCTTATATATATTATATATAAATATGTCTTTGATCATTTTCCTCATCACAATTGTCTTCTTACCATTCCAATGAATTTTGAGCCTAAGGATGAGGCCCATGGCTCCTCTGTTAAAATTGAGGTTATTGAGACTAACCTTGAGCCTAAGGATGAAGCCCATGGCTCCTCTATTAAAATTGAGCTTATTGAGACTAACCCCTACCTTCACCTAATAGTACTCCTACTCCTAGGTCTAAAGGTAAGAAGCATTGTGCAGAGTAGGAACCAGAAACCCTAGAAGTGGCTCTACTTAAAATCAACCCTGACAAAAGGAAACTAAAAAATTGTAAAAATAGCCTTGTTAAGGCCAAGAAGCTCAATAACGACCCTTCCAAGAGGAGGATTATAAAAGACCTTGACTTACATGACCCTATTGTCATGAAGATTCATCTAGCGGGATAGCGAGATAAGTGCAAAGTGACTACCCCATCACCCCGTGAATCCAAAGATAAAAAAAGTGATCATGATGCAGGCCAATAGGATAAAGAGATGTAACAAAGGAAAGGTAGCCTTGGCTACCCCATGAGCTAGATGCAAAGAAGAAGATAGCACCATGAGATAGTCAGATAAGGAAGGTAAGGAAAGAATAAGGAATAAGTAGCACTACTACTCCATAGCAAGGAGAGTAAAGGAAAAATGACCCCACGAGGTAGAAATAAAAACAATGAAGCCCCACTATCTCGCTGGGGGAAAATAACACATAATGGTAGCCAATGGGATGAAGAGTGATAAAAAAGGACAAGTAGCCCCTGTTGCCCCGTAAGCTAGATGCAAAGGAAAATATTATTTCACATATTAGCGGGACAAAGCGGACAATGCAAGAAGAAGATAACCCCGCTACCCCATAGCTAGATGGATGAAGAAAAAATGACCCTGTAGAGTATTAAATCAATAGAAATATTGAAGCCCCCTACCCCGCAGAGGGAAAATAATGCATGAAAGAGGCAAAAAAATCAACAAAGTCAAAACATTAGAATATAATGAAAAATCAAAGGTGGTACCAACTCGCTGAGCTTGCATGTATGAATTAATGGCACCCTTCTGATGATTGATAAAAGCAATTTTTGAAGCTAAATTACATACCCTACATATAAAGAAAGATTGAAAGCAAGCCAAGCCATTTTAAAGAAACCATCGAAGCTTCAAGTGTGTTCAGAGAATCTTCAAAAAACAAGTCATCATAAAGACTATGTTTATGCGTAATTGTAAAGAGTTAGAAGGTTGTGTAGGGTTTATTATAAGAATAAAATCATAATTCAAATACCCAGTGTATATAAATGGCCTTTACAATGAAGGAAACCAATCCCTCTATTCCTAAGAAGACTCCCAAGAATGGGGAAAGATATTTTGCCCTTGAAATTACCCATGCCACCCCACTCACTGTAATTCACCCTACTCCCACCATCTCAAATGAAATAGCCATTGAGCCAAACTCTCATGTTGTTTTACAAACTCCTCCTAGCACTGAGTCAATCTAGCCTTCTTAGAAGGAATCCTCTAAGACAAAGAGGAAAAGGGTACCTAGAAGGGCCGCTACTTTAGTTTTTGGTGATGAACCATCTGTTGATGAGCCCAATCCATCTCCTCAAACGGAAACCCCAATGCCTAAAAGAAAGAGGGCTCCTACTTACAAAAATACCACCACATCTTCTACACAAGCCCCACCAGCTGTTGATAACCTACAAGTTATTGAATTGGACCCACAAGAAGAAGCCCCAAAGCCTAAAAGGAGAAGATCTCCTACTACGAAGGCCGCATCCTCATCCATTAAGAAAGCCCTAGTTTTGGAAGAGAACTCTCCTACTGCTGGAAATCCTCCTCCTACTCAACAAGAGCAACCATCGTAACCTCCCACTACATCAACTCCAGCCCAAAGTGCTGAAGAAATATCAGAAGAAGTGGAGAAAAGACTAGAAGAAATGGAGAAGAAAAAGAGAAGGGAAGGAAGGGGATTACACCAAGACTTTTTGAAACTCTTTAAGGGTTCAATTATGAAGAAGAATGTAAAGAATGTATTTTAGATGGATTCTTCAAATGCACAGATGGCATAACCACAAATAGGGGGTGGGGAATCTTTTACTGCTTTTATGGAAATATAAACAAGGAAACATCATTCTCTAATCCCTAGAACCTTTATTTATCTAAGCTGGTTGTCCCAAATGTATTGGTAGAGCCATTATTGATTAGGGAGCTTGGAAAGCACTAGCATCCTGAGAGAATGACAATAAGGATGATGAATGGGCATATTTTGGCATAATTCAGTGTTTTGACTTGGACAAAAGTGTCCTTAAAATAATTTACATGAAGAGATTGGGGATAGAGTATGTTTTGAGGAAGGACTTCTCTAGAGAGAAAGTGATTCCCCACCATAGGAATAAGATGTATCAAATGGGGAAGAATTACATTTTGAACATTAAAAAGGAACCTTTTGATTTACTGACATTTGAGAATTAGTTTGTGAAAACTTACTATTCCCTCTACCAAGTTTTTGGAGAAGATTGTGGAAGATCACATATGCCAGTAGATTATATGATGATGGCACTAAAGATTCAGCATCCTCAGTCCAATGATTTGTATGATTTTGCCACATATATTCAAGACAAGATACATAAAGGATTGATAAAAGCAAAAGATGGGAAAGTCCAATTGGACATTAAATATTATTCATTATCAAGTATCATTTAATTCTTTTCCAAAATAGGAAAAATTGAAATGAATCTCTAAAGGTGACCAAGTTTGATCCATAGATAGGTAGCAAATGGCCAATCCAAAGTGGGACTCAGATATCAGATAAGTGGTCTCGGTATTCAAACTATAAGGTATTTTTTGACTATTTTGTTGTTAAGGTGCTAGGGATGTGTGGGGTTTAGCTTCCAAGGCTCCCAGATGATATCATAAAGGTCCTAAGGGTGAGAGATACAAAGCCCAAAAATGTTAATTTTCCAAAGGGTACATTTTGTCACAACTTTATTGATTTCTTCTGCTATTCTAATTGCACAATAATCAGGGTGTATGGGTGCCCTTAGCCACCCCATATTTTGCCACTCACTATCTCTCCAAGGCTTGTTTTCATTGAATTCATGTGGCAAGTTAAGTGGATGGAGAACAAATTTATTCAGATTGAAAGGAAAGGAACACACCTCCCTTAGGTCACTAGGTTGAAGATTTTGTTGTGGGGAGTGAAACAATAGAAAAGGTGCAATACTTCATGGTGACATCCTATCACCTCTAAGTAGTAAAATCTCAATATTTTGATCCAAAAGAATATTTTAAAGAGTTGAGGACACAAAAAGTTAGGGTAAAGGGATTCTCCCACCAACATGATGAATATGAAGATCTAATAACAAACTATAGCCCCAGTGAAGCTATCTAGAGGAGGAAGAAATGGGAATATCTTAAGAAATTGGGAAGGGAGAGAAGAGAAAGGGACTTTAGTTTTAAGGGATTTTTTTTAAATATTAAAAATTATTTTTCAATAATGACCAATAAAATGAGAAATTTTGAGGCAATTGTCACCAATGAATTGGCATAGGTTGAAGCATAAAAAACAACTAGAAGAGTTGAAGAAACACCTATATATGACTCCTTATCATCTACAAAATAAAGGGAAGCAATATTTTGGTAGAGGGAACTTCCCAAGTCACCCCTTCACCATAAGCTCTACAAGTAGGCCAGCCAGCAACAAGAGTAGTTAGAAAATTTGAGAAGGGGAAAGCAACAATTTCAGAATTTGTTTAGGTTATAGATGATGAAGTGGATGAAAATGTTCCACCACCATCCCCTCCAAGAGAAACATTTAGAGATGATGACTAATGAATATAGGGAAATTATTCCTAATTTTATTCCAAAGGAATAGGCTCAAGATGAAAAGATAATTGGTGCCAGTCAATTTTTATCAGATGGCAATTTTGTTAACACTCTGGAGTTTAAGGCTTTTTGGCTAAAGGAAAAAATGAAAAATATATCAGATGAGGAAATTGCAAGTTTTGATAAGGACAATATTGATTGCACTCCTCAAGAAGAAAGAGAAATGACTAGAAATAGTGGCATGATGTTAGTCTCTAAGTGGGACTTACAAAAAAAATTTGTATTAGATCAAGTGATGAGACAGAGAGACCTAATTTATGCTCAAGAATTTGGGAAACAGGGATCAGGATTCAATCCAATCATTAAGATATTATCACTCTGGTCAAAGACCCCCAATACAGATATACCCATTATATTGCATAGGATAGAACAAAAAATGTGATGTCATTGTTATAACCCTTGTTGGCACCACAGTTGTTGAGGTTGTCACATTGGCATTTCATGCCTCACATTTTGCAAAGATGGTTGTTGAGGAGGAAGAGAAGAAGCATGATGACCTTGAAAGAAAACATGTTGCTCTCCATGCTAGCCACAATGAATTATGAATTAAAAATATTAGGCTGAAGAAAGAACTGGCAACAAGAGATTCCACCTCTACAACAAAACTAAGACCTAACGATTTACAAAAGATGAAAGAAGATCAAGTGCGAAAGATACAAGAGGATGGAGAAAACATGTAGTTACAGATTAGGAGGTCAACAATTTTACAAATCACCAATAAAATAATGAATAAATTGAATGAGGTGCATGCCTCATACTCTTTTGTATTCTAGGTGTGCACCCAATTAGGTGATATTCTTCCATTGTTCTAGCCACTAAGAACCACGTGGTTCCCAAAGGCCCCGAAATTGAAAGAAATTCTTTTGGTAGTGAAAAATGTACCTTCTAGACCCAAAGTTATGGGGATAACATGGAATAATTATAATACAGTGATAAAAGAACTCCCCCATGTGGAAGATGAAGAAAAATTGTTGAGGGAAAATTTGTCATCTTTTAGGAGTCTGCAGAAGTGGGATACCCCCAATATTTTGATAGAGGATAACCAGATCAAGGATTTGGATAAATGGAGGGAAAATATTGAAGAATCAATAAGTTTAGTTTTTAATTCATTAGTAAAAGAAGACAATAATCAAAAATATATTTATCATTTGATTATTGACAAAATTTTGGAGATTGATTCTTTGTATCATACATTCATTGTACAGGCTACAACTATACTTGTGAACAAAACAAAAGAAGCTATGAGTAGGATGCAATGTCTGAAATATTTTGATTAGCCTACTTCAAAGCAAATAGATAGATGGCATAAGAAATACCACTCACTTGAGGAGGAATAGCTAGAAGAAGAGGAATAGTCTACATCTTTGTCATTTTTATATCTGCCTCATTATTTTTGCAAGTTTATATTTTTGCAGATGTCTTAATGAGTACACAATTAGCACATACTAGTGTCATGCCATATCCAGCACCAACTTTCAAATTTTGATAATGACAAGAGATGAAGAATGAAGACATGCTAGCCCAGTCCTGTCAGGCTTGCTGCACCATTTCCAAGAATTAGTTATTAAAACCATCTTCTAGCCCCTCTTTCTAGGGGGTTTTTTTTAATGTACCTATGAAATATTCTTTTGGGCATATTTTATTGTAATTAGCAATCCTTTTTTGACAAGGGTCTTACTTAGCCTGAAGCTTGTTTTTCTCCCTTGTCCTATAAAAGGGAAATCGAGCTAGTAAGAAAGGATTCTGAAATTTTTTAAGTAGAATGTACTAGGAGCTAAAATCAATAGAGAAAGACATCTCTCTACAAATCTATTGTGAACTACTTTTATGATGTATCTTATCTTTTGAAAATCAATAGAAGAAATTAGTTCCAGATTCGTCCTATTATTTGTGTGTGTTGTATGAATTACTTTGTGAATAACACTGTAATTTGTCTTCTCTAATGGAACTTGGGAATTGCTTTGTTTTAATGGCACTGCAATTTGTCTTCTATAATTTGAGAACCAACAGATAGTATGATAGGTTGATTATGGATAGTGTTGATAGTGTTGCTTTCATGTTCTAGGTTACCAATCCCATAATTTAGTGTTGTGTTTCTCCTTAGGATTGAAGGTAACAATTAAAAAAAATAACAATATCCATGATCATGATATTATTACTAATGCAACTCTACACTTTTTTAATTCTTGAATGTTGAATTAAATAAAAAATTAGTAATGCAACCTTATTCTTGAACACTAAAAAATAGTGGTAAGTTAAACTATTAACTTGTAAATAGAAATTTGAAAAATGCAATTGCATATCAATATTAAATAACATTGACAAAAACATAAAATATCATCGACCACATTTAGGATTTTGTAATATGAATGATGAAATATATTATGTAGTAAAAGTTTAATAAATACCTAGTAACTACTAATGTTGAATCTTTTAAACTTGCTAAATCATCTCTTCATCCCGATCATCAAATGGAGATATTCCTTGATTATTGTATGTGTGTTGTTCACTTTACATACCTCTACTTAACTGCATCTTAAAACTAATAGTACATGTGTCACTAGCATTCATTATATCACTATCAATTGTCTCACTTTGGTTTGTAGTGTTGTCCAACCCTCTTCTTTTAGTTTTGGATTTCTAGATTCCTAGTGCCCTTTCATAAGGAAAACTTTGAATATCATACCTCGATGTATACAACCACGAGAAATTTTCCAAATTCTTGTCTAGTTTGTTCCTTATCTTTGATTTTAAGAACCCCGAAGCACTGAAAAATCTCTCATCCTCCACTGAACCCAATATCATGTTTTGAAATAAATTAGAAAGTTTGAGAAATTTTGATAATGAATTAGCTAATTTGTTAATGTCTGCCAACTAGAAAATTTTACATCTACAATTTTTTTTTTTCTGATTGATAGAGATTATCGAGGGTCATGCATGCCATTTTACATAGCTCAGCATATTATGCAATATACATAGCTATTTCTTGGGATTTTTTCATAAGAAGGTTCATTTCCTCTAGCATGGGGAGAAGATCTACTAAAGTTAATATTGTCTCTATATCACTTAACCTATGTAGCAGGTTAGGAGCTTTGTCTACTGTGTGGCAATGTGCATACATTACTCCAATCAAGGATTGATATTCTGAATAAACTCGATGCACTAAACCATGCAAGGAGATCCATATGGTATCAACATCCTTAAGAAGCTTGTTCCCATCAGTTATTCCATTGAAAAAAATTTGAAATTCCAAAAACTATTTGGGACTTTGATAGATATATGAGTGGAGCTCTTTGACTAAATCTTCAACATTTTCTACTTGAGGATACTTGCTCACAATTTTAAAAGCTAGATTTGTTATGTGGGTCATGCAGTGAATGGTAGACATGTAGGGTGAAAGATTTATGCAAAGACCATTCCTATGACCTTGCATTATTGAAGCACCATCCACTCCTATGCATATCAACTTTTTTGCAATTGTCAAGTCATCCATACCTACATATACAATTATGGAATTCTTAACTAGTTTAAATAGAATTTCCATTGTCACATTCTTGACTTCAATTTAGAAACATATAGTAGATGAGGTTGGCAAACGGGATTTTGTATAGTATAAACTTGCATACATACCCAAGACATATTATATATTATCATAACATCATCCAAAGACAATGCAATAAAGTTTGACTCTCTTATTTTTTCATTTATATCTTGTTTTCCAAACTCAACAAGACAACTTGCCCATTCTCATCCACCATTCAATGACCAATGACCATTAGGATAGTTAGGAACACTCAAAAAGTATAATAAAGTACTACCTAGGTAGTTTATCATAGGATGCCCTTTGGTCAAAATATAAAAAAAACACAACAGCTTTTCCCGATTGTGCTACTACCATTGCCTTTCTAAAAATAGCTTCAAGAGAACCTCCACGTTCAACGAGCTTTGCATGTCTTTTCAAATGAGCATCACATTCTAAGGCACACTTAACATGCTGACATTGCTCCTTTGTTTTCCATCTTATCACTAATTTTTCAATTTCATCTATGATTTGTTTTTTGTAAACTTTGCCAATATGCTTTTCTGTAGTGTCAAGCTTTAGTTGCAATCTCTTCTCCTTTATGTATTTCCAACTACAAATCTTACACCTGCATTCTATTGGAGGGTTGCTTTTCTTTGGATTCTCCACTAGTTTAATGAATGGATACTTTGACACCCAATCATTTTGAAAATGCCTCCCCATATCCCACTCCTGACCCATTTTTTATTTGGATTTTCTTTTACCCTTTTGTGCATCATCGTCATCTATGGCATTGTCAACCAAGTTGATTATCCCATTCCCACTACCCTAGGCATCTATCAAATCTTTTGCTTCATTGTCATCTGAGATATCACATTTACTGCCTTCTTCAATATTTGGTGTAAGTTGTGAATGCGGTAGTTGTGATGGTGCACCTTCATATTTTTTACCACAAACATTGCTAAAGTATTATTTTAAGGTTTTACATTTTGTTGGCTCCTCTTGGCCTTCACCACATTCATGTTTCTTACCCTTCTTCCTATTTGATATCTCCAATGAAATAAAAACTACAAAAAACTATCTACTTGTTTAAGAAGTAATAATAGACTATAAGATTCATTGCCCCTAGGGCCTAGAATCTAGATGTCTGAGGTCTCCCTACTCAATAAGAATGAATTAAAAATTGTAAACACATTGAGATGAATAATATTATAACACTTCATAGAAATGATCGGTTACCTTTTGATAATCTATGAGTAGCACTAGTACTCAACAATGTAGCAATGGTTGTTCCTATCAATATCTTGGCTATTGATCTGAATGGAGAGCTCAGAACCAACCAAATTGTGTAAAAATAAATTTGATATTTCACACAATCTTATAACAATCCATATTTGGCAAATTCAATGGGAATTTTAAAAGGTATACAAATATTTTGTGAATCCCATTTTATTCTAACATGTCTTATGAAAATGTAGGACGAATAAAACCTAGACAAAACATATACGTTGTAATTTACTTGGTGATTAAGGGTCATTGATTGGAATGGACTTATAATAGAATAGGCAAAATCAATCCTACCACAACCTTAATGATTAATGGTATTGGCAAATATTATGGAGAATTCAGACACACTTTTAAAAATTTGGTCCTCATGCAAATTGAACTATTGATGGCTATTGGCAAATATGGCAATGAATTAAGGCACGCCTCCAAAATTTCAAGAAAAAATATTAAATAGATCATTGTGAAAATTGTTGCAAGGTGTGCACCCTTGGTCTCCTTATGTTGTGTAGCATAATGCTCAGGTTTGTGGCATGGCTTAACTGCCTCCTATGGATTCTATAAGTCTAGTCGTTGTATCAGGAATTAAGAGGTCAATCTTTTGGTGCAACGGCAACCACACTTGTAACAAATGGTATCAGAGCTTGGTCATAGGTTCAAACCCCTCACTTGTGCTAGGGGGATTTTTGCAAGGTGTGCGCCCTTGGTATCCTTCTGATGTGTTGCCCAGCGTTCGGGTTTGTGACATGGCTTAACTGCCTCCTATGGATTTTATGTTTAGTGGTCGTATCAGGCATTAAGAGGTCGATCTTTTGGTGCAACAACAACCACACTTGTAACAAAAACATAGACTCTATTGGTGAAAAATTTAAATGGTTACAAATAATTAATAAAAAATGAAGGTGAATTGAAATGTATTTGACCTAAAATTGATAGTCAGGGCAATTTAACCACCCTGTTCAATCCAACTTATTCGCCAATTTTGAAATGGCTGATAGAAAATATTCGCCAATTGGTGAATATTCGCCACTAAATTTTTTACTAACCATGGTGTGGAAAAGATGGTGAAGGATTAAAACTAATCACTTTGCGGATCTAAGTGAGGTGATGGAGAAACAACAACCTAGTTTGGGAGGGATGGGGAAGGATTATACTAACCCATTTGAGGGTTTGAGGATATTTGATGCTCCTTTCTTGTTTGAACCATCCTCCAACCATCGGTCATAATGGCATCTTTGTATAAGGGGGATTTATCACTAATATCAAGACTCTTTTGAACCAATTGATAGGTTGATGTAGGAATCATTTTTGGATGAGGGTGGTTTTGCATGTTGCTTGCACCAAAATAAATAATCATTAGGGCCTAAGAATATCTTTTTTTCTTCACTAGGAAGTCACTAATTAGATAACCCTGTTGTCAACAGAAAAAGAAAGCATTAGGTTTTTTCAAGTATACAAGTAGCTGAGAAAATTCAAACCTTGGGCGTATTAGTTTAATTTTATCGAGTAACTAATTGGTAAGGTCAATTTCAACACATGCCTTAGGGTGAACCCTCAAGTTTGTAAATTTATTTGTAATATTGTTACACCATAGCACTCTACAAATTTGTGAGACATTATCTTTCAGAAAGGGTTTGAAAGAAAGTTTTAGGATGGGCAACTCTATCCACATAGGATATTTAGACCTAGAAGATGTTCATAATCAAAATCTAATGTCTATGCATGCAAATAACAAATTTGCTAACATATGGCCCAAGTGCCATAGTGAGGAATGTAACATGAGAATGGTATGTATACTTGAAAGCACAAGGCACATACTCTATTCCTAACCATCTTAGAGCTTCAATGTCCCATCCCTGATTTTCCCAATTACATTTGGCCCATTTGTAGAAATTGATTTTTGAAGGAATGTCTCTTAAGAAAAATAAAATAACTTAACCAATCTAGTACTAAGCTATATAGTCAACCATATCATCATGAAGAAAAAATTTCATGGTTTTACTTGATAGGTCTCATTTTGATTCTTCACCATCTCATTGTCAAAATTAGCATTCTTGACTTATTCAAAGAGATTCATTGTCTTTGATTCCATTACCACAAAATAATTCACCAAAAATCTAGCATGAGCTACTTTCTAGTAGAGCCATATTTTTCTTTGCCTCTATCTCTTTTAACCCCTCACCTCCATCTTTTCTCAACTCTTCCTTCAACTTCATGTCCATTGTGATAACCATGATGACCAAGTGAAATAGTTGCTAGGGTTTGAGTGTTCTACACATAGATTTGGAAGGTTTGCTTCATTCATTTCGACATATCTCTAAGGTTTCCTCACGCAAACTCCAAGCACTCTTGTGTAGTTGTTATATATATTCATGAAGAAGGTGAAGCATAATTTTGGTAGTTGTGAGTATTTTTTGGATCACTATATTTAATTCCCGACTCTGAGTGCTAGGATTAAAGAGTCAAATTCTTTTGTGACAATATGAATCCCACATGAGTTGGCTATTTCATTTTGAATTTATATACATTGAGATTTAACTATCAAGGGTTATGACACATAAGATAGTTTTTTCTATTTAGGTGGCCAATTGATATTGCCAATCTAATGTCCATGTGAAGTCATGATGCCTTTACTATTCTCTCCAAGGTGTGCATGGGTTTTTCACATGACACCATAATTTGAGTATCCATTAATTTGAAAAATAATTTATTTGTTTTGTCCACTCATAATGGCAATATATTGTGAACATTAGATAGTAGTTTAATGAGATTATTTTTATCGATATGCAAGTGTGTCAGTGTGATGTCAAAAATTGAATTGCTAGTGTCTAGATGTATCTCTCCTTTTAAGATTAATATCAACTTGGCTTCTTTTTAATATAAAATTATTCGTAATTTATATATTATTGTTGATTTTGCAATTACATAATTTAATCATATATGATAATTCTTGTTATATGAAAAAAGAGATTTGTATGAACTTTTGGAAGATTTAATTGTAATATTTAGGAAGCCAAATCCTTATGTATGTATGTATGTGTGTATGTATGTGTGTACATACACGCACATACATACATACATACATATATACATACATATATAATGCTTTTATATTTTTAAATTTTATTTATAATATTATTTTTATTATTCTTAACTACAATAAATAGTATATTGTTCTTTAAACAATATAAATAATAATAATAAGGACCGTTGCTAATCAAACACTTGCACTGCTCACAATCCGTCAGAGCATCATTTTTAAAATAAAAAATCTACATTAACATCTAATCTGATCTTCTCAGAGGTGCAATGTGACGGCAGAAATAAATATCCCTGTAAGCCTTGTTAAAGACCACAAATATTTTAACAAGTGGACTACGCAGTTCAGCATTGAATAGAATCTATGACCATCATTGAATGGCTATGTTTTATGAAAATATATATGCACATATATATTTTCTGTTTCTGAGAGTTAAAAGTGTTACAACTCAGAACTGTAGAAGAAAGTAGGTGGTTTGTTTAAATTAAAAAACTAGCATGTTTAATTCAGGCATGGTGTTTGATCCCTCCAATGAAACTTCAAAAAGGTTTTCAGTTCCTATCGTTCAGGAATTAGCATCTCAGAACCTTCAAAGCCTTCCTCAAAGATATATCAGATCAGAGAAAGAGCGACCAATTACCTTTCCTTATCCTCATCCGGACATCCCCATAATTGATATGGACATGCTTTTGAGAGATTCTGATCTGTGCCGGCAAAAGAAATTGGAAAAACTTGGTATCACATGCCAGCAATGGGGATTTTTTCAGGTTGGTACATCAAAATTGAGTATATATTAAACTGAAAAGTGCTAGAAAGAAGTTGTTTACATATCAATATCTTTTGATAATTTGAAAACAGGATCTTGTAGCTTAAATGATCCATCCTACATTAATTCAAGTAAAGCCAAAGAAATCACAGGGCTATCTTCCTAAGGCCAGCATAAAGGCTTTCTCTCTATATATATAAATCAGGTTTTAGAAAAACATTTCCTTCCTTAGAATATTGGTGTTACTTGAAGTTTCCTTATAGGATATGGTCGTTTATCTATGTGATGTGGGATTACCCCATAATGGGTTCCACGTCATCTCTAGTCTCCCATCTTTCTTAGTTTACTAAGGTGGTATATATGTCTCCATGACACGCTGTGAATCATGGAATTCCTGTGTCTCTGACAGAAAGAATGAAGGCAATTGTAAGGGAATTCATTGAGCTACCTCTGAAGGAAAAGCTCAAGTACGAAATGCAAGATATTGAAGGCCATGTGCAGTCCTTTATAGCCTCAGATGGCCAAATACTGGACTGGGCAGATATTGTGTCCTTGACAACTCTACCTCTAGAAAATAGAAAAATGGATTTTTGGCCAACAACGCCATCGGATTTAAGGTACGTATATATTTATGGTTTATCATTTGAATGATCTCATGCTGCTAAAATATCATTGGAATGATCACTTATAAAGTCTCTTTTCCCTCTTTTGCTTTGCTATGTCCCTGATGGCTTAAGATATGTAAAACGAATGAATTACTATCCACCCTGCCCAAGACCAGATCTGGTTTTAGGCTTAAGCCCTCATTCAGATGGAAATACTTTAACAGTATTGTTGCAGGATGATGAAACAGTTGGGCTACAGATCTGTAAGGATGGTGAATGGATTCCTGTTAATCCAATCCCTGGTGCCCTGGTTATCAATATTGGGGACATGCTTGAGGTAATGACCATGAAGCCTTAACAGCCTTCAGGCCAGAATAGTCTGTAGAACCCATCAAAGCATGCTAAATTGTTTCGAAGATTGATTCTATGGGTGTTTAATTCTGCTAACATGTTTTAAAAATTGATTCTACGGGTGCTTAATTCTGAACTTCTTCATCCAAACTGTGAATGATTGGCCAAATTTGATATTTCATGTATAAATAAAAAATCTCCCCACTCCATTATTGATTTATTATTTGGGTTTAATTAACGGGAATTGAGGTTTGATTCCACCAGATTCACATCACTTGGATATTTTGTTTTTGTATTTTGTTCAGGGACTAAGCAATGGACTATATAAGAGCATTGAACATAGAGCGGTCACAAACATCGACAGAGATCGAATCTCCATTGCCATGTTTTACTGTCTAGACAAGGAAACAGAAGTGGGTCCTGTTCCTGAGCTCATAGATGAGTTGCATCCCTGTCAATACAACAGTTGTGCAACCAAAATACCCTCTAGAATCGTCATTTCTCTGCAACCAAACCTCGAAAATCGTGTCTTTAAAAATCTGAAAAAATTACAAACAAAAACTACCATATTAATTCGGTCGCATAAAGTTTCCCAAACAATGCAAACACACGACAATAGATCATCAACCCCTCCACCATTGTCAGCTACTACTTCGTCCTTGGAATCCCATTCATCAAACAAGGCCATTACAGTCGTCTGCTTCTTCTAGACTAGAAAATATTGAAAACAGTGATCTAGATTGCTTCCTCTTTAGCTAAATCCAGAAGTCAGCTTAAAGTGATCTAAAAGAAGAATCAAAGCTTACTGTGTGAGTGAGATTGTGACATTTCGAATTGATGAGAAATCAAAATGTGTGAGATTTCGAATTGGACGAGGAATCAGTCTCTATAGGATGCCAAAAAAGAAAAATCAGGCAATTAGTGGACGCGTTACATGCTACTTTAAGTCGCTGACAGGGAGTTACAATTTTTTGTTGCCGCTGACAATTTCCTCGCTGAGCAATACAAAATGTAACGGATGGAAACACGAACAAATTGTTTAAAAATAGAAATGTTTCTTCATGACACTATCGAAACCAAGAAACCACGCTTAAAACAAAACGGTAAAAAAAATTGCGCTTTCTTGGAAGGCAAGAAACCATGGCAGGTTTAGAAACAGCCAGGTTTATAACAAGGAACGAAGCCCGGACGCCATGTTTCTGGTACCAAATGAAGCAAGGATCTGTCACCAATATGGTATGTAGGTTTCCTGGGCATGACTTGTCAATAAAAATCATTTATTTTTTTCTCTTCTTGGGCATGCCTTAAGGCAACATTGCATTTATTTATGTTTTTTTGTTTCTGCCGTTTACAATTACTGCCTGTTCTTGAAGAACAGATTGAAAAAAAATTCCTTTTTGTCTTGGCAGATATCCATATTGCCAACTGCATTTTCTTGAAAGTTTCCAATCTCCTCCAAAGAAATAATTCACTCCTCGGTGAGTCTGTAAGTTTTGTTTATGCTTCCACAGTTGGATGCATGTTAAATTGTTTCTACACCCTTCCCCATTAAAAAAAAAACATTTGAGATTAGGTCACATCATGATAGAGAGCTCTAAGCGCATCATCCCACAAATATACAGGACGGGCCACTGAATATATCTGATTGTTTTTACACCTTGGTTTGACATAAAATACATTATGATTGTATCTATTTATAATTTTTTGTGTATTTCACAGGGTCACAGGTCACTGATGCAGAGTCAAATTTGGCATAATGTTCTCTTTTAATCTTTGTCTGCGGTAGTGGGAGACTGGCCTTTATTTTGTCAGGGATTATTTTCTTTTTTAGAGGGGGCACTGGGTATTTTTAGCTTTTTTTCCCCTACTCCTATTTTTAAGAGTTGGCTCCTTTAAAAGGATCATGTCATATTCAAATTTAAAAAGAATCCTTCACCAATAAAATGTTACAAAAATTCATCTAAAAATAACACGCGCGGTGTTTAAGCATGCATCATTATGTCTTGCTATCCTATTCTGAACATCGAATTAGTTTATCCGAGCAGACCATTAATCTTATCTCTTTCTTTTCTCTTTTGCTATTTTGTGATGTTTTAAAATTAACTAGGAGCATATGTAATTCTTAACAACTTTCATGCGTTCAGATGGCCAGTAGTGAAGGAGACCAAGAACAAAGGATTGGAGTGGGTGAACAACAACGGACTGGAGAGGGCGAAGAACAACGTATTGGAGTGCGCGAAGAAGAACAATGGATTGGAGTGGGCGAAGAAGAACAATGGATTGAAGTCGAGCTCGATAAAGCCTGTAAAAGCCTAGAAAAATTTGCCTGGTTTTTGGTGATAGTAGCAATCTTCTTCGTGGGTGTCGTGACCAAGCGTTTGAAGGATTTCGGAAGAGACAGAAATTCCACTGCTCATAACATATTTATATTGGGTACCTTCGTTTCAATACTACTTGGAATTGTCGTTGATGTTGGGCGGACCCTCATTGGGTGATCCCTTCCTATAAAAAGAACCTTTTTAATCGGCAAGGTGTATTATTGTATCTCTGAAGGATTTTTCATGGTGGGTGCCTTAGCAGCAGTTTATTTGTTGGTGCCGTTAAAATTAAGATGGGTTGCAATCAGTGTGGCTTTAGGAATTATGGTGGTGCAGGTAGCATTTTCCGCCCTTTGTGTACACTATCGAAATTGCGTAGCGGCTTTGAGCTGGGAAACAAAGAGGGAATCGATGTGTTGACTGTACTCACAATGGCTTCTCGTTACAGTTTGCTAATTGCTCTCCTCCTCTTCTCACATATGCCTAAAAAATAATGAGGATCAGCCCACCACCCATTTCTTTGTGTGTAAACATGTACCTCTGCAAGAGAAGTGTTTAATTCTTAAAAATTCGTATGAATAAACAAATTCATTGGAGGAGAGATTGAGTAAAAATAGTTGTTTTATCTTTCAATTTTGCATTATATGAATTTTAATTATCATGTTTTTCTTGGTTATTTTGTGATTTTATTTATTTACATAATATTTTGTAAAGTTATCAATTGGTATTGATGTCTAGAGGTGAAAAAATTATTTTAGTTTATTATTTAAATAAAAAAACTTTGCTCTATAGATTTATATATCTTTGTAATGGATTAAGAGCTTTTTTTTACTAAATCAATATTGACTAATAGTGAATATAAATTTTGGAACCTGACACTAATTTAAGCAACACATGAAATCTTAATCTAAATCATCAACATATATCATGCTAGTTTATTTACATGTTTACCAAGATTAAAAACTTATTATAAAAGACATTCAATTAAGTTAATAGGAATCTCTTTTCCTTCATTATAATTATAGTTATTTGTAATCTTTTGGTCTAAGTTGATGATGGCTCATAGCTTGAATATTAAGATTTAAGACTTAAAGGCTTGCAACCTATATTAATTTAAAGGTTGAAGCTTGCTTGAATATAAGGGTTCATAAGTCTTCGGACATGTAGTGACGTGGTTAAAACACTTCATTGGTGAAGCGGGCACCAAGGTTCAAACCCCTATTGGGCCATTGTGCTCGCAGGCCTTGTGTCTTCGTTGGGTTGTTGTGCTACAAAATGGATTCAAATCCACATTACCTCAATGGATTTAGATTAATTAATCATTATGATGGTAAGATAGGGATCAACATTCTAAAATGGAATGCTTAACATTTTAAATAATCAATGTGATTACACTTAGCTTTAGACTTGAGTATGGGCATTTATTTATTAGGGAAATATTAATAGTCCTCATTTATATGTTTGTATGTTTGCATATTATGCCAAATTCATAGTGAAATTGGCTCAAAAATTTACACATGCAATTGGAAAAGAGTGAGTTTAATGTTTGAAAATTTGAGAAAAAATTATTGAAATCTAGAAGTGTATGAAAAGACATGTATGTGTTGAAATACAAAATTGTAATATTTTCATTTATAGACAATATATATTATCATGAGAAGTGGTTGGGAGATTGAGCAATATTATGTGTGCTTGATTTAGAGCTAGTTTCCCATGCTTCTCTCTTAATTATGGAGCCTAAATGTTATGGCCCTGACCTATATAGCTAGGGATATGATAATATAATGTATTTGGGTGGATGAGGATGTCAACATGTGACAAACATCACTTAAGCTAGTTATATTGGGTCATGGGAATAAATTATGTGATTAATTTTATCAAGAGTTGAATATACCTTCATTTCAATTACCCTTTTATTGTATTATTAAGATGGGGTCTATATAATAAAGGTTATTATTATTGTAACATATATATGTGAAGTATGCTAAATTGTATTTAGGATCACTTGGAGATTTAGTATGGAATGTGCTCATCCATAAGGATTATTATATGATGCTACCCTTCCTCAAGATTTTACTCTAAAATTCATATATTAGGTATTAAGGAATATTAGCACAAAACATATCTTGTGTTGTGTGAGATATATCCTTTTCATTATAACTTATTATCATCATTGTATGTGTGGATCTTATCAACTAATATGAAATAACTTGCATAAAAAGAATATAATAGGAAATATGTTTCAAATACTATGGCACCTCAAAGGGGCAATCTCATAATCCACTTTGATGTGGATAACTCTAAGAGTCTTCAATATAACAAATAACTACATCACTTGAAGATAAGAACTAACCTATACCTTATATATATAGCATATTAATACCTTGGATACAAAGTAGGCCAACTTAGATACTTAATTATCTTCTAGGATGGCATATACTATTAATTCTATAACTTACTTAAAATTTAAGGTTGTCAAAACTCAACTACCTATAGCTAAATAAACAATATAGGATTAGGGGCATAACATTTCCCACCTCTTTATAAAATTGTCCCCAATGCTAACTTTTTTATTTTTCTTCATCATCTTGTTTTTTCTTTGCTTCTACTTTTTTGTTTTATATTCTTCTTGTTTTTTTCTCTTTATATTTCTCTTGTTCTTGCTCTTCTATTTCTTCTCTTGTTCTTTTTTTTCTTTTTTACTTTATCCTTGTTCTTGTTATTTTTTTTATTTCTTTTTGTTTTCATACTTCTTGTTGAGAAGTTCTAACAAAATAATTTATCAATAGACCACACAAATGAAACTGAAATCATCTAATTTGTTTGTAACATACCAAGTATTATATGTCACTTTTCCAAAAAGAAATTAAGAAATTATTTTATTTGTAACCTTGGGAGTGAATTTGTTGGAAACACTAATTTTGTAATAAATAACCTAATTCTTCTCCAATTTCTCTATAATTTTTGTAGTAGAATTTTTAATGAATTTTTAAAAAACTTTTTGATAATAAAGAATAAATTCACTTAGATTTGAAAGATATAGAATTTCTAAAATAGGTAGAAATGCTATTTTTTTAATAGTTCACTCAATTCTTCTCTAATTCCACTAAAATATGGATTGAAGATGATTTAATAGGTTCTGAAAAATAAATAAATAAATAAAATCAGATCAAAATTTATCAGAATATGAGGGATATACACCTTTCAAAATCAACAAAACCAAAGGCAAAACATCAAAAAAACAAATTGAGAGGAAATAGAGTTAAAATGAGATAAATAATAGAAGCACTACAAGTAAAAATAGCAATATGGATGATCATTGAACATCAGAGTTAGGATCCAACTTAGGTCGTAATGAGAAAATCTACATATTAAGAATAATAACCCCATGTCCCCATACAACTGCTTATGAGCAATTTTTTCTTAAATTTAAGCAGTTGGAGTGTTCCCATGTAAACTTTTAATTCTAGGGGAAAAGGATAATTTTGAATCTTCCCCCATTTTAGTGGAGTAGCAGTTGCTTAAAATTTGAAAATAAGCTTTGAAAAAAAGGGGGGGTTGGAAATAAGGAGTGGGCTTATTGAAGAAATTGACATGTGGCTTCACCTTTTTTTTTCTCCTTTTTATTTACCTATAATTTTACCTAGAAATTTTATTTGCAAGAAATATTACCAATAATTTAATTTACAAATGATTTAAGAGGACTGCATAAAAATTAGCAACAATTTTACTATCCATGGGGCCACCTACTCCACAAATTGCTCCTCAAAAGGTTGAGCAGTAGCTGCTAGCCAAAATAAGCTAAGGCTAGGGTCCCATGGCAAGGGCTTGGGCTCTATTTTTATGGGAAAAGCGGTCCCATGGAAATTTTTTTGGGGCTACCAGATCATTTTGAATCTTCCCCTCAAAAATAGAAGCTCCTACTTTTTATATTTTCATTTTTTAGTGGGCGAAAATGGGGTGGGACTAGAATTAGCCCCTACAACTTAGGGATAATTTATGCCACTTGTCAATTATAATTTGTTTCCCATGAAAAAATATTTAATAAATCCCACCAACAAAAAAATTAGAGGGAAATCAGAATTTATGTTTATATTTTTAAGTTGAATTACGTTCATGGGACCACAAGCTTTCTTCAATTTAGGAGCTTAAATTTTTAAGCAGAATTGCACTAGAAATTTCATGGGACCATCCTCTTAAAAAAAATCCTAAATATCTCTGTAGCACCCACTCTATTTTTTAGGAAGCCCCCCTCCATGAGACCCCAACCTAAGCAACCACATGGGGGTTGTCGTAAGGGACTAGATTTTTTTATTATGACTCACAAACTTTTCCTTATATGTTGGAATTAAGATGTCTCAACAGTTTGATAAAGGAAATGGTCAATGCCAATTCAAATTTTTTAAGTAAATCAATAGAAATTGAAATATATGTTTTGAATTTTGAAATGATGTAAACTAATAAAAGTTATATTTTGTTGTCTATTTTATGTTTGTAATTTTAACAAAAAATTTAAAAATTATTTGAATGTAGTTTTTTATAAACTAAACACTATAATTTAGTTGTTCATAAAATATTGAAATTGAAGTTACACAAGCCACCACACTTTATTTAGTAAATTTTACTTTTTTTTAATCAATTTTTTTGTATATATTGATAACTTGAAACTTTAGAGCATGGATATATTTTTTACTATTTTTTATAAATTATATTTTTCAATAAATTTGAAAAGGTGTGTGTGCTGAAATATAGTTCTTTCCAATTCCCACCAACTTTTTTCTTAATTATTTATCAAAATTAGAAAAGAATTACCACCTTGACATATATTCCTTCATCTACTACATCATATTTTTTTTTAAACATTTAAATAAATTTAAGTAGTTTTCCTTGACAAGGTAATCAACCTTATATTTTAATGTTGATGACCTACTTTCAATAAAAATAAATAATAAAATATAAAAAACTAATAAAATATTAAAAGATATATATTTTGAAAAATTCACTTATAGATCTATAAAAGGGTATTTTTACAACTCAAAAAAAATATTATTTATAAGGGTAAGAGTTGTTGAAACATTGATTTTTTTTTTAAAAATTTTTTGGGGGCAATTAGACCCAAAGTGGTATAAAATATACATTTAGTAGACACTTCCAATTGAAAAAGTTGTGGTCCATATATAAATTAGCTATAATGAATCTATATAGACCATATGTTTGATTAAAATTAACTTTTATGCGTGAATCCTAGCATTTATTTGGTATTTATTTATTTTTATCATAAAATTATTTACCAAAATAAGTTATTTATGTGTGCACTAGATGAGGTCATTTGTTAAAGAGGCAAGTTGAGTTATCCTAAAACATGTAAATTAACATGGTTACATATATCCTATTTTTTAGGAGATATAGATGAGAAAGTTCCTACTTTTTTGGAGGTACATGTTACACTTTGGGAAAATTGACTAGAGTCAAATTTTATAATTATCTTTTGTTAAATTATCAACTATAATAGGTAGTTTCTATTTCCAAGGACTAAAATTTAGAAGTTAATATTATAGGTGGACTTGTGCACATAGTAAGTTTCTATTTTCATGTTGAGTTTGCATGAAAATTTGGAAGCCTTATAGGTGTAACTATTTTTGTAGGTCTACCTTTTTTCCATGTGCATGTTTGGTAATAATTGACATATACACATTTATATGAGTTGTCAAGTGGTAAGTTACTATTACACATTTAGCCTTTTTTGGTATTTCCATATTGAATCTTTGATTTTAAGAGTTGGATTTAAAAATATTTAATTTTCACATTGTAATCTCTTATATACTAAGAAATTATATTTTGGATTTGTAGATTTGATTACTTATTGAAGCACCATAATGTGTTTAGAATTCATTCAAAATCTAGATGAAGTTTGAAGATTCTTTTTAATGAACTTGGAGATGATAGTGTGTTGTATTCTGATTAGATTATTGATAATACAAAGTACTATTCTCTTAGAGCATAGCATTTTTCCCTAAAAAGGATTTTCCCCATGTTATTTTTGTGTTTTGTGATTTCCATTTTGATTATACATTTTAATTTAAATGAATGTTCATCAAATATATATATAACTAGAAACATGTAAAATATTTTTTTGCAATCACTTTCTTGAGTAGATTTGTGCAGGAAGATGATTTTACACACTTATCTACATTTCACTAGATACCACCTAGATTGACTTAGGTACTTAATTATAACTTGTAGGAAAACTTAAGTAAATACATAATCATAATTATAATTAACTTATTAAGAGTTAATATAGACATAAGCTAACTATGTATAACTCAATACATGCTGAAGAGGGGAAAATAGATTTTGAGGTCAAATGATCAAAACATAACGAAATAAACATGCAGAATGCTAAAATATCATTAAAAGACCATTTCACCTTGTTGTTTTACCTTCTCCTTTGGATTGAGCTTGATGAAGTGAAGGCGCCCCTTGATAATGCTCCATTTGATGTGCTCCTTTGATTGCTGGATGTGGATGGCTCTCCAATGTTGTGCACAAATGGAATGGATTTGAAAAATGATAAGGATGAGATGATCAAGTTGCCAAGATGATTTCCTGGGCTCAAAAGGGTAGCATAAACTTATTGGATTTCAAGATGTTTTGAATGAAGGGATGGAGCCCTATTTTATAGGAAGAGGAGAGGAAAACGAATGGCTAGGATGAATTCAAGATGAAGGGCTAAGATTTACTTGTGAGCTCACACAAGGTCCAAGAGAGGGTATGGAGACCAAGAAATATGCCTTAAAGGCATTTTGTATCTCCACACTCCTCAAGATGCATTGGAGCAATTAAAAATTCTCCAAAAAAGGATATCATGGGGATTGGAGGAATAAAAAGGAATTAAAAATTCCTTGGGAGAGGGGATGCCTAGAGGAATGTGTGATTTCGAAAATCTTACATTCGCCTAGGAAAAAAGCATTTAAAGCTAGTGGCTGGATGAAAAGGACAAAAAGTTGAATTTGTGGCTAATATGATCCACCACCCTCTCCATCCAGGCGTATTTCTGTATCGGCTGTCCCGACCTTTTTCAAAATTCTTCCTATTCCCACCCACCCCACTCTTCACCGATGAACCATCCTTTCCCCAATTAACGAGTTGCCTTCCATCCAGTTAGAGTTGAGGATTTTCTCATATTCTTGACTCAATGAAAGCATGCTCGAGTTCAACAACTATCAACGTAATACCACCGGCAAGGCCTAACTTGAAACTAGAATAAGGAGGGCAACCAGAACTCAGTGAGGGATGGCCTAATGTTCTAGTCGAGGAGCCTCTAGATGGCCGATGGAGCAGTGAAGGATGTTCAGTGTAGGCAGGCCGGCTTTCGCAACATTTCTACCGGGCGGGGGTCATGATGATTAACCATTAATGACTCATTAGGAGGGGGATTAGAGGAAATGTTAGGTGGGATTAATATTTGTAGTAGAATTTGACTAGGAGAGAGAATGAGTGGAGGGAATAAAAAATTAGAAGAATAATGTTAAGTGAGTTTAGGGAGTTTCTAGAAAAATGAATTAAGAAGATGATTTGTAGGAATCATGTAGGTTAACTAATTAATTGAAATTAATTAGCTAAGAGGAAGATTTGTGAGGATTTGATTTTTTTAGAAGAATAAAGAAAGGGATTGATTTATTAAATAAATCAATCATATGCTATAGTGACAATATTAATTATATTTAATTAATATTGAGATGAATTTGAATTAACATAATTAATTAATTAATTATGCGAGGAATAACTAAAATAATTATTTTTAAGTGTCTACACATGCTATAAGGCTAGGGACACAAGTTATGCCCTTAATCCTAAAGTATGCATAGGATTATGTGTAGTAATCTTGTGGCTACCTTAACTCCTAATTGAGATATATAGTGGATATATAAAGCATGTAAAAAGTTGGTCATTATATGTCAAAATTTAGTATAGTCAATATAGGTAAAAATTTGGTCAATATATGTCAAAATTTAGTATAGTCAATATAGTATGGATAGTATAGCCATACATATTACATATAGTCATAAAAAAATCCATATCATTAAACCCCGACTAGCATATGGAAACACATAAAGTCTTTACAATAAAATGTATAAGGTGTTATACATCAAAATGATTCTATTGACCCTTATGGATGTAACTAAAATATTTATTTTGCACCAATAGGCTCCTAGAAAAAGTCAATCTCTAGAACCACCTAAAAAGGTAAGACATTTGTGTACAAAGGAGCAGCAAAAAATGTGCGCACACTAAATTTAGGAATGAATTAGCAAGGCTCATGTTGAGTTCACTAGACTGAATATTTTTAAAAGTGATAGTATATATAAAAACACAAATAAATGAAAATCCTAATTACCAAACAAGTCATTGTAAAAGTCAAATTTAAGTTCACTATGATAAATTTCTTAAAAAGTTATTTGGATGAAACTTAACAAAATAATAGTACGCTATTTTGATACTCCTTGTTTAAAAATTAACATTGATAGATCTTGTCATGACAATGTAGGGTAGCCATGAGGGGTGACATTATGCAAGACCATTAAGGAAAATTGATATTTTTTTATGTCATCAACATGGCATCCTTGTATCTGAAATAAAAGACTTAGAAACATTATTATATAAGTGACTCGTCGAACATGATCAATCTTATGAATGACAAGGAAAAACCTAGTTGGTCAATCCATGACTTGATAGATGAAGCTCATACTAGATCACTTCTAAAATCACATGGCTATACACTTGTATAGAGAAGGAAACTAGTTTGTGAATCTTCTTGCTTTTTAGGGTAAAAATGGAATTGGGTAGTTTTAGGACCTAATTCCACTTTCATCCAAACATTGGAATATGAAAGCCCCTAAAGGAGTAATCCTCTTTGACTAATTCTTGTCAAAGAGATTCAATGGATACTTTTAGGGTCTATATTCCTTTGTTGAGCTATGAAAGGGAATATACTAAATATAGGAAAATGCAAAGCTATGCTAATAGGATGAATGAAGGTAACTACAAAAATAGTGGCAATAGATTGATAAATTAACAAAAACTGAGGCAGCAATATTAGAGCTAAGAAAAACAATCTGATGTGCACTTGTGATAAAAAATTGAGACTGATTTACTAGGACCGGGGTATTATATACCATGGTTTAAGAAATTTGATTGAGTTACAAATTGGAGGACCAATTTCTAAGACAGTCTAAGAAGTTCCTATGAAATTTGAAGCCAACCGAGGAGGATCAAGGTGTGGAGTGCCCTAGTCCTAGAGGATTAGGGCATGGGATGCTCTGGTTCTTGAGATCTAGGTCCAATTTCTAGTGATGGGTTTGTCACTGTCTATTGAGATCTCTCAAGAAATTGCTTGCTCTAATGGAAACCTATAATTGCACCTACAAGCTTGAAAATGGTGTGTTTGTGACTTTATAGAGTTTTACCTTAGTCAAACCCTTTATTTTGGTGATTTCCACTTCCACAAATAGCTAATATTATACTGAAAAATGTGTGAGTGGCCTACAATCTCATTTGTTTTTAAGACTCCTATTAGATAAATATAAACTAGAGTTCTACACTATGTTTTGAGAAAAACCCTAAATGAGTGTAGTGTAAATTCTTTAAATCACAAATCTAATGCAAATCTAAAGAAATCATACAAATCTGAAAGTCACTATTATGTAGATCTGAAGGTCAATATAGAGACATGACAACAACATGAAATCATACTGAATCCTAAAGAAGAGGTATAAGCCAATCAATGATTGGTGATTCTCTTATCATTATTCAATATCTCCTAAATGTTCCATAATTGATGAAAATTTTGATGAAGACTTGATTGATGGATGAATTTATGGGTTTGAGACTTCACATAAAGTTGCCCTTTCACTTCACAAGGATCTCCTTTCAAATTGCTAGATTAGGATCCCAAAATGAGGAAAGGGAAAGGTTTTATATATGACACCGTGATTTTAAATTTACTAAAAGGCTAACTTAGAGTTGGTAATATTTGACACCAAGCGGGATTTTAATAATATAAGATTTCCAAATTAAGTTCAGGACTAGGTAGTATACTAACTCATCCGACTAACTTTTATCTAATTTTCTAGGGATACGAGATATCATGATTCTAATGCTAAATTCAGTATGATGGGTCAATCCAAGATCTGTAGATATGTAAAAATGTCACTTGAATATTGAAAATAGGACATTATTAGGATGAAATCAAAATAAAATTAAAAAAGGCGCACCTAGGGTTAAGGACCCAATTTTAAGATGTGTGAATTGATGAGAAAGGATTTTAGATTTAATTAAATACCTAAAGAAGACCTACTAATGCAAGATGCAATGGGACACACTAAGGTAGCTACTAACCTTAGCATTTAATTTGACAACCTTAATTAAGTGTATACAATTAATGATGCTACATTAAGCCCCCACTTTAGTGGTCATATGATACTATGTACATTTGCAAGCTAAAGTACAAAAAAGTAAACATTCATGAGAAAAAGGATATGTCTATAAGATGTCAAATAAAGCCTCAGTCATATCTACAGTACAGCATTAGGAACTACATCCTACAAAACCATATTATTCATTGAAATCGCAAAATGTACTGAAATTCTTACGAAGAGTGATGAAATTTGAGGGTGGCTATATGCCCCCTGTTTTGGCTTGCTATTTAGTATGTTGAAATGGAGTATCATGTTTACCACATCAAATTGTAAAGAAAATTAATGACAAATTCTTGCAAGAAGGTTTTATATAATATTGAAATGAAACAAGGATCATTTGGTAAGAAAGAGAATATAAACATGATTCTAATGCAACAAATGATGTGAAAATTAGAGTTCTCTAGCTCAAGATGTGAAAGATTAGGTGAAAAATGTAGAATAAGGGTTTAGAGAATAGATTACCTTAAATAGTGAAAGTGACACTATTCATTCAAGTCTAATTCACCTTTTTGGTTTCTTAGTGTAGAGGAGAAGCCCACATAATAGAAAATGCTATGTTGATGAGTTGAAGTGCCCACTTAGATGGAAAACCTAAGGCAATCAACCATAGAGGATGTTCCACTAGACGAGGTATGTCCACCATACTGCACCCTAGTAATTTTTTGTGGTTTGATTAGTAGATTAGCTATCAAAACCCTAATTTTGAGAAGATCCACCCAGAGTGGGCACCATGGTCCCATCTGGGCACTTTGGTCCCCTAGGGGCACCCTGGTCCCCTCTTGGCATTATGGTCCCAAAAAAGGGGCACCAAACCTAGTACTCCTGGGGTTAGGATATAATATTTATCGTATCTACGGGAGCATACCTCAGGTTACACATATAGCCATTTGTAGAGTGAGATTTCTCACCTGACATTATATGAGAGAGGAATTCTCTGTACGGTAGGTTTGTGGTAGGAATGTTGCATGTCAGAAACCAAGTTCCATGGTTTGATGCTAATCGCCTTGATGGAGAGGTAGGATTCAGATACATCCACATTCTACCTTCTTATTGGGCAGATGACAATTACATTAGAAGATGTATACAGTATTTTGTGATTACAAGTGTGAGGGAGCATTATGAGATATCATTCACATCACTCACAATTAGAGAACATGAGAGAGTAGATATATTGTATTGACAGACCCACACCGAGAGAGACAAGAGATCAGATACTTATTTAATGGCTAGTTCATCCAACAGGTGCTATCCCTTTAGTGAGGAGATTGATTCTTTCCATAGTAGCACTGGGCATATGTCCTAATGCTCAAGGAAATAACATGCACAAAGGATTGACATATACCATTTTTGACATGGAGGAACATCATACTATGTTTGCATGGAGATGCAATATGTTAGCATATCTCTACCAAGACTTGGGAGATTATGTACATTATGAGGGGAAAATTTTGATGGCTCGTACCCTACTCTAGATCTAGATGTTTGAGAACATTACATGTACGAGGTCAGAAAGGTTACCAGTTGATGTTAACAATGATCACTAGTACATTTGGAGCAGTTTTCCGACAAGAATTTCTGACGAGCTATGGGATTTCTTTTGTTGTTGGATTAATTTTTTTTTTTTCAAAAATTACCCTGTGTTTGTTGGAATTCCAACATGTTAAAATTTCATGTCAGAATTCGGATGAAAAAATGACAAACATTTTTGACTTGCTATGAGATTTCTTTTGCTTTGTTGGATTAATTTTTTTTTTTTTAAAAGTATACCCTGTGTTCGTCAGAATTCGGACGTGTTGAAATTTCACGTTGGCATCCCAACGAACATGGATTTTACCATTCGATCAGCATATGTTGGTCCGATGATTTTCACAACCTCTTGATTTATTCTTACTCATCAAGATGACATAAGTCGATGACCTCTCTTCTTGCTGATCAGTGCGAGTTATCCCGCTAGTCTCATTAGGCATCAGGATACCTTAAAATGTGTTAAGGCGATGGGCATAATTTCCTTGATGTCTTTTCTCTCAGTGTAGCTCCTCTCGATACATTATATCTCCTCAGTATAAGCTTTGACCCTTTATCATTGTAACCTTTGCCGATGCATTTTACTTTTGCCAATGTCCAGTGGGATACTTGTCTTGTAGATGTATAAAAATGACCATATTCCTAAATGAATATTTTATGTTCATTTCTCTATTTGATTAAATCCAATTTAATTAAATTACCCACATTCCTCTATTTAATTAGGTAAATTACTCAATTAAATTCACTCTACCATTTAATAGGATAAATTCATTTTATTCAATTAACGACCCTATCCACTTTTTAATTAAATTCAAATTTAATTAAAATAGTTATCCTAAATTAAATAAATCTAATTTATTTAATTGCAACCAAATTGAATTAAATTCAATTAAAACCTATTTTCCCTCACCCACTTGAAAAATCCTACATCTCCCACTTGCATCCTAACCCTCTTTCTAACCTCTTCTAGATTCTTCTAATCCTGATTAATTAACTCAAACCCATCCATTATCCCTTTTCCCTAAATTTGAGGAGGTCACTTCTCAAATTTGGAGTAAAGTCTTCAAAATGCATTAAAGCCTTTATCCATTCAACAAGCTAACTTGTTTAATGCCCCCAAATTTGGAAGGATTCTTACAAAGTTATCCCCAAAGTCTTCATAACCATTAATGGTTAACTCAAACCCTCTTACATGGTTAAAGAATTTTCATAAACTCAACCTCCATCTAACCCAAGGGTCTCATCAAGCATTTATTTCTTTGACCATGGTTATCCGTAAACCTTTGCACAAGAGTTTATCCTTTGGGTAAAAGCTTTATCCAATGGATACCCTTAACCTAACCTTAACCCTTACCTCCTAGGGTAACCATGAGATCTTCTCAAGCATTTAATGCTTCTTACACCTCCTCTCAACCAACCTTATGTTGACATTTGTCACCATTTCATTGGTGCAAATTGCAAATATGGATTCCCAACTTTCAAACTTGGCCCTTGATTAGCTCTTTCAATCCTTGCCATCCATTGCCCTATTTTCGCTATAAATAGAGCTCTCATTCCTCCATTTTTCATAGATCCAAGTCTTTAGCATCTCACTTATACTCAAATCCATTCAAGCTTTCATATTTTATATGCTCATCATTTAGCTTCTCTTTAAAACAGGAATTAATCTAAATATGCTAATTTAGAGTATGTTCCTTATCATATAGCTTAAATCATGAACTAATATAGCATGCTAGGATAGTATTGTTTACTAATCTTGTCCTCTTATAACTAGTTTATTGCATTTGTAGCATCATGCATAGCTTAGGATGCATCCCATATTAAAATCAACAAAAGCATCACTCATTCTTACATTTGCCATCCCTAAACCATTTTGCTCAGTGATCTGAGAGCAAAAGCATTGATTTGAGGGATTGTGCAAGATAGAGATTCATGGAACCATCCTTGGGAAGCTGAGCCATGCTTCATGACTCTATAGCTTGCACCAAGAAGTCTTGTGGGTGTGTGAGAAAGGCTCCATAGAGCTTAGTTTTTTACATATTGAGTTTTATTGGCCCGCTTTTCCCGCATACATTTCTGGCACCCACCATGGGGCATTACCCCATATATCAAATTGGTTTTGAAATATAACCGCTTTTGTAGGTCCACCGAAAATGAGAATCAGCACATGGGAATCATTCCCTAGCGCATCTAGTCAATAGCCTAGCACATCCAGTTCACTGTTCAGTGCATTGGGTCCATCATAGTGCGTAAAGTCTATTTATTAGTGCATAACAATATTAAACTTTTCTTGTAGGTCTCAACGTGGGAGAAAAATAGAGCAGCATTTTTGGAACACAGAGTAGCGCATCCCAAAAATAGTGTAGCGCGTCACCACTTTCTTTTAGCGCATAACAAATATTTTGTAGCGTGTACAGTTTGTTCTATAGCACATCGAAAATAGACAAAAATCAAAATTTTAAAATCTGTAACCAGGAGTAAAAAAAAGTAGACTTTTTGAAGTCCACCAACCATCTAATATTTTCCACTTGTTTTCTTGCAGGATTCTAACAAATTTGTTGCACATGGGAGCTTAAATTTTAAAAATATTAAGATAGTTAGGATTTTCACTAACTTAGTTAAGTTAGTTTAAAATTTTGAACTTCTTCTATTCTTAAAAATTGAACTCACTTGTTTCCTTTGGGCTATAAAAAACACCACAAGTCAGAACATTTCTTGCTTTCATAGGAGAAAACCTATTTTTGGGCTTTAATAAGAACCATACAAACCTTCCTATTTTGCAAAAGTAGCTATAAAAAGAACCTCACCATCCTTTGGTGTATAAAAGGATTCATTTTCAATTTTTTTTTGCAAAGGAACGAACCTCACCTAAAAATTTTATTGCAATCAAAGAGGGAAGTTATTCCCTTTTTGTTTACCGATTTTTCTTTTGTTGACCAAATTGAACCTTTTGCTTCATTGACTCGATTATTTCCTTAGATTAAATAATCACTGATTTGGGGAAATAAAATTAACACCATGCTTTTTTGGAGCAACATCTCCCAATATAGGTTAGCAAATCATTTATCTTGAAAGGCTAAAAAGAAAAATTGTTTTCTTTGTCTCGAAAGTGGAAGGAATATGCTCTCCCCTTAACTAGGTGATAAAAAATCTAGACCACTCTTAAAAGCTTTCTTTATTTCAAGCAAATAAATCCTTTAGCAGGCTTACCTTCCCAAGGAGTTGGAATCAACTCTTAAAGCCATTTATAGCCGGTGTGAAGGGAATGACCTAAGTGGGAAATGGCTTTAACGCCAAGTGTTCCAACTCACTATAATCAAAAGTGGAAAGTGACGAAAGTCCTTTTCAATGGTTGCGTGCAGTGATTAGCCTTCCCCTAGTATCCTTGAGATATGTAAAGCCTTTGTTCTAAAGGTTGGGAAGCCTCCTGAGGGAGTTTATCACTAACAGCCGAATAGGAAGCCTGATTACGAACCATAGAAATAGAAACTTTGAACCGAGTCAATAACCAAACATTTATAACATCATAGTGCAAGGGTGGGGAAGAATCCACCCCCAAGATCACTCACCATATATCTCCCAAGATAACTACTCAATTGTGAAGCAATTAACTTTGAGTTAATTTCTGGCAAAAGGCAAAAAAACGGGCACCCTCTAGGGGGTGACACGACTGTTTGAGCTGACGGAGTATCAAGACTAGTGGGCTATGATGTTATTTATGACCTTTGAATAAAGAGTCTTTCTAAAGTGTATTATTCGTATCCAAACCTATTAAAACATTGGGGATTTGAACACATCCTCATAGAACATACACTTTTTGTTAGATTAGGCAAAATGATTGTCTTCTTTGTGCTATGCTTGCATTTACTACTTCAGAAAATCATACATCAAAGCTGAAAAACTCACAATCAAATCCAAAAATTCCAAAGAAACCAACCAAAGGAAAAATCAGGGCAAATTAGCACGTGGGAACAACTCCTTAGTGCGTAGGGTACTTCTGTTAGCATATCCAAGCATCAAGTTAGTGCGTCTGGTCAAAACAGTAGCGTTTTATCCAAATTCAAAACAGTGTTAAAAAAATAGCGCATCGAGAAAATAGCCTAGCGTGTTGAAGCATCAACTTAGAGCATGAAAGCGAAATTTTAGCACGTAGGGTTTAAAAGTTAGTGCATCACAGGCCCATACTAGCGCATAGCTTTTCAAAAACATATAGAAAACAAAATTTTAACAGTCAAAACTTTAGCACGTGGCTGGGGGCAGCCTAACGCATGTGGTCATTCTTTTAGCATGTGAAGTAAATTTAGTAGTGCATCTTGTCTTTATTTTAGTGTGTGACCGAAAACAAAAGATAGGAGGAAAAATAGTGAGGAATTTTGAAAATTTTGAAAACATCTTTAGAAGCCTCTTTTCATCAGCATCATTTTTCATTAAAGCAGAGTAGTGAAAACAAAACTTTAAAAGCTATTTCTTGAGAAAAGTTTGTGTCAAAACAAATTTTGTAAAAATCCAAAATGGATCGCATGATAAAACATATCTATCTTATCAAAATCCGAAAACTTCATCATGAATATCAAAAGAATCCTTTACCATCTCACGGATTTCATCTCAAAAACACTTGTTTAAAAAAATTTCAGGTTGTCAAATCAAGTTTCCATATCAGGAGACTTTTATCCATATCATTTGACACGCTTTGTCGTGAAGGGGCATCTAAACCTTCACTTTGATAGAGTAAAACTTGAATTTTCAAAAAAAGCTCAATTAAATCCAAAAAAAATCGAAGGAAATCATTGATCACTTATGCATGACTAATCCCCATATTCTAAGAAGAAAGAATCTTTATCATAACATCATGTTGAAGAAACAATAATCTAGCTTTTCCAAATTCATCAAGAGAAACAAGTTTTTATACATCAATCGTCAACTCTTTAAATCTCATCGAGTATTCCTTCATCATGTCAAACGTTATATCCAAAACAAATCCAATGAATTTGACAAAGAGCCTTTAAAGACTAGGGCATATTGTCAAAAATCCACTTTTAATCAAATCATAAACCAGGGAGGAAGGATCAATCCGGCATTCTTGTCCAATGAGTGTATCACTTATAACACACCCTGACCTGAACCACCAACCCTTGAGCAACATATTGAAGAGGATTTTGTCCCCTTCATCACTGAAAGTTTCTACTAAAATGCCTGTTACTCACTCTCAACAAAACCAACAAAGTGAGGCACAAGCAGAGTCCAGTATGAATCGAGAATTGTCAAATCCTTTTGAAGGTACACACCTAGAGGATACTAAAATTTCTGAAGAGCTTCTTCAGGAATGTTAGGAAAGTGCTTCACTCCAAAATCTTGTAGAAAGGCTCATGGAAAATGACAAAGAAAAATATTTGCTCATGCTCACAAGTAAAGGAGTAAAACTCCCTGAAAACCTTGATGCAGATGTGTTTAGAACGCGACCTCAACATTATGAATATTAAGAACAACAACAGGAAAGGGAAGCATGCGACCCTGAACAAGATATCCCTGATCAAAACATACTGGAGCAACATACACCAAGACAATACATTCTCGAGAAAAACATATCGTTCCATACATCGTTTCAACCCAAGATCAATACAAAGGAAGAACCTTTCCCTCAGCAAAACAATGCACCTTTGGTTGCCCTTACACAACAAATGCAAATGTTACAAAGACAAATGCAAGACATGCAACAAGGGACAACAGTGTGGTACTCATTAAATGAGATTTGTCCTTATCCTTTTGATAGAAGATCACACATGATCCCTTTTCCTCCAAATTAAGACATACCTAAATTTGACAAGTATGATGGGAAAAGTGATCCCCATGATCATGTCAGAGAATTCTATACCATGAGTCTTGAATTTGCTCATGATGATAACTATCTGATGAGGTTATTCCCAAGAAGCTTGGGAGGACAAACAATGGAATGGTTATCCAAAATTACGTCACCTGTCAGATCGTTTGATGAATTGGTTAAGAAGTTCATAACACAATATTCCTCTAACATTCATCATGCTATAACCATGCTAGACATTTGCAACACCAAACAAAAGAACAATGAAACATTCATGATATTCCTTCAATGCTGGCGACGTATGGTATCACGATATCCTCGAGATATTCCTGAAAAGGAGAAAATGGAAATCTTCATCGACAACTTGAATGGTGAGATGAGTTACAGGCTCAAACTCCAATGCATACCATCTTTCGCTAAATTGATTGAAAATGACATTCAAGTAGAGGAAGCATGTGTCAAAAAGGGAATGCTCAAATTCTTCAAAGAAGGACCAAATTCATTAAACTACAATAACCAAAACAATAGCAACTTGGACAAATCTTGATTCTGGACTCAAAACAAAAATGAAGACAACAATGAATCACATGATCCAAAATCTAAGCAGACAGTGCTCGCATTATCTAGAAATCCTCAAGCTATGAAAAATCCTAAAGGTGCTAATCCAAACGCTAACACATATGCGCCAAACACCAATCAAGGTCAACCCAACGCAAACAACACCAACGATACTCAAAAGAAAACCATGAATCAAGGACCTAATAACAATTCATGCAGCAACACTAACAATTTCCAAAAGCGTGTCTTCACACCACTAGGGCAATCACTAGAATCGGCATTCAGAGAGCTTCTGGAAAACAAGATTCTCTCTTTCCCTGCAATCAACAACTATGAACCCCAAATCAAACCACCTTGGTGGAATGATTCACACTATTGTGATTCTCATCGTAACAAGGGTCATTAGATGGACGATTGCATGAGATTGAAAAACATTGTTCAAGACATGATTGATCAAGGTGACTTAACGGTAGATGGTCTCAAAACAAATGGTGACCACAGAGCCTTTAAAAATCCTCTTCCAAATTACAACAAAGATGGAGCTTCAACCTCAAATGATACACGTGGAGCTCGTATCAACCACATCTACAATAACACCATCAATCACATATCAACTGAAGACCATCAGGTAAACGTCATCACCATCTGAGACTAGCATGATCATGAATCTGTCAATGTAACAACCCGAACTCATAAATATGTCTTGAAAGGACATACAGCACTGACAACAACTACACCAAGGATCCAATATGATGTAGTCAGCCAACTACGCAAAACTCTGGCTCAGATATCTATACTAGAATTGTTGAAACTATCGCCCAAACACAAAAGCATATTGGAACAAGCACTATTGGAAACAAATGTACCTCAAGATCTGGATGCAGACAGATTTCAAGCCATGGTCGCCCATATGATAAGGCCTCATAATCTCACCTTCTCAGAGCATTATAACACTTCCTTGAGTCATCCGCATAACACTCCTCTCCATATTGAAGTCATCATTTATAAACACCAAGTAAAAAGAGTCTTAATAGATGGAGGAGTTGGACTTAATATATGTACTTTAAAACTTATCCATGCATTAGGCTTCTTGGAGGAGTCTATTGATCCCCATAAAAAGATTACCATAAAGGCTTATGATGATGAGGAAAGGTCATCTAAAGGAACCGTGATGTTACCCATTCAAGTTGGACCAGTACAAAAAGATACTATGTGTCAGGTCTTAGATATAGACCTCACCTACAATATTTTATTGTGTCGACCCTGGATACATGAAATGCAAGCAGTGCCTTCTATGTATCACCAGTGTGTCAAATTTCCTTATAATGGACAAGAGGTCTTTATATCTGCTGATCACAATCCATTTCAACATTGTAATGCAATGGGGACATCCCAGGATAGTTTGGTTCCTCATAATAGGGAACAGCAGAGATCCTCAACATCAGATCTATAGAAGGGAAGGCCCGAATCATTATCTGGAGATTTCAAATAGAAAATGCAAATCAAAGACCAAGGTATGGGAGAATACTCTTTGGAACCCATGTGTTTGGCCAAATTACTGACATCACCTAGATCTCATGGATTGCCCACTCCATCGACACATCAGGTAACTCAGCCCATCACCAAATTTGATGGTACCTTCATCCAATTAGGCACTCTAGCACATGAATCAGAAGAGAAAGACATTCTTAGCTAGTTATACAAAGATGAGGAAGAAGATAACAGAGTAGCTTCTCTGGACATAGTTCTACCGACACACCTATATGGAAAGGGCTACCTAATCATACAACAAATGGGATATGATGGTAAAGGACCTATTGGAAAATGCAAAGAAGGAGTCACTGAACCCATAGATCTTCCTTCACAGCCCAGAAGAGACAAAATAGGATTGGGTTGTAAACTCACTTTCCTATTAAGAAACACACCACACATAACTCCAAAACCTCAATGGAAAGCAAAGAAGAAGTACAAAGAAGAATCCTGGCAAGAAGCATTATTTGAGTCAGTAGAAACAATCTGCAAGGCATGTGAACGTCAAGAACAAAAGCTACATTAGGAAAAGCTTCTAAGCCACAAAAAGGCCATATCTGCAATAGTAGCTCATATTCAGACACCAATATATCAAAAACCAAAAGAAACATCTCCCGATACCATTGTTCCTCCCTAAGGAGGCACAGTCTATGAACAAATATAGAAAGTAGAAGTAGGATCTAACACCGACTCAACAAAAACTATCAAACTAGTATCCATCATCAAAGATCTATTTTCACCATACAACATACCTGTTTACAGCACTGATAGAATTTGGGACAATGCCTCAAAAACTGATTCCAATGAATATGAATGGGGTACATCCTCAAATGCTACTGTAGATATCACAAACAATACTGGTACCATATCCCTTTCTCAGGAAGAATGTAATGCAAACGATAAACCTCTTGAATTTGGACTGTAGAATATCTATGACACCAAGGAAAGCGAACAAAAACATTATGAACAAGTCTATACGAAAGATAATACCATCAAAGACCTCAATGAAATCCTTGGCTTCTTTACCAAAACCAATCATGATGAAACCTTTGTCTTGACACTTACAGTAGCAAAACTTGATCCACCGAATGATTCCTTACTGCTTGTCTTTCCTGACCTCATTGACTGGGACGAACCTGAAATACATGATATACCCATTTTCCCAAATGATGATTCTATCATCCACTACCTATTTACCGTTAACCTAGAAATAGGCTCCACCAGTGAACAAAGTCATGATGTCTACAAACCAAAGAGTGCCAAGTCTCTCAGTCACAAAAATAAACCAAATAAAAGATCTCATGTTGAAAACCAGTCAATGGTAGCTCTAGATCACAAAAAAGTCAAAATAAAGGATGCATCTGAGGGTGAAATTTTTTTTAAGGCACCTAAAGATGGGAGACTTGACACTCTTCCAGAACACTTTCATGAGCAATCACCCATATTGATTGAGCCCACTTAATCAATCAACATTGGTACCATAGAAGTAGTCAAAACCGTACACCTTGCAAAATCTCTGATAGAGGAGGAAAGATCAACTTTTATCATCTTTTTTAAAGAAAAGCAAATTATCTTTGCTTGGTCATATGTCAATATGCTCGAAGTTGATCCACACTTAATCATGCATCACTTATCCATCTCTCCAGGAGTGAAGCCAGTCAAACAAAAGATACGAAAGATGAATCCACAGGTGGCACTCATGGTCAAGGCTGAACTAAAGAAATTATTAGATGTCAGATTCATCTGACCCATCAACTATGCAGAATGGATCTCCAACATAGTGCCAATATCAAAACCAGATGGCAGTATCAGAATCTACACTGATTTTAGAGATGTTAACAAAGCCTATCCAAAAGAGGACTTTCCTTTACCCAGCATCGACATAATTGTAGACCTCACAGTGGGCCATGCAATGCTCTCACTAATGGACGGTTTATTAGGCTATAATCATATCAAAATAACCTCAGAAGATCAAGATAAAATAGCGTTCACCTATCCTTGGGGAACGTACTGTTGGAATGTTATGCCTTTTGGCTTAAAAAATGCCAGGGCTACTTATCAAAGAGAAATGACAACAATCTTTCATGACATGATGCACACATTCATGGAAGACTACATGGATGATCTACTAGCTAAATCATTCACCAGAATAGAACATCTCGGCATCCTAACAAAAATCTTTGATCGATTGGAGAAATTCCAAGTTCGGCTCAACCCTAAGAAGTGTGTCTTCGAGGTTACATTAGGAAAGTTACTAGGCTACATTGTCTCAACTAAAGGTATTGAAGTGGATCTAGCAAAGGTACAAGCCATTATGGAAATGCTACCACCAAAGAATATCAGTCAACTCAGATCTCTACAAGGATGACTTCAATCAACCAGGAAATTCGTCGCTCAACTAGCTGATAAAAGTCTACCATTCAATCATTTGATCCATAAGAATGTACCTTTCAGATGGGAGACCAAGTGTGCAGAATATTTTTATCAAATCAAACAATATCTGATGAACCCACCAGTTCTAGTACCACTAGTCGCAGGAAAGCCCCTTATTCTATACATTTCAACAATAGAAATATCACTGGGGGCACTATTAGCACAAGAAGATCAACAAGGAAAGGGATGAGCCATCTACTACATCAGCAGGACATTGAATGGCTATGAACTCAACTACACATTCATTAAGAAGGTTTCTCTAATAGTAGTCTTCGCCTCTCAAAATTTCTAACATTATATGCTAGCACACACAATTAAGCTAGTAGCAAAAATTGATCCTCTCAAATATCTACTCAGCAAGGCAGGTCTTACTAGCCGATTGGCTAAAAGGGTCATGATTCTCAGTGAATTTGACATCCAATATACAAAACGAAGGGCCATCAAAGGACAAGCAATTGTAGATCAGCTAGCTGAAGCACCACTACTAGGAAAACAAACTATGGAGATTGAATTTCCGGACAGGGACGTTCTTGCTCTTTCTACCACATAATGGACTCTATACTTTGATGGATCCTATACTCAGCATGGTTCAGGTGTTGGCATTCTATTCATCACTCCTGAAGGGCACACTATACCAAGATCATATAGGCTAATGTTCCCATGCACAAATAATGTGGCTGAATATGAGGCATTGGTTATAGGCATCAAAATGGCAAAAGAATGGAAAATCACAGAGTTATTGATCTATGGAGATTCACAACTAGTCATCAATCAAATCAACAATGACTATCAGACAAAGGATGACAAGCTACTACCCTACAAACGAATGGTGGATGACTTCAAATAGTATTTTGTACACATCACCTTTGAGCAGATACCAAGGTTGAACAACAAAGCAGTCGATGCCATGGCTACTATCGCTTCATTACTACAAATTTCAGAGCAACAAAGTCGTTATGAGTTCTTGGTAGAGCAATTGTTCTCCCCAGCCTATGACCACTTTGAATCCCATGTTGTCTATGCCTTAACCAGTTCAAATTTACCTTTATATGGACTAATATATGATTATTTAAATAATAACATCCTACCCATTGAATTATCCCAGAACCAAAAATGTAATTTTATCCAACAAGCCGCCCATTATACCCTTACTGTTGATACTTTGTACCGTCAAGGTCTAGTTGGTACTCTTCTTCATTGCCTTGATCGTAATGATTCTGATTCTGCTTTACACAAGCTTCATGAAAGTATTTGTGGAACACATTCAAGTGGGACTACTCTTACCAAAAAGCTTCTAAGGATGGGATACTACTGGCCTACAATGAAGAAAGATTCTGACCACTTCTCCAAGAAGTGTCCTAAATGTCAGATCCATGGCAATCTGATACATGCACCAACATAGGAACTGCAGCCATTTACAACATCCTGGCCCTTTTGTCAGTGAGGATTAGACTTGGTTGGCAAAATTCATCCATCATCTTCAAATGGATACAAGTTCATTATAACTGCAATAGAATACTTTACCAAGTGGATAGAAGTAGTCCCAATGACCACAGTAACTAGAAAGCAAATTGCGTCTTTTATCCTAAACTATCTGATCTGTAGATATGGTATTCCAAGTTCCATCATCACCGATAATGGACGACCATTCAAAAACCAAGATGTCTGAGAACTATGTGAACAATTCAAAATACAACATCGGTTCTCTACACCATACTACCCCTAGGGAAATGGTCAAGCAGAAGCATCCAACAAAATAATATTGAAGATTCTCAAGAAAACAGTAAATGATGTAGGCAAAGATTGGCATATCCAACTCAATCTAGCATTTTGGGCTAATAGAACCAGCATCCGTACACCTACAGGAGCAACACCTTTCTCATTAGTCTATGGATCAGAAGCTATTTTCCCGTTGGAGGTAGAAATTCCATCTCTCAGAGTCTCTCTAAAAGGATTAATCCCAGATGAAGAATATCGGGTCAACCGACTGCAAGAACTGGAACTATTAGATGAAAGACGTCAGCATGCTTACACTCATCTCAAAGCATATTAGCAACGCATGTGCAGAAGCTACAATCACAAGCTCATCCCTTGAAACTTCAAGGTTGGTGACCTAGTCCTCAAAGAAAATCCAAGAAATCAACAAGATTGAGAAAAGAAAGGGAAGTTTGAACCTAACTGGTTGGGTCCCTATGTCATCATATCAGTCTATGGATCAGGTGCCTATCAGCTCACAACCTCAGAAGGAGATATGCTTGAAGAACCAACTAATAGCATTCATCTAAAGAAATACTACACTTGAGTAGTCTAATGCATAGAAAAGGCAAAAACAAGCAAAAAAATCAAAAAATCAAGAAAAAGAAAATGAAAAGGTACAATAAAAGCAACTGGTGAAAATCTGGTAACATGCGCTATTATGAAAGAACAACTCCTCCATCTAAATCTACAAACTTGCAGTAAAGTACTATTGGCCATCACCCGACACTTAGCAAATATCCATTCAGGACATACTTAGCATAGTCACTATCCTGGTCTATCCATAGATATCCTCTTACCACATTCCACCATGGCTTGGAAATCACTGTACATATTCACATCAAGAGGCACACTCAGCTAGGGGCAATAAATCGTCAAAACTTGCAACACATTCAAGACATCAAGACTCTTTGCCAAACTTAGAAACATCACATCCAACGACCACAACTACACTTCATCACAAAACAAAACAAAACAAAGAACCATAGAAATGCCAAAGATGGATGATTTTCTGAAGTACTAAATATTGCATTATTGCATAAAGTCTTGACTATTTTTGCATTTAAACTTTTTACATTATTGGATTCTTTGCATTTTCTCACTAAAATGCTTCAAAGCTAGAGATCATGGGGAAACTCCAATATTTTCTTAGTCTTCTATCTGGGAAGCGATCATTTGTACTATGTAAATACTTATCTTGAGACATGATACATTGAGTATCACTGAAGACATGATGCCACTTTACGCATACAAATGGTTTAATCTTGTTTGTTTATACGCAATCCGCACTCTAGTCATCCTAGTTCAATTATACCTTGACGCTTGTGCTATCTTGCAAAATCAAACATCATGTAAATTTTTCTCAGGTCATTATGGTTCAATTATACCATTATGCTTATATAAATTTTCAACATATCCCAAACAAATCAATGCTCAATGATGATACTTATCTCAAAAGAAAATAACATATGGTTATATCAGGATGGCAAATGCAGAATGAGGATGCTCTAAAAACATAGTTGCATATCATTTTAACATAGTTGCATATCATTTTAACATAGTTGCATATCATTTTAAAGTAGTTGCACATCATTTTAAAGTAGTTGCATATCATTTTAACATAGTTGCATATCATTTTGCACATCATTATCATTATCATACATCTCATTTTCAAGATACATCTCACATCATTATCATTATCATACATCTCATTTTCAAGATACATCTCACAGAATATCAAAGAATACATCATACATTTACATCATGCATCATATCATCTATCTAAACATTGCATCATCATAAAGTAGAGAAAGAACACATAGAACATGCATCCATATAACACATCACATGATCAAAGAAAATGGTGCCATCTATATATCTCAAAAATGATCCAAATGTACAAAATCTATCATGTCTATGCCCAGTACAAGCAAAACAATGATCTAAAAATACAATAGAGACATAGTCTCTCAGGTATGACTATCTCCTGAGGGGGATGGTCTCGTAGCTGATGTCCCAGCTCTTGGATCTCCAGGAGGATCCTATCTCAACGGCCCCATCACACCTCTACTCTCTGACTGTGTCCCAGTCTCTCAAGATCAACTCGATCTCGCCTACATGAAGCTCTGTACTCTGTGCTCCCTGGGCATGGCATCCTCATAATGGCATCTATAATACTGCACCTCCCTCACTCTCGAGGACCGCTCCCTCATGATATCCCTCATCGGGCCCCCTACTACTGCTCTCTGAATACTAGTTGCCAACTCCTCTGCCTGACCCCACCACTATATCTTTGTGTCTCTCTCTAGCGTCAGCTGAGTGATTTGATGCTACTATGCTAATACCTATGCCTATAGCTACTGAACTATCAACTACAAGGTCCTGATCTGTGTGTCCTCCAAATGTGTCGAGACTCAAACCCGTAGGGGCACCTATGAAGGGGTACCCCTTATCCCTCTGCCTATCCTAGGTGTTGGTGGAGGTAACTCATCAGTCCTCCTCCTCTATGCTGGTCACCTCCACTCATCCATCCCTCCCACCACTGCCATCACCTCTCCCACTCTCCCCTCCTCCCCTGCTCCAATAGCTAGCCCTCCTCTCCCCCTATCCATCACAGCTCATCGAACTACTCTCTCCACTCAACCTCCCTCATCCCTACCCCTATCTCTTCTCCTCCCCTGATATCCTCTCCCCCGTCATCCACCTCCACCTCCATCATCCCCATCATCGCTATCTCCCCCAACATCCTCCTCATCATCGTCAAAGGTTAGCTGCATCTCCTCAAGATCTGATATCCTGGCAACAGCACGCACTGCGAACAAACCTGCGAACTCATGGGTCATCCCTGTGTCAAGTACCTCAAGAGCATAGTCCCATATCTGAGCTGCTAAGCTTGAGAAATCCTCTACAGTTGCCCTGCTATCAATAGTGGGACCCCAATCAGGTACATCTTGTCTACACCATGCATACAAGCAGGTCCCCTACGGTATACCCTACTGCCGACCATATTGCCTTAGCACCCTGCCCACCTGGAATCTCTCTATCACAAAGGGCATCTGCCCTATCAGAAACTAGCTCATAAATACAAATGGCATCTCCAGCCCATCCTCTTCCTAGACCTCGCAATCAATATACAGTCACCAAACAATTGTATCTATGTCATCCAGGACCCTCCTCCAATGCTCCAGTTTTCCCAGCTTACACTGGACAACTAGACCCCTATAACCATAAGCATATGCCCGCCCAGCAGGCCTGTCTCTGTCTACCAGTGGTCTCACTGCTGGAATGTGCTCCCAACACCATGCCTATAAAAGTGTCATGCTAGTTGACAAACTACCTTAACCTAGATACACCACCTCATGCAGGTCCCTGTACAGGTGGGCTAACATGGTTGATCCCCAAGTGAACCTGCGGCCCTGGGTCACCATCTCCTCCAGAACTAATCCCCAACCCATAGAGAATCCCTTTGACCTGCGATCATGACAAAGGAATCCACTGATGAACCCTGCTAGTACTGATGGGAGGGGGGCATAATCTAAATCCAAGAAGTCCTGCCATGGGATCTCATACTCGCATACCATCTCATCATGAAAAATGCACCGCAGCGCCTCAATACCACCCTCCTCTATCTTCTCATAGGGCAATAAAGCACCTGCTACTAGAATCCATAAAATCTTATAACAGTCCTCTAGAGTGACTGTCATCTCACTGGTAGCAAAGTGAAAGGTGTTCGTACCACTATGCCACCTCTCAGCAAGCATTGTCAGTAGACCCCAGTTCACAGTGAACCGAGGCATGTCTAGCAAGGATGATAGGCCACATCTCTCTATCACATCTAGGTCAGCCTGTGCCAACCGTGGTATCAGTGCCCAAGGTCTTGGAAACTGCTCCTGCGATTGCAACACTCCCAATCGCTCCTGTCAAAATGCAAAATGAGTCTAATATTAGTTTCCACATCCAAACAAAGATATCAAAATCAAAATCATATCAAAAGCATGAAACAATTTGCTCATCTAATCAAGTTCCACATCATATCATATCAACTTGTAATACAACTCAAGTTTTCAAAAACCATATCAAAACTTGTAAAACAACTCAAGTCTCCACATCACATAAACTTGTAAAACAAATCAAGTTTCCCACCCATATCAAAACTTGTAAAACAACTCAAGTTTCCAACCCATATTAGCTTGTAACACAAATTAGGCTCCACACATTGAACTTGAAATAGTGCAAAAACAAATCATGCTTCAATCAAAATAACACATTTATATCTACATCAATAACTTGAAACAAATCACAACTTAAATCAAGTTATATCAACACTCATATTGGACACATTTTCAAAAACATGATAAAAAACCTAAGCAAGTGACAAAAATCCATCCCCCAGGCAAAACTGACCTTTTCCTAGGTAATTTTTTCACATTCAAAAATTACTAACTCTTGCAAAACCCGGCTCATGTGCTACAAAAACTTGGCTATGTGCTAAAATGCACCCATGCGCTACGTTGTTTTCTCCATGAGCTATTATGTCTACCCTATGCGCTATTCTTTTTCCTCCATGCACCACCCTACTTACCCTATGTGCTAAAACCAACTTATGCGCTAAACTATCCCATGCCAGCGCTACCTATTTGACCCCATGCGCTAAGTCTAACCTACATGCTAAATCCCCCTACCCGTGCAACCCCCTGTGACCCCGATGTGCTAGGTCTAACCTATGCGCTACCCTATGTTCATCATGCGCTACTCTCGGACCATGCACTAGCCTAAAAATTTTATGCGCTACCCTATTAAATTTTGGATGCTACCCTACAATTTATACCCTATACGCTACCTAATTTATTGCATGCGCTAAAATACGACTTCTACGCGCTAAACCGTTAAAATCAAATTTCAAAAATAAAAAACAAACCAAAAATGGTCAAATAAAAGATCAAAAAAGTGTCAAAAGCATTGACTTACTAGTGGTCCATATGTGGCAGGTCTCTGATACCTCCGAACACGCTCAAAATGATGCCTAGAATAAGGAATGGGCATTTTTGACTTCTCTCCAAAATCTCTTTCTCAAAAGTCAACAAAACACAAATGAAACAAATCAAAGCACTTTTCTCCTTTTATAGGAGAAAAATGAAATTAGGGTTAAGGCAATGAGCACGTAATTTGCTCACAGTCTCTCTCCTACCCTAAAACACATCAATTATTGGGAGATGAATCAATTTCAACGTTTCACCTAGCCAAAATCTTGTGCTGCAAACGCAAATCATCAAATCAAATCAAATTTTTCAAAATATTGATTCATCTCCCGAGGGGGCATTATCACCATCATTTATTAAATCTGGGGCATCACACATCAAATCTAGGGCATGAAATAAAAATCATAAAAATCATAAACAAAATCAATCATAAAATCGCAACGACGCATCATTTTTTTTGAAATAATATGTGCACACATGTCACTTCAAAGAGGGGCAAAATGTAGATGTATAAAAATGACCATATTCCTAAATGAATATTTTATGTTCATTTCTCTATTTGATTAAATCCAATTTAATTAAATTACCTGCATTCCTCTATTTAATTAAGTAAATTACTCAATTAAATTCACTATACCATTTAATAGGATAAATTCATTTTATTTAATTAAAGACCCTGTCCACTTTTTAATTAAATTCAAATTTAATTAAAATAGTTATCCTAAATTAAATAAATCTAATTTATTTAATTGCAACCAAATTGAATTAAAGTCAATTAAAACTTATTTTCCCTCACCCACTTCCAAAATCCTACATCTCCCACTTGCATCCTAACCCTCTTTCTAACCTCTTCTAGATTCTTCTAATCCTGATTAATTAACTCAAACCCATCCATTATCCCTTTTCCCTAAATTTGAGGAGGTCACTTCTCAAATTTGGAGTAAAGTCTTCAAAATGCATTAAAGCCTTTATCCATTCAACAAGCTAACTTGTTGAATGCCCCCAAATTTGGAAGGACTCTTACAAAGTTATCCCCAAAGTCTTCATAACCATTAATGGTTAACTCAAACCCTCTTACATGGTTAAAGAATTTCTATAAACTCAACCTTCATCTAACCCAAGGGTCTCATCAAGCATTTATTTCTTTGACCATGGTTATCCTTAAACCTTTACACAAGAGTTTATCCTTTGGGTAAAAGCTTTATCCAATGGATAACCTTAACCTAACCTTAACCCTTACCTCCCAGGGTAACCATGAGGTCTTCTCAAGCATTTAATGCTTCTTACACCTCCTCTCAACCAACCTTATGTTGACATTTGTCACCATTTCATTGGTGCAAATTGCAAACATGGATTCCCAACTTTCAAACTTGGCTCTTAATTATCTCTTTCAATCCTAGCCATCCATTGCCCTGTTTTTCCTATAAATAGAGCTCTCATTCCTCCATTTTTCATAGATCCAAGTCTTTAGCATCTCACTTATACTCAAATCCATTCAAGCTTTCATATTTTATATGCTCATCATTTAGCTTCTCTTTAAAATAGAAATTAATCTAAATATGCTAATTTAGAGTATGTTCCTTATCATATAGCTTAAATCATGAACTAATATAGCATGCTAGGATAGTATTGTTTACTAATCTTGTCCTCTTATAACTAGTTTATTGCATTTGTAGCATCATGCATAGCTTAGGATGCATCACATATTAAAATCAACAAAAGCATCCCTCATTCTTACATTTGCCATCCCTAAACCATTTTGCTCAGTGATCTGAGAGCAAAAACATTGGTTTGAGGGACCGTGTAAGATAGAGAACCATGGAACCATCTTTGGGAAGCTAAGCCATGCTTCATGACTCCGTAGCTTGCACCAAGAAGTGCTGTGGGTGTGTGAGCAAGGCTCCATAGAGCTCAGTTTTTCACATATTGAGTTCTATTGGCCCGCTTTTCCCACATACAAGTCTTACAGATAGCATCATCGGCTATCGATAATACAAGATTTCTCCATTGCTGCTAGTGTGTATTCTACCAATGGACTTCATCGATGTATTCTATCCCGATCACATGCTTCTACTTGTGTTTTACCATCGGCTTAACTTTTGCCAATATTTCAGACCGATGAACATTTCCAACTGGCTATGGGATTTCTTTTGCTTTGTTGGATTAATTTTATTTTTTTAACTATACCCCATGTTCGTCAAAATTCAGACGTGTTGAAATTTCACGTCGGCATCCCGATGAACATGGATTTTACCAATTGATCAGCATATGCTGGTCCGATGATTTTCACAACCCCTTGATTTCTTCTTACTCATTGGGATAACAAAAGTCAATGACCTCTCTTCCTATTGATTGGTGCGAGTTATCCCGCTAGTCTCATCGGGTATCGGGATAGCTTAAAATGTGTCTAGGTGATGGGCATAATTTTGTCAATGTCTTTTCCCTTGGTGTAGCTCCTCTTGATACATTATGTCTCCTCAGCATAAGCTTTGACCCTTTATCATTGTAACCTTTGCTGATGTGTTTTACTTTTGCCAGTGTCTAGCGGGATAAGTCTTACCGATAGCATCATCAGCTATCGGCAATACAATATTTCTCCATTGCCACTAGTGTGCATTCTACCCATGGACTTCATCGGTATATTCTATCCTGATCACATGCTTCTACTTGTGTGTTACCATTGGGTTGACTTTTTCTTATAGTTCAGATTTCATATTTGACATCAGAATTTCGACGAACACGTGGTATTTTTAAAAAAAAAAGTAATTACGCACCATCATTATATGCGGGCTCAGGGTGCGAAAATTAGGAGGAAGTGGGCATAAATGCTACAGATAGATGCTTGGCAGCAAATGTACAAGAGGTTGGTCCTTTCGTTCTTGTCATCAAGATTTTTTGCATGTTCCTTTGGTTTCTTTGTATTCTCTAGTTCACTTTATTTCCAGCTATAACAAGCTTTAATTCCTGGTAAATGGCCCCATATAATAGTAGGCCCTTTTCTTTTAGTTTGAATGAATTAGAATTTAATTTCAGTTTGAATGAATTGGAATTTAATTTGAATGAAATGGCCCTATAGTTCAATGGCCTTTGCTTTTCAGGTTGGCTAAATCTTTTAAGTTTACTTTTGGTTTTTTCATTTGTCCGAAAAAATTCCATAAAAAGAGGTTCCTAATGCTTCCCTTTATAATAGTAGGGGCATGAAATTGTATTTTGTCTATATTCCTATAGCAAGAATAGATTGCATGAGATTGTATTCTGTCTATATTCCTATAGCAATAATAGATGGGCATATCCCTTGCCCAAATGGCGAAATGTCCAGATAATATATACCTATAGAAAGAACACAAACAGTAAGAAGGGGGGGAGCCCAAGAAGAGAGAAGAGAAGTGGAGATCCATGGTATATAAGTGGGTTACCTCTATAGCTTCTTCCCCAACCGCCCCCTCCTTGTGTAGGGATAGAAAAGTCAAGTGACTTGGAGCTGCCCCTACTGGGGCCTCAGTTCCCCACTACATGAATCTTGAGTTATTCCATTAAGAAAAATGTGAGCAAATTATTAACTCAAATTCCTGTGACCAAATTTTTAGCTCGAATTAGCTTGAATTCCCTTGCCTAATAGTAGGGCATTAGCAACTTGTTCACTTTGTTTAATGGTATCCACTTTGGCAAAATATGGATCCTCAACCTCCTTAACTTCTCCATTCTATGGCTTCTAGTTATAAAGATAAGTCAGCTCATAGCTTCTAGAGGGTTCAACAATTCTCTGTGACTGTAAACCCTTCCAACCCTCAAAATAGCTCTTTGTATGGAAGCAAATTTTCTATTATTATCTAGGATTCTACGGGCAGTTGCTTGTACAATTTTCACCACCGAAAGGGTCTCTTCATTTTCTCTAGTTAGTAGATAAAATTCCTCATCCTGGGATGGCTCTTTATATGGTGTTCGCCAGTCCTTAAATCCATGTACCAATTCAATCTTTATGTCAACAAGACTTTCCCATTTTTTATTGGATGTCTGTTGTTCCACACTTCTAGCATATTCATCAATATCAAGGGCCTTTAACACATGGGGATATTTTTGACACGTTCAATTGCCATTTCTTGTGTTTCCTCATCCATGTCATCTATATCATGTCTTGCATCTTCATAGTATACATCCTCAGCCATTTCCTTGGCTAGTTCATATGACTCTAGATGAATTCTAATATCATCCAATGGATCCATAACATGGTTCCTAGAAGTTGTTTGCCATGTCCCTCTAACCCTTAAAAAACTAGCAGCATTTATAAAGACAAGTCACTTCATAGCTTCTAGAGGGTTCAACAATTCTCTGCGACTGTAAACCCTTCTCGCCCTCAAAATAGTCCTTTGTATGGAAGCAGCTTTTCTATGTCCAAGGCTAGCTACAAATTACATATTTTATTTGTTAGTTGCGTATTTTTTAATGGGTTAATATAAATCTAGGTATTGTATAGAACTTTAAAAGAATTGATGGAGTAACTGTAAAAGCTCCATCAATTTAGTAGCTTTATAGAACTTCATGTATAGAATTGATGGAAACACTCCATCAATTCAGTAACTTTATAGTAACTTTATAGTGGAATTCATAGATTTCATTTCCTTTTGTTACTACATGATGGGCTTGACCCTCATGGGAGCCATATTTGTCCCCACATATAGCACTCATGTTCATGTATTAAGCAAACTTTGTAATTGATGCATATTTTACTGTTTTATCCTTCAAGTCTTTCATTAATGAACTTCAACAACAATGATCAAATAAACCATTTTTCTCAAGTTGAATGGAACCTTTTATACCAATGCATCTATGTTTTCCTACCCTCATGGATCAAGACTTGACATAAGCTAAACAATCTTCTTTATGTCATAGAATTTCTCCGAAGTGCCTTTGGCATGCTTTAGATGTGTCAATATTAACTAGATTGAATATATTTTTAAAGTCTCTTAACACATTCCATGATAAGAAAATGACTCATTTGGATTAAGGATTACTTTCCTAAACCATTCCTTCATATTCAACAATCCCTTTCCATGCCCACCTCATAATTCATATCCACGTTGGTTGTAATGAGTGTTTTAAACCAACAATCAATGAATCATAGGATAGAAGAAAACTCGTTATACACAAGGATAAGTATTTCAATTACTGATTCTTAAGCATCCATTGTGATTAAACATCACATATCATAAGCCTTTTTAACAATCACTAGGGTTGTACATAATATTCAATCATATCATAGGATATAAATTATCAATAATTATAAAGAAAGAGAAAGCCAACTATATAAGCTCAACAAGCCCCCATACAAAAGTTATACTTTGTAGAAAATAAAAAATATATGTTGACATAGCATATATATTGTATATATTAACTATATGTTGACATAGCATATATATTAACTATGTATTTCAAATTTTGACCGTGCATGCGCGTAGGAGAATGACATAGCATACTACACCGAGATGCTAACTGAATAGTTGCACCAAGAACCACTGCATATAGTCCATGACTGGAGAGTTGTGAGACTTCACTGGATGAGTGTTGCAAGGCCATTGAGTTGAGGAGGAAGACTAGGAACCATTTGGCAAGAGGAAAGCTAGAGTGAGATGTGAGGGCACTCAGAAAGGGAAAATCGACCAAGGGACAATGATTGTAAGTGATTTTCCCCATATTTAGAAATTACACTCAAAACATTCCACAAATCAATCCTTAAAACCAATTTTGTTTTTGTTTTTTATTGGTAATGGGTCGAGGCCGATAAGGTGTACATACCCTACCCCCTTGTGAGATTTGAACTTGTGACCTCTCTTTCAAGAGCACAAGTTCTCCTCCACTAGGCCAACTCAAGCTCTACCCTTAAAACCAATTGTTAAACCTTCCAAAGCCTAACCATAATTTATTGAATACACCTAGGGCTTTAGTCATAATAACAAAGCTACAAACATCATCCAAAACGTTTAAGTTGCATCAAAAAAACTTGTACTGCTCTACTTGATCTTGAAGCACAACAGCATTTCATCCTCACACAATGAAGATATCATGTCCTTTTGCCTTTTCAGCAAACTTGCTATCTTGACAAATTTTTAAATCTTTGAGCTCATATTTGTTACAATAATGTTATTAATTATCTTTCTATCGGAGGAGAAGTAATTTTTCTGGTATAAAATATGCTTTTTTTAATCAATAATTGGTATTTATATTATTTAATAAGAAAATGAGTACATTTGAACCAGAGAAAAGTGGTTTCATAAAACCACTAGTCAGCCCTACCACCCAAAAATAACTTCTACAAAACCGCCTATTCAGACTAGATGCGAAAACCCCCATGGAATATATAAAAAAAACCCATATCCACACACCCAGTAATACAAAATTAGTGTCCATGACACTAGCTTGAATTTACAGAGTTGGGGAATAAGTCCCAGACACCAAAGACATGAAACAATATTTTATCAAAGCAGGAGCTAGACCCAAAAAAATACAATTCAAACCAAGAACAACAATTAACCCATAAGTGGCTCATACGTGAGAGGGACATCATTGCTTGTGCCATCCTCTCCCTTGGTCATAGCTCCCAACCCACCTCCGCTCTAGCCACCTCATACAAAGCCCGCTGAATCTCCTTCATCCTCATCAAATTAGCAAAGGTTTTGAATGCTTCCCACCCACGACGAGCCAGGTCCCTACAATAGCCTTCAATCCATCCTCCTGCCATTGGATAAAAGGTAATGGTGCACCTAGTACATCTAGGCAAAGGTCCTAATGACCACACCTAGAATTGCTCATTCATAGATATCGTCCAAATTCAACAGGTAATCTAAATCAATCAAAGTTCTCATAGCCCTCTTCACCTTCTCCACCTATTCCTCAAATTCCAACCCCCAAGCAGCAATCAAAGAGTACACTTCCATGTTACTCTGATATCGATGGCTCACATGGACAAAATCTTCCCCAAGTAGCATTTTAACTACTTCATATAGATGATGGTCTTTGAAAAGGAAAAGACCTTTCATCCTCCTATCTGTTATCTCACCCAAAAATGTCATCAATTTCTTATCAGTCAAGAATGTGAAATTTTCTTCCATTATGCACTGACCAAAACCAACCTACACTTGCATCTTTGAGCAAGAAAACAAAATTGATGGCCACAAAAAATCCCAACGCTTTAAATGCATTAACATCGGTCATTGGAATTAAATGCTTTAAATGCATTAACACATGAAACATCATTCCTCGCATCTACCAAACTATGTGCACTATCATTCTACATGGGTTGGCACTGAATACACATTAATATATTAGAAATAATAATAATAGTATGGGTGGCTAAAAGAAGTTGTGTCCCACTTTTGGGCAAAAAGTGGAAGTGTTTTCTCTGTTTTTCAAATTTTCTATCGATTGATGTCAAAATTTGATGCACTTAGAGATTGACTCTCAAAACACTTCAGTAATAGAAAATGTAGTCCTCAGAGTCTACTTTACAAATATGTAATTTATTTTAACACCCACATGGTAGAAATCACTTTTTAGTAGGCATGTTTAAAAACTAGTTTTTCAAAATGCATGTTTCAGGACCATACCACACATGTGTACGACCACCCTTTTTTGATGCAAATAAATGAATTTTTGTGAATCCTTCTGGGAAACGATACCTAAGACACCGAATATTGATGAAAATATTTTTTCTTATTTTTTTATTGAATATATTTTTTTTAATTAATTTTTAACTGACAATAAAGTATATTTTCAAAACATCAGGTGTACAACCACCATAATTTGATGAAAATTGTATATTTTTCAATTTTCTTTTTTTTAAATATTCAAAATAACTGTATGTAGATCGATTTCATATAATTTATTTTTCTAAAATCCTAAAAACAAAAAAGTTATTAAAGTTTTAGTGTACCTTGGTATTTTAGGTTTAGGTTCCACTTTTGATTAATAAATAATACAAAAATAATAAAAAATAATCTTATCACTATGAAATTTACATTTATGAAATCAAGATGCTGAAAACTCTAATGGGTTTTTGTTTTGTCAAAAAATTCAATCAAAAAGGCCCTAAAAAAATTAGGCTAAGGTAGAAATCTGATGTCGCTTTACCTTAGTCATTTTTTTGGAGGTCCTAGCATAGGCTTGGTGGGACCAAGCCTATCCCGAAGCAAAAAACAATTCTAAGGGTTGTTTCCCGCCCCTAATTTTAACAAACAGGCACTTGTTTTTTAAATTCAAAAAATGGGCGCCCGTTTCGCTTTGTATCGTTGAAAGCGAAACGGGTGCCCATTTCTGAAAAGATCCATTGGACCAGAATCTAGCCCACAAGCACAAATCCCAATGATTGAATAATTTTTCAATCATTGCCTGATAGGTATGATCTGCAAAGAGAATGTTTTGATTAATCATTCTCTTCTTTTTTCTTATTGTCGATTTGGTAAGGAGATCGATTCGAATTCAAAATTTGGTGCAGCCATGGGAACAAATCAATGCAGGAAGAGGCAAAGGAAGGTTCTAACAATTGAGGAGATTGCAGCAGATAGGGAGAAGGAGGCAATACATCAATGAAACAGAAGATCAAGAATGAGACAAGGCGCTTCAAGTTCCACAATCATTTTAGAAGAGGAGAACATCAATGAGAGCATAAATGCTGACGAAGGAAACACAATAGAACCATTTAATTTAGGTGCATCTTCTAATCCATTATTGGATACATGTATGTCTTCACAACCTTGTATTTTTTCTCATGAAGAAATTGGTGATTTAGTAGAAGCAGGTTACTTATTAAATCAAACACCAATTGAAAATCAAAACCCAAATGAAATTAGAACTCAAGTTGAAACTGAAATTGAAATCCAAATTGAAACCCCAAATGAAACTAGATCACAACTTGAAACTGAAATTGAAACCAAATTTGAAACTCCAAATGAAATTGAAAATCCACTTGCAACTAAAACCAATAATGGGTATGTAGACATGGAAACACCAAATGAAAATGAAACATGTTTGAATGATAATCAAACAAATGAAAATTTTGAAATTAAAAGTGATGTACTAGACAACCTTCTTGGCTTGGTTTCATGGAGACAGATTATGACACATGCAAATAGATTGTTTAGACATTTTTTTTATAATAAGAAATTTGGGTTTCAATGTCAATTAATGGTACAACAAATTAAAATGACTAAAATGCGAAAAGTGATGAAGAAGTTAGGCTTTTATGTCAAACCCAAGAAGAAGGATGAGTCTTTAAAACAAGTTGTATCGACTGTTACTAGTGCTTTTGATACAATCAAAAAGAAAGTCATTCTAAAGATAAAAATGTTGCATGATGGGCAATAAAAACAACTTTAGTAAGCCAAACAACTTCTAATTAAAGAATGATGAGTAACATAAGTGGATATCTTAATATTCATCGTAAAACTTTGTCAAGAGCTGTAAAAAGAAGAGTTAATTTTGAAAGTGATCTGACAAACAAATTGTGGACTTTTAGTGGTAGACTACCAAGGTCTGATATGAAACTTACTGGTGAAGTCAAAAATTTGATCAAAAAATTCTGGCACGATAATACAAGAGTATCACCTAATGCTAGAGATGTTCTTAAATTAAGAGTTGGGTCAAAAATTCATGATCCACATCCAAAACACCTATTGGTCATGACTCAAACTAAATTGTACAAAAAAAAATTGGATGATAAGGTGTTGACTATTAGCATTCGTCAAAGGTCTTTTGAAAAGTGTAAATCTTGGTATGTTCGAATTAACAAGGAAAGAGTCACATGTTGTTGCAAAACTCATGTTCAATTTCGCTACCATTATGATGTGTTTTGATATATACATTTTACCATGCATAGTAATGGAATGTTCCAAGAATGTGGTATAAATATACCACATGAAACTATAAAGGATTTTATATCAAGTTTGCTTTGCAACCCACCAAATGAGCACAATTTTCTTTTCAATGCATGTGTTTCCGGTGTATGTGATATATGTGGCAATCTTGCATTGTTAGATGAATGTTTGCATGAAAATATTTCAAATGATTTTGGACAATAATTAGTTGATGTTAAAAGATTTAAAACTGTTGAGTATCCACTGAAGGATGGAAAGGTTGGAAGACGGTGCGATCTAATCACCAAAAAAGTTAGTGTTCATGCATTTATGAATGAATTTAAGAGTAACATCATACCTAAATATGTTAAACACACTCAAAATGATAGATGGTTCGATGGTCAATTTTGAATATGTAAGGATACATTTCCTGTTGGTAGTATACTTTCAGTAGTTGACTTTGCAGAGAACTACACGCTTGCACCACAAGATAAGGTTCAATCACAATACTACAATTCAGTGCAAGTATTGATTTTTGTCCATATTGTCTATAGGCATGCACAAGATAGTATAGAAGAGGATCGTAAAATTTTGAGAAAGTACCATTTCTATATGAGTGATAATAAATTACACTCATCTAAGTTTGTCTAGTATTGCTTCAAGACCTTTTTTCAGAATTTGAGGGAGAGAGAAATTCAGATGACACAACATCTAATATGGTTTGATAATTGCACAGGGCAATTCAAGAATGCTAGAATATTTTATTGGTTGAGTAGGATTCATAAGAAAACTAATATCGAACACGTGGAGTTTTTTTGAGGCTGGGCACAGGAAAGGAGAACATGATGGTGTCGGTGCATGTGTTAAGAGAGTCCTTTGCAGAGAGCAACTCAAATTCGAGGAAAAGGCTAAATTTAAAAAGACAAGTGCAATTTTGGATTGGTGTAGTGCAACTTTATCCACAAGATCAAGTCAGAACTCTACAATTAGACATTTCTTCTGGCTAGTTAAAGAGGAGAATACCCTTCCAAGATATGATTGTGATACAATCAGCGGGTCAGCTAGATGGAATTCATTTAAGAGTTCTAATTCTAACACTTGGACTATATGGACTAGAGAGCTTGCATGTTTTTGTCAATTTTGTGTTGCAGGTGAATGGGAAGAATGTGAGAATATGAAATGGGTCAAAGAATGGAAACACAAATCCTTAACACCTAGTGAGACACAATATCAAGATGTTAGAAGAAATGAAGACCTAGATCAAGCATTTGCATCAGAAGATTATGATTATGTTTCAGACATCATACAACCTGGTAATTTAATTCAATTTCTTGTTTATAACTTTAAATTGTATATTTTTATGCATTTTCATATAATTTATGATTGTATTTGAATTATAAATTCTAACAAGTTTTATTTCTACATGTACTTAAATTTGTTTTCTAGGACATGTGTATGTTGTTGTTACACCTGAGGATAATGATGAGCGGGTTGAGTATTGGCTAGCTAGATGTGTAGAACCTAAGAAAAGTTGATATGTGATCAAGTAGATGATGATGGTTTTTAGTATCCAGTTAGGTTTGTTGTGGTAGTCGGCACATGGCTATGCAAATACTTAACAAGAAGGAATGGCTTACCATCTTATGAAGACTACCAATCAGAAAAGAAGATTATACACTATTCTCATTTGGTGGTGGCAACAAACATCAAATTAGAAAGATACAAAGGTAGACCTACTAATAAAGTATTGTGGACACTTTCAGCAGAAGAGCATGAGGCAATCAAAGATGCATTACAGAAGAGAGAGGATGCAGATGGTACATTAGGTTGAATCAAATTTATATGCATGTAAGTTTGTGTTAATTGTGTGAACTCTTTTATATTTAATCATGATAATTGTTTTTCTCTGTCCCTTTAACATGGTATTTGTCTACATTTGATACAATTTTGGTTTCATAAACAACATTGTATTAGTTATCTTCTTCTTAATGTTATTTTGTGCACATTGTAATTGCGTTGCAATCATTCTAATTTTTTATGATATATCTATTTTATCATAATCTCTTCATAGATTAATTGTAAATTCTTGATTTTATTATTATTATTAAGAATAGGATGTTATTGTAAATTGGGATAATTATTTTATTGAGTTATAAATTGTTGCACTATAAGATGATCAATCAGAATGTTAAAATATAAAATAATAAATAGATCATATATAATCACTAGAGGGCACCAAATCACAAAATGACATCACATATATATAATCACTAGAGGGTGCCAAATCGCATAACAAGACCTAATAGCATAATAGAAATGAAATGACATAATAAAAAGTCCTATATATAATCACATAACAATTTCTGATGACATCATAACAAATCTTGAAAAAATAATAATAAAGAAATGACATTAAAACAAGTCCAAATAACATAATAACAAAACAACATCACATATATAATCACTAGAGTGCGCCAAATCATATAACAAGGCCTAATATCATAATAGTAATGAAATGACATAATAAAAAGTCCTATATATAATCACATAACAACAAGTCCTATATATAATCACATAATAACAAGTCCCAGGATAACATAACAAGTGTCATCATAAAAATTCCATAATACAATAACATGACATGATCTAAAATATACAATATAAGAACTCACGTTCATCTCATTTGCAGTCCTCTTCACTCCACATGAAGGTGGCTGAGATGAATTATCTTGTTGCACATGGTCTTGAGATGCACCATCCTATGTGTGTGCAATATTAGTGTCTCCACCCTCTTGTACAGTATCAGTGTCTCCACCCTCCTGTACATTATTAAAATATTTTACATGAGAAGAAGTTACTTGCATAATTCACTTATAAAGTAATTAAATACTAAAAATTTAAAATAAATTACCATACAACCATTCTCTACAATGCCCTCACTGGTACGTGGAGGTCCACTATCATGAACAAGAAAAGTGGTTGTAGTCAAGTCCTACAAAAAAAACATTGTACATCAATTTTGATCATCCCTATAAAAGCTAGGTAGACAGTATAAACAAATTAGAAATTATTTTTCTAATCATCACCACAAACATGACAATGTCGACGGTTGCATCTGGCTCAATCTCATAGTCATACCAATATTGGTAGTGGTATCGATCTGAACAACATATATAAAGCATGAATCAAACTTGTAAATATACATAAATTATAAAGTATATATATAGACTACAAGTTTATCATAGAAAAGCATACATGTGATGTAGGCAAAGTAACTAATGGGTGAAGGAATACATGTGATGCACCATCAAACAATCTAGAAGCCTACAATTGTAAAAAATAATGAACATGAATCGAAGTTGTACATAAATTAGTAAGAATATAAACTCTTCAAATTAATGGATGAAAAACATACTAGTGGTATATGAGGTTGAGCCTCAGCAATCCATGGGTCGCGTGAAGAACTACCCACCTCGGTGCTACACGAAGCACCCTACAAAATTGAAAAAACATATCATACACATCATTACATTAAAAAATTTATTACTTATTTTAAATGTACATATCAATACAATGTATCTAGATGAAAGTGAGTACCGTAAATGGGGTACCAACATCTCTAGGTATCGAAGTAACATGATGTCGGTTCCTCAATGATGTGGTATGATCCATCCACTATTCAGAAAAAATTGACTCATGTTATGGTTCATATGTATATATATATAAGGAATTTAATATTGCACTGTAAATTATGTAAATAAATTTGTACCTCTATAGAATGATCATCATCTTCCCATAGGAGATCAACATATGAAGAGATGGCATCAACATGTGCAGCCTCCTTGACATCATCATAACCACCATGGGCAGCATCAGCATCATCAAAATCACCATCTCCTCCAGGGGCAACCTCACTCCGTGGACTCGTACATACATTCCCACAGCTCATGCAAACATGTGCTAAGCTAGGGGCAGCCCTCACCTCGCGCAATTGTTGTACCAAATTGCCCAACAGGGCACTCAATGAACCAAGAGCAAAATCCACTGCTCGATGATGGGCAGAAGATGGAAAAATTGGTGCAGGAAGAGGAACCAAGGGATCATCGGCACACAGTTTCTAACCCTGTCGCTCAATTTGGCCCCTGGCCTATCCTGGGGCATGCCTCTTGCGACCCCATGAAATGATCTAATATCAAAGTAATTGGGATTTTTACCCAATTCAAATTCGGCCCATAATTTTTTCAAAAAATACACCAGGACCTCATGATTGGAGTGTGGTGGATAGTCAAAGACCATCCACCACCGCTCCCAAAAGTGTCTAGCTATGTCTGGGTGCCTACACTATCGAATTGAGATCTATGGCTTCTTCGGATCTATCTCTTCACTCATCTTAGGGTTCACAAAATATTGTTTCAAATCCATTTCTGTTATTTTTAATTCATTGACTTGTTTGTATGTTAGGCCATCAGCGTAAAATGCATGCAATCCCTCCTATCAACTATTATAGCTATCCAGCTCACTATCTAAAGCCTGTACAGACTATACAATCCCTTGCATACTATCTGCAAGGCATAACAGCTATGGAGGTGGATGAGGCTCATGTCTAATGGTATGGATATTTCTAATCAAAGAATCAACATTCCTCCTAATGGTCTGTGTCAACTGATCAGGTGGAGGTGGAGGTGGAGGTGGAGTGGGTGGAGGTGGAGATGGTACTAGACCTAATAGCTCATCTATCTCAAATTAATCCATTCTGTGAAAATAATCTGCATATATATACAAACATGAAAATTTACAATTACTATTTAATTTACATTTCATCTTCGAAAAAAACTTATAATTAAATACAATTTAACAACTTAAATATAAAAAAATGAAACTCACATAGATTTATAATATTACTAATAGGTGGGTCTATTTTAATAATAAGCATCATTTAAGAAATATTATCCACTTAAATCAAAGTATAAGAAATATTCTACGAAATAAAACATCATAATGCCCATGCAACTCAAACAATACTTTTTAACATCTAAATATGCATTAGTATAAGTTCCATCAAAATCATAAAAATAATCATGAGAGAGAGAGAGAGAATAGATAATGAATAAAATGACTCCACTAATTTAGATAATGAATAATCATCTCCTCTAGACTCTACTGAGGGCTCATTCTCGATTAAGAACTTTTTTTAGTTGGTATTTTGGGCCATGATGGTGCATTTGTATGTTTGTTATAGAGAGATGGATGATTACAATACCTATGATAGTTGTACTTTGGGACCCATAATAGTTGACCATCTTCTCATGAGAGGCTTCTAATCATAGTTTAATGGTAGCGTTGTGTAGTTCATCTTTTCAAAGAAGGTAACTTCCATGGAATTACAATTTAGTACTCTTGCAATATTTAACCATTATCGTAAATTAAGCTACCACTTTATATTTTCAACTTGATAGGAATCGATTCAACTACTATCTTTTGGTTTTAACTAAATTCATTAAAGTCATAAGTTATATCTATGAACTTGTCAATACATGTACTGCTTTGTTGTGTTCTTTGCTAGAATCGTGGGATGATCTAGTGATCGTAACTAGTAGTACTACACTAAGTTGAAGCTTGAATAAATAGTAGGTTCTCTACTCTTGGAGGAGTTAAAACAAAAAAAAATCTATTTTTTTGTAAAGGAGGAATTGGTTATTAGAGGAAGATAAAAGGATAAAGCAAAGAGAAAAAAAAAGAAAAAGGACAAAGCTCCAAATCTAAAGTGAGATCTAAGTCTCTCAATAAATCCTATGTTAAGCTTTATAATTATGTCAAGAAAATCCACATAAAAATGAATGCAAGAAAAATATTACAAGAATGAATTAGATGATGATTTAGATTCAATAAATTATTAGGATGACAATAGTGATATAATTGTTATATATTTGGAATGGATATATGTGAGGATACATGGATGATTAAATATAGAGATTCTTTCCAGATGATATTCTATTTCTCATTGAGGCATAATTTTACATTTAGCATAATATTTTTTAAGTTAAAAAACATCTTTAGATGCACATTGTGACAATGGTAGAAGGTGGACTTTAGGAGTAGTTGAAATTTAGTATAATAATGTCATTTTAGAAACAATTGGGATACTTCACCAATAATGTCACTTTGATGACAAGTTGAATCTTTGACAACTTTTTATGAAACTTTAACAACACTTAATGTTACTTCAATAAGAGCTAACATTTACTGGAAATATATCACTTTGGTAGCCATTGGACTTTATGGACATACTACCTCTAGGTTGGAATTTAATATCTAGCATCTCAATGACTCAAATTTAGAAAAAATGCTTTCAACAACCGTGTTTTCAAAGCAAAATAGGAATGGCTACAATTATTTCTTTGTTGAACAATATAAACAATTGAAAGCATTGTGTCTTGGCAAGGATAGGGAGATCACTAAAATGATTGGTGATTCATGGAATAATCTAAAAGAAGAAGAAAAATCCATGTTTTCAACAACCTTGTTTTCAAAGCACAAATTTTGGAAAGAAGAAAGTTTAGTAGTAGGATTGTTCCACATGTTATTAAAAATATAGGGACTTGAAAACTCAAATTGGATATGGGATGTTGACATTAGGAAGTCTAACATTGACTATGTATTTAGTCTATGTGGTGGTGCAATTAGCTGGATGAGTAGGTGACAGGTTGTGGTTTCTCTTTCCACTATTAAGTCAAAGTATATGACATGTTATCATGTTTGTAAATATATAGTATATCTTTAGAGATTGGGCTAAGTTAGGAAGTGGTGAGAATTAATAGTGATAGTTAGAGTATTATCAAATTTAAGAACCCTATTTTTCACACACACAAAAAAGAACATTCATATTCATTATCATTTTAAAGTTCAATTTAAACATAAATTAAACATCAAAACATAAATTAAACATCTAACTTTTACCAAAGAATCCTATAATTAAATACAACATTTAGAAATATAAATTTAAACATTCAAACTTTTACGCATAATTAAAATAGAGAGAGAGAGAGGGAGAGTAGGTAATTTGAGATACGACTTAGAGAGAGAATAGATAATTTGAGAGATAGAGAGTAGGTAATGATAGAGAGAGGGTAATGATAGAGAGAGAGGGTAACGTGTAAAAGAGAGAGAGATGGGTAATGTGTGTGTGAGAGAGAGAGAGGGAGGGAGAGAGAGGGGGTAATGTGTGTGTGTGAGAGAGAGAGAGGGGATAATGAGAGATTGAGAGAGAGAAAGAGCGTAATTACAGAGAGGGTAACATGTACCTGTGTGTGAGAGAGAAGGGGGGTTTATTGTTGATTTTCATCTAGGGTTTATTGTTTATTAATTTTTTAGGGTTTGTTGTTCATTTATTTTCTAGGGTTTATTGTTTGTTTTTTCTATCTAGGGTTTAGTGTTCATTTTTTTGTTCAGGGTTTACTGTCTGTTTTTTGTGTCTAATGTTTATTGTTCATTTATGTTTTTGTTTTTTGTTTTTTTCCTATGGTTTTTACTTTTCATATTTTTTGCAATATTTAAAAACTATAAACTATTATAAACATGAAATAAAATAAAATAAAAAATGTTTCTCAAACTTTAAAACACTAAAATTAAAAAATAACAATAAATTAACATTTTTTTATGAAAAATAATAACAATAAATTAACATTTTTTAATGAAAAATAATGAAAATAAATAAAAAAGAATATAAAAAAAAAAACTATGTACCTGGAAGGAGGTAAAAAATGGTCTAGGGGGTCAGCTGGTATGAAAAAAATGGGTACCCATGCTCCTCTGAAACGTTTACCCGTTTTTCAAACAGTGAAAATGATGGAAAATGGTTTTAAAAAAAATACATTCACGAAACAAGTGCTCATTTTTTTTCAAATTGGGCGTTCGGTTTGAAAAAAATGGGTACCCATTTAGGTTTAGGCACCCAAACCAAAACGAGCACACATTTCCGAAAAACGTACACCCATTTTTTAATGACTCGGGCACCCGAAGCGAAACGGGTGCCCGATTTGTCCGTTTCTAGCGGGCTCTTTTCCCAACCCACGGACTTTCATGGGATTGGGACCCAACTTTGTGCATTTACTTGTATATTAGAAATAATAATAGTATACTAGAAATAATAATAGTATATTAAAAATAATGGATTAACATTTTGTGGATTAGACTGAGCAGTAGTTTGGGGCAACAATTAGAGACAAATCAACTTACACCTTCAACCCAAAGAGGATTTATATAGTCATTACATCCCCTTACCAACTATTTTAACCACTTTTCTAATTAGTTGGTTGTTTGCGAAACAAAATGCTACTTTTTGTACCAAAATTGCATAGTTGCTCATTTTCAGCTTTTGAGCAATTTTGACAACTTTTGCAATTTTCAACCAAATGATCTCCTATCAACATAGGACTCCTCAAACATGCTAAATATGACATGAAACCATGAATTACATCAATTTCATCACTTTTTTTCTCCTCTAGAGGTGTTGACCAATGTTGACCTATTCAGGACCTAGTTGGCCTAGACATGACAAAAAATGGCACAGTGGCCTTACAACTTTGATCCAATACATGGAATGACCTCAAAACTCCACCTTTTCAAGCCTCAAACTAATGATGAACTTATAAATCCACATTTTCTCTAAAAACCTAATTCTTGAACTGATGAATGATACTAAGAACTTGCATTCTAACTTGAAGTTCACTTTAATGAAACTCCTACCATTTAGTCATTTCCTTGTGCATGTTTTTGGTAGTCCAATCTACTAAAAATACTATCATGACTGCACTTTCATTTCTCATAGAAGGTGATCATATCGACATGTTGCATTGTCTAATCTCAAACTTACTGTCATGTGCCTCTATATTTAGAACCTAATTTCTATCACAATCCTTATTCTTCACTCCTCATTACTGGTCTGCAACATTATATCACCATTGTACTAAGCCTTTGTGCATGCCTTATGACTATTACATCTTTGAATGCCTTTGAATTCTTTTGTTTCTTTGATAGACTTGATCTTCTTATCTCTTTATGATTGTACTTTATCTTTGATTTGCTTTGTGACAAGGCTTTTATGGACTACAATTGCCATTGATGGAATCTCCTTGTATTGCCCTTAAGTTTGGGCCCTTGAAATGGAGTGTATGCCTTATGATGGCAATGTCTACTCTGTGTTCTACAATACTCATGCCTCCAACTCAGATGATTATCTTTTATGACTAGATATATCTTTGTAAGTGATTATCTTCCCGATAATGAAGTACCTACTACGCTTAATCCTTTGTAAGTCCACTAATATTAATGATGTTGATATTAATCCTTTGTAATCAAAAAAACTCAACCCGATGGTAACATTGACAAGTAGAAGCATGTGATCGGGATAGCATACACCATTTAAGTCCATCGACAAAACACACACTAGCAGCAATGGAGAAATCTTGTCTTGTCAATAGTTGGTGAGGCTATCGATATGACTTATCTCGATAGACACTAGCAAAAAGTAAAATACATTGGCAAAGGTTACAGAGATAAAGGGTCATCGGTGTAGACAAAAGTAGTCAAGATTTTTTTTTTTAAATGTTGGGGAAGGTCGGAATTCCAATGAACAGCACAAGACAACCAACGATGTTGCCATACCTACGATGACATAAATGTCATAGGATGCAGCCTCCTCCATTGTCTTAATCATTGAAATTCTGACATCTCCTTGAAGATGGTCCATTGGTAGAACACACACTAGCAGAAATGGAGAAATAATGTCTTGTCAACAGCCGATGAGGTTATCAGTAAGACTTATCCCAATGGAAACTCGCAAAAGTAAAATGCATTGGCAAAGGTTACGACATTAAACAGTCATCGACAAAGCTTACGATGATAAAGGATGCAATGAGGTCAGAATTTTGATGTCTCCTCATCAAATAAATATGTCGCCCAGCAACAATGGAGAAATCTTGTCTTTTCGATAGTTGATGAGGCTATTCATAAGACTTATGTTAGGAACTAGTAGGACAATTGAGAGGGGGGGGTGAATCAGTTTTCAATGAATTACAACCCAATTATAAATTATTCCAACTTAATACTTAATACCAGTAAACCAAACTTAATGTCAATTAATAAATTAGTAGTTTCTATCAATACGGGTGAAACTTAATGCATGAAACAGAAAGAGAAACAACATTCACAACACATAACATAGATATTTTGACATGGAAACCCTGTAAGGGGAAAAACCATGGTGGGAAACCTTACCCACAATCAGATGATGCTACTGCAAATAGTATGTGTATACAAATAGGGTCTGCACATGAAGAAAGGCCAACCGCCTAGAGCACACTTCTCAAATGGGAGTCACAATGACTACAGTAGTATGGTTAAATCCTAGAGTAATGTACTACTTCAAAGTGCATCTACAATGCTGGATTCAGTACCGGTTTAAGCTCTGATAAACATCTTCAAACCTTCCTTGGACCTTCAAATGATGTCTGCTTGATTCTCTCTATGACTTTCTCATATGATCTTCAATAATACCATGTTACAATACCATACTTCCACACTTCATCTCACAAATGAGATCTTACATTTATACAAAACCTAAGACCAGATGTGTAGGTTGGCTCACTAAGAATATTACAATTAAATCAATTACAAATCAGTCTTGATGTGATACAACATGTCGACTCAATACATTTACAACAATATCCAATCAATAAATCATCTCCATAACATGTCGTGCTGATCTAGAATAGATAATGTATATCGGTCCATAACCTAGACCAATTTATCAGTAATAGCAAATATGTCAACCCAATTAGACCAATAACCAAAACACCAAAACAAAGTATCCAAACCATGTCTTAGACATAATCAAGTGATCTCCAAATGATAACAAGTCATCATTAGTACTGATGAACCATATAACCTGTCGGTGAGAATATATCAGTGACTGTGCATAAGTCACTAACCTTGCCAGTGAACACAATGTGTCGGTTCAACAGTGAGCTAATATAATCGTAGTGCCAAATCAACAATGTAGATCTCCAGAAGGATAAGTGTTGACATCAATGACAAAACCGATGCAACACATTCATCTACCAACAATCTCCCTCTTTGGCATTGATGGCAACACTAGATGGAAAAACATCTAAGTGCCAAAATAGAATGCCAAAAATTAAAAACCAACAATCTCCAAAATAGATCAATACGAGAAATCAAAACCAAAATACAAAGAGTATATATCTCTCCCCCAATGAATAAATAATATTTTTCCATAGATATCTCTCCCCTTGAGAAGTAGCTCTCCTCCATCAAAGCCAGAAAAAGATTTATCTGATAGTTTCTGTCGGTTTGATGTCAATCTTCAATCATCTAAGTCTCTGCCAGTGAAGGTATTACCCCAAGCTGCTCCCTAAGATATTCAAAATTTTCCTTAAGAAAAGGCTTTGTAAAGACATATGCAATCTACTCTTTAGTATTTACATAAACCAATCTTACTTCATTTGCTTCAATATTTTCTTTCAGAAAATTATATTTGATAGAAACATGCATAGTTTTATAGTGAAATACCAGATTCTTTGATATATCAATTGCTATTGAATTATCACAATAAATGATTATCGGTTCTTTGGATTTTATCTTTATGTCCTTCAACATTTTCTTAATCCATAATACCTGAGTACAATTAGTTGTTGCTGCAACATATTCTAATTCTTCTGTTGATAATGATGTACAACTCTGCTTCTTACTTATCCATGAAATCAATCTACTACCAAGAAATAATGCACTGCCAGTGGTACTCTTTCTGTCATCTACATCTCCTACCCAATTTGCATCAGTGTATGCACATAAATCAAAATTTTCATCTTTATGATACCATAAACCAAGATTTGTTGTGCCTTATAGATACTGGAAAATCCTTTTTACTGCTAATTCATGATTTTCTTTAGGATTACTCTAAAATATTGAAACAATACATGTCGTATTCATTATATCAGGTCTGGTTTGTGTCAAATACAATAAACCTCCAAACATAGATTTGTATCTTGTCAGATTAACAGGAGCCGAATCATCATTCAATGTTAATTTATCAGTTGTAGTCATAGGAGTACTTACCAGTTTAGAGTTTTCCATACCAAATTTCTTTAGTAGTTCCTTCAAGTATTTTGTTTGATATATGAATATACCTTTATCAGTTTGTGAAATCTGCAATCCTAAAAATAATTTTATCTCCCCAATCATAGACATTTCAAATTCTTCCTGCATCTTGTTAGCAAAGTCCTTACACAATCCATCTTCTCCTCCAAAAATGATATCATCAACAAAAACTTCAATAACCAATATGTCATCATTAGTCACTTTGTAATATAATTTGTTGATAGCATTACCTTTAGTGTAACCAAGCTTCAAAAGATATTTTCCAATCTAGCATACCAAGCTCTAGGAGCTTGCTTCAATCCGTACAATGCTTTCCTTAATTTGAAATCATATCTTTATCATTTGTTAATGAAAATCCATCAAGTTGATCAATGTAAACTTCATCTTCAAGATCACCATTCATAAATGCACATTTTACATCCATTTGATATACTTTATAATTCTTATGAGCTGCAAATGCAAGAAATAATCTGACTGTCTCAATTCTAGCTATTGGTGCAAAGGTTTCATTATAATCAATTCCCTCTTTCTGTGAATATCTTTTACAAATTAATCTTGTTTTTTTCTTGATTACCTTACCATCTTCATTAAGTTTATTTTTAAATACCCATTTAGTTCCAATTAAATTTTTGTCTTTAGGCCGGGGAACTAATGTCCATGTATTGTTCTTTTCAATTTGTTCTAATTCATCTTCCATTGCTTTTATCCAATGTTCATCTTGACTTGCTTCAATAAAAGATGCTGGTTCAATTTGAGAAATTAAGCATACCTCTTAATTTTCCAATCTTCCTCTTGTCATAACACCTTGATACTTATTCCCAATATCTAATTTTCTGAGTGATTTAGTCTTACATACCTATGTTTATTCACATGTTGTTATTCTTCAGTCATTGTGGAATTCTCTAATGTTGTCATTGTGACTGGATCCACATTATGTACCGGTGCAATCTGTATTGGTTCATTTATGATCATTTTAGTTGTCAGTGTAGACACCCAAAAATGGTCAACGCTTGCGAGGTCATACTTTAACATTTGCGCATTGCCTCATTTTAGGTTTTTGCGTTGCATTAACATTTCTCCTATGTCACGCACTTGGTCTTTATCATTTGCGAACATCGAGTCATTCTTCTACATTCTTCAATCATCTCGTCCTCAAATTTGGTCTTGTTGACAACAATATTCAGTCACGATTTTGATCGATTTTACCCTGTCACATCAATGTGCGTATTCATTTGTCATCATTTTGGACATCGCCAATCCTAATTAGGGTTTTGTCCTCCTATCAATCTTATCAATCTTATCAATCTTATCATCAATCTCATCATTTTGGACATCGTCAATCCTAATTAGGGTTTTGTCCTCTTATCGATCCTGTCAATCTTACGATCGATTTGTCATCGATCGTTGTCCTCTTATCAATCTTGGCGTTTTACGATCAATTTGTCATTGATCGTGGTCATGTCTAATCTTGTCATCTTGTAATCTATTTTGTCAATTTTGTCATTTTTCAACCGATTTGTCATCGATCGTTATCTGTCTCAATTATGTCAATTTGGATCAATTTGTCATTGTTCCTCATCAATTGGCGCATTTATCAATCAAACCATTTTGTCGCATTGGTCATTTATCAATTCAAAATCATGACATTAATTATCTTTAATCAAGACCTAACTGTCATTTTCGCATTTCTAATTCGTCTTCTAGGGTTTTATGATTTAGTCATTTAACCTAATTCGCCATTTCTTCCTTTAGGATTAAATAAATTACTTATTTATCCTAATTTTTCCTCATTACAATTAAATCTTTATTTAATTGGCTAATTATTCTTCTTTGTGAATTGATTAATAAATGAAAAATTATTAATTAATTCACTAATTCCTAAATCCTATTTTTCATCAATTTCTAATTCCAATTTCCTAATTTTCATCAATTTCAATTTTCTAAATTCTCAAATTTCTAATTTCTTTTCCCTCCTATTTCATCTCCTAATTCTATGGGAATGACATTTCAATTTGTCATAAATTGTCATAATTGACAATCAATCAATTTTGACATAGAATGTGTCATAATTTGTCATCAAATCGTCAATCAATCAAATTATGCATGGAAAGTGCATAATTTGTCATAATTTGTCATATTGATTTGCAATTTCCATTTGAATTGCATCATGCCAATTTTGTGATTTCTCCAATTTCTCTATAAATTGGATAATTTTTTCTTCAATCATCCCCTTCAATTACTTCTTGAAATCCGAATTGCTGTCAAACTATCAAATTTTAGTTCTAGTACTCTTGAGCTTTTTGCTTTCAATTGTGAGAGCACTTGTAGGTGAGATCCACAAAACTATTGAAGAGGAAAGAACAACAATGGAGCCGCATGGAAGGAGTATTCAATCTTGAATCTGGTTTGCATAATGTTTTCTTTTGAATGCTTCATTTTCATACCTCTATTGAATGTGCATTGTGATTAGGTTCATTGCAATGAGTATTTATTTGATTGAGCTATCATGTTTAATGTTTTGATTTGATCTACTTGTTTTGATGATTCCTAAATTCTTACGCTACAGTCAGTTCAGAATCTACAGACCTTGAATTTCCTCTATAGTGTTCATTTATCTTCACATTAGCACTTTCAATGATTTTCTGCAATCTTTTATTAAAACATCTATATGCCTTGCTCTTAGATGAATAACAAATAAATATTCCTTCATCACTTCTAGGATCAAATTTACCAACATACTCATCTCTCTTAATATAGCATTTGCTTCCAAACATTCTGAAGTATTTAAGAGTAGGAGTATTACCAAACCATAGTTCATAAGGGGTCTTACCGGTTTCACCTTTCATGTGAACTCTATTGAAAGTGTAAACCATTGTAGTCATTGCTTCTCTCCAGTACACATGAGGTAGATTTTCTTCTAATATCATGCTTCTAGCTACTTCCAGAATAGTTTTGTTCTTCCTTTCCACAATTCCATTCTGTTGAGGTGTCTGGGGTGTTGATAGTTGTCTTTTGATTCCATTCACTTCACATAATGTATTAAATTCCTTAGATGTAAATTTTCCTCCTTGATCAGATCTTAAACATTTGATTTTCTTACCGGTTTCATTCTCTACCATTGCCTTGTATAACTTGAATTTTCCAAAAGCCTCTAATTTCTCCCTGAGAAAAGTAACCCAACACATTCTAGAATAATCATCAATAATTAGCATAAAATATCTATCTCCCTGTAGACTTCTTGTTCTTTCCAGACCACACAAGTCAGTATGAATTAAATCAAGAACATTATTGGATTTCTCAGAAATACTCTTGAAAGTTGTTCTAACTTGCTTTCCCATTTGACATTACTTATATACCGGATTATGAGGTTTCACAATATAAGGTAAATCCCTTACTACCTTAGTTGAACTGATATTTACAATGCAATCAAAATTTAAATGACAGAGTCTCGTATGCCATAACCAACTTTCACCAATGTGTGCAATCAAACATGTCTTATCATTGTTATTCAAATGAAATATATTACCTTTAATCTGATTACCGATTGCAATCTCCAATCCAGTTCTGTTACTAATTTTGCATTTTTCGTTCTTCAATTGTAACTGAAATCCCTTTTCAACTAATTGACCAACACTCAAAAGATTATGCTTCAAACCTTCAACATAATAAACATTGTCAGTATTGTGCTTACCATCCAAAGATATAGTGCCTTTTCATTTGATTAAACAATCTTTATCATCGCCAAATCTTACTAGACCTCCATTATATTCCTGAAAAGATGAGAATTTACTTTTATCTCCATTCATATGATGTGAACATCCACTATTAATGATCCATTTGTCTTTTTCTTCAATTTTAGCTATCAGAGCCTGCTCTACTAGTGGAATAGTAGGTGTCAATTGATCTTCTTTTAAAACAAATTCCCATCCATTATCTGTCGATTCTTCATCAGAATCATCTATAACTCCTTCATTAGCATAGTAACATGATTTATCTTTGGTCTTCTTAAATTTGTATCTCTGATATTCAGGGTTAGGCTTATATGTTATTTTAGCTTCCTCTCTCAATCTTGCATGTCTATCAGGACATCTAGATGCTATATGACCAACTCTATTGCAATTAAAACATTTAAACGGTGCTTTACCTTCATATTTACTTCCAACTAGACCTTTAGGCATCTTCCTTGCAAATAGTGCTTCAAGTTCTTCCAGTTCTTCATTTTCCTTCCTGATATCTTCAAGTTCTTTTACATAAAGTGTTTTGCAATCAAATTTGTTAGATAATGATGATGATGTAGATGATGATACTTTGAAGGCTAAATCAGTCTTAATTGTAGCAACAGGACCAAATTCCTCAAGCTCAAATGCTAAAATTTTTCCAACCAAGGTATCTCTATATATTGATGTATTAGGCATTGTTCTCAACTCATTAATAGTAGTTACTTTCATTTTGTAAGCCGGTGGTAAATCTCTTAAAGCTTTAGAATCAATTTCATCTTCACTTAAGGATCCTCCACAATATTGTATTCCTAAAACAATTTCATTAACTCTTTCCATAAAAGCAAAAAAATTCCTCCACAATATTGTATTCCTAAAACAATTTCATTAACTCTTTCCATAAAAGCAAAAAAATTCATCTTCTTCCATTTTCAAATTTTCATACCTAACCCGATAACATTCTAGTTTTGCAATTTTGACAGTGGTACCTCCTTCATTCAATGTTTCCAATTTATCCCAAATAGCTTTAGCAGTAGATCGGCCTGACAATCCCATAATTTTCTGCTTTGATAATACGCTCAGAAGTGCTTCTCTTGCTTCGCAATCATTCTCCAAGTCCTTAGCCAATGTCGATGGATTAGGTTGATTTGAAATAGGACCAACATAGCCATTCTTTGTAACTTCCCATATATCTCTTCCAATGCAATTCAGATGTGTCTCCATTATGATCTTCCATATATCATAGTTAGTTCCATCAAGTCTAGGACTATCCTTCCAGAAAAAGTTTATTGCCATAGGATCTCCTCAAGATGTTAGACTTTTGCAAAAAGAGGACTTAGCTCTGATACCAATTGTTAGGAACTGGAAGGAAAACTGAAAGGGGGGGTTGAATCAGGTGTCAATGAATTTTAACCCAATTATAAATTAACCCAACCTAATACTTAATACCGGTAAACCAAACTTAATGTCGATTAACACATTAGCAGTTTATATCAATACCGATGAAACTTAATGCATGAAACAGAAAGAGAAACAACATCCACAACATATAACATAAATATTTTGATGTGGAAACCCTGTAAGGGGAAAAAACATGGTGGGAAACCTTACCCACAATCAAATGATACTACTACAAATAGTATGTGTATACAAATGGGGTCTGCACATGCAGAAAGGCCAACCGCCTAGAGCACACTGCTCAAATGGGAGTCACAATGACTATTGTAGGATGGTTAAATCCTAAAATAATGTACTGCTTCAAAGTGCATCTACAATGTTGGAGTCAGTACCAGTTTAAGCTTTGATAAACACCTTCAAACCTACCTTGAACCTTCAAATGATGTCTGATTGATTCTCTCTATGATCTACTTATATGATCTTCAATAATATCAATTTGGACTTTCTAGGAGATTTAGATCTCCCTCTCAATATGGACTTATCACACAAGTCTCATTCTTCTTGTCTTTCTCCTTAGGTCTTCCACAAATAGTTAGGGCCTCCTTTGAACTGAGGGATACCTTCCTCTACATTTCTTCACCAAATAGGGAACCCGCCACATCTTCAGACTTCAAAACAACAAAAGTACTTCCGATAGACATAACAAGAGAATCCCATGAATTAGACAAAGAACAAAGAAAGATCTAGCATTTCTCCTCTTCATTCATCTCAACACTAACATATACTAATTGAGTCACCAACATATTGAATTCTTCTAGGTGGTCTACAATTTGTCTACTCTCTTCCATCTTCAAGGAATACAATTTATTCCTCAAGAAAATATGATTTAATAAATATTTCACTTGATACATTTCACCAAACTTAGTCCATAGTTTCTTTGCAATGTTTTGTTTGTGGATATTGATTAGAATAGAGTTTGCCAGGAACAGTTTGATTAGACCCTTGGCTTTTTGGTCCATAACATCATACTAAGACACTGCAATAAGATCTGAGGGGCTTTCGACATTTCATCAACAACATTCCATAGATCTTTATCTATTAGTAGGTCTTCCAATTTCAACTTCCACATCTCAAAATTCATTCCATTAAATTTCCCCACCTCTATTTTACTTGACGAACTTGCCATCTAAAAATTCCCGCAACAAGATCAAAAAGTGTCTTCTATAGAAGCTCCCACTCAAATCTAGATTAGTTCAAAAAACCAACAACATACAAGTGAAACCAAAGGTGATCAAGCTCCAGGATACCACTTGTATGGAAGTTAAATAGTAGAACAACTTCCTACACTAACCTTGAGAGGAGGGTAATGCAATTTTTTTAATAGTGTTAATGTAGGTCTTTTATTTTCCTTATGCTAGTGAGTATTTATTTTTCCTACACATTTTATCAAGCTTGCTTAGGTTCTTAGGAGTGGTTAATATGAGGACACATGGCGGAATACTTCAGCTACATGTGTATATCTCCACCTCACATGGGTATTTGAGTTACACACCCTCTTTTGGCTTGTTGTGCCACCTCTCATAACCACTATTTTGTCATTCCCTAAGTGGGTTATGGGGTAGTTGGGTTTCTCACCCTCTTTTGGCCTTACGTGCGAACTTTCTCAACTCCTTTCCTATCTTCATGTAAGGAGGTTATGCCACATGTTTTAGCATTTGCCAAGAAGGTAAAACCTCCCACTTTTTATGGAGAATAGGAGTTAATGCACCCCTTGGATGTATATGCTTTTATTTTTTTATACAATAAGCAGTATACTCCCACCTTCACTAGTTCAGTGATTTCTCGGTGGGAGTCTTCTCCAAAATTCCCTTTTGTCTCTATTTTTTTTTATCTCATATCAAAATGATCTTCATTAATCTATTTTGATATCCAATCATCTATTTCTTGGGGAGTTGCATGTGATCTATGACTGACATCATATCCTGGCTTAGTTCTCGCTTCTCACAAAATCTAACATTGTATCAAAGTCGTGTTGTCTCGTATAGCTCATTTTTTTTTTTTTGAGAGAGAGATTTGAGAATTTTAGATAGATAATATTTTCCTTAAAAACCAAGTATGCTCTTCTCCTACATTCTTGTGTGACCTGGAGAATCAAAACAATTTAAAGGAAAATAACTTCTAGTTAAATCCGGTTTTATATGTATGTGTTCTTGTAAGATCTGGGTGATTGCAGATTTGTGGTAACATTGGAAGCTTAATAAGCATTTATAGAGTGTCCAGAAGGCCTGAAAAAGTCAAAAGTGACTTTTACTTCACCAAAATCAGAGTTTGGAGGACACAGTAAAAAAATCAGAGTGAAATTTATTTATTGGAGTTGTTTTCATTTTGGCTTTGATTTCCAACTTCCGCTCATTTTTAGGAAAAACGATTTCTGGGTTTTCTTTCCAGCATTGAAAAAATGATGGGTTGTTGATGGTGTTACCATAAAAGAAATATTTTGTGCTTAAATCAAGTTTGAACAAGGCCTAAGCCATTTTTCTAGTGGGCAAATTCAACAAGCTTTCTTAAAAGTTGCATAACATTTCCCTCGGGTGTCGGATTTTTGCAAATGAGTACTTGACAGAAAGGTGGAAATGAGAACTCTCCATTATTATAGGTCTCATTGAAAAATTATACCTTTATCCAAAATATATTGTAGGTTGTATCAACTACTTCTTTTTCCTTGAACATGTCATATCTTTCACCTCACAACTCTATTTTTCAAAAATTAATGGTTGTTGGAAAGGTATTGAGATGAATTGAGAAACTATAAGGATATTTTTTTCAAATATTTTCTCAAAGTTATTTGTATTGGAAATTTCTATTTTTGGCCATTGGAGCCTTAAAAGCATTGTAATTTTATAAAAAGCCTTGTAAATGCACTAATTAAAAGTGCCAACCTTGTAATATTTTTTTTTTTTTTTTTTTGGGGGGGGGGGGGGGGTGATTTCTAAGACTAGTGGAAAGGGGGGGGTGTCTCTTGTGTCTTCTTTCTTGTACTTTTCCTGATTCTTTGCAATCTTCTTTCTGCTATCATGGATGCATCTACAGTTCCACTTTTAACACCATATAATTACTTTGAATAAAAAATTGAGATGATAATATATCTGAAAAGACATGGATATCATCGTGTTACTATGGGACTTAAAATTGAACCTCAAGATGTTGCAAAAAAGATTAAATGGTTTAATAAATGTGATTAAACTTTTGGTACTCTATGTATGTCAGTCTCTCCTAACCTTCTTTTTCACATTGAATCTTACCAAATGCAATGTGGACAACTTTGGAAAACCACTTTGGTAAGAAGGATGAGCTAAGAGGTCATTAGTTAGAGAATGAACTTATAGGGCTAAATCCAACCAATGTTGATACTATACAAGAGTTTTTCACCAAACTTAAGTCTATAAGATTGCAATTGGAACAACGTGGAACTAAGAAAGATGATAAGCAATTGATTTTGAGTATTCTTTCTAAACTTGGTCCTAACTATTCAGTGTTTGTTTCTACATTCTATGCTACAAAATGTACCCTAGGTACCACATTCAAATTGCCTTCTCTAGATGAATTTGCTACAAAACTCACTAGGGAGCATGATAAATTGGTTTAAATGGGCACAATAAAACCCTCTAAGTCACATGCCTTAGCTATAAATCAAGGCACAAAAGAACAAAAGGGTCTAGTAAGAAAGATAAGAAACAAAAGAACCAAGGAGACAAGAAGAAAGATCAGAAATTTGCTACTTCAAAAGAAGATAATCAGACCTTTTCATCAAAAGGTGAACAACCTAAGAAGGAGAAGGTCAAGTGTTCTTATTGTAAGAGGCCTAGTCATGATGAACATAAGTGTTTAAAGAAACAAATTGATCACCTTTCACATCTTCTTGAAAAGAATAATATCAAGGTGCTTGATTCAGTCAAATAGAGTTCATCAGAAGGATCTTCTAAGGACACATATACGAGTAAGGGGAAAGGAAAGGATAAGGTCCTAGTTGTTGCTGCTTCACAACCCAATTCTTAGATAATTGAATCAGGTGATTCACACCACATGTCTTTTTCTGAAGATGATTTCACCTCTTTAGAGCCATGTTATATGCCTACAATACTAATAGGTGATGACATTCCTGTTGAAGTGCATGGGAGAGGGTCTGTTGATGTGGGCGAAGGAACATTTCAAGATATCATTTGTGTTCCATCTTTATCAACTAATCTCCTATCTGTTTATCATATCACTCACACTGGTTCTAGTAAGAGAGTTGAGTTCACACTAGATACAGTGGTAATTAATGAAATGCATAATGGGTCTACTGTTGCTATGAGAAAAGTAGATCATCATTCTAGATTATATCAATTTTCCCACTTTTGTTCTTGACTCCTTCAACAATTTTACTCACACATATAGATGAGGTGAGTTGTTTATGGCATCAATGATTTGGCCACTTCAACTATCATTACTTGCAACAACACAATCAACAGGACATGGTTTTAGGGGTTGCCTTCTATTCAATTTTCTGATGGAGTTTGCCAGGGATGTATTCTTGGTAAGCATCCCAAGGAGAAGTATGATAAAAGCAAAGCATGGAGAGCTACACAACTATTGGATTTGGTACATAGTGGCTTGGCAGAACCATTTCCACAACCATCTTTCAATAGGGCTAGACATGTCTTGACATTTATTGATGACTTTTCCAGATATACATGGGTTTACTTTCTCAAACCAAAGTCTAAGGTATTTCAAAATTTTCTAGATTTCAAAGATTTTGTAGAGAAACAATCTAGAAAGTTCTTCAAGATTCTACATAAAAATAATGGGGGTGAATATGTTAATAATCGGTTTGAACAATTTTGTGTTTCAGAAGGTATCAACATGCATCACACAGTTCCATACAATCCTCAGTAGAATGGTGTCACAGAATGCAAGAATAGGTCTTTGAAGGAGATGGCAAATTGTATGATTCGCTCCATGTCTTTGACACCTCAGTATTGGGTAGAGGCCAACAACTATGCATGTTACATCTAGAATCGAGTTGCTCACAAAGCTGCGAAGGGGGTAACTCCTTTTCAAGCTTGGACTGATCATAAAATTATAGTTAAGCACTTCAAAGTGTTTGGTTCTCTTATGGGCCGACATTCCAGTAGAAAAACACAAGGCTATGGATTTGCAGAACAAGCCTTGCATATTTATTGGGTATCCAAATAATGTCAAAGGGTATAGACTTCTCCATCCCTTTACACATGAGTTTTTTGGAATTGTGTTGTCATTGATGTCAACTGGTGTGGGATGAATACCAGTATGAGAGATGTATGTGAAATGTTGTTAGGGAGGAGTACAAGTTGAGATATCTTTGATATCACCTTGTGTTGTAGGACACCGATAAGGTAAGGAATCCTTGTGTTGCAGGACACCAGTAAGGTAAGGAAGAGAATGCCATTCAAACGGATGACCAATGGAGTCACTGATACATAAGTTAGTTCCTGGCTTGTGTAGATGAGATGGATAGGTTACCGGTATAGTGTAGCACCGGTAAGGAAAAGATGTCAACCAGTAAGTGAGGTGTTGACATAGTGAAGTGATGTCAACTGGTAAGTGATGTGTTGACATGGAGAAGTCAAATCAACCAAGTGAGTGGTTGTCATCCGACAAAGCTCATGACCAGTGTACAAGCAGGATGGGCAAGGTGCTTGAGCTGTTGTTTGTGATGAAGAGGCAGAATGCTACCTAAATCACATCAACACAAAAGGAGAAGAATGAACATGTCATCGGTATACTTTGAGGTTGCAGAACAATAAGACTCCCACCGGATGAAGATGCAGTCATCATGAGAAGCAATGACTGATAATGAATGTGCCCACACCGGATCACATGTGCCTATTTGAAGATGTGTTGCACAAATAGGGAAGCCACATGAGGGCACAAAAGGATGTAGATGACAAAGACTCATTCCCACCAGTAAGAGGAACTTATCTCCTATTATGCATAGTGTGCATAATAGTTCCATGAGATAAGGAAGATGAGGTAAAGGTAGGTGTTTGAAGGCTTACACCAGATCTACCGGTGAATCAAAGGAATGCCTCAAGTGCATGAAATTAGGGATATGCACTGGATTGACTTAGAAGGCATGTTGAGATATTAGTACAGATGAAGAGTGGTGAATTTTTCACTTTGAAAAACCAATGGAGATATGGTCTGAGCTGATAAGGAAGAATGCAAGGTTGAGAAGATGTAGATAGAGGAGAATGGCCTAATTGAAGATTGAGTCTGTGGAAGGTTGATGACATGGTGTCATAAAGAGTGTTTACTGGTATGTAAGTCCATCAGTAATATGGACAAGGTGTAGATGCTAAAGACTCCCCATCTAATGAAGATGTGCATAAGACAAGTTAGAAAGAGTGATGACTGATTGAGTAGTCCATCGAAAGAGAAGTAGAGTGCAAGGTTGATGATAGACTGGTTTGAGGGTTTAACCGATAGGGTTAGTATACCGGTAGATGAACTTGGTAATGGAGTTGGGTGGTGATTCAATCCATACCAACACAAAAAACCTAGTAGAGGTGGATGTCAACGTGGATGACACATGGAGATGAAGTGGCAATCATGCAGAGGTTGATGGAGTGTCATGTAGAGATAGGTGTCTCTACTGTTGTGCATTTAATATGGATCCCATGATTTGTGGATCAGATCAGAAGAGTGCGACTCAAGGAAGAATGAGAGATAGAGACAAACTAGGAAATTGTTGGCACCTAGATCTAAGCAAGAAGATTAGATTGTGAGAAGACTTATAGAAGGAAACAACAAAAACATTAAGGAAATCTGGATAGAGGCAGGTTGAGAAATGAGGTTGTGGTTGCTAAGATTAGAAGACATGTATTGGAAGGTGCATTAATGGAGAAGATGTACTATTGGCTATCTGGGAGATCAGATCGGACATGTTCTAATTGGATTTGGTTTTCCTTGAGGTTGATGATGAAACCCTAACCACCTAAGATTTGAATTGACTTTTGGCAAGAAAACCAGGTTACAAATATGCAAGCTAAAGATATTGTTAAGTGTTGCTCAACAAAACAAGACAATTCTACTGCAAAGTGATTGAGTTACTTCTCCATGTGAGATAAAATCAGTCAAGTACTCAACAAGTATCTAAGAAGAGACTGAGTGTGAGGGAGAACTAGGTTGAAGTGTTCAATTGGTAGCAGTACAAAACTAGTAGTGTCCATACTAGCAGACAAGAAGTGAAGGAAGCTACAGAGAAGGCAAACATAGAACTGACAAAGTATAGTACCAGTAAAGAGAAGAGCAGTGAAGAGGAGATCTTGTAGAGAAAAATAGAGGAGAGGTGAACCAGTAGAGTTTACCAGCAAGAAAAGCAGTAGATGAGAGAAGCAAAAGAGTGAATCGATGTAGCAGAGAAGGTGTCTCACCAATAGAAGGAAGTTGTGTGCAGAGGTTGGAAAACTCTTTTGTAGCCAGGGTATTACTTTTGTATTTGAATGTTTATTGTGATCATTGAGTTGTAGCTCGGTGTAGGGGTTGTAGCTCCTTTGGGTTGTAACCCCTAAATCAATGAGGGGTTGTAGCTCCTTGGGTTGGTGTCCTAAATATTGTAACAAGTTTTTCATTGTGAGGCTAGATTGGAGCAGTAGACTCCAATAACATTGCTCACCAAGGTTTTTCCCATCCTCGGTTTTCCTTATACATACTGGTGTTATGTGATGTTTTATTGTGTGATTGCATTTGTGTTGGTCTCCTTACTAATTGGTAAGTCTATTATAAGTTAGATCTAATACCTGGTATGCTCACATAGGATAGTTTAAGGAAAAAATTTGAGAGCCACTGATTCACCCCCCTCTCAGTGGTGCATTGTGTCTAATAGAGTTGTCCATTGAGAGGAGTGTTCATTTTGAGGAGATTTCTTATAGTTCTTCTCATACCACTTCTCCATCCACTATCACATTGGAGAAGATACATCATGATGACAGTTCTTCTGAGGATCTTAATCCTCTTAATCCTGATGAGGAGTCTTCTTCCTCCACTTCAGATGGCAACAATGGTGATGAGGATTCACATTCTTCTCATATTCATCATTCAGAGGTTGATGATTCTCCCCCGGGCTCTCTAGCCTCAGTGTCTCTTTGGGCTCAAGAAAAATTTGAGTCAGTAGGAGATTGGCTTGCTAATCCATCAAATACTAGAAGAAATAGGTCACAATTTTAGCAGGCTCAACATCTCTTCATTGCTTCAACTTCTGATCCATAATTTTTTCGACAAGCTTTTGATGTTCCCAAGTGGGATGCTACAATGCAAGAAGAGTTTAATTCCTTGGAAATGAATCACACATGGGATTTAGTTCCTCTTCCTAAGGGAAGGAAACTTGTTCGATACAAGTGGATCTATTGAACAAAATTAGTAGCAGATGGGTCGATTGATAAGTATAAGGCTCGCTTGGTAGAAAAAGGTTTTTCCCACATCTAGGAGTTGATTACTCTAAGACTTTTTCTCCAGTTGCTAAGATGAATTTCATCTAACATGTCCTTGTTATAGCTATAGCTCATCATTGGGAAGTTCATCAGATGATGTGAAGAGTGTGTTTCTTCATGGTGAACTTCAATTCAAGAAATCTACATGGAGAAGCAGCAAGGGTTTGTTTAGGATCCTTCACTTGTGTGTCGACTTCAAAAGTCTCTCAATGGCCTTAAATAGGCTCCTCGAGCTTAGTATTCCAAGATGGACTCCTTCCTTCTAATAGTTGGTTTCACTTAATGCCATTCTGATCCTAAAGTATACATTCTGGAGCAGGATGATACTCTCACATTTCTAGTTCTCTATGTTGATGACATGTTGATCACAGGGAATCACTCATCCACCATCAAGGCAGTGAAAACTACTCTACATAATAGATTTCTGATGTTAGACTTGGGTCTTTTGCATTACTTCTTGGGGATTGAGATCACTCACTCATCTTTAGGTATCTTCCTTGTACAACCAATTTATGAACTTGATATGCTCTCCATATTTCACATGGCTGATTGTAAGCCCGCACCTACTCCATTTTTGTCATGGGTCAAACTTGAGGCTAAGTTCTCTTCACCTTTGGCTGATGGAACTTTATACCAACAACTTGTTGGGAGCCTCATCTAATTGACTCATACAAGACTCAATATTTCATATGCAATGGGCATGGTCTCTAGATTCATGCATGAGCCACATGAGTTACATTGAAAATCTTAGCTAAGCAGATCCTCCACTACATTTAGGGTACTCACAATTATGGACTTTAGTATGCAACAAACATGGATATTGATTTAGTGGGATATAAAAATTTAGATTGGGCAAGTGATTCTTAGGATCACAATTCTACTTCAGGGTATTACTTCTCACTTGGTTCTGGTCCAGTTTGTTGGTCGAGCAAGAAGAAATTTGCAATTTCTCTTTCATTGACAAAGGATGAGTATCAAGGAGTAGTTAATGCCACCACTGAGGCTATTTGGCTTCAAAATATTCTCACTGAATTTGGAATTCTAGTTAGAAATTCTACCATCATCTTTTGTTATAATCAATTGCTATACAGATATCAAGAAATCCAGTTGATCACCAGAGGATGAAACACATTGAGATACATATGCACTACATTCAAGAGTTGATTCAAGAAGGCATCATTGATCTTAAGTATTGTTCTACATTGGAGAAGACTATAGACATCTTTACCAAACCCTTCATTGAAAGAAAGTGCCTTCATTTGTGAGCTTTTCTTGGGATGCGACAGGTGTCTACTTCAAGAGGGGCTTCTTAGTCCTTCATTCTTTCTCTCTCTATTTAAGGGGGGGTCATATTCTTCTTAAGGGGGGGGGTATTCTTCTTTTTTTTTGGGGGGGGGATATCTATGTACATGGGTACGTAACATGGCCTCATTTGATGAGACCCATCTTTTAACCCACCTAAGCTATGCTTGAGGGGGTGGGGGGGGGGGGCTAGTGTAGGTTTTTTATTTTCCTTATGTTAGGGAATATTTATTTTTCCTACACATATTTTATTAAGCTTTCTTAGGTTATTAGTAGTGGTTAATATGAGGGCACATGGTGAAATACTTCAGGTACATGTGTAACTCTCCACCTCACATGGGTAGTTGAGCTACACACCCTCTTTTGGCTTGTTGTGCCACCTCTCATAACCACTATTTTGTCATTTCCTAAGTGGGTTATGGGGTAGTTGGGTTTCTTACCCTCTTTTGGCCTTATGTGCCACCTTCTCAACTCCTTTCTTGTCTTCATGTAAGGAGGTTATGCCACATGTTTTGACATTTACCAAGAAGGTAAAACCTCCCACTTTTTATGGGGAATTGGAGTTAATGAACCCTTTGGATGTATATTCTTTTTTTATATATATAATAATCATTATACTCTCACCTTCGCTAGTTCAATGATTGCCTCGGTGAGAGTCTTCTCCAAAATTTTCTTCAGTCTCTATTTTTTCTCTCATATCAAAATTATCTTCATTCAACTATTTTGATCTTCAATGATCTATTGCTTGGGGATTTGCATGTTATCTACGACTGACATCAGATCTTGGCCCGGTTCTCTCTTCTCACAAAATCTAACATACAGATCCTCACAATAGTTATAGAAAACAGAAATAGATATAAGAACATTCAAACCATAACACAGTGATTTACGTGGGGAAAACCCTTTTGAGAGAAAAACCCCACACTCCAAAACCTGCCCAATATATTATTCAACAATAACAAAGAAATTATCATATACTTGCAGAGAAAGTTATTCATAGGAGTACTACTAATCAAATATTCAGAGGTAACTCAATAGCCATAAAACTCTTACACTCAACCTCTATCTCACACACCTCATATATAGGAGATACAATACAAGAAACCGTCAAACGGTATTACAAAATCATGGGTTAAAACCACCTAATAAGGTGTAGCCAACCTTATCTCCCTTCTAGATGCCCCATGACATGTTAAAACACACACTGACATGTCTCCCTCCCTTTTACAACTCATTTATGTGTTCAATATATTTTATATTTCCTATTTCATGAGTACAAACTTCCAGAGGCCATAACTTGACAACCATGTGTCCGATTGATGAACCATTTGAAGTGCTGAAAATATCGTTAAGTTCTATATTGCCTCATAAATTCTACACCATTTACACCCACTTTCTAGGGCATTTCAAGGTCTTTAAATTCCCAAAAATCATATTTAAACCTTTCATTAGACCCCTCCAAAACATAAAATTTAATATCTTCAAACCTAGTTGTGATCTTGCGATGTAACTTTACGTGAATGCTTATCTAGCCAACCGGAAGCTTTAGGGATAATGTCACATCATTTCATGCCCAAATGAAAACTTACTAAAAAAATTAACCTTATGTAAATGCAAGGTTGAGACACTATTTTCCCAACAACACCAAGTGGTAACACCGGTGCACAAGATAAAAGGAATGATGTTGAAGAAAAGGAACCAAAGAAGACAAAGGTGCAGGATGCTAAGGTAGACAAACATAAGAGAGTTGTTTATGCTTCAGAAATTGACACTCTTCTATTCAAAGGGACAAGAACCCTACCACAAATATCAATCAATCTTGATGGCCCCCTTGATATTGGATAAATGTCACTAGCAGAGAAGTTGATGCTTGCAACAACAGTACAAGCTTAGGCTAGTCAAGATCTGGTCAAATCATAAAATGAAGACAAAAATATTATTCTAATGTTGGTTGATGTGTTGTAGAAAGTGGTACTGAGTGTGAAACTAGATCCCAATTATAGCCCCTCTGGTAAATTATTGCAATTGATTAATAATGTAAATACCAATTTTGATCCTTTCAAGAAGTCTACCACTAAGTAGGTGCTAGATATATTTAAAGAGGTTCATATGAAAATATTCCAAAAAATGATAGAGGATGACAAAGTCTAATTAAATAAAGGTTTGCAGACAATCTCTGATGCACTAACACAAGGCGGTAAAATATGCAAGTCTTTTCTTATTTTTCCAAAGTTCACAGTAGACATAGACAAGCAAATAAGTATTTGCCAAGGTAAGCTAGCTGGTATTTCACAATCTTTTGATTGTAATGCAGCCCTAACCAATAGTATAGAAGGGAAGGTAATGGCTCTCAACTATCAGATCTCAAGCCTAAATGCGGAAAAGGACAAAATTTTGAGGAGAGTAGGTGAACTCTAGAATTTGATTGCCCCCTGGATGGACACCATGTTGAGTAATAAGTTTGATTGTATGAAGGCTATGGAACAACCTATTCCATCTAAATTGAAGGATGTGGAGATTCATGCCTATTTTTTTCAGTGCATTCATCACAGTTTTGCATAACTTAAAGACAAGGTGGGATAACTAGTTAGGATATTTTAAGACCATTTTTGCTGATATCTTTAAGTATATGTAAAGTCTCTAGTAGATATCCCTATATATAAGTTTTGGACAACACCCAATCTTTGGCGTTGCTGTCAAAGGGGGAGAGTAGAGTGAAAAGTGTATAGAGAATGTTATAGGTTTTAGAGTTCTTTGTCTAAGGGGGAGCCTTAGAAATTTTGATATCGATTTTGATCTGGTATCTAGGTTGTTTCAACACAGTCATTTTTCACGACTGTTGCCATCAATGCCAAAGGGGAAGATTTTTGGAAATTGACACTTATCTGGTTTTGGTTTAAGGGTTGTCATTGATGGACAATCTTCATGGAATTATATCTAGTAGCTATAGATCTTAATAACCAAAAGTGGATGTGAATCAATAATCAGTTAACTGATATTTTAGGTTGAGCAAAGTAGTTTTGGTTCAGAATCCTTTCGGTGATTGAAGTGTTATGAATCATGTATGGGATGATAGGGCCAACATAGAGACATCATTTTATCATCTTTTTGGTAATTCACTTTTGTTTTTGGTGATCTGGTCAAGCTGACTCAATTCTACACATTACATTACAGATAGACTTGATAATTGTGATTGCAGATATATAAGACCAATGCAAAAGATCTTTTTGATGTATGGTATGAAGTAATAGGAGAGAATAGTGATCGAGAATCCCTTTTGGCACAATTTCACATGCTCATTCTTGATCCAGTAGTTGACTGAGATAGAAAATAGAGCATACTTTCAAAGCAAATATACTCAGAGTTTTGGCACTTAACTCGAACTCATTCAGGAATTGTTAGATGCGATTTTAGAGTTCATTTATTATAATTCATCAATGTAGATGATTTGGAAAGAAGTGAGCCTTTTGGGGTTGTAGCTCTTATTGTAATTGAGTTGTAAGCTCTAGGCAGTGTGCCTGAATACATGTGCATTACCCATTTCATAATATTGTTTATCTACTGGCCATAGTGGAATAATATTGTGGGTTCAAATCCCACTGTGGTTTTTCCCATTTGGGTTTCAATGTAAAATCCATGTAATATTGTTTTGCTTATGCTTCTGGTGGTTCAAGGTTGAGTCTGAAAATTTAATAACTGGTAGAACACTGATTCACCCCCCCTCTTAGTGTTCCTTGATTCCAATAAAAAGCACCAGAATACTTAGAGGGGGGATGAACCGGTATTCCCACTTATTTAAAACAATAAACATTTTACCAATTGAAGTTATCCTCAAAAATATCAAACAAACTTGATTGAATTAAAACAATTAATGCAGAATAAACAAGATGAACACAACCACAAGATAAACACTAGAATTTGTATGTGGAAAAACCAAATGGGAAAAACCATAGAGAGTGTTAACTCTTAGGAAAATATAACTAGTTATAGTTGTGTTTACAAATAGTTGACTCACTGCCAGACATGGTTCTCAAGGACTAGGGTGCCCTATGCCCTAGTCCTCCAAGACCAGGTCACTCCATACCATGGTCCTCCTCCATTGACTCTGGATTTTATAGGAACTCTTCAGATAGTCTTAGAAATTGGTCCTCTAGTTTGCAACTCAGCCCATTTTCTTAGACTGGGGCATATAATGCCTTGGTCCTAATAAATTGGGCTCAATTTTTAATCATAGGTGCACATTAGATCCTTATTCTTAGAACCGTACTTTCTCTCTTAGTTCTATTGTTAATCAATTTGTTTTACTTACTATATTATTCACTTTCTTTACCTTTTCAACATAGTTTAGCATTCATTCATATCTTACATATTCCCTTTCATAGAAGTGAAGGAATAGAGACCCTAAAAGTGTCCCTTGACAAGATCTTTCACAAGACTTAGTCAAAGAGGATAACTCCTTTAGGTGTTTTTATATTCCAATGTTTAGATGAAAGTGGGATTAGGCCCTTAAACTACTCAATTCCATTTTTACCTTAAACATTTTGGTGAACCCAACATTCTTACATTTGTATTTTCTGATTAGATCTTGTTATTACATGTTTCTTTTATATCAAAAACATATAAACCTCAAAAATATTGTTACATGCATTGCGTATTTTGAAATTTTACATGCACTTTTCATTTCCAAAGTTAGTCTTTCAATCATGTTAGATATTTATTTGCATGATTTTCATTCATATGATAATCCTTTTGTGTAGGTAGAACTTGATGAGGCTCTTGATGACTTTATTTATCCCAAACCTTTTAAACCAACATTTTGTCAAAGACTAATCAACATTGTTACTATGTCATTTCATAGTGATGATTTTGATAAGTTGTATGACTCTCATCATGAAGACATCCCTATCAAACCATCTTCCAAATCTAGTAACATGGTGATCTATGACAATCCTCTTTATGATGATTTACCTCCTTTCCAATCCAAACATAATCCATTCAGTAGTGATGATTATGCTATGCTATATGATGTTCTTGATGATTTCATTTCTACTAAAACTTCTTCAAAAAATATTCAAACATATAAAAGATTGATTAACATGATAAATGTAAATGAACATAACTTTAAAATGCCTCCTAATAAACCCATTTATGGTTTAAAGTACTAGTCCTCCAAGTTCTCAATCTATTAACAAGCCTCTCTTTGTGGTTCAAGGTGGTTATACTCATGATGATGCCTTTTGCACTCTTGACAAACTAGTTATTATTGTGTAAGGAGAATATCCTACTAAGAGTCCTTATGAGTATACTAAAAAAATTACCTAAGAGAGTTATAATTAAGTTTGTCACACATATAATACAAGAAATAATAAGCAACCTAATCCTCCTCCAATTATTCCTTCTTCTCTTTGTACTTCTCAACCTTTTCTTCCACCAACACCTCATATATCACAACATCTTGGTAAAGAGTATGATCTATTTGAATAACTTAAATCTACTCCCACCAAGATATCCTTTGGAATTTGATTCAAACTTCATCCACACATCATGAAATGTTACAAGATGCTTTAAAGACTTTAGATGTCCCACCCATAGTGACACCTAATAATGTGGCTTCTTTGGTTGACTCCATGAAAACATCTAAAGCTTAAATTGTGTTTTCACAAGATCAATTACCTTCTCAATAGATTCAAAATTAATATGATCCTCTTATGATTGTTGTCCTTGTTAGTGATAATTCTATATGACAAACCCTTGTGGACAATGGATATAGCCTTAATGTTTGTAGTACTGATCTATTGCGTAGGATAAATGTGGATACTTAAATCATATTAAACCTGAATCTCCTTCCATTGATGGTTTTGACAATATCGCTAGAACTTCTTTAGGTACTATAACCTTGCCTACTAAGGTAGGACCTGTTACTTTACTAACACTTATTAAAGTCATGCCCAATAGTCTTACCTAAAATCTCTTGCTATGACAACCTTGGATTCATAATATGTGAGTTGTTCCTTTTACTCTTCACTGTCAAGTTAAATTCATTTATAACAATAAGATATATACTTTTTATAGTGATACAAATTTACACGCTTGATTGCAAACCTTATTTTCCATCTTTTCTCCAAGTAATCCTACTTCCTCTATGAGTACTCCTACTTCTTCTTCTATTCAAAATGAATCACCATCTTCTCTTGAAGATACTTCTTCATCTAGGGAGGTAATCTTAGGTGATAATTGGTTGTCCTTAGATTTTACACCTTCTTTTATAGGAGAATATAAAATCCCCCTAGTAGAAAATGAGACTAAAAAGGAGGATGATATGGTTGAATCTAAAAAATTAGCCCACTTTGTCTAAAAAACTTAGTAACAACTTTGTGGAAGCTTCAAAATCAAGAACTACTTTAACTAATTATTAAATTGAGATATATGAGGCCCCACCTTCCCTTATGTAGAGGCTACTCTTTGTGGTCTTGGTTTTCATATCTTAGCTAAGAGTGGATATAATGGAAATGGTTGTGGAGCACATGAACAAGGCATACAAGTTCCTTTAGAGAATAGTGTTCGTGAAACATCCTTTGGAATTGGATATAATCCCTTTAAGCCCACCAAATTCTCTAAGAGATGATCCCTTAATGTCAATGTCATTTTCTCTTCTAATTTTCTTTTTTTAATAAATCCTTTATTTATTGATTTTGACTCTCATCGACATTCCCTTGACATCTTCTCTACTGATGATTCCTTGGTTGAGTTTTTGGGAGTCTATGATGACCTCCCTCAGTATCACCATAATTGTGGATTTCCTTATTCTTTAAATGCTAAGGCATACTTTGGGAAAGACACTGAATTAGGAAATGATAATGATGAGATGATTTATACTTTTCCTCAACCAATGGATGTTCCCCAAAAAATTAATATTCTTGTGAGTGATACCACTGATGTTAAAATGGATCGTTACAATGAAGAGAAAATCATAAAGATCAAGAAATGATGAACAAAATGAATGCTCTACCTTATTACATGAATTCCCTAAACTATTTTCTTGCATTTATTTTGATATGTCTGACATTGATCCTTATATTTTTACTCATAATATTGTATCAATTCTTGATGCTAAAACTATGAAGTAGAAGATTAGGAAAATGAATCCCAAAATAGCCTTGCTTGTTAAGGCTGAAATAAAAAAAACTTCTAGAAGCTATCTTTATTTTCTCTATTGATTATTCCCCTTGGATTTTGAATATTGTCTTTGTTTCTAAACTTGATAACTAAATCAGATTGTGCACTAATTTTTGAGATCTTAATAAGGCTTCTTTGAAGGATGATTTTCCACTTTTGAACATTGATATGATAATAGATTCTAGTGTTGGTCATGTTTTGTTGTCTTCTATGAATGGTTTATCGAGATATGATCAAATTTTAATTAGTCCATAAGATTAATACAAATTTGACTTTATGACTCCTTGGGATACATTTTGTTTGGTTGTGATGCCTTTTGGTTTCAAAAATATTGGTGCAACCTATCAACATACTATGAACTTTATATTTCATGATTACATGCATAAAATTTTATAAGATTACATTGATGACATCCTAGCTAAGTCTATCTCTTGTCAAGACCATGTTGGGATCCTTTACCAAATCTTTGAAAGAATTCACAAATACAACATGCGCTTGAATCCCCAAAAATGTGTGTTTGGTATCAATAGTGGAAAAATATTAGGATTCATAGTGTCACATTGTGGTATTGAGGTGGATATGAAGAAAATAGATGCCATCGTGAGCATGCTACCTCCTCATAATATATCTCATTTGCGAAGCTTACAATGAAAAATTTAAGCTATTCGTAGGTTTGTCTAGCAACTAGAGATTCAAAATACCGCGTTTTACTCAATTGCTTAAGAAAGACTAATTTTCAATGGAATGTGGATTCTCAAAAAGATTTTGAATATTTGAAACTTCATTTGACTAATCCAACTATTTTACAATCTGCTATTCCTAGTCAACCTTTCCTTCTTTACACTGTCACTTCTTCTTATGCCCTTGTAGCTCTATTGGCACAACATAATAGTGATGGTAAAGAATATCTAGTTTATTACATAAGCTATACTTTGCTCGATTATAAAGTCCAATATACTACAATAGAAAGGTAATGCCTTGCTCTTGTTTTTGTAACTCAAAAGTTGAGACATTATCTTTTGAATGCTAAGACACATGTTATCATCACATTTTATCCTTTAAAACATCTCTTTTCTAAAATTGATTTTTCAGGACACTTAATGAAATGGGTTATGTTGTTAACTAAATTTGACATAAAATTTGTTTCTCAAAAAGAAATTAAAGGGAAATCCCGACCCTTTGGCTGATGCTCCTTCTCCTCTTACTTTACCTAATCAGGAGTCCTTTCCTAATGACTTTGTTCTTCCCATTGACATTGATAAGAATTGGGAATTGTAGTATGATGAATCTAAGTGTTGAGTTGGTTTAGGCACTGGTGTTATTTTAACACCTCCTTCAGAAAAACCAATCCATTTATCCTATCATCTCAATTTCCTCGGTACAAACAATATTGCTGAATATGAAGCCCTTATTAATGGTTTAAAATTGGCTTTATTTCTTAATGTTCAACATTTGTGCATGTATGGTGATTCATAGTAAATTATAATAAGACAAGTTATGGGGACTTATCAAGATAAACTATCACAATATTATAAATTGGCCTTATCACTATTAGAGAAGTTCACTTCTTATATCATAGAACCTATCCCTTGAAAAGAAAATTGATATAAGAATGTGATGGCAAGTGTATCTTCCCTTGTATATCTTGAAGATCCTTTTGTGTATTATCAGCTCATTATTCACAATCTTTCTTCCCTTGCTATTACTGATATTCCTAGTGACGTGGCTTGTTGTTATCCTTTAGATTTTGATGAATGGTATTATTATATCTCATGATATTTGACTGATGACACTTTTTTAGATTCTTTGACTAAAAGAACTAGAGCTAGAATTCATAAGCTTTTTGTGCAATACATTATTCTTTCCAATTTCCTTTATAGAAGGGGTTATAATGGTATTCTTCTTTTTTGTCTCAATAAAACTAATATCCCCATATGAGGCACATTCAAGTACTTGCAGGGGGCATTTTTGTGGTAAATATCTGGTTCAACGATTGCTTCGAATGAGATACTATTGGCAAACTATGGTAAAAGGTTCCTTTGCCTTTGTCAAAAAGTGTCATCTACGTTAGCATTATAACTATTTAATTCATGCTCCTACACATGAAATTAAGTCACAAGTGTCCTCTTGGCCCTTTTTCTAGTGGGATTTGGATCTTATTGGTAAAATTTTCCCTCCCTCTTCACAAGGACATACTTTCATTCTTGCTGGCACAAATTATTTTACAAAGTGGATAGAAGCCATTCCTCTTTGATCCACTATTGCTAATGTAATTTGTCATTTTCTTCTAGATAACATTATTTCTCGATTCTTATACCTTCCACTTTGATTTATGATAATGGTACCTCATTTACGAACAAAGATGTGAAAAGGTTATTTGAGAAATATTTTATTCAACATCACCTTTTTACACCATATTATTCTCAATCTAATGGTCAAGCCAAGGCTTCAAATAGGATCATTGAGAAAATTCTTCATAAGACTGTAATTAAGCATGGTAAGAGTTGGCATACTCAGTTGACCTATTCTCTTTGTGCCTATCAGACAAGTGTTCTAATAGCTACTGGTACTACTCCTTACAATCTTGCTTATGGTTCTGACACAATTATGCCTTTGGAGTTAGAGTTTCCTTCACTGAGAATTTTTCTTAAGTGGATAATTGATGCTAACTTTGATAGAAAACAACACCTTCAACAACTTGAAATGCTTTATGAACAACACATACATGCTCTTGAGCATATTCAAGCCTATCAAAAAACTCTACAACAAAGCTATAATGACAAAGTTATTCAACATTATTTCTCTATGGGTGATTTGGTGCTCTATGAGAATCAATGCAATGTGAATGCTTTGTTGGGTGAGAAAGGGAAATTCAGTCCAAATTGGCTTGGAGCATACATCATCACTAACATTTATGGATCAGGTGCTTACAAGATTGCAAATATAGAAGGTATGCCTATTAAGGAACCCATAAATGCTACACATCTCCATAGATATTACATGTAGAAATCTTACTTCCTTTCTTTCTATTCATTTTCTTTCATCTTCATTGTTTGATATATTAGAATGTCTTTATTAAAGCATATGGTATTAGATAATTGTTATTTAATATGTATTGCTTCATACTTGACACACATTTTTAGTTTTGGTTGTGTTGAATTCATTGTGTAATTTCTTAGGAACTTACATTTTGTTATGCTAGCTTATCATTCAATTCTCTTTATGAATTGTGCTAGATTACATCATGTTGTGATAATTAATATATACTTTAATTAGATCACATTGGCCATGTACTTTAACATAATTATATTACATCATCACTAGTGTATTTAATTAAATACTTAGTTTATTTAGTTAAATCACACATGTATCAATTTAATCATGAGGTTATTGAGAAATCAATTACATGAGTATCAAATTAGACATACATGTAAATTTTCCAAATTTGTTACTTTGAATCAAAAGGAATATTGTTCTAGTTGGTTATGGCTTTAACAATTTCCATGATTTTAATGTATATTTTCACTACACTTAAATATATTCTAGCCTTGGCATGTTATTGAGAAAAAAAATATTGTTTTCACATTTTGTTGGTGTAAATTATATCTCATAATTACACCTTACTTAATTTGACTTAGGATAATGCATCTCATAGTATTTTGGATATGAGACACTTGGGGAAGTGTGCACATAGGGATGATGTATGTAGGAGAAATTCCACCTTTTGTGGTCTTATCTTGTTGTTACATTCCACCTTCGATGGCCTATCCACCTCTTGTGGTATATTTTATTATTTCTCCTAGCAACCTATAGCTACCCTCACCTACCCTTGTTTCTCATTGAGCCACATGTCATGATTGTGTGCTTATATATTCATATGGCCTTGCCTTTATAAGTAGGCTTATCTACATTGTATGTAATTTTTGATGATCCAGTTGATTAGCATTTTGCATCTTGATTAGAATATAGTTTAATCTTATCAAATATATTCTCTCTTCTATTGTAATATTCAATGTGCTCTTGATATTGGTTATTTTCAACAAATTCTTACATTGTATCAAAGCCATTAGGGCTTCATTGTGTAGTCTTTTTTGAGAGCTTTTGAAGCATTCAATTATTTGGATCTGGGGAGCTATACAGTTTGGGGCATCCTATGGTGTTTTCAACCTCACCATTGCATCTGAGAGGCCATTTCCAATAATTTTGAGTATAAATTTGCCTATATTCTGTGAAAAGTGAATTTCGGGCCTTGGAGGACAATTTTAGCCCTTTTGGGCGTATGGTATGAATTTAAAAAAATAAATAATTTTTTTTTTGCGAACTATATTAAATTTCAATATTTTTAAATAATTTCATATTTTTTTGGGGGGGCATTGTAAAATTTATTTTTTTAAATATATATTATTTCGGGGGGGGGAGGGGGGTATGTTGACTCCACCCCCCATACTGTACATGTCTGTAGAAGTTTGTAGGGCATTTAAATTGTTTTGGGGGCCTCGCCTCCCCTTAGTCTACACTGTGACCGTATCATCATTGCTATCGGCAACTTCCTTCACTCACTACCCAATGACCCCTACACCCTGCATGACGCCCATCTTTCAACAACTCTGTTGTTACCACCACTACCTCCCTGCCTAGTTCTGGCTGACACCTGAGCACAATTGGTCTAAACTTCCTTGCCACTTCTTTGATGACAACCTCCCATCATTGCAGACTACACCACATGGCTCCCCAACATTCAGTTGGCACTATCCAGTCATCTACACCTCGTGTGCATAGTTGGCGTGTGACATTTGCACCACAGGAACACTTGGCACTGTCTAGTTCAATCACGCAGCTCCACCTCACCAGATAGTTAGGCCAAGTCACTGCTTTATCAACAATCCATGTGGGAACTCCATACATCCCATTCACTCTGCCACATCAGCATAAACCCTGCATAGTTATTTGTACAAACTACCACATCGGCTACCATCTCATTCTCCACGTTAGCAAGTCTGTATTGTATGGACATCCACTCAGGAGAGGAGGTGAAGTTTTTTCGATGACTATATGGTCATCAAATTTTGATGATATGATGAATCAATAAGGATCTAGACAATTATTGAGAGGGGGGGTGAATTAGTAGATAGAAAAAAAACTAAAATTTCACCAAACTCAAGACCCACTCATAAATCAATCATTGAACTGACCGGTTCAAACACTAAACTACAAAATACAACAACATTGTCAAGTTCACCAGTTGAATGACATACCAAAATAACAGTATAATAGATCTAAAACTCTCAAATCATTTAACCAAAATATCAAACTACTTTACATCTCTTCTCAGATGGTTGGGTAGGATCTTTCCATCAATGGTTCTAAAGAGCCTGTGGTGGATTCTGCTGGATCTGGCCCCTTGGTCCCTAGGATGGGATCTGATACTCCTTCAATGGATGTTGTTGATGGTGCTATCACTTCTACTAACATTTCAAATGGTGTTCCTACTTTGATTCCTTTTGAGCCATCTAGTGGCCCTGATATTTTACAAATTGTTGGTTTTGTCCCTACAACTGGGTGTGATAGGATTTTGGATGGTACATCTGCTGGTGCTGCCCCTATACCTATTTTTGTTTCTGTTTCAGCTTCTGATGCATCTATTGGAGCTTTCCCTTTGTCTATTTCTTCTTCCATGGATGTTCCTGGCTTTGGATCTATTGGCCCTATTGGCTCTTCAATGTTTGCTGGCCCCTCCTTGGGTGTTAGGTTTCTTGCGTTGGATTCGTTGAAGTGGCAAGTTGAGGCTGAGGCTGCTAAGGTTGAAGAAGGTTGGATTTCCATTAAAAGAAAAAATTCTAAAAGGTATTCACCCTCTTTTGACATGACCCTTAGATCCCAAAATAACGGATCCAAAGGGAAATCGTAATGTTAGTTGTTTTCTCCAGGTTGGGGGGGTCTGTTGTTAAAACTCCTTTGGGCAACTTCTTTTTTACTATTCATTTGTTTCTCCTTTTGCTTATCGGACTTCCTGTAGATTTCCCATGTATATGCTTTTATTTGTCAGGCAATTTTTCTTTTTGGAGGGGCCAGTCTTTTTCAATCCCCTTTCTTGGCTTTGTTCCGTCTCGTCTTAGCTCTGTTTTGTTTAGTGGTTTTTATTGAATATCTTTAGATGTGGGTTTTAGGTTCCCCCATATTACCCTGCTTTGTACAGGATTTTGGGTCCCTTCAAAACATGTTTTCCCTTATTCAAAAACATCAAACTACTTTGGTAACAATAGTAAAAGCACATTTCAGATCACTTCCGGTCATCTTAACACATCTAAGTGGATTTACTAGTTAAACAAATTAACCATATCAAAACATAACCACAAAAACTATTCACCACTTGGCACAACTATTTTTGATGTGGAAACCCAAATGGAAAAAACCATGGTGGGGATGAATACCCATAAGTATTCTAAACTCTTATGAGGTTCGCCTTGGTAGGAGCCGAGCCTTGTTAGAAGCTTTACAAAAATGCCCTGTTAGGAATAGATCCTGTTAGGGACCACCCGGTTAAGGGATGGACTACAATGCCTTGTTAAAAGCAATACCCTATTAGGAGTAACCTCGACAGAGGATTTGAAATCCAAGCTAATGGATCCCCTGGTTAGAGGATTTAGAAAGCACTAAGCCTGTTAAATGTTACCCGGTTAAGGGATTTAATCGTTGTAAATGCTAGAGAACAACAGGGTTTCGCTGATCTGGTAAATAGTACTACTCTACTTGATTAGATCCTTTTCATGCTCCTATCTGCATTCAAACATTTTGTAGATACTCCTTCTGGTTTGGCAATCAATCAAATTGACACTTAACCAAAATTGCCAATGACACAACAAAACATCTCATCGACCTAAAAAGAAAAACAATAGGTTGGTAAGACATCACAAGACCTAAGATCTCATAGAGACTACAAACAAATTGGTTCAAACATGACCATTGGATTACATAGCAATTATGTGAACATTGTACAAGACAACCACGACCTCTCCTTGATCACTGCTTCATCAAATCCTATAACTCATCATGCAGCTTCCACTTCATGCTATGAATCGCTCATTCCCATGATAAAACAATTATATCTACATGCCAAAATCACTTTGAACTCATCACATGCATCATGCATACATGGCATAATCATCTCTGATCACCATTTGATCATAGATCAACACAACCAATTCACCAAGATCCATCAATTAGGGTTTGGCATATCAACAGGTAGGGTTATTGATTGATCTCACTACTTCTATAGTAATACCGGTATCCTTCACTAGCTCAACTACCGATTACAATTGACATCAATGACAACACTTAAACTTCATTAATGCAATCTTCATGAAAATGCCAACAAATTTAATCTTGGAGAATGATGATGTCAACATTTTTTTTTTGAAAGCCCCTCTCTAATGAGCTTTTTGGTTTTGTAGGACAACTTTGGAGGCCCATAACTTGCTCATTTTAGCTCCTTTATTGGTGCAATTTTTTCTGATTTGGGCTAATATTTTGTGCTCTTCATAGTGGTAGTAGTTTTTTGTTATTTTGGTGGACCAATTTTTTAGAATTTTTTAAATTTTCACAACTATACCTATCCAATCTTTGATTTTACAACTTCAGAGGCTTCATTCGGGGTCATACGACCTCCTTTTGAGGTTCTTTTCTTTTGAAAGTGCGTGTTTTTTCATGTACTTTCACGTGCTTCTATCAAATTTTTACTATTTTGAGTAGAAATTGTACTTTTAGTATTTGGTAATTCTTGGCCTATTTGGTACTTGTATTTTTCTTGGATCTTAGTTTAGATCACTTGTAATATTTGTTGGAGTCACTTATATCCTATTTAATGCAGTTGTAAAGTTGAAATTTGAAGTTCACCTTGCCTTGTTTTGTAAGTGGCCATTGTAATTGAACTAAGTGTAAAGTGCCAAATCATCAATTTTTATTTTTTTTTTTGGGGGGGGGTGTTCTTTGATTGAGTGAATTTGTGGGGGTGTCTTGTGTGATTTTTCCTCTTTCTATCTTGTGTTTTTTCAATTTGGTGCTATGGGTTCTCCTAAATTTCCACTTGTAACTCCACATAATTATGCATCATGGAAAATTAAAGCATGGAGTAAGTTAATGGAAAAATGACTCATTCATTATGTAAATGGAACAATAAAAATACCACCTGATCCTAGGGATGATCCTACTGCTCAAGTTGAATGGATCATGAAAAATTATATGGCACTTGGAACATTGAGAAAGTATGTATTAGATGACCTCATTTTTCACATTAAAAAAAGTTCTACGGTCAAGGATGCTTGAGATATTTATGTCAAATTGTATGGTCAAGTTGATGAGATTAGAGGCTACAAGCTTGATGGTGAACTCACAACATTGGATCCCAAAGATTTTGGTACAATCCGAGATTATGTCATGAAAGCAAATGAGCTAAGAGCAAAGCTTAAGGATTGTGGCATTGACAAAAAGGATGCTCAATTGGTTTAAAACTTGTTGGATAAGCTTCCATCAAAGTATGCAGCCTTTGTTTCTAGCTTTCACACCCATTGGTTGGCTCAAGGTACCTCATACACTCTACCATAATTTGATGCATTCACAAAGATGTTGATACTTTAGCAATCTAAGTTGACTAAGATGGAGATTCTTAAATCATTAAAATCACAAGCTTTGGTGGCTAATAAAGGGAATCAAAGCAATCAAGGAAAAGGCAAGAACCAAAAGCAATCTAAGCCAAAGCAACAACAAGATGGAGCACAATCATCCTCTTCATGACAAGGTGATTTCACATCCTTACCTAAGAGGAAATCATATAAGAACAATCTTTTTTGTGCATATTGCAAAAGTCGGGACATGATGAACAACATTGTTACAAGAAGGATATTGATGAATTGAAACATCATCTTGAGAAGAACAAAATTAGTTTACCTTCTAGAATGTCTACTTTGGCAGGTTTGTTTGTGGAGTCCTGCATTCTAGATTTGGGAGACATCATTGATGATATTCATCTTCTCTTTTATTAATATGATCCTTCTTTAATTGTTGCAAGGGAACACTCTGACCCTCTTGTTCATTCTCTACATGATCATTATTTCAAGGTTGACACGATTATGGATACTTATGTACAACACTTGGAGGAGGTCTCTTTATCATTAGAGGAGACATGTGAGTCTTTGGATCTTTCTCTACATTCATATTCATTAGATCTCAGAGTGCCTTTTTTCAGTAGTGTGGATCAGTACACCACCTCTGGAGGGGGTAAGTTTTAGCATTGACATGGGGAGACTTGAGCAGTTTTTAGAGAATCCACACATCATGAGTTTTTTTCCTACATCTTCCCTTCATCATTGGAGAGACTTCATGGATACACCTTTGGGTTTTTTTCTTCCCAAGGGGAGGAATGTTGTTTGACGATCATGGAGTAGTTTCTTCATTCATTTTTTGAGCTCCTACCATTTGTGTAGATTCTACATTGAGGGGGGGATACTTGGTCTCTCTTATTCTCTCATATGGGGGGGACTTTTTTATCACATGAGGTTTTTTCATTCTCATCCTTCTTTGAGAGTTCTCTTGTATAGTTTTCATCTCACTTTTTTTGGGGGGGTTTCCCATTGGGTTTTTCTCTCTTTCTTTGTTTGTGAGATATTGCATTGGTTTTTGTGCATTTGCATTTGTACATGGGTACCTATCATGGTCTAGTAGCTAAGACCCATCTTGCATTGTTAGCTTAAGTGAATTATCATAAGTTGCACTTAAGGGGGGGTGTTGGTGAAATTATATCTCAAAATTACACCTTATTTAAGTTGACTTAGGATAATACATTTCATAGTAGTTTGGATATGAGACACTTGGGGAAGTGTGCACATAGGCATGATGTATGTATAAGAAATTCCACCTTTTATGGTCTTATCTTGTTGTTACTTTCCACCTTCGGTGGGTGATCCACCTCTTGTGGAATATTTTATTATTTCTCCTAACTACCTCTACCTACCCTCACCTACCCTTGTTTCTCATTGAGCCACATGCCATGATTTTTGCTCACATATCCATATGGTCTTGCCTTTATAAGAAGACTCATATACATTTTAGGTAATTTTGGATGATCTAGTTGATCAGTATTTTGCATCTTGATTAGGATACAATTTATTCTTATCAAATCTATTGTCTCTCCTATTGTACTATTCAATGTGCTCTTGATCTTGGCTATTTTCAACAAATTCTTACACATTTCAAGGAACACATTTGAGACAAAGAAAATTATTGTGATAGATACATACATATACATATACATATACATATACATATACACATACACATACATACATATACACATACATACATACATACATACATACATATTTGTGTGTGTATATATATATGTATATATGTATATATATGTATATATACATTTATACACCCATATATATGTGTATATATGTGTTTGTGTGTGTATACATATATATCAATATACACACATATGTATGTATGTATATACATATGTATATATATATATATACACACACATATATATAAATATGTATGTATATGTGTGTACACACACATATGTATGTATGTATGTATGTATGTATATATGTATCTGTACATATATATATACATATATACATACATATCTATATATATATGTGTGTGTGTGTGTGTGTTTGTGCACACACACACACACACATACACACACACACACATATATATATATGTATGTATATATATATATATATATACACACATACATGTATATATATGTATATATACATGTATATATACATATGTATACATACACACACACACACACACATATGTATACATACATATGCACATACATACATACATACATACATACATACATACATACATACATACATTTTTGTACATACATATATATACATATATATGTATATATGATACATATACATACATACATACAAATATATCACAACAATTTTTTGCTACAATATATACATATCATCCCACTAATACCAAATGTGGTATCCATATCACCAACTCTATGGATGGTGGTTGTTTGAGCCCTCTGGCCCTTGGTGTTGCAGTCCCATGGGTGTGTGCTAATGGAACAAAGTGGAACATGAGTGACTCTTAGATGAGCTCCTCCTATCCCCCATCACAATGCCTTTAATACATCGCTGAATCCACTTGAGCTTCCATGAGCTCATTCTATAACCACTCCTTCTCATCATGTCCAAATCTACTCTCCTTGCATAAAAAAAATCCTCATGCCACCCAACACTCTATTGTGATCTACGTATGATTTGAGATGACTGTGAAATATATAATTAAGTGATAATATTATTGATCACATGATGGATAAAGTCACGCTATCCCTATACGCTGGTTGTAGAGAAAGAGAGAGGATTTCATACATATATATCTCATCAAATAATCAAATTCAACTTTAATTATTTAAACAAATTGTTACCTAGATCTCCTTCATGCCAAGTAGGATTGACGAGGTAGGAGCCTAAGCTACTATAGTCTACAAAATTTCCCCACTTCTCTCTCCTTTCTCGTACTTCTTATGTATGTCAAAATGGGGTATTGATGGTGATGGAAAACATAGCCTCAAGCTAGGCCATTATAGGGCTATGCCATCCTCATCTTCTACTATGTCGTGTTCCCTATCCTCTCATGGTGGAGGGTCTGCAACTCTAATATCATCTCTTGTATGATTGGGAATTTCCTCCTACTCCTACTCACCATCCTACTCCTACTCATACTCATGATCTTGTCTCTCACCATCTACATCACTAGGCTCCTGAGATGTCTCATCTCCTCTCTTCTCATTGCATGAATCTTTTGGTCTCACCCAAGGATTAGAATTACCTCTTGGGAAGTCAAGAGGAAAGATGGCTCCTAGGTAGCTCCTCTTCCACCATATCACATAGCTATGTTGTATCCTTGCATTATCCTGGAGTGGGGGCACATATCTATCTTGTCCCTCCTCCTCATCATCATTGGGATATCCACATCCTATGTAGTAGGTCTAGGTCTGGATATTGGTCTCAAGGAACTATAAGAGTGTCATGTGTAGATCAACATTACTACAGGATAAGTCTACTCCAGGTTAAACTCCCTCATCACTATATCAAAATAGAAGTAAATGATGATGTAATTATAATGACCCTCTATGAATTGATGTTGCTACATATGTCATAATTGTACATATTGACCTAGCCAATCACCCATCCATCTGTAAGGCCTTTATATAATATCATTTGGCCAAAGATGTTCAATCAAAACTCTCCAATACAATAATTCACTAATCTACCAAGATCTTATGCATGGATATGCATGTGCTCAAGGCTCATCCACTAGTACATTTGGAGTAGTTTTTCGATGACCGTTCGTCAGAACTCAGACAACTAAATGTCAAAATTCTGACATATTTTTTCTTCGGTGATTCCGATGATAGGATTCACGTAAATATTCAGACAACACCATGTCAGAAATTTCTATGCACCCACAGTATGTTTTTTTGACGAGGAGACGTCGAAATTCCAACCTTGTTGCATCCTTTATTGCTGTAACCTCTGTCGATGACCCTTTATATATCGTTGTGACCTTTGCCGATGCATTTTTACTTTGGCAGTGTCCATCAAGATAAGTTGTTGGTATTATGGATGTGTTGCATTGGTTTTGTCATTGATGTCAACACTTATCCTTCTGGAGATCTACATTGTTGATTTGGCACTATGGTTATATTGGTTTACTATTGAACTAGCACATTGTGTTCACCGGAAAGGTCAATGACTTATGCACAGTCACTGGTATATGCTCACCGATAGGTTATATGGTTCACCGACACTAATGATGACTTTTTATCATCGGGAGATCACTTGATTATGTCTAAGACATGGTTTGGATACTTTGTTTTGGTGTTTTGGTTATTGGTCTAATTGGGTTGACATATTTGTTGTTACCGACAGATTGGTCTACGTTATGGACCAATATACGTTATCTATTCCAGATCAGCATGGCACATTATGCAGATGATTTATTGATTGTGTTGGTATTTTGGTATGGTTTTTTCATTGACGTCAACACCTGCTAAATACACCTACTTTGGAGATCCAGCAACATTCACCGGCAAACAGTAAACTGTACAAACAGTCACTAGTATATGGTTAACCGACAGGATATAATGTTCACTAGTACCTGCATTGACATGGAAGACACTTGGTAATGTCGAATACATCATGTGGACACTTTACTTTGAAGTAATAATCATTGGTATATTCTTATTTGCATATTTGCTTTTACCGACAAATAGGTCCAGGTTATCTAGGGTTACACCCGCAGGTTTATCTTTTCCAGATCAACATGGCATGCTATGGAGATGATTTATTATTGTTGTAAATGCATTAAGCCAACATGTTCAATCAGTTATTGCACCGAATATTGTATTATTTGTAAAATGTTTTATTGTAATATCTTGTAGAGCTGACATACTAAAATTGGTCTTAGGGTATGGTATAAATGTAAGATCTTATTTGTAAGATCAAGTGTGGAATGCGAAAAAGATTTAAGGAAGGGTATATGCGAGATCAAGCAAAGATATACACGAGGACATCATTTAAAGGTGAAGTTAGGTTTTTGTAGAAGCATATCAACATTACACCGGTACTGAATCTAGCATATGAAGATGCTATTTTGTGCAGTACATTCTCATTGGATTTAACCATCCAACTATAGTCAGTGTGACTCCCATTTGTGATTGAGCAATGAGCTCTAGGCTATTGGCCTTTCTGCATGTGCAGACCCCTCTTTGTACACTTACTATCTGTAGTAGTATCATCCAATTGTGGGTAAGGTTTCCCACCATGGTTTTTCCCCTTACAGGGTTTCCACATACAAATATTGGTGTCATGTGTTGTGGATGACTTTATGTTTATGTTTCATGCATTAATTCTTACTAGTATAGCAATTTTTTGTTAACACTGTTTACCGGCATACTTAACTATCTTACCGGTATTAAGCATTAAGTTGGTTAATAAGATTTTGGTTTGAATTTATTAGACAATTGATTCCCCCCCCCCCCCCCTCTCAGTTGTCTCTGGGACCTACAATTGGTATTAGAGCCTAGTGCTCTTTTTGCAAAAGTTTAACAACTTGAGGAGATCCAATGTCTACTAATTACTTCGGAAAGGATAGTCCTAAACTTGATGGAACCAACTATGGGATATGGAAAATCAGAATGGAGACACATCTGAATTGCATTGGTAAAGACATCTGGGAAGTTACTAAGAATGGTTATACTGCTGCTATAGCTGGTCAGACTGCTCCCATTACTTTAGCTAAAGATGAAGAAAATGATTGCAAAGCAAGAGAAGCACTTTTGAGTGCATTATCAGATCAACAAATCATGGGATTATCAAATAGATCCACTGCAAAAGCTATTTGGGATCATTTGGAAACACTGAATGAAGGGGATTCCATAGTCAAAATTGCAAAACTTGAAAGCTTCCGAGTCAGGTATGAACATCTAAAAATGGAAGAAGATGAAAGAATTTCTTCTTTTATGGAAAGAGTAAATGAAATTGTTTTAGGTATCAAATGTTGTGGAGGAACCTTGAGTGAAGATGAGATTGTTTCAAAAATCTTAAGAGGTTTGCCACTGGCATATAAAATGAAGGTTACTGCTATTAATGAGTTGAGAACAATGCCTAATACATCAGTAACTAGGGATACATTGATTGGAAAACTTTCAGCTTTTGAAATTGAGGAATTTGGTCCTGTTGCTACTATAAAAATTGATTTGGCCTTTAAAGAATCAACATCATCTGCTCCATCATTTGACAAATCAAACTGGAGAGCCTTTTATGCAAGAGAACTTGAAGAAACCAAGAAGGAGAATGAAGAGCTTGAAGAACTTGAGGCACTATTTGCAAGAAAAATGTCAAAAGGTCCCATTGGAAGTAAGTATGAAGGTAAAGCACCCTTTAAATGTTTCAACTACAATAAGATTGGTCATATGGCTTCAAGATGCCCTGATAGACATGCTAGACTAAGAGAAGAAGCTAGAAGGACATACAAACCTAATCCTGAACATCAGAGATAGAGATTTAAGAAAAACAAAGATAAATCTTGTTACATTGTTGATGAAGGTGTGACTGATGATTCTGATGAGGATCCAGTAGACAACGGATGGGTCTTTGTTTCTATAACAGAAGATCAACTGGTACCTATTGCTCAACCGGTAGAACAAGCCCTAGCAGCTAAAGTGGAATCAAAGGATGAATGGATTATTGACTCAGGATGATCACATCACATGACTAAAGACAAAGGTAAATTCTTGAACTTTCAAGAATACAATGGAGGTTTAGTGAGATTCAGAGATGACAAAGCCTGTTCAATCAAAGGTAAGGGTTCAATATCTCTTGCTGGTAAACATAACACTGACAATGTCTACTATGTTGAAGGATTAAAACATAATCTTTTAAGTGTTGGTCAATTAGTTGAGAAAGGTTTTCAGTTACAATTTAAAAATGGAAAATGCAAAATCATGAATAAAACTGGTTTGGAAATTGCAACCGGTAATCAGACTAGACGTAATATCTTTCATTTGAATAACAGTGAAAAGGCATGCTTAATTGCTCATATAGATGAAAGTTGGCTATGGCATAAAAGACTATGTCATGTAAATTTTGATTGCATGGTAAAAATCAGTACTTCTAAGGCAGTTAGAGATCTACCTAAAATTATGAAACCTCATAATACAATTTGCAAGGAATGTCAATTTGGAAAACAAGTTAGAGCTAGTTTCAAAAGTATTCCAGAAAAATCCAATAATGCTCTTGATTTAATTCACACTTATTTATGTGGTCCAGCTAGAACTAAAAGCTTACAAGGTGATAGATATTTCATGCTAATTATTGATGATTATTCTAGAATGTGTTGGGTTAATTTTCTCAAGGAAAAATCAAAAACACTTGGGAAGTTCAAGCTATTCAAAGCAATGGTTGAAAATGAAACCAGTAAGAAACTTAAATGTTTAAGATCAAATCAAGGAGGAGAATTCACATATAGAGATTTTAATACATTTTGTGAAGTAAATGGAATCAAAAAACAGTTATCAGCACCTCGGACACCATAACAGAATGGAGTTGTTGAAAGGAAAAATAGAACTATTTTGGATGCAGCAAGAAGTATGTTATCAGAAGCAAATCTACCACATGTGTACTGGAGAGAGGCAGTAAGCACTGTTGTCTATACATTCAACAAAGTTCACATCAAAGGTAAAACCGGTAAGACCCCTCATGAACTATGGTTTGGTAATACTCATACTCTTAAGTATTTCAAAATTTTTGGAAGTAAATGTTATATTAGAAGAGATGAGTATATTGGCAAGTTTGATCCTAGAAGTGATGAAGGAATATTTCTTGGTTATTCATCTAAGAGTAAAGCATATAGATGTTTTAACAAAAGATTACAGAAAATTGTTGAAAATACAAATGTAAAGATTGATGAACAATTCAGAGGAACTTCAAGGTATATAGACTCTAAACCAGTAACAGAAATTATGACAAATGAACCAACAGTAAATCCACCGGTACAGAATGATGATCCAGTTACTCCCGTATCATCAGAGGATTCCACGGTAATTGAAGAACAACAACAGACTAAGACACCTCGGTATGTAAGATTGAATCATTCTGAAGATCAGATAATTGGAAGCAAATTTAAAGGAGTCATGACAAGAGGAAGATTGGCAAATGAAAAGGTATGTCTTATTTCTTAAATTGAACCATTATCTATCAATGAGGCGTGTGAAGATAAATTTTGGATTAAAGCTATGGAAGAAGAATTAGGACAAATTAAGAAAAATAATACTTGGACATTAGTTCCCCGGCCTGAAAATAAAAATGTAATTGGAACCAAATGGGTATTTAGAAACAAACTCAATGAAGATGGTAAGGTTGTTAGAAATAAAGCAAGACTAGTGTGTAAGGGATATTCTCAGAAAGAAGGAGTTGATTACAATGAAACCTTTGCACCGGTAGCCAGAATTGAGACAGTTAGATTATTCTTGGCCTTTGTAGCTCACAAGGATTACAAAGTTTATCAAATGGATATTAAATGTGCATTTTTGAATGGAGATCTTGAAGAGGAAGTCTATATTGAACAACCTGATGGATTTTCTTTGACAGATGACAATGATATGGTTTGCAGATTAAGAAAAGCTCTATATGGATTAAAACAAGCTCCAAGAGCCTAGTATGCAAGATTGGATAAGTATCTTTTAAAAATTGGTTTTACTAAAGGAAATGTAGATAGCAATTTATATTACAAAGTAACTAATGATGACATCTTGATTATGGAAGTATTTGTTGATGATATAATCTTTGGAGGAGAAGATAGATTATGTAAAGAATTTTCTCTTAAAATGCAACATGAATTTGAAATGTTTATGATTGGAGAAATAAAATTCTTTTTAGGATTGCATATTTTACAGACTGATAAAGGCATATTTTTGAGTCAATCTAAGTACTTGAAAGAACTACTTAAGAAATTTCGAACAGAAAACTCTAAACCGGTAAGCACACCTATGACTACAAATGACAAATTATCTCAAAGGGATGAATCTACACCTGTCAATCCAACTAGATACAAATCTATGATAGGAGGTTTACTGTATTTGACACAAACCAGACCTGATATTATGAATGCAGTATGTATAGTTTCCAGATTTCAGAGTAATCTGAGGGAAAATCATGAATCAGCAGTAAAAAAGATTTTCTGGTACTTACAAGGCACAACAAATCTTCGATTATGGTATCCTAAAGATGAAAATTTTGATCTATATGCATACACAGATGCAAATTGGGTAGGAGATGTGGATGATAGAAAAAGGACCACTGGAGGAGCATTCTTTCTTGGAAAGAGATTAGTTTCTTGGTTAAGTAAGAAACAGAGTTGTACATCTTTATCAACAACAAAATTAGAATATGTTGCAGCAGCAACAAACTGTACACAGGTACTTTGGCTTAAGCAAATGTTGAAAGACATAAAGGTAAAATGCAAGGAACCTATTACTATATATTGTGATAACACTGCAACAATTGATATATCTAAGAATCCAGTATTACATTCTAAAACAAAACATGTCTCTATCAAACTGAATTTTCTAAGGGAAAAAGTTGAAGAAAAGGAGATAAAACTGGTTTATGTGAATACTAAAGAATAGCTTGCAGATATTTTCACAAAACCTTTGCCTAAGGAAACTTTTGAGTATCTCAAAAATCAGCTCGGAGTCTTACCTCCATCTGTAGAGACTTAGATAGTTGATGATTGTCATCAACCGATAGAATCAAATGGACAAATCTTTTATTCTGGTATTTGATGAGGAAGCTACCTCCTAGGGGGAGTAGTTGGTATATCGAATTGGTTGGTATTTTGTATGAACTTCATTTTTTTTACTTTGGCATTTGATGTCAAAGGGGGAGAGATATACGGAAAAAAATTAGGGAGAGATGTATGAAAATGCATTATCTTTTTGAAGAGAGATTGGTATGAGATATTACTCCCAAGGGGAGAAATGGAGATTGTTATTTTTTTTGTACTTGGCATTTCTGTTTTGGCACTTTGATGGTTTTTCCATCTTGTGTTGCCATCAATGCCAAAGGGGGAGATTGTTGGTATTTTGGTATGGTTTTGTCATTGATGTCAACACCTGCTAAATACACCTACTTTCGAGATCCAACAACATTCACCGACAAATAGTAAACTGTGCAAACAGTCATTGGTATATGGTTAACCAACATGATATAATGTTCACCGGTACCTGCATTGACATGGAAGACACTTGGTAATGTCGAAGACATAATGTGGACACTTTACTTTGAAGTAATAATCATTGGTATATTCTTATTTGCATATTTGCTTTTACCGACAAATAGGTCCAGGTTATCTACGGTTAGACCGGCAGGTTTATCTTTTCCAAATCAACATGGCATGCTATGGAGATGATTTATTATTGTTGTAAATGCATTAAGTCGACATGTTCAATCGGTTATTGCATCGGATATTGTATTATTTGTAAAATGTTTTATTGTAATATCTTGTAGAGCTGACATACTAAAATTGGTCTTAGGGTATGGTATAAATGTAAGATCTTATTTGTAAGATCAAGTGTGGAATGCAAAAAAGATTTAAGGAAGGGTATATGTGAGATCAAGCAGAGATATACATGAAGACATCATTTAAAGGTGAAGTTAGGTTTTTGTAGAAGCATATCAGCATTACACCGGTACTGAATCCAGTATATGAAGATGCTATTTTGTGTAGTACATTCTCATTGGATTTAACCATCCAACTGTAGTCAGTGTGACTCCCATTTGTGATTGAACAGTGAGCTCTAGGCTGTTGGCCATTCTGCATGTGCAGACCCCTCTTTGTACACTTACTATCTGCAGTAGTATCATCTGATTGTGGGTAAGGTTTCCCACCATGGTTTTTCCCCTTATAGGGTTTCCACGTACAAATATTGGTGTCATGTGTTGTGGATGACTTTATGTTTATGTTTCATGCATTAATTCTTACCGGTATAGCAATTTTCTGTTAACACTGTTTACCTGCATACTTAACTATCTTACCGATATTAAGCATTAAGTTGGTTAATAAGATTTTGGTTTGAATTTATTAGACAACTGATTCCCCCCCCCCCTCTCAGTTGTCTCCGAGACCTACAAATTGGATATTGATGTACATGTATTGAGCTAACATGTTGTATCGCATCAAGACTGGTTTGTAATTGATTTAATTGTAATATTCTTAGTGAGCCAACCTACACATTTAGTCTTAGGTTTTGTATAAATGTAAGATCTCATTTGTGAGATGAATTGTGGAAGTATGGTATTGTGGTATGGTATTGTAAAAGTCATTTGCTGGAATTGCAATAAACCAGGTCACACCCGTAAGGACTGCAAAGAAGAAAATAAGAAAAAAAAGAAGATTGATTATGATTCTGAGTCTAAGAAGGAAGATGGTGATGCATTTATTGCAACTTTGGTGACTCATGCAGGTAATTATGCCTGGTTAATTGGCTTAAGTGCATCTTTTCATATGACTGCCAATAGAGATTGGTTTTCTAAATATGAACAATTTAATGGAGGTAAGGTGTACTTGGGTGATGATTCACATTTAGACATTTTTGGTCGAGGTAAAGTTAGAAATAGGTTTTTTGATGGTAGAATGAAAAGGATTAATGGTGTGTTGCAATCCCTGGATTAAAATGAAAACTGTTATTTGTGAGAAAATTGATAGAAGCAAGTATGCAGGTAGTCTTTTCTGAAGCAGAATGTTAGATGATTAAGGGTGATATTGTAATTTCTAGAGGTATCAGGTTTGGAACTTTGTATAAGCTAGACGCATATACTGCTGAGTGTAATAGCACTTCTGCAAAAAGTAAATCTATGGAAGATTTGAGGGTTTCACCTTCAGCAGATGGAAATGGCTTTTGGGTACCTAAGGGTGCTCTATCTTCTGAAGCAAAATTACCAGCAGAGAATACTATGTTATGGCACCAAAGGCTTGGCTACATTAGAGAAAAGGGTCTAAGGAGTCCCTTGAAAAATAAAAACCTTTTTGAAGGTATGAATGATTGTAATCTTGACTTTGATTTATGTGAGCATTGCATTTATGAAAAACAAAACCGTGTTCAGTTTTACTTGAGTTCTCATAAAACTTGTGGTATTTTGGATCTTATTCATTCTGATGTGTTTGGTCCTGTAGATGTTCCTTCAATTGGAAAATCCACTTATTATGTTTCATTTATTGATGATTTAGTAGGACATGGGTATATTTTCTAAAGAATAAATCTAAAGTTTTCAGTCGATTTAAAGAATTTAAAGCAATGGTTGAGTTGCAAACTGGAAAGAAAATTAATTTTTTGAGGATTGATAATGACAGTGAATTTTGCTCTAATGATTTTGATAGATTCTGTAAAGACTGTGGCATTAACAGATAGAAGACAACTTTGTATTCTCCATAGTAGAATGGAGTTGCAGAAAGAATGAACAAGACACTGATGTAGAAGGATAGGAGTATGTTGAGTGGTGTTGGTCTAGGACAAAAATTTTGGACTGAAGTTATTGCTACTATTTACTATCTGATTAACAAGTCTCCTACATCATCCCTTGTTGATAAAAAGCATATGAAAGCATGGTTGGGTCACAAGCCTTAATTGAGACATCTTAGAGTTTTTGGTTGTGAGACATATGCACATGTGCAAAAGGAGAAGTGGAAAAAGTTGGAGAACAAGTTTGTGAAATGTATATGCATCAAGTATAGTTATGGTGTGAAAGGATACATGCTTTGGGACCCTATTGCACAAAAGGTAATTCATAGTAGACATGTTATTTTTAGAGAAATTAAGTCTCCTTCTTTTACATTGTAGCCAGAACAGACTAAAAAGGAAGATGTTATTCAGTTTCCTTCTACACCTGAAAGAGTTGAATCAAGACCCCTAGATAGGCAATAAGTTTAGGAGAGCTCATCTAGCTCTGAATCTTCAAAAGAGGAGGAAGAACCTCCAACTCAGCTTGTTTGAAGGTCTACAAGACATAGACAACCACCTGAAAGGTATTCACCTGATGATTGGAGATGTATTTTTTCTTTGAATACTAATGTGGATGAACCAAAATCTATAGAAGATGCATTAGGTATGAATGATGTAGAATCCTAGTAGATTGCTATGGAAGAAGAAATGGTAGCTTTGAAAAAGAATGATACATGGGATCTTGTACCATTTCCTGAAGGATGGAAGCTTGTTGGTTGCAAATTGGTGTTCAAGAAAAATTTGGGTTCAGATGGAAGCATTGAGAAGTATAAAGAAAGGTTGGTTGCAAAAGGTTACTCTCAGGTTGAGGATGTTTATTATGGTGAGATAGTTTCTCTTGTTGCCAAAATGACATCCATTAGATTTTTTATTTCTATTATTGTTGCTTATGATTTAGAGGTTGAGAAAATGGATTTGAAAACCGCTTTCCTTCATGGTGATTTGGGGCAGGATATCTATATGACACAATCGGAGCACTATGTGGTGAAAGGTAAAAGTAATTTGGTCTATAAATTAAAGAAATCTTTGTATGGCCTCAAACAAAGTCCTATGATGTGGTACTAGAAATTTGATACATGTGTTGAGTTTTGGATTTGAACGTTCTAAATCAGATCACTATGTTTATTATAAATTTTATGGTGATCATTTCCTATACATTGCATTGTATGTTGATGATATGTTATTCATTGGTAAAGGGAAAGGTATGATTTCATAATTAAAGTCTCAGCTCGCTGATAAATTTGAAATGAAAGATATTGGTGCAGCAAAACACATTCTTGGAATGAAAATTAGAAGAGATAGAGTGAACAGAAATTTATGGCTAGGCCAGAGTAAGTATGTGAATTCAGTGTTACAGAGGTTCAACATGCAGGATTGTAGACCATTGTTCTCTCCTTTTACAATTGGAACAAAACTATCTGCTACAGATTGTCATGCATCCCCATCGAAGATGGAAGATATGAGCAGAGTGCCTTTCCAAAGTGTTGTTGGAAGTTTAATGTATGTTATGGCTTGTACTAGACTAGACATTTCCCAAGAAGTGGGAGTTATGTCCAGATATATGTCTAATCCTAGTAGAGTTCATTGGAATGTAGTCAAAAGAGTCTTCATATATTTGAAGGGTGCCTCAGAGTATTCTTTGTTTTATCATGGTAATTTAGTTGGAGATATGATTTCCCTTGATATTCATGGTTATGTGGATTCAGACTGCGCAGCTGATATTGATAGTTGAAGATCCACCAGTGCTTATGTGTTTACTTTATTTGGTGGTGCAATTATTTGGATGAGTAAGTGACAGGTTGTGGTTGCATTATCCACTACTGAAGCAGAGTATATGGAAACTACTCATGATTGTAAAAACTCCATTTGTCTTAAGAGATTGTGTTCAAACATTAGAATAAAAGAAGGAGTCATGACAATTTATTGTGATAGTCATAGTGTGGTCTGCCTAGCTAAGAACCTGACATTTCATGCCCGGACCAAGCACATTGATGTTCAGTATCATTTTGTTAGAGATATGGTCGAAGGTGGTAGGTTGAAGCTGGTTAAGGTAGAGACTTTGATGAATGTTGCAGATGCTTTAACTAAGGTTGTGAGCATGGAGAAGTTCATATGGTGTTGGGAGTCTATGGGCCTCATGGCCCCTAGCAATTGATTTATTGTGTTGATAGTCCCTTTTCTCTTGCAAGGTATTCAACAAGTAGGAGATTTGTTTAGAAAATTGTGTCTGAACCTTGCATTTACATAATGTTGCTATTTATAGTAATTTTTCTTTTGTGCGCAAAATGGTGCAAAATTCTCTCTGAAGCTTCTGGTTGGCTAGATAAGCATTATGATAAAGTTACGTCACAAGATCATAGTTAGTTTTGAAGATATTAAATTTTTTCATTTTGGAGGGGTCCAATGAAAGGTTTTAATTTGATTTTGAGGAAATTAGAGGCCTTTAAATTCCTTGAAAAGTGGTAATAAATGGTGTAGTTTTTACAAGGCAATAAACCAATTCACAAGCTCTCCAACGCTTCAAACAGTTCATCAATCGGACACACGGTTCTCAAGTTGTGGCCTCCAAAAGTTTGTACTCTTGAAATAGGAAATATAAAATACATTGAACACATAAATAAGTTGTAAAAGGGAGGGATACGTGTTGGTGTGTGTTTTTACATGTCATACGGCATCTAGAAGGGAGATAGGGTTAGCTACACCTTATTGGGTGGTTTTAGCCCATGGTTTTATAATATCATTTGATGGTTTCTTGTATTGCATCTCCTATATATGAGGTGTGTGAGATATAGGTTGTGTGTAATATTCTTATGGCTATTGAGTTACCTCCTAATCTCTAATTAGTGGTACTCCTGCGAAGAGCATGCTCTGCAAGTATATTGTAATCTATTTTTTCTTGTTGAATAATATATTGGGTGGATTTTGGAGTGGGGTTTTTCTCCCAAAAGGGTTTTCCCCATGTAAATCACTATGTTATGGTTTGAATGTTATTACATCTATTTCTATTTTTTGTAACTATTGTGAGGATCTGTTAAAAAAATTGCATTACCCTCCTTTCAAGGTTAGTGTAGGAAGTTGTTCCACTACTTAAATTCCTTACAAGTGTAGTGTCATCCTTCTGAACCTAGGGAATTTCTCCAATACTTTCTACCACCGAAGGATTCAAGTTGATCTCAGCATCAAGTGTTACATAGAATTGATCTTTTGGATGTCCCTCTATCTGAGTTTCATCCTTATGATCACTAGAGACACCTTCCTTAACTTTCGGATGGGAATTCTGAACTATTGGCATTTTTCATGATGATGTTGTGATTGTCATTGATGGACACACAATTGCTTTGAGATCACTTTTTGTATGTATGAGTTATGATCAACCGGTATTTGTTCCAATCGATATTGTGTATTATAGTCTTCAGACTATCGGTGTTTTGTAGAAAGTGTTTACCGATCTCAAGTGGTATGAAGACCCAAGTGGTTCGAGGATCCCAAACCAGCAAGAAGGAACAAAGTGGTCATTATCATTTTTCCCACTCTTCATTTTGTCAAACCAGTAAATGGTAAAATATGTGAACCGGTAATAGGTAAATGTATGAACCGGTATTACTCTGTGATGAGTTACCAACTGGTATTATTTTTGTGATGAGTTATCATCCACCAACAATTTGGTAATGATTTTGTGTCGTGTTACCAAATGTGTCTAGATGCACTGAACCTAGGAACTTGCAATGTAATCCTATTGGACCAACATGAAATCAAATTCCTTTATAAGTACATCATGTCTAGGCTTTTAGTGGTTGTTAGGGTTTTGTGTGGTTGATGAGGTTTTTGCATGTGCAATTACAGAAGAAGATTAGGTATGTGTGAAGAAACAGAGTGTGGAGATTTTGAAGACTGAAGTAATGTTGAAATGCATTAACAATGGGCTATCAAGGATCTAACCAAGCATACTGTGCTAAGTATTTAGATCACTCACTTGTTGACTACTCACATCTTCGGCAAGTTTGAAACCCTTAATCAGGTAGGCCTGGCAAAGCCTTTGTAAATCCTCTAACAAGGTGGTTCACAATTGTGGATCTGAAATCCTCTCACAAGGTAGTCTTTAATTGGACTTATCTCCTAACAGAGATTGAGATTCCTAACAAGATCTGTTCTGGTAAAGAACATTGTATGACCTTAACCGGTCTAGTTACTATTTTGTAGATAGTTGCTTGTGTGTTTCATCTCACCATGGTTTTTCCCATTTGGGTTTCCACGTCAAAATCTCTTGTGTTATGGTGATTGTGCTTCTATGAGTGAATGCCTTATTTTCTATTTGGTTTGCATTTGTGTTAACCGGTTTGTTAGTAAAACTTTTATACTGGTTTACTGTGAAACTGTTTAAGTGTTTGAGTTCAGTATTTTTTGGTATACTAATTCACCTCCCCTCTTAGTATTCATCAATTGGTATCAGAGCCAACCTTTCTATAAGTTTAACCACTTGGAAGGAGATATGGGGGAATACACTGTGAGGGAACTTACTCATCGTCTCACACAGACTAAGAAAGCCTTTGATGAACTCAAAGTCAAATACAAAGCCTCTCTAGCAAAGAGAAGAGAGCATGCTGAAAAACTGATGGAGCTTACAGAAAAATAGTTCCTCTGATGAAGTAGTCATGGAAGCCCTAGTTGAAGAAGTTGAAAAAATGAATGAATCTAATCCTAACCTAAGAAGGGAACTGGAAGGACTGACTATCAGAATGTGTCAAGATCTTGAGAACCAGAGGAAAGTTGAAGATCTGGTAAAAGACAAAGATCATGAGATCTCCAAGCTAAAGAAAGAAATCAGTGCACTTACCGCTCAACTCCAAGAGAGTAAAGCGGAAAAAGAAGAAATGCAAGGTGAACTAAACATGGCTACTTCTGAGAATGCAACCTTGAAGGAATCCAATGTTGCTATTTCCAAAGAACTCACTGAGTCAAAGTAAATACTTGCCAAATTCAATAAGAGCACTGTTAAGCTAGAACAAAAACTTGAATCAGCAAAACCGGTAAAGAATACCACTGGACTTGGTTTTTCTGGTTATGAGGAAGGTGAGACCTCTAGAGCAAAAGATGGAGCATCAAAGAAGCAACCGCCACCAAAGGATAAAGGTAAGCAAAAGTTAAAACCTGTTTGCTTTAATTGTCTCAAGGAAGGACACACTACCAATGTATGTAGAAGTAAGGCTTACAATAATTTTCCCTATTTTCTAAACAATAAGCTTAGATCCAATAGATTCAACAGTAACTGTTATGCATGCAACAAGTTTAGGCATAGAGCATTTGAGTGTAGGTCTATTATACACAACACTAGAAGATATCCTCAAAGGAGTCAAGGAGTTTTTCCTGAATCCTCTGTGAACCGGAATCCAAACTGGTATAATGCCTATTACCATTAGTCAGGTGGTGGTGGCTATCAAGCGGCAACCAGTTGGAGAGCAACCTGCTTGATCTATCATGGTCATGGTCACATTGTTGCAACATGTAGAAGGAAGAATGGAAACATGAATAATGGACCATGGAGAGCTCCTAGAATGGTTTGCTATCATTGCAACAAACTGGGACACCCTACCAGAACCTGCAGAATGAGAAAGAACATATCAGCTGATATACTAGTCACTCCAGAAGGAAAGATTGATGTTGAAACTGTTCAAGTAGATATGAAGACAACATGGAAGAAGAAACCTAAAGAAGTGTCACAAGAAGAACCAGTTTCTGCACCTAGTGTGGAAGTCGTTGAACCGACAAACTAAGCTTCATAAAAGCTTAGGGGGAGCAAATCGGTGAAATATTACGAACCCTCGGATTACACTGGTAAAAGACCTTAACTGATATGTGATACCTATCAATTGGCAGAAGACCAGAAATGGTAAAAGGAAAATTAGGGTTTACGCCCTAATGGTGGAGCATTTATTATGGTCAATGAAGAATTCGTTTAAAAGGGATTTTCAAGTCATTTTCACTTATCAGTTTGCAAGCGAAGAAAATTTCAAGTGCAGAGCGACAAAAGACGATTTATCTTGCGATTCAAAGAGATTTCAAAACTTGGAAGAAGAATCCGAAGATAATATCAATCAGTCAGGTGAAGAACACAAAGTGGTAATCCAGCAACCGAAGTAGTGTGTGGCGAAGCTAAAATTGCAAACCCTAAATTATGGATTTTTGAAGGTATTTATCAAAATTCTTGTTTATCCGTTTACCATGGCTTCCGCATCGTACTCCAATTCTAGTGCACCTAATGATTCAATAGATTTCAGCCAACAAGAAGGCTGAGCAAGAACCAAAAACTAGAAAACTAGATGAGGTGTATGACAGTGAAGGAGAATCGGTCACTGAACAAATGGACCCTATTGACATTGATGCTTTGGATGGTGAAAATGTCACTTCGGATGCAGCAAAGGACAAGGCTGACAAAGAGAGAGTGGACAAAGAAAAACAAGACAAAGAAAAGGCTGATAAAATGGAAGCAGAGAAAGAGAAAAAGAATAAAGAGGAAGAGGAGAAGAAGAAAAAGGAAGAGGAGAAGAAGAAACAGGAAGAGGAGAAAAAGAAACAGGAAGAGGAGAAGAGAAAAGAGGAAGAGAAGAGGAAACAAGAAGAGGAGAAGAAGATGGAAGAAGAAAAGAGAAAGAAAGAAGTAGAGGAGCAAAAGAAGGCTAACAAGGAAAAGCAAAGAGCCAAAGAGAAGGAGGAAGTGGAAAAGAGAACACAAGTGGAGACCCCAAAGGCAACCAGTAGTCAAGACAAACCGATTGACATTACCAGTCCCATTGACCTCCAATCTGCAAATGAAACAGAGTTGCTACAAAGCATTAAGCTTGCCCAAGAGCGATTGGAGGTGCTAAGGAGGAAGAAGGAACAAGATGTTATTCAAACTATGGTAGAAACTCTTACCAGTTTGATACCCAATACCAACCTCCCCAGTACCGATTCCTCTCTGGCCCAATTGAAACTTTTATGCACAGTTGTAGAGGACCAAGTACAATGCCTGGAAGATGTTACTGAAGCCAATGCATGAAAGAAGCATCAAAAGGCATTGAACACTACCTTAGTGAAGAAATTAAACTAGCTCTGATCTGAATAGAAGAAAGCACAGAAGGACATAAGAGATGCTTTGGATGAGGGGAAACTACTGCTCAGTAAGATAATCCAACCCCATTTATTTTTTGATGATGTGCTTGCATAGAAGGAAAAGTTGCAATCTGACTTACAGGCATATATAAGCACCTTCAAGATGCCCTATGATTCCTTCACCACATATGGGCAAACCGTTCACCAGTTTCAACTCTAGACTACCAAAATAGAGTTGGAGATCACCAACTAGACCAGAGATTTGCAAGAACTTCAACTGGTTCTACTACTAAGACTGCAAATACTTCAGAAGTGCTATCTCAATCTGGATGCCTTAATGGTCACTCAAGAGATGAGTACCTTGGACACCATGGAGGAATAGGTATCCCAGATGCAAACGGAAAGTGAGGTTGCCACCTCATTGCTTGAGTCATGGTCTTTATCCATGAAGACCTTCATGCAGGATTTTAAATCAGTTTTTGATAAGTTTCACTCATTATTGTCATAAACACTTATTATTTTAATAATAATGAGAAACAGGGGTTACTCTGCAAATACTTTGTCATTGTTGGCAAAGGGGGAGTAGTATTCTGTATTTAAAATTTTGATGCATGTTATGTATACTTTCAGGTTTATCTCTGTAAGGGAGCAGTATACATTGTATTTTCTGCAAAAGGGATAGTGTATATGCTTAGGGGGAGTAATTTTGATTATGGCATATGTTTGTTGTAAAACACTTAGATGTCAAAATTTTTCCTAAGTGTTGCCATCAAAGCCAAAGGGGGAGATTGTTGGCATTTTTGATAATGATGTTGTGATTGTCATTGATGGACACAAACTTGCTTGGAGATCACTTTTTGTATGTATGAGTTATGCTCAACTGGTATTTGTTCCAACCGGTATTGTGTATTATAGTCTTCAGACTATTGGTGTTTTGCAGAAAGTGTTTACCGATCTCAAGCAGTATGAAGACCCAAGTGGTATGAAGACCCAAGTGGTTTGAGGATCCCAAAGCGGCAAGAAGGAACAAAGCGGTCGTTATCATTTTTCCTAGTCTTCATTTTGTCAAACCGGTAATCAATAAAATATGTGAACTGGTAATAGGTAAATGTATGAACCGATATTACTCTGTGATGAGTTACCAACCGGTATTATTTTTGAGATGAGTTATCATCCACCAACACTTTGGCGGTGATTCTATGTTGTGTTACCAAATGTGTCCAGATGCACTAAACCTAGGAACTTGCAATGTAATCATATTAGACCGACATGAAATCAGATTCCTTTATAAGGACATCATGTCTAGGATTTTAGTGGTTGTTAGGGTTTTGTGTGGTGGATGAGGTTTTTGCATGTGCGATCACAGAAGAAGATTAGGTCTATGTGAAGAAACAAAGTGTGGAGATTTTGAAGACTGAAGTAATGTTGAAATGCATTAACAATGGGCTATCAAGGATCTAACCAAGTATACTGTGCTAATATTTAGATCACTCACTTGTTGATTACTCACATCTTCGGCAAGTCTGAAACCCTTAACCAGGTAGGCCTGGCAAAACCTTTGTAAATCCTTAACAAGGTGGTTCACAACTATGGATCTGAAATCCTCTCACAAGGTAGTCTTTAATTGAACTTATCTCCTGATGGGTTAGTGCAGGATCAAGGGGGGCCAAAAAGTGGCGATGTGAAAAAAATAGCCTTCCTCACTCGCCTAAAAACGTGAAAATCCATGTTGACTTTTTGCTTGGCCTGGGTGTTAGTACACCTTGGCCTAGTAATTAACTATGCAAATCAAATATGTAATTTTAATTTAAAAAACATATTATATGTTACGTATTATATAATACGTATTATATGTTACATATTATATAATACGTATTATATAATACAATATTATATTATATATAATATAATATAATATAATATTATATAATATAATATTAAATTATATTAAATATATTATAATATAATATAATATTATATTATATTATATTATAATATAATATAACATAATATTATATTATATAATATAATATTATATTATATTATATATAATATAATATTATATTATATTATATATAATATAATATTATATTATATTATATAGAATATAATACAATATTATATAATATATAATATAATGTAATATAATATAATATAATATAATATAATATAATATTATATTATATTATATTATAATATATATAATATAATATAATATGTATTATATAATATAATAATATATTATATAATATATTATTATATTATATATGTTATTTAAAAATAATTTAAGTGTTGAAATCGGATATCCGATTTTTTGAGACTTTTATATTTAGACAGTGACAGTCCTGTGAGTCATTTTTAACTCACGGGTCGCGCGAATTTGTCAAAATCCAATATCCGCTCCATCCGATATCTGGTTTTTTGACAAAAAATTGCTAAAAAATAGATTTAGAGGTAAGAATTTTGTTGTTTTGAATCATTTTCATTCATTTTTTGTATTTTTTGTGAATGTTTATTTGATTTTTCATTGAAAATATGGTTTTTTTTCCATGAAAACTAGGTTTTTTTAAAATCAAATACCTAATTGTTTAAATTTGTTAACTAAATTTAATTGTTTACATTCAATTAGGTTAAAAATGGGAGATAACAATGAAAACACTGACCAACCACAACTGCAACAACCAAACCCTCATTTGCCAAACCCCCCCTCAATTCAAGATTTGATTGCACAAAATTTGAATGAATTGAGGGGGATTGTAGAAGTATATCATAGGATCCCTCATCTAAACCCATTGTTTGATCCTCTCATGTCGATCATAAAAAGTATGGAAACCATGACTGAGGAGCACGATGCCACCCTTTTGTGGTGAGATTCTATGAAGGAAAAATATGCAGATGGCTTGTCATATAAAGATATCAAGGATCTTGAGATATCCAAAGCTGAAATCGCCTCATTGTTTGTCAATCCCCGTACTGGTCAACCTGTAGATCCCAAAAAAACAAAACTTTCTATCAAATGGTGCACAAATGATGGGATTGTGAAAAAATTTTGGGATCATTGGTGGATGGTTTTCGACAAACCACCCAACAACAATCTTGATATCCCCTTCTATTTCATAAAAAAATTGTATGCTGAGTTTGTTTTATAGAAACCTGTGAACTACTTTGACATCCAACCTTTCCAGGGCGTAGGTTTAGGTATGCCCCAAAATAGACCTAGGGCAGTCAGAGTAGTTCAGGGCCCATATATCCCCCCTCCTCCTGTTGATCCCCCACCTGCAGTTCAGAATCTTGATATCATTTGTGAGGCGGCTTCACGGACCATATCGGCTATTCACTCTTTGAGTAGCCTTTTGATTTCTCAGGCTGCATCAGTAGCTCAGCCTACTTTTGATGGTAGCGGTGCATCGAGTGGTGGTGACACATCATCCTCGGCTCCACACATATGCGTGCCCCATAGTTGTGTCATGTGTGGGCACGTATGCTTGGGTCCAGTTGGACAGCCCATTGATCCTGTTGTGGATAGTGTAGATTATGAGGTGCATGAGATGCATGATGCACTAGAGGTTATTAAACAGACAAGAGGATACCCTGGGGAGTCCTCACATGCTAGAGGCGAGGAGGCACCGTCATCATACATTGATGATGTGTTGGTAAGATTTGTGTTTTCACACTTCATGTTATATTTTAATTAAATATTTATAAATTAGATAATATTAAGTACTAATTTTTATTTACATGGTCTATTTAATAGTTGATGACTAAGGATGAGTTGAGACAGATTCAGGAGGGCACCTTGTCGGCCATTTTATTTGGCCTCGATAGCTTGACGATACATATATTATTGCACCTAGTCATTTGTATTTTATTGTACATACATGCTCATCATTTATATTTGTATTAATTAGATTATGTAGTAACTTGCATGTATATCTTATTTTACTCTTGTAGGGTACAAGTAGCACAAGTGCGGTGCAGTGTGATCTAGGATCTGGTAGTGCAATTGGAGACAAGGGAAAGGTAATTGAATGCAAATATGATTGAATGAATAGTTTAAATAACTTATAGTGATTATACATGTCTAGACATAGATTGATAGTTTCATATACTTGTTGTGTATATATACAGAGAATGCTTGGCTTCACATCCTGGATGACTACACCCAGTATACCTGAAGAAGAAGAAGAGATGCCTCGAGTAGATGTGTGTTTATTTTATTTTTTGATTAGTAGATATAATTTGTTATTATCAGTGACAATTATATGCTAACTTGTATCAATTTCATGTTTCTAAACATATGTAGGTTGTTTATGAAAATATTCAAAACATACCTCCTCTATCGAAGACATACATCAAGAGTCCTGCAAAGCTGAAGAGAAAATGTGGAGATGAGGTAAACATGAATAGTTCAATTAAATAGTTCATTTTTATGTTAACTTTTCGAATGTGAATTATATAATATAACTAATATTAATCATGGTTTGTTTTTCTTGTGCAGGATCTTTCAGAGCTGAGCAGTGTGGCGAAGAGGATTGATTTTGATGATCCATCAGCAGCTTAGGATGTTATAGATAGTTTTGGGATGCTTACATGTCTAGTTGCCATGTATATTTTGTATATGGACATACATTCATGTATTTAGACATACATTTTGTTTTAGTTGGTGTTTATGCCATATTTGTGTATGGACATACATTTGTAATTATTCGACATTTTTATATATACAGAAGTTGATATTCGATCATATAAATTGTTGCTCATCTGTGTGTGGTGTTATCATGGAAATCTTTAATCTTCATTCCAATAATTAACAATGGTTAATAATGGCTATTTATTGAACAATACAATTCATTTCATTTCATCGTAACTGTTGTTTTTATAATGAACAATATAATTCATTTAATGAACAATACAAGACAATTTATTTAATGAACAATACAATTCATTTAATCAACAATACAATAAAATTCATTCAATGAACAATACAATTCATAAACAATACAATTTATTTAATAAACAATACCCTATGCATGCTCCTATTTTGCCCCCCCACTCGATCAAACACTCGTGGTCATACCCTATCGGCATCGTCCCTTAAGTGCCCTAAGTGCTCAAAATTGTCAAACTTTGACGGGCCCTAACTCAGAATATGTGGCACCTGTGAATGATCCGCTTGAACCTACGGGGCCATGAGAGGGGTCCCTACAAAAGCCTATCTCAATTTTTCAAGTTTCCCTACGGTTTTATTAGGGCAGCAATTTTTTTATTGGCAAAAAATCATCAGTCTCACTCAATGGAATGTTGTCGCGTGGCCAATTTCTCGTTCAGCTCATCGCGATGATGAACCGTCAGCTCTAACATGTCTAGTTAGGCATAACTACCCTACACATGCTCCTGTTTTTCCCCCCCACTGATCGAACACTCGGGTCATACCCTACCGACGTCGTCCCTTGAGCGTCCTAAGTGCATAAAATTGTCAAAATTTGACGAGCCCTAACTCAAAATCTATGGCACCTGCAAATGATCCATTTGAACCTACAGGGCCATGAGAGGGGTCCCTACAAAATCCTATCTCAATTTTTCAAGTTTCCCTATGGTTTTATTAGGGCAGCAATTTTTCGGTTGGCGAAAAATCATCAGTCTCACTTAATGGAATGTTGCCGTGTGGCCAATTTCTCATTCAGCTCATCGCGATGATGAACCGTTGGCTCTAACATGTCCAGTTAGGCATAATTACCCTACACATGCTTCGGTTTTGCCCCCCCACTCGATCGAACGCTCGGGGTGATACTCTACCGGCGTCGTCCCTTGAGCGCCCTAAGTGCTCAAAATTGTCAAACTTTGAAGGGCCCTAACTCGGAATCTGTGGCACCTGTGAATGATCCATTTGAACCTATGGGGCCATGAGAGGGGTCCCTACAAAATCCTATCTCGGTATTTCAAGTTTCCCTATAGTTTTATTAGGGCAGCAATTTTTCAGTTGGCAAAAAAATCATCAGTCTTACTCAATGGAATGTTGTCGCCTGGTCGATTTCTCGTTCAGCTCATCGTGATGATGAACCATCGGCTCTGACATGTCTAGTTAGGCATAATTAACCTACGCATGCTCCTATTTTGCCCCCCCACTCGATCGAATGCTCGAGGTCATACCCTACCGGTGTCATCCCTTGAGAGCCCTAAGTGCTCAAAATTGTCAAACTTTGAAGGGCCCTAACTCAGAATCTGTGGCACCTATGAATGATCTATTTGAACCTATGGGGCCATGAGAAGGGTCCCTACAAAAGCCTATCTCGATATTTCAAGTTGCCCTACAGTTTTATTAGGGCAGCAATTTTTCAGTTGGCAAAAAAATCATCAATCTCACTCAATGGAATATTGTCGCCTAGTCGATTTCTTGTTCAACTCATCGCAATGACGAACCGTTGGCTCCGACATGTCCAGTTAGGAATAATTACCCTACGCATGCTCCTATTTTGGCGTCATCCCTTGAGTGCCCTAAGTGCTCAAAATTGTCAAACTTTGACGGGCCCTAACTCAGAATCTGTGGCACCTGCGAAGCACCTACGAACAATCCATTTGAACCTACGGGGCCATGAGAGGGGTCCCTACAAAAGCCTATCTTGGTATTTCAAGTTGCCCTATGGTTTTATTAGGGCAGAAATTTTTTGGTTGGCAAAAAAATCGTCAATCTCACTCAATGGAATGTTGTTGCCTAGTCGATTTCTCGTTCAACTCGTCGCAATGATGAACTGTTAGCTTTGACATGTCTAGTTAGGCATAATAACCCTATGCATTCTCCTTTTTTTCCCTCTCACTCAATCAAACACTTGGGGTCATACCCTACCGGCATCATCCCTTGAGCGCCCTAAGTGCTCAAAATTGTCAAACTTTGACGGGCCCTAACTCAAAATCTATGGCACCTGCAAATGATATATTTGAACTTACGAGGCCATGAGAGGGGTCCCTACAAAATCCTATCTCAGTATTTCAAGTTACCCTACGATTTTATTAGGGCAGCAATTTTTCGGTTGGTAAAAAAATCATTAGTCTCACTTAATGGAATGTTGTCGCCTAGTTGATTTCTCATTCAGCTCATCGCGATGACGAACCATCAGCTCTGGCATGTCTAGCTAGGCATAATTACCCTACGCATGCTCCTATTTTCCCCCCCCACTCAATCCGATGCTCGGGGTCATACCCTACCAGCGTCGTCCCTTGAGCGCCCTAAGTGCTCAAAATTGTCAAACTTTGACGGGCCCTAACTCAAAATTTGTGGCACCTATGAATGATCTATTTGAACCTACGGGGCCACGAGAGGGGTCCCTACAAAAACCTATCTCGGTATTTCAAGTTGCCCTATGGTTTTATTAGGGCAGCAATTTTTCGGTTGGCAAAAAAATCGTCAGTCTCACTCAATGGAATGTTGTCGCCTAGTTGATTTCTCATTCAGCTCGTCGTGATGATGAACCGTTGGCTCCGACATGTCTAGTTAGGCATTATTACCCCACGCATGCTCCTGCTTTGGCCCCCCCCACTCGATCCGACGCTCGGGGTCATACCCTACGCATGTGACATCCATGAAGGGATATGAAGGGATATTTTGTAAACAATCAGAAACCTTTAATGATAATCAAGTTGAAGCCTTGAGATTTATGTAATATGGTTCAAGTCCAAAACTGTACCCTGAGAGCATTTTGATTTTACTTATGTCTTGTGTATTATAATAAAGACCAATTTGCCAATGTGACATCTTCATATGAGAGAAAAGCTTCATTTTATCTCAATACAGTTGTACCTGTTTCATTATTAGAAAAAATAAATATACAAAGATCTATTATTAGTATCCTCTAGATAATGGATTTGAATTGATGTTCTCAATTAGTTATTATCTATTCAGCTTTTCTTCATAAGGCACAACCATCTGGTGGTTATCATATGAGGACAACCATCCATGACTTTTAAAGTAATTGATATTTATTCCTACACCTCACACTCACAAGATTAATAATAAAATGACATTTATGATTCATCAAATGCTGACAAAGTCTAATCAAAGTTCAACTTCAAGATGTATACAACATATCATATTCAACTTCAAGATGCATACAACTTACCATATTCAAGCTCATGCCAACCACCACTTGGATATTGTTATATGTCGATTAAAGTACAATATATGTAATAAAACCATATAGTCTTACAAAAAGCCATCATAGACCATCTATGTCGATTAAAGTACAATTGATTTGTAACAGGGGCACACTCACAATCTAAAGTTGCAAAGCCCTATGGGAAGCATCAAATTAGAAATTTACTAATCTGACTCATACTACTGTCAAAAGCATCAAAGATGCTACTACTAGAGAACACCATGCTCCATTGTGGAGAGAATATTAGGTGCATCTAATGTCGGCATCTGAAAATGAAACAATGTTATTCAATTGCCAAAATCTAACTGACTTTATTTTATAAACCATTAATGAATAAAAATAGACAAGGTTACCTAAGTGAAAGTTCGATGACCACTTTGACTAGTAGGTGTTGATGTTGAAGGCCCAACATTAACCTATTTACCTGACTATCAATGTCAAATGTTTGATTCAATAGATCATCTATCATGACAATTTGATCCACTACATATGTGTCCTGGCCACATGCATTTGAATCATCTTCATGATAATAAATACAACAAGACCCACAATTTAATCTCATTAATGCACAAAGGAATATGTACCATCACCAAGAGAGGGTCTCATCAATGACGAATGATCTAGCATGAACCTGTATTTTTAAGAATTGTTAGTCTACACATAAAATGCATGGATGAACATAACGGATTTATGTTAATCACTTCAACTGAAATGCATGATAATAAATGAAAAAGTGGGATCATATACCATAAAAATACGTCCCTTCAAATTATATCAACATAACCCACTATGTTGACACAAAAATAGTAATGTGATATTGTTGTATATCATCAAAAAATACCTTCATGACCATAAAGGTTATGTGATAATTATATCATAAAAAATTATCAAATAGTGTTCTCTAATAACAAAAATTTTAAAGCTCATCAAATGCATGATAATAAGTCGTGTTGCAAAAATACGTCCCTTCCAACTATATCGAGTGTACTCGCTATGTGCATGCAAAAACCATGTTGCCAAAAAAAAATGTTCATCAATAGACCTGCATCTTGAACACATCCTTAATATACACTTAACAAACTTGAACATTAAGGTTTAACGATCATTGTTTGAAATGAAATGCATGATAAAAAAATAAGGCACCATTAAATACCTACTACTCAAGTGTGCCTGAAGGGTCATCTCTTTGTTTAAGAGTATCCAGTATTGCTTCATGATTAGCAGTAGTCACTGTCCATAGCTCTTTGGTCTTCAGTTTTGCTTGATGCTTCAACAACTTGACATTTGTAGCTATAATAAGGTGTGAATACATTATAATGGCTTTGTGCCTCTCATAGTCTTCAAATGCAGGTATGCCATTCTTTCTAATCATGTATGTTCGCAACCAAGTTCCCACAACAACAACTAAACCTATAGGATATGTGAACCCATCATCATCTATCACTGGTTGTGTTAGCTTTTGTTTTCCCTGTACACATCGTGCCAACCAATATTCTGATCTATCTTCATTCCCTTGTGGTGCAACAACTACAAAAACATGTCCTGGTTATACAAGATCTAATTGACGATCATACTCAAGTGAACTTTCCATGTCATCGTTTGACAAGGATATTGTTTGAGATAAAGGAGTTAGATAGTGGGGAACCCACGTATCAACCCACTCACTTGACTCACACTAATCCCAATCACACTGAAGAAAACTCTAACAAAAACAAGCCAACGCTCATGTCCAAATGGTCCATGTACTTGCATCTGAGCTGAGAAATGAATGCATCTTTGAAGAATCTTTAATTGTTTGACAATCCAATCTATCTCCCACTATTCCCTCCTCAACCAACCAAAAGAATCTACTCACTGCTAAATCAAGAGTACCTCCATGTGACAATGTTGAACTACACCAATCAACAATAGAACGTGCATCAAAGAAATTTGCACTTGAAATCCTCAATTGCTCCTTAACTGGAGCTCTCTTCAAACATGCACCTGCTCCATCATGCTCTCCCTTCCCATGCCTCGCCTCAAAAAAACACCAAATATGAGGTATACGCCTCTCCACATGCATTCTACTCAACCAATAAAATATACACGCATTCTTGAATTGGCCCATACAGTTATCTGACCATATTATATGTCGGTCAATTGCAATATCTTTCTCATGCAAGAACTCAAAAAAATTCTCGAAAGAATATTGCACATACTCGGAGGAGTGTGATCTATCATTTTTTATATAAAAATGATACTCCCTGATTATCTTCCTATCCTCTTCTGTACTATCAGGAGCATGTCTATATGTAATGTGAACAAAAATAGCAATCTAGACTGAATTGTAGTACTGAGACTATACCTCATTCTGTGGTTACAATGTATAGTTCTCTGCAAAATCAACCACCGATACAATAGTGCCAATCAGGAAAGAGTTCTTACACATCTTGAACTGTTGATCCAACCACTGAGACCTAAGGGTGTGCCTTGCATACTTGTAGAAAAGATTTTCCTTAAAATCCAAAATAAAATCAGTAATACTCACTTCTCTTGAGACTAATTCGCATCTAGAACCTTCACCTCCACTCTTCATAGTATATTTCACTGTCTCGTATCTTTTTTTCTCAACATAATTATTTCCAAACTCGTGTTCGCTGCCCTCATGAAAACATGAAACAAACTTTGACAACCCACCGCATTCTGAGCACTTCTCATTCAAACAATAATTTCTATAGAATAGCAGCCATCATCTCTAGGGCATAAAAATAGATCTTGCAAGTCTCTTGATGATCTTAGAAATAGCATTGCACCACACTCCTACAACATCTCATTAGTATGCATCGTAGAACGAATATGACATAAAAGTTCATGGTACATTGAAAACTCCACATGGTACTTGCAACAACAGGTATTGCGAATCTTAAGAGGAACACAATAAAATGGTTTCAAAGATTCAAAGGCCCTTTGTGATATTTGCAAAGTTGGATGTAATTCACAAAAAAATTTGTACAACATTGTTTGGTTTGATTCCAAAAAATGTTTGGGATGCAGTGTGCGGTCTCGGTTGCCGATTCTTAATTTCAAAACGTCCTTTACATTGGGTGACACTCTACAATTAGAGTGCCAAAATTGTTGAATCTCTTCCTTCACATTGTCAGTCAACTTTCTATCAACATGTGGAAGCCTCACACCAAATGCCCATGTATCTTGTTGAAGTGGATCGTCAAGTCTTTGTCTTCGTGCAAGTGCTCTATCCAAAGTTTTATGGTTTATGTTAAAATCAACACAAGTTTGTCTCATTTGATGAGCCTTCCTCAATTGATGGCTTACTAAGGAGGTTGTAATCACTCTTTGAGTGGCTCTCTTATCTCTTTCTTTGGTACTCTTTCCAATAGAATTGAGAGCGTCAAACAGATTTTTTGCAATAATAGAATTTCTTTTTGTCTTCTTGTTCATATGAATCTTCAATTTGTTTAGCAATGGTCTCATTTTTATCATCTTTAGCAATTGAACAAAGAGTTGGCATTTCTCGGTCAATGTCTTATTACTAAAATTTTGGTTCAAAAGTTTTGTAGCCCACAACTGAACGATTCTTGTTGACCTCTTGCCTTCAAGATTCGCAATAATGTTCTCATCGATTTCAAATAACCATTTTGGGGTTCTTGAAGGTCTTGGATTTGGAATTTGTCTTTCATCCATGAGAGGGTCTTCATTTCTAAAGTAATTAGGTGTTACATATGGTTCACTTGGTGAGGCAATTCCACCTTCAATGTTAAAGTTTTCCACATTTTCAGCTCCTATGTCAAAATTTTCCACATGTTGAGCATTTTCATTATCACTTTCAACATTTTCAAAATTTTCAATATTTTCACTTTCAAAATCTACATTTTCATTTTCAATAACTTGTGGCACATTTTCAATTTCAATTTCCTCTTCAATTGAAGTAACATTAGCAATATTTAACATACCTTGTCTTCTCCTCCTATGACATTCTCTATCTCTTTCTCTATACACTTCAACTTGGTCATTTGAAAGTTTTCTTTTGCATTTAGACTTCCGACAACTACTACTCCCCATTTCCCTCCACACATATGCTCCTTCATGATTGAAAATGTAAGTTTTCACTTTAAGAATCTCCCAAAAGTGCTAATTTGTCTCTAGCTATCTGCAACCCCGTGATCGTCGACAGAAAACATAGGACCTAGATTGTCGGCCCTTGGAATCAACAGAATGGCCCACAAACCCTTTTTTTTTTTTGGTTTTAGTCCAAAATCGGATATCCGATAAAAACGGATATCTGATTTTATTGGATATCCAATTTTAGTACAAAAATATGTGGTCCCCAAAAAAGATTCCTGTTGCTGCCATTTATGAATTAAACTGCCACATGGCAGAAATCCGATATCCGATTAAATCGGATATCAGATTTTATTGGTCATATTTTAGAGAGAGGGATAGAAGGAGAGGGGGAGAGAGAGAGAGAGAGAGAGAGAGAGAGGGAGGGAGGGAGGGAGGGAGAGAGAGAGAGAGAGAGAGAGAGAGGAGGAGAGGGAGAGAGGGAGAGAGAGTGTGATAGAGAGAGGGAGAGGAGGAGAGGGAGAGACGGAGAGAGACGGAGAGAGAGACAGAGAGAGAGAGAGATAGAGAGAGAGAGGAGGAGAGGGAGAGAGGGGAAGAGAGAGAGAGAGAGAGAGGAGGAGGAGAGGGAGAGAGGGAGAGAGAGAGAGAGAGGAGGAGGAGAGGGAGAGAGAGAGAGGAGGAGAGGGAGAGAGGGAGAGAGAGAGGAGGAGAGAGAGAGGGAGAGAGAGAGAGAGGAGAGGGAGAGAGAGAGAGAGAGAGAGGAGGAGAGGGAGAGAGGGAGAGAGAGAGAGAGGAGGAGAGGGAGAGAGGGAGAGAGAGAGAGAGGAGGAGAGAGAGAGGGAGAGAGAGAGAGAGGGAGAGAGAGAGAGGAGGAGAGATATTGGGGAAACCATATGACCCCTATGGACACCATATGACCCCTAATGACACCATCAGACCCCTTAAGACACCAAATCATGTCGTTAGGGGTCATATTGTGTCCTATGACCCTGTAAGACACAATATGACCCATAACGACATGATTCAGTGTCATATGGTGTCCCATGAACCCTTATGACCTCTTAGGACACCATATGACCCCTAATGACACCATATTGGGTCGCTTTGGGTCATATTGTGTCGTTAGGGGTCATATTGTGTCTTAAGGGGTCCTATGGTGTCCCAAGACACCATATGACCCCTATGGACACCATATGACCCCTAACGACACCACAAGACCCCTTAAGACACCGAATCATGTCGTTGTGGGTCATATTGTGTCTTACGGGGTCATAGGACACAATATGACCCCTAACGATATGATTTGGTGTCTTAAGGGGTCTGATGGTGTCATTAGGGGTCATATGGTGTCTGGGGACACCATAGGACCCCTTAAGACACAATATGACCCCTAATGACACAATATGACCCAAAGCGACCCAATATGGTGTCATTAGGGGTCATATAGTGTCTTAAGGGTTCCTATGGTGTCCCAAGACACCATATGACCCCTATGGACACCATATGACCCCTAACGACACCATAGGACCCCTTAAGACACCAAATAATATCGTTAGGGATCATATTATGTCGTACAAGGTCGTAGGACACAATATGACCCCTAATGACATGATTTGGTGTCTTAAGGGGTCCTATGGTGTCGTTAGGGGTCATATGGTGTCCATAGGGGTCATATGGTGTCTTGGGACACCATAGGACCCCTTAAGACACAATATGACCCCTAACGATACAATATGACCCAAAGCGACACAATATGGTGTCATTAGGGGTCATATGGTGTCCTAAGAGGTCATAAGGGTTCATGGGACACCATATGACCCCTAACGACACCATCGGACCCCTTAAGACACCAAATCATGTCATTAGGGGTCATATTGTGTCCTATGACCCCATAAGACTCAATATGACCCCTAATGTTATGATTTGGTGTCTTAAGGGGTCCTATGGTGTCGTTAGGGATCATATGGTGTCTTGTGACACCATAAGACCCCTTAAGACACCAAATCATGTTGTTAGGGGTCATATTGTGTCCTATGACCTCGTAAGACACAATATGACCCCTAATGACATGACTTAGTGTCTTAAGGGGTCCTATGGTGTTGTTAGGGGTCATATGGTGTCTTGGGACACCATAGGACCCCTTAGGACACAATATGACCCCTAACGACATGATTTGGTGTCTTAAGGGGTCTAATGGTGTCGTTAGGGGTCATATGGTGTCCATAGGGGTCATATGGTGTCCCATGTACCCTTATGACCTCTTAGGACACCATATGACCCCTAATGACACCATTTTGGGTCGCTTTGGGTCATATTGTGTCCTAAGGGGTCATATTGTGTCCTAAGTGGGCCTATGGTGTCCCAAGACACCATATGACCCCTACGAACACCATATGACTCCTAACAACACCATAGGACCCCTTAAGACACCGAATCATGTCGATAGGGGTCATATGGTGTCCTAAGGGGTCATAGACCACAATATAACCCCTTAGGACATAATATGACCCAAAGCGGCCCAATATGGTGTCATTAGGGGTCATATGGTGTCTTGAGAGGTCATAAGGGTTCATGGGACACCATATCACATAACTATCATTAGGGATCATAGTTATGGGTCGTAAGACACAATATGACCCCTAATGACATGATTTGGTGTCTTAAGGGGTCCTACGGTGTCCCAAGACACCATATGACCCCTAACGACACCATAGGTCCCCTTAAGACACCAAATTGTGTCATTAGGGGTCATATGGTCTCTCTCTCTCTCCTCCTCCTCCTCCTCTCTCTCTCTCTCTCTCTCTCCCTCTCTCTCTCTCTCCCTCTCCTCCCTCTCCTCCCTCTACCGCTTTCTCTCCCTCTCTCTCTCTCCCTCTCTCCCTCTCCTCCTCTCTCTCTCTCTCTCTCTCTCTCTCTCTCTATCTCTCTCTCTCTCCCTCTCCCTCTCTCTCTCTCTCTCTCTCTCTCTCTCTCTCTCTCTCTCTCTCTCTCTCTCTCCCTCGTTCTCTCCCTCTTTAAAATATGACTAATAAAATCCAATATCTGATTTAATCAAATATCAGATTTCTACCACATAATCCGATATCCGATTTAATCGGATATCGGATTTCTGCCATGTGGCGGTTTACTTCATAAATGGTGTCAAAGGGAAATTCATCGGGGATTGCAAATTTTTGTACAAAAATCGGATATCAGATAAAATCTGATATCCGATTTTATCCGATAATCAATTTTTGTACTCAAATTTTCAAATTTCAAATTTCGCCTTGGGAATGCTTTGGTATTAGGCTTGGAAGTTACAAGCCTAGAAAGTCAACTGAAAAAATGTGTTTTTCAGTATTCCTTGGTTTTCCAGACTTTACACTGGTGGCTGACGACTTTTTTTGTAGCCAAAATTGATAAAATGAAAAGGGTTTTTTAAGGACGTTCCCAACTTTCCAACAATATAATAAGGCTTGTCTTATTTCGACTTTGGTAAATAATTATTATTTATTTTCTAATTGAATTTTGACAATAGTCCTGATTGATATACTGATTGAAAAACACTCATAACTTTCAAATGGTATAACATTTTTTGAAACCGAAACATGCGTCACATCCTATGCTTCGTCTACTATAGGGAAAAATTTTAAAAAATTAAATTTCATAAGGTTTTGACCAAGTTAAGGTGGTCAGATGTAGGATTTTCTAAATTTCTGAAAAGATGTAGTAAAAAAATCATAAATAATTATTTAATTCATAAAAAATTAAAAAAAAATGTGTCACATCCAGACATGAGTCTAATACTTATATTATAAATATTATAAAAAAATATTAAGATTTGATTGTGATTAGGGTGGTCAGACATACGTCTACTTCTTATTTTTTTCCTGAAATTTTAGTACCACTGCATTGAAATTTGAAATTTTCATCAAATAGGATTTTTTTTTTCCAAAAACTAGTAGCTTAGAAACTACATTCAATTTTCTATATATTCTCTTCTTACATATTTTAAAAATAATGTTCACAACTTATTCAAATTTTCATGTCAAGTTGCATAACTCTGATTTTTCTGAAATTTCATTGCCACTTAAGGGCCTGTTTTGGCACACCATGATCCTGCACATACCCTAATAGAGATTGAGATTCCTAATAGGATCTGTTCTAGTAAAGAACATTGTATGACCTTAACCGGTCTGACCTTAACCAGTCTGGTTACTATTCTGCAGATATTTACTTGTGAGTTTCATCTCACCGTGGTTTTTCTCATTTGGGTTTCCACGTCAAAATCTCTTGTGTTATGGTGATTGTGCTTCTGTGGGTGAATGCCTTATTTGCTATTTGGTTTGCATTTATGTTAACCAGTTTGTTAGTAAAATTGTTATATCTATTTACTGCTAAACTGTTTAAGTGTTTGAGTTCCGTATTTTTTGGTATACTAATTCACCCCCTCCTCTTAGTATTCATCATGAACTACATCACTATATAGAGGATTTCTCTTTATGATTCTTCTCCATATTTCTTCAATCTCCTTCCTCACTTCTTCAACCTTGCCAATCATCAACTCGTTCACCCTATTCCTACTTCTGAATTATTTCTTATTTGCTACCTTAATGAGCCTTTTGGCTTCATCTTGGGAGATACAAGTGTCGACATTGATCAATTCTCTCTCTTTCATTTCCTTATCTATTTTGCTAGTTGTCAACCTCCTCACATCAATAATATTATATAGATTTTTAGGGATGCTACGCTCTAGTTCAATCAAGATTTTACTAAATTTGTCTAATAATAGAACAACGGCTTCCTCAACTTTCCTTTGACATTCCTCATCTAGATTTTCATAGTATGCTCCAATGTTCTTCAAATTTCCATCAACAATTATCTCATCAATCAATTGATCTATTGTCATTGGAGGAATAAATGTATATTTACCTTGCAAGTTATCGATTTCAAGATCATCATCAAGTTGTGTTCTGAGCTTCCTTTCCCTCTTGGGTCTTCTGGTAAGGGTAGGTTCTATCTTATCTTTCTTGCTCTTCTCTACACCATCGGATTGTGGTTTCCTCACCACCCTTACAAATTCTCCTTTCCTATTAGCCTTATCTACTTCTTCATCTGATTTAGTCTCAGATGCCACCAAAGCAACATAGGTTCATTTGGGTTTCTCTTTTTGATTCAAAACTCCCTTTCTGGATGAGCTTTGTCATGTTGGTGGTATTATTGGTGTAGGGGCAAACTTGTTCTCTTTTGGCTTAGCTTTGGAGGGAACCAGTTCAACCTTAAGCTTCTTGGATTCCTCCTTAGCTTCCATCTGAGCATGCTTCTCCCTTGCTTGCTTCACTGGCTCTCTGGTAAATCCTATCTACATAGCTACATCTTCATCCATTTTAGACACTTTTCTCTTCCTTGCAAGTGTGGTGAACTGCTTGTACAAACTCCATATCCTTCTCCTTGAAGGTGTCAAACCTGGGTTCTTTGGGGTCCATCGGTTTTCTCAGAAGATGTTGCACATAAACTTCAAGTGTCTGACCATCCACCTCATAACCCATTGGCAAGATCTAGACTATCCTGGGCTCTATGGCTTCCATGTGGGATTCGTCTTTGTCCACCATGAAGCATATAGTGCTCTCATATTTCTCAACAATCTCTTTGGGAATCCTTTCTCTATCTTTCATTCGGCCTTTGGAAAGTCTTAAAGAAACTCCACAAGGTTGTTGTTTGGTTTTCTTTGTTTCCCAATCTTTGCAAACCTTGTTTGATTTGAGTGGGCACCGATAAATCAAATGCCCATTGCACTCTCCTTGTACTAGGAATTTGGTTCATGAAGTACAATGCCAAATAGACAATTAGAGAACCAAACTTAAATACATTCTTCTTATAAAATTTAATCTTCTTCAAATTATTGAGAAGCTCTCCAGGAAGGACTGAATGAAGATCATACTGAGTGTCCTCTTTCACCATTTGGTATGTTGCATAAATGATTGTTCCAGAGACTGAGTTCAATCTACTAGACAAATAAACCTTGTAGCCAATGATCATGGATTCAAATCTCACATCATGCTCTCAGATATCATTAATAGTCATGGATCTGTTATCAAATATGCACTGGTTGCCTTTATCACAGTTGTGTTACCTACCTTCCTTAGATTTGGTTTGTCGCTCGTTTGATGCAAACATGTGATTGCATGAATGGCCTGCTTGGTGATTTTGTATGGCTTGTCTAGCCAAATATATTCATCATGCACATGACTTAGGATATATCTCACCCACTCATCATCATCAAACATGAGGAAAGGCATGAACTGCATGAAACTCTTCCTCTAAAATTGTGTGTATTCCAATTTAAGATTTACATTCCTATCTCAGAGGTTTTGGCTGTAAAGTGATAGAATTGCCTCATTTCTAGTCTCCTTAATGTTGCAGTGAATATAGGCTCTTACATCATTGTTGGTGTTGGAAATAAGCCACACCTAGACTGACGATGGACTAGTCAAAGAGGGGCTACTAACTTAGTGGTAGAGCACTCCAGCAATGTATGGAAGGTCCTAGGTTTGAGTCCTAGTTAGTCCATGTATCAACATGGTATCACAGTCAGGTCCAGGCTAGGAGCCCCAAGCACACAAGAGATGTAGCTTAAGGGGGGGTGTTGGTCTTGGAAATAAGCCACCCTCAGACTGACGATGGAATGGTCCAAGAGGGGCTAGTAGCTCAGTAGTAGAGTATGGAAGGTCTTAGGTTCAAGTCCTACCTGGTCCATGTCTCAACAATCGTCAACATACAAAACACCGTATGACATGAATGAGAAAGCACCATTTGGATCATCTTCAACTAAACTTAATGGGTGCTTCTTTAATTGTGGCCTTTCTCTCTATGAAACCTCAACTACAAAAGGAGTGTTAATAGAAGATGATGCCATTTTGAGAAATTTAAGGCTCAAAATAAGCTTATCAAAATACTTGAGAAATGCACAATAGCTTCTATCGGATCACCTCAAGGCTTTTGATCTCCTTATAAATTGGTTCACCTAGCTCTATTGCTTCAACTTTTTTCTCGCAATGTGAGAAATGATTCACATTTTCCCTTTTTAACCTCGCAAACCCTAATTACAAGTTGACATAAATCCATTGATAAGGTTCAACCGGATGCCCTGTTCAGCATCAATAAACTCACCCGATGATCTAGAGATCTGGATAATCATTTACAAGCATCCATAATCAACCTTGATCGATCACAAATCTCTCCAAGGGGGTTTTGTAGGATTCTGCATGAAGATGCCACCCCCTAAGGCCAAAAACCTTAGTTACCAGATAAAGATCCTACATTGGATTCAGGTGCAGATCCACTAGCTACTTTAGATTCATCCTTTCTGACCCACATCTTCTCATGCTTATCTCTGATTTCCTCTACTGGAGCATTCTTGTTCACATTTTTTCTTCTACAATATTTTGCAATATACCAATTTTATTACATATGCACGAAAAACAATATTTTGCATAGGTCTAAAGTTCACCTGATTTGGTCTCATCCCGCACTACTTAGAGATATGTCCAAACATCCCACAAGCATAGAATCTCTTGTTTTGAAAATTATTCATTACTGCTTTGCACATATTTGACTTGTGACCAAAATTATTTCATATAAAACACTAACTAGTAAATGCAGGACCATTGTTCATATCGTTCATTCCATTATTCATCCTACTTCTGCATTGATTTTCCATGTGACCAAATTTATTGTAATTAAAGCATCTACCATTGAATTTATGAGCATTAGGTTGTCTTACTAGAGGATTCTTTCTCTTCTTATAATTAGGTTTTGCATTGCTTTGTCTAGATCTGGAGGATTTGATGAATACTAAGAGGGGGGGTGAATTAGTATACCAAAAAATAATGAACTCAAACACTTCAACAGTTTAGCAGATAACCGGTATGACAGATTTACAAATAAATCGGTTAAGATAAATGTAAACCAAATAGAAAACAAAGCATTCACCCACAAGAGCACAATCACCATAACACAAGAAGTTTTGACGTGGAAACCCAAATGGGAAAAACCACGGTGAGTAGAAACTCACAAGTAACTATCTGTAGAATAGAAACTAGACCGATTAAGGTCATACAATGTTCTACACCAGAATAGATCCTATTAGGGATCTAGATCTCTATTAGGAGATAAGTCCTATTAAAGACTATCTTGTGAGAGGATTTCAAATTCACAGTTGTGAACCACCTTGTTAGAGGATTTACAAAGGCTTTGCTAGGCCTACCCAGTTAAGGGTTTCAAAATTATCGAAGATGTGAGTAATCAACAAGTGAGTGATCTAGATACTAGCACAGTATGCTTGGTTAGATCCATGACATCTCATTATTAATGCATTTCAGCATTACTTCAGTCTTCAATATCTCCACACTCCTAATCTTCACACAGACTTAATCTTCTCTTCTATGATCGTACATACAAAATCACCACCAAAGTGTCAGTGGATGATAACTAATCACAGAAATACCAGTTGGTAACTCATCATAGAGTAATACCAGTTCATACTATTTACCGATTATCGGTTGTCAAAAGTGAAGACTGGAAAAATGTTAACTACCGCTTTGTTCCTTCGTACTGCTTGAGATCCTCGAACCGCTTGAGGTCTTCATACCACTTTAGGTCTTTAGTTAGTTTGTGACCAGGAAACATCTTCTGCAAAACACCAATAGTCTAAAGACTATAATACATAATACCAGTTGGAACAAATACCAATTGAGCATAACTCATACATCAAGAAAGTTTACACAAAGCAAGTGTGTGTCCATCAATGACAATCACAACATCATCAAAATGCCAACAATCTCTCCCTTTGGCATTGATGTGAACACTTAGGAAAATTTTGACATCTAAGTGTTTTTAGAATAGAAATATGCCATATGCAAAATTACTCCCTCTAAGCATATACACTATCCCTTTTGTAGAAATTACAATGTATACTACTCCCTTAAAGTGGTAACATGAAGGTATACATAACATTCACCAAAATTTTAAATACTACTCCCCCTTTGCCGACAATGACAAAGTACTGCAAAATAACCCCTGTTTCTCATTAACATAAAAATGGAGTAAATGTTTATGACAATAAAGAATGAAACTTATCAAAAAATGATTTAAAATCCTACAAAAAAGTCTTCATGTCTAATGACCATGACTCAAGTATTGAGGTAGCAACCTCACTTTCTATCTGCATTTGAGATACCTGTTCTTCCATGGAATCAATAGTACTCATCTCTTGAGTTACCGTTAGGGCTTCCAAATTAAGAAAGCACTTCTAAATAATTTGTAGTCTGGGAAATAAGACCAGTTGAAGCTCCTGCAAATCTCTTGACCGGTTACTGATTTCTAACTCTATCCGGGCAGACTGAAGCTGATACTAGTGAGTTGTTTTCCCATATGTAGTGAAAGAATCATATGGCATCTTGAAGTTTCTTATGTATGTCTGCAGATCTGATTGGAGTTTATCCTTTTGTGTGAGTACATCATCGCAAAATAGATGGTGTTGGCTCATTTTGCTCAACAGTAGTTTGCCCTCATCCATAGCATCTCTTATATCCTTCTGTTGTTTCTAAAGTTGAGACCAGGGCTCATTCAGTTTCTTGACCAAGGCAGTGTTTAGTGCCTTTTGATGCTTCTTATTGGCATTTTCTTTAGCAACATCTTCCAGGCATTGAACCTAGTCCTCTACAACAATACATAGAAGTTTCAGCTTTGACAAAGAGGAATCGGTACTGGGAAGGTTAGTACCTGGAATCAAATTGGTGAGAGTGTCAACCACAGTTTGAATAACATCATGTTCCTTTTTCCTCCTCAATGTTTCCAATCTTTCTTGTGCAAGCTTTATGCTTTGCAACAGCTTTGATTCATCTATAGATTGGAGGTCGATAGGGCTAGTGATGTCAACTAGTTTGACTTGACCACCGGTTGCCTTTGGAGTCTCCACTTGTTTTGCTTTCTCTGTTTCCTCTTTCTCTGTGGCTCTTTTATTTTCTGCTTCTTATTTCCTTTGTTCTTCCTTCTTCTTTTCTTCATCCGGCTTCTTCTTTTCTTCCTCCTTTTTCTTCTTCTCCTCTTCTTTCCTCTTCTCCTCTTCTTTCTTTTTCTCCTCTTCTTTCCTCTTCTCGTCTTTTTTCCTCTTCTCCTCTTCTTGTTTCCTCTTCTCCTCTTCTTTCCTCTTCTCCTCTTCTTGTTTCCTCTTGTCTTCCGCTTTCTTTTTCTCTACCTCTTTCTTTTCTTTCTCCTTATCAGCCTTTTCCTTCTCTGCGTCTGGAGTGACATCTTCACCATCCAATGCATCAATACCAATGGTGTCCACCTGTTCTGTAACTCTTTCTCCTTCACCATCAAATACCTCATTCGGTTTGGCTAAGGATTGGTCAGGTTCTTATTAGACCTTCTTGTTGGCCTCAAATACTTGATGCAATTGCACAACAGCTTTGGCATGAAGATGAGTGTCCTTCTCCACTTCAGAGGTTCTACCTTCTAGTAGGCTGAGTCTTCTTCTTCTCATGAAGAAGAGACCTTTATTTTTGTCCATAATCTCAAATAATTCAGAATTGGAGGCTTTAGGAAAGTATTGAGCAAATACTTTCTCCCTTATTTCCTGTTCTTTCTCAATGGCAATGTGCCATTTATTGTCCAAAGAATTTTACAAAGAATCAGGTGTCACCGATCTAATTTTAGATGGCGACCAGTCATTCATACACAAATATTTTATCATTTCCTGTTCTACTTCTTCCTTCTCATTATCAGAAAAATCATCAAAATACTCTTTCAAGTCATCAAGCACCTTTCTCTTAATATTCTTTAAAGTCCTTTGACAATGTTTCAGAGGCTTGTAAGAAGAGATGTCTATATTTACCAGTATTGATGATGCAGGTGCAGTATTGATAGACTTAGCCTTCTTGCTTGATTGTTTGGTTTTCTTAGGCTGCACTTCCAGTTCGGTATCCTCAGACTCCAGTGAGTTGTTTTTGGTCTTCTTCTTCCTCTCAAATACTTTAGCGGGTGCAACTTCCGGTTTCTTCTTGGTAGGTGACCACTTGGTCACTTTTGGGCTGGGTGAGGTAACTGGTGTCAATACCGATGGCACTACCTTTCCCTTTTTCACTAAGGGTTCTTCAATTGATGTTACCCTTTCCAAGTAGGTGTCAGTTCACTTTTTCTTTGCATCTAAAGGAGAGGCAATCAGGGTAGAGGCATACCCATCCAACATGTCATACATCACCTCATATCCCACAGGATATACTTTTTCCTTTCTGGGCTCTACCGCTTCCATTATACATTCATCTACTTTTATGGTAAAGCAGATGTCCTCTTCATACTTCTTAACAATATCTCTAGATATCCTCATCCTCTGACTCATCTTTCGCTTGAATTCATCAAAGTATTTATTCAAGAATTCAGGATATCCAGTCCCCACCACTTGGAGAATTTCCCTAATTTGTTTAGTGACCGATTGGTCAGCAGACCATTGAATATCACCAACTCCTAGGAAATAGCCTTGGAAGTAGAAAAATAGGCTGACCAAAAGTTGTCCAAATCTAAACCTCAAAGCATTGTCCTGTTTGATAGACTTTAGGTTTAGTAGAAGTTGTTTTTGCAAATAGGTACACAAATCAAAAGAGGTGTCTTCCTAAATCATTCTGTATGTAGCATATACCGCAGCAGCAAGGACAAATTTTATTTTGCTCGCATAAAACACTCTATAGCTGATCACCATACAAGCATACTTAACCAATTCATCCTTGATGGGATTGACAGTCATTCCCCTTTGGTTGCTCAAAGAATCGATGAGCTTATTCATTTCAGTCTTGATGACTTTCCTAAGGGCTGGCACCTCACCAATGTTGCAGAAACTGGTGAGTGCATGAATTGCTTCTGGTGTTATGTCATGCATTTGCTCCAGGTACATTTTATCACCATGTACTCTACTCAAGATGATGCAGATGTGATCTTCTATGAACTCTTCAAGAAAATAAATAGCATTATGTAGTTTCTTCCTCTCTAGGATGTTGTATTCTGGTTTGATTTTCTTGTCATCCCCACAGAACAAACCTAGCTAGGAGTGAATCGCTACCGATCCTAGGTCTTCCAATTTACAGTCAATGTACCCTGAAATATCTTCTTCAACAATGACTCCCAAAGGTATTTGGGATAGGGTATTGTATTTCATTTTCCTTTGAATAAATTCAGCTGATTCCATGGGTACACTAGAGCTGGAGTGCGATGCAGAAGCCATGATTAACTGGAATTTTGAGAAATACCTTCACGATTTCAAAATTTAGGGTTTGCTAATGCATCTCACAACACACCACTTTGGTTGCACGGTTACCACTTAGTGTTCTTCACCGATAGGTTGAAAATATCTCTGGATTCTCCTGCAATATTTGAATTCTCTCTGAATCGCAAGTTGAATCACACTTTATCGCTCTGCACTTGAAAAATTCTTCTCTTGAAAACTGATAAGTCAAAATGACTTTGAAAATTCCTTTTAAATGAATTCTTCACCTACCATAATAAATGCTCCACTGCTAGGGTACAAACCCTAATTTTTCCTTTTACTACTTCACAATCTTCTGCCAATTGACAAGTAATGTATACCGATTAAGTTCTTTACCGATATAAATCGGGGATTCAAATATTTCACCGATATGCTCCCCCTAAGATTTTTTTAAAGCTTAGTTTGTTGGTTCAAAGACTTACACACTAGGTGCAGAAACTGGTTCATCTTGTGACACTTCTTCAAGTTTCTTTTTCCATGTTTTATTCATTCCCACTTGAAATGTTTCAACATCAATCTTCCCTTCTTGACTGATTGGTATATCATCTGATAGGTTCTTTCTCGTTCTGCAGATTCTGGCAGGGTGTCTTGGTTTGTTGCAATGATAGCATATCATTCCAGATGTTATCCATGGTCCATTGTTCATTCTACCATTCTTCCTTCTGCATGTTGCAGTAGTGTGACCACTACCATGACAGATCAAACAGGTTGCTCTCCAACCGGTTGTCGCTTGATAGCCACCACCGGTTTGGATTCCAATTCACAGTGGGTTCTGGGATAACTCCTTGAGTCCTTGGAGGGTATCTCCCAGTGTTGTGCACAACAGACCTGCATTCAAATGCTCTATGCCCAAACTTGTTGCATGCATAACAGTTTCCATTGAATAGATTGGATCTAGGCTTATTGTTTAGAAAATAAGGAAAATTATTGTAGGCCTTATTTCTACACACATTAGAAGTATGTCCTTCCTTGAGACAATTAAAGAAAAGAGGTTTAAACTTTTTCTTACCTTTATCCTTTGATGTTGGTTACTTCTTTGATGCTACATCTTTTGTACTAGAGGTCTCACCTTCCTCATAACCAGAAAAACCAAGTCCAGTGGTAATCTTTATTGGTTTTGCCGATTCAAGATTTTGCTCTAGCTTAATAGTACTCTAATTGAATTTGGCAAGTATTTCCTTTGACTCAGTGAGTTCCTTGGAAATAGCAACATTGGATTCCTTCAAGGTTGCATTATTAGAAATAGTTATTTTTAGTTCACCTTGCATTTCTTCTTTTTCCACTTTATTCTCTTGGAGATGAGTGGTAAGGGCACTGATTTCTTGCTTCAACTTGGAGATCTCATGATCTTTGTCTTTTACCAAATCTTTAGCTTTCCTATGGTTCTCAAGCTCTTGGCACATTCTGATAGTCAGTCCTTCTAGTTCCCTTCCCAGGTTAGCATTATATTCATTCAATTTTTCAACTTCTTCACCTAGGGCATCCATGTCTGCTTCATCAGAAGAACTATTTTCAGTAAGCTGCATTAGTTTCTCAGCATGCTCTCTTCTTTTTTCGAGAGAGGTTGTATAGTTGACTTTGAATTCATCATAGGCTTTCTCAGTCTAAGTGAGATGATGAGTAAGTTCCCTCACAATGTATTCCCCATATCTCCTTCCAAGTGGTTAGACTTATAGAAAGGTTGGCTCTGATACCAATTGATGAATACTAAGAGGGGGGTGAATTAGTATAGCAAAAAACAATGAACTCAAACACTTCAATAGTCTAGTAGTAACCGGTATGACAAATTTACAATTAAACTAGTTAAGATAAATGCAAACCAAATAGAAAACATAGCATTCACCCATAAGAGCACAACCACCATAACACAAGAAGTTTTGACGTGGAAACCCAAAAGGGAAAAACCACGGTGAGAAGAAACTCACAAGTAACTATCTGCAGAATAGAAACCAGACCGGTTAAGGTCATACAATGTTCTTCACCTGAACAAATCTTGTTAAGAATCTAGATCTCTGTTAGGAGATAAGTCTTGTTAAAGACTACCTTGTGAGAGGATTTTGGATTCATAGTTGTGAAGCACCTTGTTAGAGGATTTACAAAGGCTTTGCTAGGCCTACTCGGTTAAGGGTTTCAGACTTGTCGAAGATGTGAGTAATCAACAAGTGAGTGATCTAGATACTAGCACAGTATGCTTGGTTAGATCCATGATAGCTCATTCTTAATGCATTTCAGCATTACTTCAGTCTTCAATATCTCCACACTCCTACTCTTCACACAAACCTAATCTTCTATTCTATGATCACACATACAAAAACCTCATCCTTTAAAACCCTAGATATGATGTCCTTATAAAGGAGTCTAATTTCATGTCAGTCCAATAGGATTACATTACAAGTTCCTAGATTCAGTGCATCTAGACACATTTAGTAACACAACACAAAATCACTACCAAAGTATCGATGGATGATAACTCATCATAGAAATACCAATTGGTAACTCATCATAGAGTAATGTCGATTCATACAATTTACCGATTACCGATTGTCAAAAATGAAGACTAGAAAAATGTTAACTACCGCTTTGTTCCTTCGTACCACTTGAGATCCTTGAACCACTTGAGGTCTCCATATTGCTTTAGGTCTTCAGTCATTTTGTGACCAGGAAACATCTTCTGCAAAACACCGATAGTCTAAAGACTATAATACATAATACGGGTTGGAACAAATACCATTTGAGCATAACTCATACATCAAGAAAGTGTACACAAAGCAAGTGTGTGTCCATCAATGACAATCACAACATCATCAAAATGCCAACAGGATTCTCCTTTCTCAAATCCAAGTCCTCGCATGTAATTTCCATGTCTCTGAATTTCCAGCATCTCATCAAGCCTTCATGAGCTAGCATTGAATTGTATTCATTTGCAATAGCAAGTTCATCTCTTAGGGAAACAATTGGTCTTTCAAGTTCTTGACCATTATTCCTTGATTGTATTAACTCAAGCTTCTACTAATCATTCTCATAGGTAAGCCTGAAGAATTCATCATCTTTGTCCTTCAATGATTGAGTCAAATTATCTTCATTCATCTTCTGGTCTTCAATCTCCTTAGTCAGCTTCATCACAATGGATTGCATCTCATTCTTCAAGGCAACATTCTCTCTTGCAAGTTTGTCACATTCATCAGCTTTGCCTTGATTTTCAATGATTTGATCTTCTTTCTCCTTTAGCTTGTCCATAAATTCCTTCCTCTTGTCTCTTGAAGTGTTCACTTGATCCTTCAAGTCATTAATGAATTCTTCAGCTTAATTCAGGTTTCTCTTCAAGGAACTAATCTCATTTCCCATTGCATCAAGATCCTCAAGTGTCACACAAAGTTGTCTCTACAAACTGGAATCCATTGATTCAATCTCTCAGACCTCCCTCAAGAATTTAGGCTTCCTTTGAGGAACTAGGCTCTGATACTAATTGTTGGAATCAAAGAACACTAAGAGGGGGGGTGAATCAATGTTCTACCAGTTATTAAATTTTCTGACTTAACCTTGAAGCACTGGAAGCATAAGCATGAGACTGAAATTTAGAAACATAAAACAATCAACCACAAAATCATAACACCAGGATTTTTACGTGGAAACCCAAATGGGAAAAACCACGTTGGGATTTGAACCCACAATATTATTCGACTATGGCTAGTAGCAAAACAATATTACAAAATGAGGAATGCACATGCATTCAAGCACACTGCCTAGAGCTTGCAGCTCAATTACAATAAGGGCTACAACCCCAAAAGGCTCACTTCCTTATAAATATTCTATAGTGATGAATTATAATGAATGAACTCCAAAATAGCATGTAACAATGCATGGATGAGTTCCGGTTAAGTGTCAAAACTCTGACTATATCTACTTTACAACTTTGCTTTGTTTTCTACCTTATGCATGTGAAACTACGCCAAAAAGGATTCTCGATCACTATTTGCTCATATTACTTCATACCATACATCAAAAAGATCTTTTGCACGGGTCTTATATATCCACGATCATGAAATAAACAATTATCAAGTTGGCTTATAATGTAACGTGTATAATTGAGTCAGCTTGACCAAATCACCAAAAACAAAAGAAGATTACCAAAAATATGATAAAATGATGTCTCTATGTCGGCCCTATCATCCCATGTACAATTCATAACACCACAATCACCGGAAGACTTCTGAACCAAAACTGCTTTGCTCAACCTAAAATACTAGTTCACATCCACTTCCGGTTATCAAGATCTATAGCTACCGGATAGAATTCCATGAAGAGTTGCCATCAATGACAACCCTTAAGCCAATAATCAAGCATCAGCATACACCGCATGAGTTTCAATTGCCAACACTTTCAACCTAATCAACATAAACAATCATTGATTTTTCATTATTCTTTTCAGTCTTCAAAGTATGAAAATCCTTACAAACTTTAACATTACTCACTTTTCATCAAATTTCATAGCCATAAATAATGTTTCATCATTTGAATCATCACAACCATCTTCCTTTAATGAATAGTTACTATATATGCAATAAAAACTTCTTTTGTGCTTCTCTATATCTTCCCCTCTTCTATTGATATCTTCTATAAAAGTACATTTGGAAGCAAAGTGACCAATTCTTGTACAATAAAAAACATTTGAAAGTTATCTTACCTTTGTATTTGTTGATGCCTTTCTTTAGTCTTATTACAACTTTTTCTTCAACCTCATCAAAACCTTCACACTGATCAACATCATCTTCAAACTTCTTATTGACATTGAATATAACTTATCTTTGAGGAGTAATATCACCAAAATAACTCATCTCAAAGGTAGTTTAAGCACTATGCAGTTGATCCATTGTATATTTTTCCAAGTCCTTACATTCCTGAATAGTAGCTACCCTAGAACTATAAGATTTAGGAAGATATCTGAGTACCTTTTTGACTACCTCATTTCCTTTAAATTTAGCACCAAGACTTCTAATGCTGGTCAATACATCATTAGCCTATATCATAAAGTGACTAATATTTTCATCCTTAAACATCTTCAAATTCTCAAACTTGCACTTGAATTTTTGTAGCTTGATTTCCCTTACCTTGAAATCACCTTCATAAATGTTGTTAAGTTTATCCTACATTTCTTTGGAAATGCCATAGTGCATCACTTTCACAAGCTTTGAATCTAATAACCCACTCACAATTGCATTCCTTGTTTTTCCATTATTTTCATATAAATTTATATCAAACACATTAGTTGGAGGAGCAAGAGGAAATATATAACAATCTATGATTGTGTTCCAAACTCCAAACCCTTAGGAGGTTAAGTAGTATTCTATTCTACATTTCCAAAAGGAAAATTTGCCCCATCAAACTTAGGTACCTTATGAGCCCATTTTGTGCCATCTTAGACCTTTCCTCAAGTGGTTTTAAAGATTTCTCAGATGAGCTTGGCTCTGATACCAATTTTTGAACATACCCCAAGACTAAGAGGGGGGGTATATAAGTCTTGGATAAATCTTAATAATTTATACCATTAATCAATTCAATATTAAATCTTAATTTGATCAACAATACAAAAAGGTAAGAAATGAAGATAGATCCACAAGCAAATACCAAATTTACACAGAAACCCCAAGGAGGGAAAAAGTATAGTGAGATTTTACTTGCACTATATAAATAGAATTACAATTTATTCCGACTCGTTTCCCAAGGAAGCTCACTGCTCTCAGAATGACTTGTCGACTGAGGAGCACTTCCTCGAGGCAAGATACATAGGACTTGCTAAGGAGACTCATTGTCGTCAAGCAAGATACATGATTGTTTGAGTTCCAATAAAAATGCCTTCAACATCACAACATCTAGCACTCCCTGAATGTAGATAGTTTTGACTCACTACCTCAAGAAACCACTAGGCAATTTAGCTCTAATACTTCCCCTATATACTCTTCTTGATTAATATTTGAAACTTTCAGATTTCAAAGCCATAGTAGGACCCAATCACAACTTTACACACCTCCAAATATAGGCAAAAACTCTAAGGATGTACCACAAACAAGGGAACAGGCCAAGTTGTAGGCCAAATAACTATAAATTGCCCTAAAATTAACATGAGACCAAATGTGGTACCAACAAACCATCCAACATCATGCTAGTAACCTAGAGACATTCCATGAACCCTCAACAACATCCTCAAATGCTTATTCCAATTTGTTAAACCAAGATTAGTAGCAAAAATAAATTGAAATAAAATTCTTCATTATCGAAATGCCAAGAAACACAATCAAGAGATAAGACATTGAAAAACACTTCTAGACAACTTCATTAACTAAAACTTGAATTGAGGCACTATATAAGAATTATAAGCATACCCTCCAAGCTATAGCAACAAAGACCTTAATACAGAGAATTCTTCATACTGGTCCTAACTAGTTGACATGGTGCTAAAATACTACCATCATAATAAAGATATCAGCTAGAGCACGAGGGACCTAAAAAATATAGGAGTACAACATCCACAAAACATATACACTATATCCAAAATCACAATTTAGACCATATCTACAAGTTCAGATGAATATGGAGCATCCTTCTAGATTGTATTCTACACATCCTCCTACAAATCATATTCTCCATCAACTTATGCATACTAAAACATCACTTTCTCACTTATGAGTAACAAAGAAGGTACTCAAGAATCTTGTAGTATGCACAGAACTATCTGGAGAAGACCACTTCATCACCATTCTTCTAATCTTCATCTTAAAACTTTTAATCCTTATATAAAAGCATTTAATCCTCATCTTAAAATTCTATCATTATGATAACATCTCCAAGAGCATCCTCATCATCACAATTCAACAACATCACCATTCGAAATATGTTGAGTATAGACATTAACACCAAGAAGGTTGGCATCCATGACAAGGAACCTCTATGCTCACTCATCTAGAAGCTACCAATAATCTCCAATAGATATAGAACAACATATACTTTCACCACCAAAGGGTTGACACAAATGGACAACACCACAACTATAATAACAACAATCTTCAACACGTAAGTTGAAGGTTGACATCAATGACAACAACTACCAACACTAAACTCTTGGACCTTATGAATCATAAAATATGTTCTTTATTAGGTTTGACAAGATATTTTTGAGTTTTGGCTGACATAAAATAGTCAAGTATATAAATGAAGACTAGAATTCAATTGTGAAGGTTGATACTAGTAATGACTACAGTTTCAAAGAATTTTCATAAGATAGGGTTTGAGGGTACCCTAGTACCACAAAAATAGGGCCTCCAAGAGGTACAAGAGTGGTAGGGTTTGTGATGCTAGATCTGGTCCTAAATGGAGTGTTTCATGATAGTTAAATTGGGGGATGAATAATTAAATTATACGATAGGATAGGGCCCAAATAGGATTTAAAAAATCTAGAAAAAAATGAATGTTCACTAAAGTAGGGACCCAAATAGAGTGTAAAATTGTAAAGGAATACAATTTACTACACTGCAACATGATTTATTAAACACTTACATATGTCAACTTATTATGTAATTTACAAAATCTATGATAGATTCTATGACAACTAGCTATTCCTAGAGCTAGGTTCCCATGCATGAAATGGTCTTTCATACATGAGGGCATTTGCTTGATGAGGTAATATTTTGCATATAAGGTGGGTGACCACAATGGAGGTTCTATGATATTTGTATGACAGTGCTTCACATGTGAATAGGTTACATGCATGAAAGTTTCCCATATGTCAAAGAAAATTAAAACCATTAGATGTTTTCCCCATGTATCTTGGCATGCATTGTGGGCTCATTCCACTATGAAATTTAAATATATAAAAAGAGAATTTTTTTTATAGTTGTATGTTAAGTGTTTTGGAGGTAAGGTGGTGCTTCCAAAATTTGTCTAGAATCATGGATTGATTTTTCAAGACTCTTGTTGAAGAGATTGAATCTAGAATTTATTATAACCACATCAATTTACTCAAACACAAAGAGTTGTTCTTTGGAGTGTGAGTATTTTTTACTTGATTTAGGTTTTCCTCCAAGTGTATCATTTGTTCATTACGTTAAGGTTATCTAAATGTGTTTCTTTCATTGTAAAGTATAAATATTTATAAGGAGAATATTCAACATCTCACCTAATAGATTAGTGTTTGGGAGAATTTTCCACACATTTACTTCTTTTCAAATAATTAATAAATATAAATGTTATAAATGTAAGGTTAAGACACCTTTTTCAAACAAAATTCCTTCCTTTGTCCCATGAATCAAGTTATTGGAACAATGAGACATAAGTAAAGAGGATGATCAAGAGGTTGGCTATGATGAAAGCATGGTAACTAGATGCAATTCTTTGTTAACATAAGTATTATTCATTACATGTGATAGCTCCCCTATATTTTAAGAGTCAACCGCCTCATTTTCCTTATTATGCTTTGAAACCTAAGACTTGGTTTTTCACATTATAAGACCAATACTTTTAACCCTATAATATTGCTAAATTATATACGATATATCATTCAAAACAAACACCCACTAGGTGGATACTAAACCAACTCTAATGTTAGTGAAAAATAGGACTCCATTGTGATGAACTAAAAGGCAAGACACGAAAATGATAACAATATTAATATAAACTAACAACACCCACATCCAAACTTAAAAAATCATCTTTGCAAATTGTTGAAGGTTGTGATATGTAAACTACTACTTTCTAGAAGTTATTAGTCTATTATCTAATTTAAAATCAATTTTCATGTACCCACCTGAAAAAAATCCCTATTGTTGGTATGCAATACCAATTTTTTCCAATTCCTTTTGTTTGCAAAGATCCGAAATTCTTAAAAACGTGCCCATATCAATTATGGTGATGTCCAAAATATGAGGAGGAAAGGTTTTAAATCGATTAAAATTTTATTAAGAGATTTAAGATCTCAAAATAACCAAGTGGAGTATTTTTTTAATGCTATTTCAATAAGATTCACACAAATAAACATAGATTAACTTAAACTAAAAATAATAGTTGAATACTAATATTATGATCATTTGTGTTAGAAATTGGATGCAAAAATTCAAATAAAAGTAATGTCACTTAGCTTTATAACCAGTGAGTAAATAAAGATTGATATAGGTCTAAATTTTATATGGCATGTTATTAGGAACATGGAATCGTATACTAGCAATCATTTAGAAATATTGATGTTCTATTTACATTGTGTAAGAGAGTCTAACAATCAAGGGTGAATTCATCACTAAGGATCATCATGTAGATTCAATTGTGTGCTATAGGTTTGCAAACTTTTGTTCTTCACTTTCCTATATGTGGCATGGCTTTTTCTGTGATTCTTGATAATTGTAGACTAATGATATTTAAAAATGTCTTTTTAGTATTATTGGTATGTCATAAAGGTACATTTTCTCTATGGAAAACATATGGAATCATATAAGCAAAATAAGAAAACAAGGATCTTTAGTCAATGTGCATATGCTCCGATGAATGCTCACACAAAATTATATGTGTTTTAGTGCATCAAAGCCAAATATTTTACTCCTTTAAATGAAAAATACTTATCAAGATACGATGTGAGATGATTGCATGAAATGCCTACATAGCAACAAATCACACAAAACTATACTTAGTTGGCCCTTGAAAGAAAATTTTCAAATTTATTTTTTTGTCTTAAATTAAAAATGTATTCATAGGTGAATGTAATTGAAACATAAATAAAGAATGTATAGGGATGCACAAACATAGGGGTGAAATAAGCGTTAGGAGTTTAAGAATGTGTATATCATAAGAATGAGGTGTAATACAAATACATTGGTGAGTGTGACAAATGCTAGGATAAGGATAATATTTGGAAGTGTGTGTATAAGAATAGTATAATTAATTGTATAGAGATATGTGTTTGTATAGATAGATAAAGAAAACTAGTGGAATAAGCCTAAGTTTGCACAAGATCGTGTCATTTGTCACCATGTATATGTATCAAGATATTTCATCGAAATGAGAACAAAACTCAATGGTAAATGGCATGGGTATGAAAAAAATTCTATTACACTTTTCTCCTCTTTGAGGTACATATTGCCACACCCCCAATTTAGAAAAATTTCCTACTAAATATTGCAATGGTGAGATTATAATAAAAAATGAAAATAAAAGATATTGATCGAAAAAATAATAATGAAAATAAAGAAAGAAATAAATGGAAGAAAAACCAAAAGAGAGGAAAAACCACTTACCAACCATTATTTTGAGAAGGAAGAAACTTGAATGCTATATGTCATAGAAGGGCAATAGAGTTGAGGCATGGGCATGTGCACCTTAAGAAGAAGAGAAGGGGTTAAATTCACCACACCATTATTGCATATTGGTGTTCCCCTCTTTTCATTGTTATTCATGTTTGCAAGAAGATTTGTCTTCAAAGGGTATGGACATCCATCAAAACATAAAAGATAGAATAATACTAGGAAGAGAGTTAGACCTACCTTTGAAGGTATCTAGCATTGCAAGTACTACAACAGGCATTTGACCAATTCAAAAGGGGGTGTGGCGAATGAAAATAAAGGAAGAAAAAAGGGCAAGAGATAGAAGGCATTAGGACTATAGTAGTGAACTTTTTAACAAGAAATCCTCTCAAATAGTGTATTTGTAACCACAAAGAATGATATTCAATTTAAAATATCATAATATTTTGTATAGAGAATAATTATTGTGCATGATAATTAAAAGCATGTTATTGTTGACACCTCCAAATTAGATATGAAGCATGGAAATATAAGTTTAAATAGAATTGTAAAGGAGAATACTAAGGATATTTTTGTTAGAGGCTAAAAAACGGTCAACACCTACGTCATTGCATGTTAACATGTTTGTGTTACCTTCTTTTAGGTTTTCATGCTTACTAACACTTCCTCTATGTTGCACATTCAATTTTTATCATTTGTCAACATCAAGTCATTCTTTTGCTTTCTCTTCCTATTTGATCCTATTTAGTCATTTCAATTTGGATCTTATCAACACCAATCTCAATTGGCATTTCATGATCATGGTTAGCCATCAATGTCATTTAATCATCATTTTAACCCTAATCAATATCGATTAGCATAAACCTCAATTGATTCCAATCAATTCTCAATGTCCTATCATCAATCATTATCACTCATTTATCCTTTATCAATCATCAATTGATTTTTCATCAATCATTTATCTTTGTCAATTGTCCTTGTCATTTCAATCATTATGATTGATCTTGAGCATTGATTTCAATCAATTTTATTTAATTGTCAATCATTATATCAATCAATCAATTCAATCATTAAATCCTTATCCTGATCATGTTAATTGTTTCATGACATCATCTTGACTTATGTCTCTCTCCTAGGGCTTGATAATTCTTTAGTTATTTCCTTACTAACATCTCTCTCTAAGTTAAATGAATTTATTTCAGTTATCCTATGTCTTGTGTCACAATTAAATATTTTATTTAATTGGCTAATTTCCTTTTTGTGGGGTGATTAATAAATGAAACATTATTGATAATTCCCATATTTTCTCTCCCTAATTTTGTCATAAATTGTCATCCCTAATTTTGTGCTTCCCATTTCTTATATTTCTCCGACCAATTTCTCCACTAAGTTGTCTCCCCTAATTTCTCAAATCATGAAGCTACAATTGCTCCCAATTTGTCGCAATTATGAAGCTAGAATTTTTATTCAATTTGTCATAATCATGTCATATCATTTGCTATTTTTGAATCAATTTGTCTTTGTAACATTCCTTGATTTTCTCATACCATTTTGATGAACAATTTTTCTATAAATTGATCTTATTTTTCAATGTATGGATCCCAAATTTGAGTAACTACACACTACTAAGTTGTCTTCAAACTTATACTTTGAATCTTCTCGCCTAACCTTGCTTTCCATACACTTGCAAATAGGATTGAGAGCCACATTACCATTTGATTAGAGAATCAAGAAGGACAATGGAGGCGATCATTTCGAGCATATGAAGGATGGTTTGTGTTTGTGTATCTTATTTCCTTGTTTATACTCTATTTTTGTACCTTCATTGATGTGGGATTATGGATTTCATTAAATGCCTAACTTTTCCTCTCACAATAAATATCATTCCCTTCCCCAATGTTCAACTAATAGTCATTGTAATAGAGAGTGTTAAGTGATAGTTCAAATAATGAAATAATCATCTCTCATTCCCCTCACTCATACGATAAATAAGAGCACAAAATTTTAGAAAACTAGATAACACAAGTTTATTTAAATCTAGGTTTATTTAAGCTTGTGTAAAATATTAGGAGATTAAATTGAAAGGTACATTTTCTTGTTCTAAAATTGTGATGCAATTTTCTTAGTAAGTGTGAGAATAGTGTAAGGTTTGTTAAGGTTCGTCGACCATATTTGATCTTAGCCACAATATAGAATGATATTAAATAAAATGAAAATCATTCTTTTTGCATTTTGAAATCAAAATATAGAGGTTATTAATATCAAGTATTATGCATAAGATCTTGAACATTGGAAAATTTGATCTGTGAAAGAAGTTGGGATTATGAGAAATTCATAAAACAAGAACCTACTATAATCACTTGTATTAATTTGTTGAATGTCCAAGTGTTTTTACTTTTGAGTAGACAAAGGTGGAAGATAACATATGATCTTACCTTGAATTCATTATATCCTTATGTTGAGACTTCAATTGAAGTAACCTATTTCAAAGAGTTCTAGGTTAAATCTTAAATAGCTATAAGACCACTTGAGAATATGAACTAAGAATAAGATATATTTAATATGAGCATTGGCTTGTAGTTGCACAATGCAAGGGAAGATGACTTCATTTTGTTCCACTAGAACAACACTTTAGTAAACTAATCTTTAATGTTGCAACTTGGTACTTTTGGCAAACCACATTGGATTGCACCATAAACATTAATAACCCCAAGAGAGTGTTTCATAATATTAAAGAGGACCCATAAGGTATAATTAGTGGGGTCACATCTTTAAGAAACTATGTGTTCTCACCACATAGAGGTGAAATTAAAGCAAAAATCCATCCACAACTTGGCTCATGATCATTAAGAAAAAGTGACTTTTGTCCAAAGGACTATTGGGAAAAATGGTGTCTCAACCTTGCATTTACATGTGGTTACTATTTATAGTAAAAAATTTAATTTGAGCACGAAATGGTGAGAAACTATCCTTGAAGCTTCTAGTTGGATAGATAAGCATTCTGGTAAAGTTACGTCGAAAGATCACAACTAGTTTTGAAGATATTAAATTTTCTATTTTGGAGGGGTGTAATGAAAGGTTTAAATTAAATTTTGTAGACTTTAGAGGCCCCAAAATTTATTGAAAATTAGGCGTAAGCAACATGGCCACTTACAAGACAATAGAGAACTGTGTGAGCTTTCTGGCACTTCAAATGGTTCATCAATATGACACACAGTTCTCAAGTTATGGCCTTCGAAAGTTTGTACTCTTAAAATAGAAAATATAAAATACATTGAATACATAAATGAGTTGTAAAAGGGAGGGACACGTGTTGATGTGTGTTTTAACATATCATAGGGCATCTAGAAGGGAGATAAGGTCCACTACACCTTATTGGGTGGTTTTAGCCCATGGTTTTGTAATACCGTTTGACAATTTCTTGTATTATATCTCCTATATATGAGGTGTGTGACATAGAGGTTGTGTGTAAGAGTCTTATGGCTATTGAGTTACCTCTGAATCTCTAATTAGTGGTACTCTTGCGAAGAGCTTGTTTTGCATGTATATTGTAATCTATTTTTTATTGCTAAATAATATATTGGGTGGCTTTTGGAGTGTGGGGTTTTTCTCCCGAAAGGGTTTTCCCCTCATAAATCAATGTGTCGTGGTTTGAATGTTATTATGTCTATTTCTATTTTTTCGAACTGTTGTGATGATCTGTAAAAAAAATTGCATTACCCTCCTCTCAAGATTAGTGTAGGAAGTTATTCTGCTACTTAACTTCCTTACAAGGACACAACAAACAATAGAAATCATAAAACAAATAAATTTCAACTCTAATTAACAAAAGACATTGGTCTTCGGAAATATTTGTCAAATAACCTACTTGATGTATTTCCTCGTGAGGTTAGTAAGGCCTCAAGCAATCCATGAAACAAGATTCATGGAAGAGAAGATTGAAGGGGGCATGTTATCTTCATCATGCTCATCAAGAGATCCAGAATTATTCCTCAAGAAGTCCTCCTTTGTGAAGAATGCTAGTTTTGGAGAATGAGACCCACCAGTTTTTCCTAATTTGAAAAAAGTCTAAATGGAAGCACATTTGTATAAAATACTTCCTACACTAATCAATGAAGAGAGATATGTGCACATAAATTTAATAATTGTTATTACACAATACACATGAAAGCATAATACAGTACAAGATTTATGTGAAGAAGTCTCCATTGGGAGAAAAACTTCACGTTACAAGAGAAAGATCAATTGTATTATTAAGTAACAATGCTTATAGTATAATATTTAGGCTATACCTCTGTGGGGTAATCACAACCACAAAAAATTAGGGTAATTTTGGTAGCATAACAATACCTACAATCAAACATACAACCCATGTACTAAGATTCAACTCCAAGTACCAATAAATAGATGATGAATAAATAAAAAACAATATCAGTTTTACAAGATCATATATTGAATCCATAACGGCATCCAAAATGGCAAAAATTGTAATGTCATATTCATTGTCTTGGATTCATACAATATTTACGTATTCCTTACAATTGTCATATTGTCATAACTTTTCATAGTTGACCACCTAACTTGGGTGCCCAATTTTATCATAATTCTCTATTCAAAGATGTTCTATGATGTGTCAAAATATTTTTTATTATTATAATATAACCTCTAATAAGAATGCTCTTATGCATCATAAGAATCTGCCATAAGTAACTCCCACCTTACATGGTTGTCATGATAATTAGAATTTTTTACAACCTATTACATTTAAAGATGACTAAGAAGTGGAAAAGAGAGCTCAAAGTGGGATGCTCCACACCTTATGTGAAGACAAAGTTAACAAAAAAAATATAAAAACAATTAATAAATACAAACATTGCAAATGTAAGGTTGAGATTATTTTTCCCAACAAACTTGCCTTCCTTTATCCCCTAAATCAAGTGAGAGATGAGAAAAGAGGGTGATCAAGAGATTGGCTATAATGATAGAATGCTAGCAAGATGTGATATTTTGTTAAAATGAGGCTCGTTCATTACTTTTGGTGGGTCCTTTAGAGTTTGAGAGTCAACCACATCCTAAAAGAGTGCTCAAAGTGGAATGCTACACATCTAACGCGGAGACAAAAATTATAAATGAATATACAAGAATTAATAAATACATTTTTTTTAAATGTAAGGTTGAGACACCTCTTCCCAACAAACTTGCCCTTCCTCTATCCCATCAGTCAAGCCATAGGAATTGAGAGAGGCAAGAGGAGAGGGTCATCTCAAGAGGTTGGCTACAATGAATGAATGCTAGAAAGATGTGATATGTTATGAAAATGATGTTTGTTTACCTATCATGGCTCCCCTAAAGGTTGAGACTCAACCACATCCCAAAAGAGCGCTCAAAGTGGGATGCCCCACACCTTATGTGAAGACAGAAATAATATAAATATATAAATAATTAATAAATGCAAACATTAAAAATGTAAGGGTGAGACACATTTTCCCAACAAACTTGTCTTTCTCTATCTTAGGAATCAATCTATAAGACTAATGAGAGACGAGAGGAGAGGGTGATCCAAAGGTTGGCTATGATGAAATAGTGCTAGTAAGATGTGATATTTTGATAAAATAAGGCTTGTTCATTACTTGTGATGGCTCCCCAGAGGTTGAGAATCAATCACATCCTAGAAGACTACTCAAACAGATATGCCCCACACATTATGTGAAGACAAAAATCGTAATAAAAAATATATATAACTAAAAAATACAAACTTTGGAAATGTAAGGTTGAGACTCCTTTTCCTAGCAAACTAGCTTTCCTCTACCCTATGATTCAAGCGAAAATGATAAGTGAGAAATGAGAGAAGAGGGTGATTGAAACGCAGGCTATGATGAAAGAATGATTTTTATTATGTTAAGTGGGGAAGGGCCCCAACCCATACGCTTCAGCACTTAAAACATCCAGTCAAAAAGAAAGTTTCGAAAGCAAATCCACAATAACCAAAAAAGTTAGCCAAAATAACACAACAAAATATAAACATAACAAGATGTGACATTTTGTTAAAATGAAACTTATTCATTACCTATGATAGCTCCCCTAGAGGTTGAGAGTCAATCACATCCTTTTCCTTATTAGGCTTTGGAACTTGAGACTGATAATTAGCAGTTGAGGACCAACACTTTTAACCCCACAATTGTGAGTATTTCTTTGCTAACTCGCCGCAGAGCAGTCATCCTCTCCTTTTTGAGAATATATGAAATTGACACATGGAATGCTGATTGCAACATGCACATAAATGAATCTATTCAATTCTTTAAAAGCTTTTATGCAAATGCAACAGAGGATATAGCCTAAAGAAAGGTGGTCCCATGGAATTTTGATTACAACCTATACATAAATGAATCTATTCAAAAATGTTTAGATACCTTGATGCAAATGCAACAGAGGCTGTAAATCCATACCTATACATAAATGAATATATTAAAAAATGTTTAGATACCTTGATGCAAATGCAACAGAGGCTGTAAATCCATACTCCCCCAACCTTTGACAACATCCAAATGGCTTGGAGGCATGGAAATTCATTAAAACATAATTTAAAATGGGTTTTTGGTAGATGACAGACATGTACGTATACTGTAGAAGAATAGACAGGATGTGGGAAATACTATATAGTATTCTTTACATAATACAACAACAGGGATATATTGATTGCATACACACAAAATAAATTTGTTCAAAATGAATTTAGAAAACTTTTTGCAAATACAGCTAGTAGAAGCAAAGACATTGAATTCCCTATCTTTGCAAATCTTTGTATATAAATTCAACAGAGCATAAATACATTAGATTTTTATTAGCTGTTGTAATTACAAATGCCATAGGATACATGTATGCAAAATTTCTGAGCTTGCTCAAAGTTCACAGTTCTGGTGTAAAGGACTGTAAAGTCAGTTTGGATTTTGGAAGCATTGATGAATTTCTTTAAGTTGCACAAAACTCACAGATCTGTTGTAAAAACACTATAAAGTCAGTTTGGAAGCATTGATAATGAATTTTACTAAATTATCTAAAAACAAGGAACTTAGAGAAAAGTGGGACTCTCATTAATCTCCTCAATGGATATCAAACTGCCACTTCCTGTTCTAAGGACTGAATTCATACCAATGTTAAAACCTAGAAGAACTCAAGGAAAATTAACAGTTTTGGATCATATAATGCATTATATTACTGGTCACTTCCTCAAACTAAACACCCAAGCCCACCCACTATAGAATGTCATCAAATAGAATTGTAGGTCTTTTGCCTGACTTTCCAGGTCTTAACTAGTTAACCTAGCCCAACATTGAACATTCAAGAAAGTTATGATTCGATTTTGGCAAATTCAATTTTCTTCTTCCCATCAAGCCTGCCAGAAAAGAAATGCCGAATATAGTCTGCACGAATGAATCTTCTGTATCGACAGGGATGCAACTCATCTATGAGCTCAGGAGCAGGACCCACTTCCGTTTCTCTACCTGGACCATAAAACATGGCAATGGAGATTCTATCTCTATCCATGTTTGTGACCGCTCTGTGCTCAATGCTCTTATATATTCCATTGCTTATTACCTATGTCAAAAAAACAAAAACAAAAACTAAATTTACTTTTGATCTCAAACTTGAGGCATCAAACATCAATCCTCATTTATTAAACCCCAGGGGAGAGTTCTCTATGATAGATGAAATCTTATGCCCTGGTAATCATTCACAGCTTGGATGAGAAATTTCAAAATTATACACCCATAGAAACAATCTTCGAAACAAATAAACATACTTTGATAGGTCCTACAGATTGTTTTTGCCTAAAGACTGTTAAAATATATAAATTTTACCTCAAGCATGTCCCCAATATTGACAACCAGAGCACCAGGGATGGGTTGAACAGGAATCCATTCACCATCCTTACAGATTTGTAGCCCCACTGTTTCATCATCCTGCAGCAATACTGTCAAACCATGTCCATCTGAATGAGGGCATATGCCTAAAACCAGGTCTGGTCTTGGGCAAGGTGGGTAGTAATTCAATCGCATTACCTGTGCCATTTCCCCACACATGTTGATGAAACAGTCTGGTTTTAGTCCAACATTCTCTGATAAAAGGGAAAGAACAGTATTACCAAGCTTCTGAATTTCAACGGCGTATTGTTCCACAACTTCTCTGCAACAAGTGCAGCATAATCAGATCCAAAATGAAAATGATAAAGTTAGATAGATGGGAACAGGGTACAATACCAAGCAATTATTTTGAAATGGGCTGAAAAAGGAAAGTGACGAAGTAGATATGTTTTGCATACCTTTAGCCATCAGAGACTTACTGTAGAAAAAGTGTGAAAAGAGACTTTATTTGAGATCAATCCAATAACATTTTATCAATATGAGATCAATAAACTGATCAACAAAATATTTGAATTCAAGCTTTCACTCTTAACATGGATAAAAAGGAAATGTTATATTGTCTTAATGAACTCCAGTCTAGATCCATCATGTTATTTGCAACTCCCCATGCTCTATTTATCAGTCTCTATAAATTACAGTCTAAAAATCACCAGTTGAAATAAGATTTCTGGAATGTGAAAAAATTTAGGGATTATCTTTCTGCCAAAGGGCAGCCTGTGTCGAAACTTTATGTAAGAAATCTGTTTTTCTTTATAACATTTTTAGGGAGTGGAATAGAATTGTGAACTATTTGGTTAAATAGGCATCTGAACAAATGCAGGATAGGATAGAATATGGAAAGTGGACATATGCTTTTGAATTTATGTTGTGTGTTTGAACAATAAAGAAATGTTTAATGAAATCTGTGATCACTTTTACTCTGTAACTCTCTTGTGTTTAATAATTTTTTTACCCCTCTTGTAAAAATTTAAAAAAAACGCAGAATTCTGAAAAGGTGGGCAGTGAGTACGCATGATCAATCACTTGTAAATCGAAGTCTTTTCTCAGCACCAGTTTTTGAAAATGTCGTTATAATCCCCTAGATCATAGATGGCACAAATAGCAGAGTTTACCCTATGTAGATATGTTTAAATCATACACATATGTAGATATGTTTAAAAAGATTTGGTGCGCATGGCAACCAAATTGCTCTTAAACCATACATATATTGAAAAGGATCTCAGAATCTTATGATTCCCTGAATTACCAAATATTTAGTTACCTGAAGTCCACTGGCTTTGTTGGCCAAAAATTCATTTTTCTATTCTCTGGAGGTAGAGTTGTCAAGTACATAGCATCTGCCCAGTCCAGTATTTGGTCCTCTGAGGCTAAAATGGCCTGGCCATAACCTTCAAGCTCTTGCACTTCATATTTGAGCTTTTCTTCCAAAGGTAGTTGAATGAATTCCCTCATAATTCCCTTCATTCTTTCCATCAGAGACAAAGGAATTCTATGATTCACAGCCTGTCATAGAGACAGGCATACCATCTTAGCAAAGTAAACAAGTTAGGAGGATAGAAATAATTTGGAAAAGCATAGCATTCTGAGAGCATATTACAGAAACTTATAATCAAATTTTATGTACCTACCTGAAAAAATCCCCACTCCTGGCAAGCAATACCAAGTTTTCCCAGTTCCTTTTGCTTGCAGACATCTGAATCTCTCAAAAACATGCCCATATCAATTACAGGGATGTCCAAATGAGGAAGAGGAAAGATATTTGGGCGCTCTGCCTCTGATCTGATATACCTTTGAGGAAGGCTGTGAAGATTCTGAGATGCCAATTCCTGAACAATAGGAACTGAAAACCTTTTTGAAGTTCCATCAGATGGATTAAATACCAAGGTTGAATTAAACATGATAGTTATTTCAATCTGAACAAACTACCCTCTCTCTTCTACTCTGAGTTATAACCCTTTAATTCTCAGGACCAGAATACGTAAGTGGGTATAATAGGGATCAGGACGGGTCAACGCGCTTGTCAAAATGATTGTAAAGATTTAAGAGGGGTAGTCCCATGGATAGGATTATTGTGTTTATTTTCATTTTACTTAGTTTTTCCAATGCTATTGAATTGATGTGTTATGAGTCTTTTAAGATACTAGACTACTTTGTAACCAGTGATTATTTCAATATATAATTTATTTTTTTATGTATAAAAAAGTTATTTAAATTTTAATTAAGAGATTTAAGATTAACAAAATTAAGAGGAAATTAAAGAAATTTTATGAATTTGGGATGATGTTGATTTTGATCATGTTAATTGTCTGATGTTTAGTTATTAGAAGTATGAATTCTACTACTTTATAATATTGTAAAGGAAAATAATCTTTCTTCAATAATTTTGTACAATAATTCAATAATATTTCATACAAATAAACATAAATTAATCTAAACTAAAAATAATAATTGGATATTGGTATTATGATAATTTGTGTTAATAGTTAGATGTAAAAATGCAAATAAAAGTGAAATTACTTAGCTCTATAACTAGTGAGTGCATGAAGACAAGTAGGGTATAGTATTTTGAACTTGAAAGTCTTAACTATTTACATAAGGTAATCATTGATTATTGCAAACTCTCTTTCATTATCTATTCTAAGGTGTTGAATATTTCTCTTTAGAAAAAATTCAACAAAGGCATTAAAGGTTTGAAGAGCTCAAAACCTTTAGTTTTATTTTTCAAAATGTACACCAAGGTCTTATGAGAGAAAGAATCAATAAATGTAAGCAAATATTTATGTTTCTAGAAAGAAACATTGAGAATAGACATAAGATCACTATGAGCCAACTACAATTGGTCACTTTCCTTTTCATATTTACATTTGGGAAATGGATCCCTATGTTGTTTTTCAAGTGAACAACTTAAACTTGTGCTATATTAAATGAAACTTCTGACAAACCAATTACTCTATTATGCTTACTAATGTTTTACAATGGGAATAAGTTGAGATGACCAAAATTCTCAATCTACACTTTACCAAGGCATTTGCATGTTTAATCATTATGTACAGAGGATGACTTAAAATAAATCTATCAATATTAATCAACCTTACCAATGGCTAAACTAGTAGGCTAGTATGTAGATAACAACATTTATAGATGTAAATTCTAAGGTTTTTCCTTCACTTGATTATGTGATCTAATAAATGGATAGGAAGTTCACAGAAAAATCTAAAATATGGAGAACTTCGTTGAAAATGTCATTTTCCATCTCAACACACTCTTTACCCTTAATGTTGAGAGGATTCTAGAGTTACCTATTATAGTGTCATAAATTGTATTTCCTTATAATTTCAAACTCCGTTCTGGGTCCTTGGCCTAGTGTGTCCCCTCATAGCTCTTTCCAAGCCTATTTATCGTCTTGTTACAACCAAAAAGTCTTCATATGTTTATTTGGTGACCAAATCCTATGTCCAGGACTTGTGGACTCCACACCTACCTTTGTTTCACCCTTTTCTAGGTTGACTATGGCATTGGATATCATAGTCCCTCAAAAATGGACCCAAATTTAAACTTGTTCAAGTGTCACCCTATTAAAGAGAATTTGTCCTAATTCATTTCCATCCTATATACCTAAGCATATCCGTCACTATTCAAGAGAAAGCATTATGAGTTAATTTCTTCAAATTTGAGCATTATGGAGCAGTAAGTTACAACCATCTTCATGTAAGTGTGTCTCCATGGTTGATATTGTGTTGTCATGGCATGCTATTACATTAATACTTGAGGGTTATATCCAAAGATAATTGCATCCCCATCACTATCAAATTTGAGGATTCAAATTAGAAAAAAAAATGGATTATAGATTTGTGAAGTGTAGATGAAGACAAACAAATCTAGACTTTAAAGAGGTAGAAAACCTTGATCACTACTAATTAGCTAGAGTAACCAACACTTTTTCAATAAAAATTTTGGGAGATGATTTGTAGGGCATCTTGGTCCATAATTCATTCACAAAATTTGTATTAGACATCTTTAGGTGAATGGTGCCTAGCTACAAAATCTGGTACTTTCAAGCTCAAATTGCAAACATAGGTTTTTTTGAATCCCATTTCTAAAGTTTTCTTTAGAATTTGCATATTTGTTTTATAGATTACTATTTATGATGATTATTGTCAAATTTACATCTTTATATCTAGTGCTTGCATTTTCAAACTCTAATTATATCCAATCAATCAAAAAATAAAGGGAGCAATCAATCCATAAGTGTTCAATGCTCCCAAGGGTTTGAAGAATTGGGCCTCCTTGGTTGTTCTCCAATGGAAATGTTTGGAAATGGTTTCTAATTTGTATACTTAAACTAGATTCTCATTTTCACGCATTACACCCATAAAATTTTTAGCAGTGTAGCTTTGGTCAAGACAATTAAATAATAATTCATCATATGTCATTAGGGTGAGAGGCTCTTAAATATATAATCCATTCAAACATATGTGATTTGACTATTATTGTATAAAGATCATTTCTTGTTTTAGTGGAAGTAATATCTCAAATTTTAAATCTTCTTTAGTGTATGCCATCTTCTTAAATATTGAATTTTATAATTATCTATTTTCTTGCACCAAGTGCATCAATCTCTATCATATTTTATATTTGTTTCCCCATGTTTTTGTGGTCGTGAGGAGAAAATTTTTGCAAAGCTAATCTATCACCCTTGGGCTTAGGCTTTTCTTTACCTTTTTCTTTGGTAGGGCCCTTGCATTTGCCAAAGTTAGATAGTGATTTCACATTAGAGTCATTGATTACTAATACATTTTTGCTTGGTTACTCCAAGTTGAATTTCAGCAATAAAAATTAGTTTTTCCTATTCTCGTTTATGTTTATTAACTACCTACTAATAGTTGGTGTCACACATGTAGCTCCCAATGGATAGATAGTCATGTATAGTGATATAAAATAAATATTAAGTAATTACAAACTAGTTTTGATAAACTACTCATAATGAATTTTTTTTGTCAATCTTTATTTTATCAATTTTGTAAGGGGTGGTCTTAAGTCCTTGACTGAGTGATGAGGTGCTCAACTTGAGGTTATTCATCTAATTTAAGAGCTCCAATATTATTTTTCAACTAATATGTTCTCATTTTACTATGCTTTGCAAAATGATCTTCCAAAATCATTCAAAATTCCCAAGACAACATGTTTGCCCAAAATTGAAACTTTAATTCTAAGGAAACTAATTTACCTATAATTTTTCTAGATTCATCACCATTAGTTTTACACTTGATATAATTTTGAACATCAATAGGAATGATTTCTCAACCCCTTATATTGCATTAAAGACCATTAACATTAAATCCATGTTGCACCCTTTCCAATTAAAGTAGTGATGGTTGACACTTTGATGAGAAACTTACCAACCTAATTCCACCCCTACCCTCGCCCCCCTCCCAACTTCCCCATAAAGTTCAAATAGTTTATAACCTCCATAAATAGCCAACTCAGATTTCAAAGGTGGGGGGGGAGGGGGGGCTTCCCTTTGGCCCTGAGTTGAACTAACCAAAGGGTGCCTTGACTCTATAGCCTAGTCACCTTCCCCTTACTCAATAACTAATCTACCTCTCAATAGGGGGTCACCCACCCTTGCCCAATTAATAGAAACGATATAATTATTGTGGAAGAAAAAAATTCAATTTTTGTACTACAAAATTAGTTAATTTTTTATTTGGGAATTTTGTTTCAAAAAATAAAAAATACATGTGCAAAAATGATTTCTTTGATGACGATATCACAATGGTGGTATTGCATAATAAGCAAAAAATGTTGTATTATTTTGCTCCTATGGTAATTTATCACATAGGTTACTAAATTCTACATAATTAATAATTTTCTTTCCTATTTTTGCCTAAAAATAACTCATTATATTATTTATAAATCTTTAAAATTGAACCTCTTCAAACTTTTCTAAAGTAGATGTTTTATGTACTTTTTCAAGACAAAATGCCAATCAAGCATACAATTGATTTTAAATCAAAATCTTATAAAAGTAAAATGAGTGGTATTGAGAAATACTAAGTTTATATTTCTTTCATATATAGACTCTCTAATACACTTATCCTAGTCATAAATTGTGAAATGACCCAATATTTAAGGGTATTGACTACAAACGATTCCACTACCTCATGACCATAATACCGTGTCTTTGATGTACAATAAGAACCTAACTTCATGAGACTAATCACATACTACTATATCATAATGATTGAAAGGATTCCTATAAAAAAAATTAAAATACTTAGGAACTTCCTATATACCATTAGATATGTAAAAGTTAGATTTTGTATTTAACAACTGCTAGAGCATAGTTATAAGCTAGGGAAACTCTAGAAGAAATCACCTTCATTAATAACACACTACATTCACTAGTTTCTAATCAATCAAGATAAAATGAGAGGCAAGGTGAGAGCATAACACTAGTTATTAGGAGTAAGCCACTAAATTCTAGGCTTGGAACATTAAAAAAGAAATTGCAAAAATCCAATGTATATATAAATATAGAAAAAGTATATATTATTGAACTTTAAACCTCTATATTGCATGGCGTAAAGCTTATTAGCTTTGTTCCATGTAAAAGTTTATTGTTTCCTAGAATTGTTGTAGCTACCATAAGACATTCACCCACATACACATAGAACAACAATAAACCAATGAAAGATAAAATAATAACATAAAATAGATTTAAAACTAGTTAGTACTAATACCACTTTTTATCATAAAATCTCTCTCTTAAATTCATTAGAATTTATAAAAAATCTATTCCACATACCTCAACTAGTAGCTCTTATTTCTCTTATATAGTGAAGGCAAAGGATGGGGATAAGGTTTGGAGAATAGTTATCTAAAAGTATTTACCTACATAGGAGATTTTTAGCTAGATAGGAGATTTTAGCAAGAAAAATATAACTCTTTAAGAGTATTTAACTAATAAAATAAATCTACTTAAGATAGAATTGTACTATTACTATGAATAACATGCAAATAGGTGAGCATTAGTTAGTGCATTATTGATGGATTATTACACTATTTATCCTTACATTATTATGAGAATATTCATGGAATGTATTACAATGAATATTTCAAGGGCATCTTAAGACTACATAATATTGTATACTAATCAAATTCAGTAATTCAATTGATATGCATGGAAATGAGATCCTAGGATTGTGAATGCAAACTAAGATCTCAAGTCTCTATTTCATATTTAGAGCAACAAAACATCCATCATAAACTCAACACATAATCAAGTAATTAACTAGAGCAACAAACCATCCATAGTTCAGAAATTTTGTTCACATCATGAACCTATAATGGCTTCATGCAACATCAACATTAAATACATGAGTAGGTCTCTATAACTCATTCATAGCCATGTCATGGGTGAGTTTATCATTCCCTTGTTTTTTGGAAGGATGGACCTCACCAAGTCTTGAGGCTAACATATGGCCTCCTATACTAGTCAATAATCCAAGATATAAGACCATAGTGTTCAACATATTGACTCTAAATATTTTTGTTCAAATAATGTGTGTCATTCTCACACACTCACATGAGATAAACCATGAAGATAATGAGTCTAAAAGTTCATCCAAGATTGGAGTAGACTTTGGAAAGATGAATACCACCAACCTTAGGGTAAATAGGTTTGATAATTACACATTACCTTTCATTGGCTCAAAATTATATAGTGGGGACACATTATTGAAAGGATGATCTCACAAACATCTAATAAAAATTTTAGCATCAAGTGGAAGCATACTAAAAAGGGAGGAATAATGAATTTTATGAATAATAACAAATCCTAGAGTTATCCCCTAAATCCTCCCCTACAAAATTGGATCAAGGACTACCTACATACCTTCTTTTAAATGGGATTGAAACCCCATGTAGTTCTTCTCACATTAATCTCTTAATTCATAACCACTCAAGTAACTTTCCTTCAAGAGGTGAAATAGAAAGAATGTTATAGAAGGAAAACCATATAAATGTTTAAGACCAAGTAGTGTAAAAAAACAATACTTACCAATACCCATTCAAAAAGATATCACAACTCAACAAGTTCAAAGATTAATATCAAACTCCAACTTAATAGAATATTACCATACCAAAACAAGGTTCCTTTTAATGACTTGGAATAATGAATAATACTTAATGCTATCCAAGAAAACCCAGTCAAGTTCCTAATTTAGCAAAATGGTATGAAATTAAATTGCATTCAAGGACTATGAGATCTCAAATTAGAGCTCTCCATCATTTTGATTTATAATTTGGTATGAACATCCCATAATCTTTTATAGGCTTATCCCATTTACATGAAGTGTAGGTTGATTACTTATCAACAAGAAATCCTCCTTACTTGCAATTAAAAAAATGACCATTATAATATAAAACCTTTAATCAAAAAACTAACAAAACATAGCTAATCAACACTTATAAAAGTTAGTAAACTCAATTTCAACGATTGATTTCACTTAATAGTATTAGGTTCATAATTAGCAATGATGCCCATTGGTTAATTGCTTGACAATAAACTTTCTCCTCTATAGTGGGTAGTTCTTTTATAACTACATGATAGAAGTATAGCTTCTTGTCACAAAACAATAAATGAATCTTACCTAATTATCAACCTAACTCAAAAGAAGTAGCATATCTATTGATATCAACATGAGCCTTACTATCAATGGTCTTAATGAGTAAGTGATCATAGAACCATCATTGATCATATCCACATGTTTTTGACTACAATGATCAAATGCATTCATATAGACATACAAACATAAGCCATGCTAGGAACCTTCACATTTAAATTTTAGCCCCATATTTTTACTTCATTAAAATCCATTGATCATTTCTATATTTCACTAGTAATTACCAATTTTACTATAATATATGGCACTAACAAACATCATAAATATAATAGTACACATCCCATGGATATCATGTTACACAACAAGATATTAACATACATAATCTATAAAGTAAGTAAAGAGACATGTTACCTATTTTAATATATTTGATCAAACTTTTATAATAGAATCAACTAAGCTTGGACCAACAATGTGAACTACTTTAACTAATAACTATACCACCATTTACTCAACAACATACTACATAGAAATATAAGTCTCTATTAGGCAATCAAATTGTTTAAATATATTAAGGTCTTATAGTAATTTAATGATTTATTAATGATAATATGGTTCAATATACTTTGCTTGCATAAAAGAAATGAGGTGGAGACTATACTTATTTCTATTGCATTTTTACCTTCAATAATTATTCCAAATTTATTAAATATTCAAATTTAAAATCATAATAATTATTAGCCCAACATTGAACAAAGTCAAATCAAAGTTCTGACTTGATTTTGGCAAATTCAAGACTCCCCTTCCCATCAAGTCTGCCAGAAAAGTAACGCCGCAAATATTCTTGATAAATGACTCTGCTGTATTGACAGGGATTCAACTCATCTATGAGCTCAGGAGCAGGACCCACTTCTGTTTCCTTACCTGGACTGTAAAACATGCAATGGAGATTCGATCCCTGTCTGTGCTTGTGACCGCTCTGTGCTCAATGCTCTTATATATTCCATTGCTTGTTACCTAAATCAAAACACACAAACCAAACTTACATTTGGTATCAATCTGGTGGCATCCAACATTAATCCCTATTCACTAAACAGATACATAGGTAATGCATCATCAAGAATAAAGAGGGTAGACTTATTTTTTATAAATGAAATCTTCAATCGAGACAATTATTCACAGCTTGGATGGAAACGTTCAAAATTATACACCCATACGAATAATCTTCGAAACAAGTTAACACCCTTTAATAGGTCCTACACATGTTGTATTGGCCTAAAGACTTCAAATTATCATCATTACCTCGAGCATGTCCCCAATACTTATAACCAGGGCACCGGGGATGGGTTGAACTGGAATCCATTTGCCATCCTTACAGATCTGTAACCCTACTGTTTCATCATCCTGCAGCAACATTGTCAAAATAGTTGCATCTGAATGAGGGCTTAAGCCAAAAACCAGATCTGGTCTTGGACAGGGTGGGTAGTAATTCATTCGCATTGTCTGTGACACTTTTCCAAACATGTTAATGAAACAGTCTGGTGTTAGCCCAACATTCTCTGATAAAAGGGAAAGAACTGTATTGCCAAGCTTTTCAACTTCAACAGTATATTGATCCACGGTTTCTCTGCAACAAATGGGCAGTGCAATCAGATTGAAAATGAAAATGATAAAAGTCGGATAGGAACATACCACCATATCCTGGAATTAATTATGAAATGAATTCAAAAAGGGAATCGAATAAGTATATATTTGTTACATATCTAGAGCCATCATTACATAGAAATCAATCCAATGACATATTACCAACATGAGATAAACAAAATGATCAAACACATTGATTGAGCTTAAGCTTTTATTCCTTCTATTGAAAGAGAGAAAAGTTGAACAAGAGACTAATGTAATGCCATTACCAACATGAGGTCAACAAAATGATCAAAAACATTGATTGAGCTTAAGCTTGTATTCCTTCTATTGAAAGAGAGAAAAGTTGAACATGAGACTATTAATGCATTAGTAGCTTCTGCAAGATAAGACTCTCCTTACCCGTTAATCTCCTCTATTCTGTTTTGGTTTACTCATCTATGCTATTAGATTATCTGATTTATGCTTTCCGAACTGAATATGTTTATCAGATTATAACATTGATCATGATTATAATATTGACATTGATAAAGATGAATTAGATCGACGACTTGCTTAACAAAGTTAAGCATCGATCTAATGCTATTAGTTATCGGGCTTGTTTGCAATGATACCGATTCATTATCGGGTATGTCTATATCGATCTATTATCAATGATACCGATTCATTATCTGGTATGTTTATATCGACCTGTTATCATTTACAATGATACCGATTCATTATTAGGTATGTCTATATCCATCTGTTATTAATGATACCGATTCATTATCTGGTATGTTTATATCGATTAGTTATCATAGACACTAAGTGGATTGATTGATGGTTGATGGTTGTAAAAGTCATGACCAAGTGACATCTTGGTCGGACATGTCTAAAAGACATGTCCGATCAAGGTGCCACTTGATCGTGACTACCTTATATATATACATCATTCAAAAGAAAGGAGATGACATTGAAATCGATACATGTTCATCCTCCATACCTGCAGCAAAAGAAAGACAACAACATTATTTTCATAGTTATAATATCAAAATTTTAAATACACCATCCTGCATATAACTTGTTCATTAAATTGGAAATTGCAATAATATTTACATGGTATCAAAGCCAGGTTGATCGAACTTGAGGCTATTCAATTTTGAGAATAATTTAAGAACAAGGTTATATACTACATCACATTTCTCCAATGGCCAACGCTATCAGATTCGAAGACAGACTCGGAGGTGGCGATGATTTTTCAGCCTGGAAGTTTAGAATCCAGATGATCTTAAAGGAGAACAAAGTGGATTCATCTATTCAAACTAAAAATGACCAACCTGAAAATGAACCTAACAAAACAGCATGGATTGAGGGAAATGAAAAGGCCATAAAAATAATAGTTGATGGGGTGAGAAACAACATAATGCTCATCATAAGAAAACATTAGACAGCCTATAAAATGTTCAAAGCACTTGAAAGCACATTTGAGATATCAAATGCAAGTCGAACTCTGGCATTAAAATGAGAAATAAATCATATCACCATGAACAAGGGGGAGACAATCAACACCTACTTTATGCGGATATCAATTCTGAGAGATGAACTAGCAACTCTGGATTATGAGATCCAAAGCAAAGAGTTAACACTCATTGCTCTAGATGGGTTGCCTAGTGGATGGAGCACATTCGTCCAAGGCATCAGTGCAAGGTCCAAGTATCCTAAGTTTGAAAGATTAAGGGATGATTGTCTCCAAGAAGACTCAAGATTAAACAAAATGGGAATAAAACAAAAGAACATAGACGAAGACCTTCAAGTTCTAAATACTAACACAAATAAGACAACCAAGAAGAAGCAATTTAGGAAGAGGAAGGGTCATCAACGCAAGAACACTTCAAAGAGAGACCTATCACATATTCAATGCTATAGGTGCGATAAGTTCGGGCACTTTGTTGCAAAATGTCCAGAGAGAGCCAAACAAGCCACATTTGCCAAAGTAGGAAAATCTAAAAGAGAAGATGACACCCAGAACTATGTCCTCTACTCAGCACTTACAAGTCATGCATCAAATAAGTCTAACTCCTGGGTGATCAACAGTGGCTCATCCAGACACATTATAGGGTTTAGAGATGTGCTAGACTCCATGACAGAGGATAATGATGAGGAAGTAACCATCGGAGATGATTCCTCACATCCAGTTAGAGGAATTGGTTCGTGCACCATCAAACTGAAGACAGTCATATCATTGCAACTCGAAGGAGTACTATATGTCCCCAGCATCAAGAGAAATCTAGTCTCCATATTAGCCCTAGAAGATAACGGATACAGAGTAACCTTCATGGAGAACAAGGTGTTGGCTTGGCCAAGACATTCTTCCATCAAGAAAGCTAAAGTCATTGGTCAAAGACAAGGCTATTTGTATGAGTTGTGCATAGAGCCTAACCTAGCCCTAATTCATGAAGCAACAAATGCAAATGAGGTCTAGCATAGAAGACTAGGCCACCTGTATTATAGAGCTTTATCATCTATGAGAAACCTTGTCACAGGTTTACCTAAGTTGAATACATGGTTGGGAAGATTATTGAGGAAGATCGATGCCACATTGATACTGCTGAGTGTCCTGTGCATGGCATATGGGCTCAGCATCTCACAGATCTTGGTTATGTCAGATGAACACAACAACTAAAAGTATGTGTGTCAAAGAGCAACCATCAAATGAGATCTAAATCTTCAAGTGCAAAGAATTAGGAATGAGCAATTGCTGGATTGCGAGGAAGACTAATAAACAAAGAGATAAGTAATCCATGTTTGATTAATGATCATGAATTTCATATGTAGTTATTAATTCATGCAATTACATTATGCGTGTTATTTGTGAATCAACATTGTCAGTAGGTGTCCGCACAGGACAAGCTACATTTGAATATCTTGTTTCAATCAATGTACTATGAGAAACTTGCCCCTTACATGCAAAACATCTTTAGAATCACAACTAAAGCAGTTAAAAATGATGAAGAGCTTGTTGCTCCTTAGGCTATAGAGTTTTGAAGTACTATTTGTGATGAATAATTCAGGAAGAATATGGAGGGGACTTTAGTGGAGATTTTGAGATTTCGCACTCCCATCTATAAACAAGTATTTTCCTGTAGAAGTGCAACAGTCCATGAGGAAGCAATGTTGAACATAGGGGCTCTTGTTTATGCTACTAGTGGTGAATTTGCTAAGTACATGCCAGAGTTCTATAAGTCATGTTTTGCAAATGATCTTTTGAGATAAAGAAAGGACAAACCAAGAAGCATAAGAGATTTCATTCAAGGGAGAAAGAACTCGATGCTTGCAGTCATAGGATTGAGTTGATGGCGGTAAGTATTCATCGAAGAAGAAGAACCCATATAGTTTGTCCTTGCGATCTAGTTCTTCGAAGAGGAGGTCAGATGGTTGATATCAGATTCAGAGGGAGTCTAACATTTCATCAGAAGCAACATTAGACAAGGAGGTCAGAAGGTTGATATCAGGTTCAGAGGGAGCCACACCATCATGAAGATATGCTTAATGCATCCTTCTCTATGAGAGAGAAGTTTGAGGAGCAAGCCATTGCTTAATGCATTCTTCTGTGTGAGAGAGGAGTTTGAGGAGCAAGCCCTTGTTAATACACTCTTCTTTGTGAGGGAGCAGTTTGAAGAGAAGGCCCATGTTCCACCCTTTGGGAATAGCCATGATGAATGTCATCATGTTGGGTACCATGATGAATCGTGTTCCACCCTCTAGGAGTAGCCATGGTGGATGTCATTTCATAACTATATTATTAACAAGGATTCCTCCCTAGCTAAGAGGGAGTGTTGATGTTGTAGTGGCCACCCTTGTGAAGAGACAGATGGTGTCATTGAGGACTGACCCCTTGTGAAAGGGTGCCTCCCTCATATATATATAGAAGATGCAAACTCATTCTCTGATCCATTCAATTTATGTGAAGAGCAGTTTATATATTAGTTAGAGCAGATCAATCCTGTTAAGAAGGCCAATCAGATTTGTTCTTGTGAAATTTGCTTCAAGGAGTGAAGCAACATGTATTGGGCCCATATCTTGCATTATTGCTAGACATATTTGATATATAAAGAAGACATTTTTATGCTGGGTGTTTCTCCCTCGAGTAGGAGGGTTTTCCCTTGGAGATCAAACTACAGATATTCTAGCCAAACCTCTTTCAGAGTGAAGGTTGATCACTTCAGAAAAGGTTTAGGTATGATAGAAAGGTAATTTGCTTTGTAATCTGTATTTGCATGTTTAATGTGTAAACTTCTTTGTCATGATAGGACATTTTAGATTTTATCCCCTGGGTTCATATCTAAGAGGTGACGATCTCTCAAGATAATGAACACTTGTATGGAGACATTATAAGGTGACGATCTTATAATGTCCAAACTAGTTGTCATGGTGGATCTCTGGTGGATCATGGATGAAGCCATGATTGTGTTGTGGTAAAACATTCATATGAAGTGTTAGCGCACATACCACAACTTGGATAAGATGAGAATTTAAATCTTTCTCATACGATTATCCTTAAGTACTACGTGCTTAGGCAATACTGATATCACGTGCTTAGGTGATATCCTTTCATCACAAGATTGACGTGATGGACATTTGTATCATGTGTCTAGATGATACTTCATATCATGCGATTAGGTGATATGACATTTGTATAAGGTGTTTTTTTTTTTTTTTGCACATACCACAACTTGGATAAGATGAGAATTTATGACTATCCTTAAGGATTGCGTGTTTAGGCAATACTGATATCACGTGTTCAGGTGATATCTTGTCATAATGAAATGATGAATCTTTTATATCACATGGTTAGGTGATACTCTATGTCACATACTTAGAGTGATATTTTATATTTGTATCTTATGTCCTGATGGTACTTCATATCATATGTATAGATGATATATATTCTTGGAGATTGACATTATGAAAAAGAAATGTGATGCAGGTTACTTTATCTATCTTCCAAAGCTAAGAGGGAGTGTTAATGCATTAGTAGCTTCTGCAAGATAAGACTTTCCTTACCCGTTAATCTCCTCTATTCTGTTTTGGTTTACTCATCTATTCTATTAGATTATCTGATTTATGCTTTCCGAACTGAATATGTTTATCAGATTATAACATTGATCATGATTATAATATTGACATTGATAAAGATGAATGAGATCGACGACTTGCTTAACAAAGTTAGGCGTCGATCTAATGCTATTAGTTATCGGGCTTGTTTGCAATGATACCGATTCATTATCGGGTATGTCTATATCGATCTGTTATCAATGATACCGATTCATTAGAGACTAATGTAATGCCTCATTTTCTTAATGAACTAAGAAGCCAAAAAATATAGAGTAATGGAAGACCTGTGCGTATCCATCATATTATTTGAAGATCTTACTCTATATAACTTGTCTCTATGCATTGCAACCTAATGGGAGTATCCACAGCCAACATAATCCTACAGTGTAAATTAAGCAGTAAAAGTATTAGCTGCCATCACTGGTAATCTAGATTAGTAGATGCTAGATTAGCAGTAATTTGTTCATTACTGTTGCAGTCAATAAAGCCTTAAGTTGTGCAGGCTTATCTAAGTTAATAAATCCCTAATCCATGACACGATTTGTGGAGTCTATTTCTTCATACATCTGCTTTATATGCAGCAAATCACTTGAATAAAAAGAGGACATTTTTTTCATCTTTTTATTTGTTCTCTTTTCTGTTTGTATTTCGTCACTAGGATGCAGAGTCATATTTTCAGTAGGGCATCAGAGCTAAGTTCCCAACTTCCAGTCAAGAGAGCATGAGGGCTAGGCCATGGATTAGAAAAACTGCAACTCTTAAGCAAAGCTTTTCTCAAGTGGGTAGATTCAGATTTGTTTTTAAATGGCTGGCCAATTAGGTGAAGAAATCAAGATTTGGTTAAGTTCAATGTAGAAAACCTCATCTGTGGAAGGTGAAAATGAACATGCAGCACTTGGGAGCAGAGCTAGGAACTGAACTGAAATCTGCTAGAGGAGATGGAGCAATCATGTAGGAGCAGAGAGAAGGAAAAACATTAGCCACAATCTTGCTCAACCTACAGGATGCACAATGTAAGCAGAATCATTACGGGGGAGGAAATTCTTTCAATTATGAATGGCTGATCAAGAACCAATGTCATAAAACATCAACAACCTCAAATCTTTGTTGATTCGCTGAATCAGTTGGCTGCAATTGGCTCTCCAATCTCAGAAGAGGTAGTGTTATGAGTCTTAAGGGGTTGGTGATCCCTCTAGGCACACAAGCTAATCACAAACTCCAAAAAAATAATTGTGTTATTACTGCAGGAGCAGTTGAGAAGAAAAGTCATAGGAGAGAAGTCAAAAGCTCACATTGCCTCGTATGTTGGAAAGAAAATACAGTTTTTTCCTGTTCGTGATTTTCTATTTTAAGTTGTTTTTGTTGTGCCTCTTTCCGACTGATGTCACTTAGTGGGGTTGTGGTGTTATGTGGGGCCTGTGGTATTCTCCCTTATATAGCAAAATAAAGCTCTGTTTTAGGTAGGTATGAAGAGGCTGTGAAAAGGAGATGAGCAGCTTCACTGTGATTTTTGAGTCAGTTTTTATTTTCTGTTAGGTGAAATATAATGCAGAGTTTTGTTTTGTTTGGTTTAATTTGTATGTTTTTGCAGACAGAATGGGACTGTTATCTTATGTTTTTCTCTATATATAAGATTAGCTCTTCTAGTTCTCTGTTAGAACTGACTTGACTTGCAGGCCCAGAGGCATTCATCTGTATCAAACTTGGTATAACAGAAGAGGTTTATAAGTTTGATCTGAAATCAACATTAATATTCACAAATATGAAATAATGAAAAAGTATAATGAAATTGTATAATAAGTCGAGAGAATCTTATGACATTTGTTGGTCCATTCACCTCTATTTTTATATCGGCACCACCCCCACCACCGCTCTGCCACTGTCCCCTCACCGTTCCGAAATTTAGACTCTTGTCCCTCCATCCCCAAAATCCATCCCCATATCCCCCTGTCAGAAAACTCCATGAAACTATGTTTTTTACCAAGTGAACATGTGATTTCTATTACAGTATACAATGACTTTACCCCAACTTTAACCCCCTAAATGCGAACATTGTTTAAGTTTGCCTATTAAACCGTAGAGCTTAGGAGTTTACAATGATATAAAATACGTTCGGCATAAGTGGCAGTTAAACTTGTTATCATATATAATTTGCCGTTATCTGATTATAACCATTCTGTGCAATACAATTATGCATAATCTTAAAGAATTCGCAACCAACTTAATTACAATAATTTAGGTACCTGAAGTCTACAGGTTTTGATGGCCAAAATTTCATTTTTCTATTCTCTGGAGGTGAAATGGTCAAGAACAGTCTATCAGCCCAGTCCAGTTTTTGGTCATCTGAGGCTATGAAGGCCTGGCCATAGCCGTCACGCTCTTGCACTTCATACTTGAGTTTTTCTTCCAGCGGTGATTGAAAGAAATCTCTCATAATTCCCTTCATCCTGTCCAGCAGAGGCAGAGGAATTCCATGATTTACAGCCTGTTACAAAAACATGCATACCATCTTAGCAAGTAATCAAGTAAAAAAAAAAAAATTATTAAAATTTGTATTTCGCTTTGTTCATTATAAAAAAATCAAGTTAGTGCCATTATAATAAATAGCTTGAAAGGTACTGATATATCACATCGCATAGTCAACAGCCACAACCTACAAAGGATGCACAAGCAACTCCAGTGAATTGAGTGAGGAAGGCTCTTATTAAAACCTTACATCTCCATGAAGAGAAGGAATCATTTGATTAAAAATCAGATCAGTACATAGCTCAAGGCACGTCATATAATATTTACAATAATTTCATTTCCCGTAGTTTCTTCTCTCTCTAAAATTTGCTACATACTATAACACTGATAAGAGTCTTTATCATCACTACTATGGCTTTCTTGAGGAGGGATATCTCACTTAAAGCTGGTGTAACTTTTCTTAAGTAAGATGTATTCTTTAAAAATGCCCACAAGACATGACACTGAAATTGCCTTCAATATTAGGAGAGGGCACTAAAATGGAGTCAAACTAACATATCAACAGAGATAGTTGAAAATTTTCAAGCCTGTTTCAAATTGACAAATCTGTTGTTCTGTAGTCCACCTCTTTCTCACAAACATCAAGTCTTCTATATAATTTACAATCAATTTCGTCCTACCCACCTGAAAAAATCCACATTGTTGACATGCAATTCCAAGCTTTTCCATTTCCTTTTGCCTGCAGAAATCTGATTCCCCCCAAAACATGTCCATATCAATTATAGGGATATCCAAATGACTAGTAGGACATGCACTTGGGCGCTCCTTCTCTGACCTGATATACCTTTGAGGAAGGCTGTGAAGGTGCTGAGATGCCAATTCCTGATCAACAGGAACTGAAAACGTTTTTGAAGTACCCTTAGAAGTATCAAATACGGTGGCTGAATTAAACATGATTCTTATCAATCTAAACAGACGTCTGTTTGCTTGTGCACTCGAATCAATCTAAAGAGAGAAAGTTTATGATGGTCTAGCTTCTAGGTATGTTAGGATCCTCCCACAATACTCCTGAATGAAGTGCATAATGCATATAAATTTCATATTTTATAAAAATGCTTTTGAAATCTGTTTCTCCTTGTCTATATAGAAAATATGAGATGCCCATTGAATTAATCAAATTGAAAAATAATTTTAAATTTTTTTTATGAATTGACTGGACAATAAAATAATTCCGGGACACCATTATTGTGCTCCGATTGATATCACCAAGTGGCTTTCGCGAAAAGACGGAATTTATGTATCATGACCCTTGATGTTATGAAATAGTAAATACCAATATAAAATTGATTGTTCGCTCCCAAAGCAATCATATGAAATTAACAAAAGATTTCCATATCTTTATTTCATATAGAATATTTCAATCTCTTCAAATGAGTTGTCAGGTTTCACATTTTGAAAAAGTCATTGAATGTAGAACAAATAATTGAGACGCAGCGAACCAAACCCTAGGGGTCAACGCACGTGAATAAGTGGAAATTTTGAGGGAAAAACGCAGCGAGCCGAGATCATGGGTGAATGCAGCAACCCTGGGGTTGCATTTTCTGGCGCCATGGCTGCGGCAGCTACGGGAAAGAACGAGAACGAAGAAAATAACAACGAACAAAAATGCCTAAGATTTTTGTTTTCTAGCGCCGCTGAAGGAAATATGAGGCTGAAGGAGGAAGCGAGAGGGGGCCATTCCAATGGAGGGACACCCCAAGAAGCTATTGGGAAAGAATTTGAAAATGTGGCTATGAATGACAATGAGAATGTGGCTGCGAAGATTGTGGAAAACCCTACGGACTGAGAATGGAGAAATGAGGCACTCACAAATGGAAGAGCAAAATGGCAAATACATACGTAAAACCCTAGAATTCCTCTTCCCTAGGATGTTATGGATTGCATTGCAGAGTGCCAGCATAGATCGTTATTCTGTTCTTCTTAAGAGGGTTCTCAACTGAGTCGGATATTTAAATGGGTAAAAATTTAGTCGGATTTTTATAAATTGGCAAAATTTAACTAGAAAACAATGGGCTAGGAAATTGAAACTTTAAGGGGTTTAGGAAAGGGTTATTTCTCTTGCAAGTTTAAAAATATTGAATGTGCTCAAGCTATTCCCTAATATGGAAGATGGTAATTTGTGGACAAACATGCTACTTATAAGCAGGGACACATTGGATTTTCACTTTGAAAGTAATCCTAGATCATGATACCTTGTGTGGGTAAAGCTTCTTTTTCTAAGCTTAGCTTTTGTATCTTTATTGAAAGAAATAGTTGCTCAACTGGGCAAGGTTATTTGGTGCAAGAATTGTTCTAATAAAAAATTTAGCATAAGAGTATATCCAAGTTACTGTTATGAGTTGTCTCAAATTACCAGAACCTTAAGCAATTAAAACTTTAATACTGAAACCCAAAATATCAATATTGGAATGCATAAACCAAATATCGAAATAGTAGATAAACCAATTAAGCATAGACAACAATCAGAGAATAAATACCATCCATATGACACCAAGATTTGTACATGGAAAACCCGATAAAGGGAAAAACCACAATGGGAAGCAAAACCACAATCAGATAATGCTTTTGTAGTAAGTATGTGAATTAAAATTGAGGGGCATGTTGATGCAGAGCATCTATCACAAACCATAAAACCTTCATTCAAGGGTATCACTCACCCAAAACTAATACAAGACCTTAAACTCGAATTAAGAGGCATATAAAAAAATCGACCACTCTTCTCAACTCCAAACCAATTTCAAAGGTTATATTCCATCCCTACAGACCTTCATTCAAGATTTCAAATCATAACATTCACAATAAAATGAGAGAACAAATTCTTTATTGTCATGGAATAGCCTAGTTTAGTTTTTCATCCTTTAAAAAATATTTTCACCAAAATAATCATAAAATATTCAATTCTTAACCAAATTAAGTCAGACAAAAAGCATTGGAAAGATGATTTAGAGACCTTTCCAACACATATAGCCTTTCTTCATTATTACTCCTCATGTGACCATATCAAACACTACAATTGGATTGTTGTTGCCTTCACCAATCTACTTTTCACCATGAACTGTAACAAACAGTAATCAATAACCTTTTAAATATTGATCATAAAGAAAATCTCTCTGGTCATACTTTAGATTAATGAGTTACAAAACTTATCTCAAATTTTGTAGTTAGATCCAACGGTTAAATCAAAAGTTATGAGCATTTTCTCAAAAACGGGTAACCCTTGGCAAGGTTTTGACAATTTTTGTAAAACAAACACATCTTGCCAAATACTCCACAAAAATGCATAAGAAAAGATTTATCTAAAATATATTTCATTAATATATCATTCAATAACATCTACATATAAAAATTACACCAAATGTGATCCTCCATGGATCTATGACAATCACAGATTCCTTAGAACCTCATGACAGTTTGAGGGTTTGATGGATAATCTTTGTCAAATACCCTCCAAACTGCTCTACCTTCTTGATTTCGACCAAACATGATTTTATAAACCATTTCCAACTCCTTCCTAACTACTCTAACCACCTCATAACCAATGGATTTCATTTTTACACTTTTGTTGCACTTTTTGGCAATGTTGCTACTTTGCAATTTTTACAATTTTTGCATTTTTTACATAAATGACTCTAACCCTTATATGGAAACTTTTAACACTTCAAGATGGACCATTATGATATCTTTGAACAAAATGGCTCATTTAGCCTTACATATTATGATTCAATGGACTCAAATAACCTTAATACATTATGAATGACTCAAATACAATAAAATTGTTCATATTATGACTTTTGACCTCCCGGTTTGCTTGTGTGCTTAGGTGTCTCTGCACCATACTCCCAACCTTGAAAAGTTTCCAAGTCGTGGTTACAATGACCTACAAGAAAAATTTTGAGTGAAATTCTCACCTTTGTCTTCATCTTTACCTCTGTATGCCTCTTTATGTTGCTGCTTCCTTCTCAAACAATCACTTTGTGACTCCTACCAATGGAGTTTGTAGTGGTTTCCATCCAAATTATTTTACCAACCATAAGTCCACCTCTCCATGTTGCATCCTCACTAACAACCTTTATGCCTCACCTAGGAGTTCTCCTCTTTGCCTCTCTCCCTAGTCTTTTAGCAACCAATGGACCATCCCATGGCCCTAGACCATCCCTTAGGCCCTTGACAGACCTTCCTTGTTTGCCCACACACAACAACAACTTCCTCTTGCAGCTAGATGGACAAGCACCTGCAACCAAATTAACAACTAATGACACAAAATTTTAAATCTTCTTGGGCTAGGTCTTGGTGTGGATTGCCTCCTTCGGCGTTCTACCCAAACACTCAGGCTCTTTTAGCTCTGATACCAATTTGATGTAGAGTATCTATCACAAACCATAGAACCTTTATTCAAGGGTATTACTGACCCAAAACTAATACAAGACCTTAAACTTGAATCAAGAGGCATATAAAAAGGTCAACCACTCTTCTCAACTGCAAACTAATTTCAAAGGTTATATTTCATCCCTACAGACCTTCATTCAAGATTTCAGAACATAACATTCACAATAACATTGGAGAACAAATTCTTTATTGCCATGGAATACTTTAGTTCAGGGTTTCATCCTTTAAAAACTATTTTCACCAGAATAATCACAAAATATTCAATTATTAACCAGATTAAGTTAAACAAAAATCACTGGAAAGATGATTTAGAGACCTTTCCAACATATATAGCCTTTCTTTATTATGATTCCTCATGTGACCTTATCAAATGCTACAACCGGACTGTTGTTGTCTTCACCAATTTGCTTTTCACCATGAATTATAACAAACAGTAATCAATAAATTTTTAAATATTGATCATAAAGAAACTCACTCTAGTCAGACTTTAGATTACTGAGTTACAAAACTTCTCTCAAATTTGTAGTCAAATCCAACTGTTAAGTCAAAAGTTATGAGCATTTTCTCAAAAATGGGTAACCCTCGGCAGGGTTTTGACATTTTTTGTAAAACAAACATATCTTGCCAAATCCTCCACAAAAATGCATAAGAAAGGATTCATCTAAAAGATATTTCATTAATATATCATTAAATAACATCTAAATGTAAAAATTACACCAAATGTGATCCTCCATGGATCTATGACAATCACATATTCCTTAGAACCTCATGACAGTTTGAGGGTTTGATGGATAATCTTTGTCAAATCCCCTCCAAACTGCTCTACCTTCTTGATTTTGAACAAACATGGTTTTATAAACCATTTCCAACTCCTTCCTAACTACTCTAACAACCTCATAACAAATGGATTTCATTTTTACACTTTTTTTGCACTTTTTGGCAATGTTGCAACTTTGCAATTTTTAAAATTTTTGCATTTTTGATATAAATGATTCTAACCCTTACATGGACACTTTTAACACTTCAAGATGGATGAAACATGATATCTTTGGATAAAATGGCTCATTTATCCTTACATATTATGATTCAATGGACTCAAATAACCTTAATACATTATGAATGACTCAAATACAATAAAATTGCTCATATTATGACTTTTGACCTTCTGGTATGCTTGTGTGCTTAGGTGTCTCTGCGCCATACTCCCAACCTTGAAAATTTTCCAAGTCCCTTAGAAACGCGGGTACAATGACTTGCAAGAAAAATTTTGAGTGAAATTTTCACCTTTGTCTTCATCTTTACCTCTGTATGCCTCTTTATGTTGATGCTTCCTTCTAGAACAATCGCTTTGTGACTTCTACCAATGGAGTTTGTAGTGGTTTCCATCCAAGTGCTTTTACCAACCATAAGTCCACCTCTCCATGCTGCATCACCTCACCAACAACCTCTATGCCTCACCTAGGAGTTCTCCTCTTTGCCTCTCTCCCTAGTGTTTTGGCAACCAATGGACCATCTCTTTGGCCCTTGACAAATCTTCCTTGTCTTCCCACACACAACACCAACTTCCTCTTGGAGCTAGATGGACAAGCACTTGCAACCAAATCAACTACTAACAACACAAAATTTCAAATCTTCTTAGGGTAGGTCTTGGTGTGAATTTCCTCCTTCGGCGCTCTACCCAAACACTTAGACTCTTCTAGCTCTGATACCAATTTGATGCAGAGCATCTATCACAAACCATATAACCTTCATTCAAGGGTATTACTGACCCAAAACTAATACAAGACCTTAAACTTGAATCAAGAGGCATATAAAAAGATCAGCCACTCTTCTCAACTGCAAACCAATTTTAAAGGTTATATTCCATCCCTAGAGACCTTCATTCAAGATTTCAGATCATAACATTTACAATAACATGAGAGAACAAATTCTTTATTGCCATGGAATACCCTAGTTTAGGGTTTCATCCTTTAAAAACTATTTTCACCAAAATAATCATAAAATATTCAGTTATTAACCAAATTAAGTCAGATAAAAATCACTAGAAAGATGATTTAGAGAAATTTCCAACACATATAGCCTTTCTTCATTATGATTCCTCATGTGATCATACCAAATGCTGCAACCAGATTGTTGTTGTCTTCACCAATCTGCTTTTCACCATGAACTGTAACAAAATAGTAATCAATAACTTTTTTATATATTGATCATAAAGAAAATCGCTCTAGTCAAACTTTAGATTACTAAGTTAAAAAACTTTTCTCAATGTTGTAGTCAGATCAAACAGTTAAATCAAAAGTTATGAGTATTTTCTAAAAAATGGGTAACCCTTGGCAGGGTTTTGACAATTTTTGTAAAACAAACATATCTTGCCAAATACTCCACAAAAATGCATAAGAAAGGATTCATATAAAATATATTTCATTAATATATCATTAAATAACATCTAAATGTAAAAATAACACCAAATGTGATCCTCCATGGATCTATGACAATCACAGATTCGTTAGAACCTCATGACAGTTTGAGGGTTTGATGGATAATCTTTGTCAAATCCCCTCCAAACTACTCTACCTTCTTGATTTCGACCAAACATGGTTTTATAAACCATTTTCAACTCCTTCCTAACTACTCTAACCACCTCATAAGCAATGGATTTCATTTTTACACTTTTATTGCACTTTTTGGCAATGTTGCAACTTTGTAATTTTTACAATTTTTGCGTTTTTGACATAAATGACTCTAACCCTTACACGGACACTTTTAACACTTCAAGATGGACCAAATATGACATCTTTGGAAAAAATGGCTCATTTAGCCTTACATATTATGATTCAATGGACTCAAATAACCTTAATACATTATGAATGACTCAAATACAATAAAATTGTTCATATTATGACTTTTGACCTCCTGGTATGCTTGTGTGCTTAGGTTTCTTCACACCACCTACAATTGCACAAAGGCCAACAACCTATAGCACATTTCTCATCACAAAAGGAGTCTCACTGACTACATAAATGTCTAGACTACAATCTGGAAGAAAGAATGAACAACAAAGATAGCATCTCCTATTCCTGAGTACAGTTTTGGTTAAGCTCTATACCAGAGGACTAAATCCTCTTACATAAACCCAACTCGATCACCAAGGATCAACCAAATGATCTATCTGAATGATTAATAGATTATTCACCCATTACATCCTCACGTATGATCTACAATGAGATCTTACATCATATATACAAAGTCTCAACCATAAAAAATAAGGTCGGCCACCAGACAATAATACAATTGCATAATTATAAAATATGTTGGCCTAAGACAAAAAAAATAATATCCAATCCATAAGACATCCCAGAAACACATTGAGATGTCTAATCCACATGTTACATTAAGCCGGTCCATAACCTAGATAAATCAGGACCCAATATAGGTCCACACACGCTAAAAAAATGATCCCAATCAACCAAGTCTCAAACATGATCACCATCAGCATCCTTAATCTCGACTAGAATTCACACCAACACCACTTATGCATATCATCAAAGATTTTTATCAAAGCTCTTCTGGTGAAACCCTCACTGAAACAACAAACAAAGCTTACTAGAAAACAAGATAGCATCCAATCACCGGATCAAAACCAACTGAGTGAACATGAAACTGAGTAGCATGAATAAGCCAATTCCATAACCCAAACATACCGGAGGATACTGGATCCAATCCAATCAGAAACCAAACAGCCTACCGGGACCAGAAGGATACCGGTAAAGCAGCCAAAACAACTAGTGTTGACATGAATAAACCAATTCCATAACCATCGGATCCAATCCAACCAAAAACCAAACAACCTACCAGGACTAGAAGGATACTGGTAAAGCAACCAAAACAACTAGTGTTGACGTTAATGAAAAAACATCAATGCAACATGTAATCAATTCCTCCAAATGGCCAACAGAGAGATGCCTCCTTTTTTCATACATCACTTATAGAAGGTAGGGGAGGGGCTATCATTGGTTTTTCTCCAGGTTGGGTGTTCATAATTTTTTTATTGATAAAGGTGAGAACCCTTCACACAGTTGTGTGTGGGCTCTTACTTTTATCAATGGATAGACCATTGGTTTTTTCTCTATATATGCTTTAAATTGTACTAAAGACAAAAGTGAATTATGGGATTGAATGGCCAAAATCCTTCCTAATGTTGATTGGGTCATAGTAGGTGACTTCAATATGGTTGAATATCAAAATGATTGAAGTTGGTCTAGCCCTAGTATATTGAGCAATGAAGAATTTGATAAATGGTTATATTGTCAGAATTCCATTCCTATTTTTTATCCTATTCACAACAAAACTTTAGCCATGGTAATAATTGGTTTACTTTGTCTAACTACAGATTTGGAGAGGACAAAAAACTTAGCAGACTAGATAGATTATATATTTCACCTAATCTTCAGGTTGTCCAAGACTCATATCGCTTTTGTGTTAAAATTGATTACTCCTCTACTCTCTCAAATCATTTCCCCATCATTTGTATTGTTTGAGAAATGTTAAGGCCAACAATGACTCAAGGTTTCCACACAAACTTAAAACTTCTCATTTAAAAAATTATTTTAATGTGGCTGCTCTTGTGGGCCTTTGGAATTATATCCCCAAGCCAAAGGAGAGAGATTCTTATAGGGAATGTGTTAGATGCTAGGACAGTCCCAAAGACACTGAGAGGGGGGTCGGGGGGGAGTGATGAATTAGTGTCTAACCAGTTGATGAAAGATTTAAACTTATTTGCAACTTTACAACCCAAATTGATATACCGATAAATAAATAATTATGTAGTAAAGAGAAACAAAAGTATAACCATCAATGCACACCATAACACATATATTTTTGGCGAGGAAACCCGGTAAGGGAAAAAACTTGGTGGGATTTGTGACCCACAATATTTACTCATTGGTCAATATGAATAAATATTACTTATACAATAGGGGCATGCACATGCAGGAAGATTAACAACCTAGAGCTCATTTCTCAACAACAAAATCGAGTCCCACTGACTACAAATGGATGGTTAAATCCTATAACAATGTACTGCTTCAAAATAGCATATGCAATGCTGGATTTAGTACTAGTTTAAGCTCTATCTGATACCATAACCAAAAACCTTTCCGGTAAATGATTCTGCCTTCACAGAATAACCTTCGTTCTGCTCTACTTCTTATTCACTCTCAAAATAGATACAACAAAGTGCATAAACAACTATCCGGTATCATAACCTACAATGTCTCATATACCACTTATTACATTACATAATTACATTACAAAATGACTTACAAGATCTCATACATATATGAGTCTTTACAATACATCAAGTCAGCTATACAAATATAATTACAATACAAAACAATATTATTTCCAAGTCAGCTTAGAGTGTCAGTATGATCTACAGTCGGTGTAGACTGGATGTCGGTGTGAATACACTTGTAGTGTCTGTCAGTGCCGGTAGATGATGTCTGTTGCCAGTGTAACTTGTGAACCATGTTACCAGTTGGTTGCCATCAATGACAACATCAACTATTCTCATCTAAGTGTATAATGCCAACAATCTCCCCCTTTGGCATTGATGGCAACACTCATGAGAAAAATCCAAAAACTGATATCCAAAAATGAAGTCCAAAAAATGATCCAAAACAGAGAGTGCTCACCCTAAGCAAATGATCCCTTCTGTACATTTTTCTCATACACTACTCCCCCTTTAACATCAATGAAAAAGGATGTCAAAAGAATCAAAGAATTCAAAAATTTTCTAGAGACCTATAACCAGTTATGTACAATCTGAAAAATATTCGCCAAAACCAAGTTAAGACTTTGCAAAAAATTTGTACTGTAAGAAATTATGGTCTCAGTCCATCGGATCATCCCAGTTAGATAATAAATTTGTTGCTCTGGTGATCTTTCCCCTTGAATGGTTGCCTTTGATAGCTCATTCCGAGGTGTTAACAAGTTTTCCAATCTAGGACCAAGTTTGTTCTTCAACTCCCGGGTTTTCATTCTTATCATTGCTTTCTCTCTTTCTAATTTTTCAATCTTTTCTTCAAAAATTGTCATTTCTCAATCCAAAACTGAAGTAAGTTCCCAAGAACCAATCATATTATCGGCTATATCATCAATTTCCTTATGTGTTTTCTTTATTTCCTCATCAATGTCCTTTGTTAGATGGTGAGGCTTACATGCTTCCCTGTACAACTCTTTGTATTCTAGAATGGTGGAATTTAGTGTTGGTAGTAAATAATCAATTTGCCCTGTACAGTCCTTAATTGTCTTGTCAAAGAATTCATCTTTCTCCTTATTTACCCTTTCCTCAACAGTTTCTTCATTTATTTTATCCACAATTTTAATGTTAGAAGCAATGAATTTGGACAATGTGTCCAATTTACCTAAAGATCCAACAATATGATCAACTTTACATGCCGGTGCAATTATTTGCAATATTGGTAAAGAATCATCAATAGCCTTAAATTATAAGGCATTGTATTCTGCAATCTTCTTTATTGAATCTAGTAATACATCAGTAACATATGTTGGTCTATAATCCATAGTGGAAGTGCTAGGCGGAGTGCTTGGTTCTACAGTTTGTTTCTTTTCTTCTCCAGATGTCTTAACCACTTCTGCTTGCTTGTTTCCATCTTTAACCTCTTCTTTATCCACTATTTCTTCCTTATTCTCACTCTTGTTTTCATTCTTATTTTCATTTCCTGTCGATTCATATACATCCTATTCTTGTTCCTTTTCTACTTCAGCCGATATCTCACTATTAAGCTAAGTATCATCAGGAATGGATTCTGGTTTCTTAACTTCAGTTGTTTCCTTATCCATTACTCTATTAAAATCCTGGGTGTCCACATTCATGGTAAAAAAAAGTCTGACTCTGGATCAATATCATCTTTTGTTACTTCCTCTACCTTCTCTTCTTCAGGCTCATTTTGCATTTCTGCCAGTGCCTCTGCAACTACCAGTGGGGTGTCCTATGTTGGTGGCACTAAGTTATCTGGTATGTTGCCAACCTTACCCTTACCCTTATCTATTTTCTGATACACTTTAGTGAATGATTTATCAATTTTTTGTCTATCTTTTTCTTCTTTATTCTCTCTCTCAACAAAAAATGTGTCCCATTTATCCATTGTTTCATCAACAATCTATTTTACTCTACTAGCCATAAGACTAACTTGTCGATGACCACTCACAAAAATAGTCCTATTTTCTTCAAATATTAGATAATCAATTTCCTGCTTAGAATTAATAGGATGAACAACTAACAAAGCTTCAACCTTATATTTCTTATCTAACTCCATAATTGACATTCTCTTTGCTTCTAATCTTAGGTACAAATCATTGGGTAAAACATCTATTACCTCAATAAGAACCTTCTTGTAGATATCTAGATTCAAAATAATACTTTCCTCTATAGTTTCCTTATCTGAATCCTTAAAAAAATGATAAAATTTATTTACATTGTTGAGGTTACCATGTTGGGTGATTTCATTTACCAACTCTTTCAGTGAAAGAGTATTCGGTTCCTTTGGTTCAGATTTCTTCTTTGGAGTAACTTTCTTTTTAGGACCACTAGGCTCTCTTACAGTCTGTTGCTTTTTTTTGAGTGTCCTTGATTTCTTAGGAGATGAAGCAGGTGCCGGTGAGGGTTTTCTTTTCTTCTTGTCCACTTTCTTGAATTTAGTTGCCTTGTCATTGTCAGAATGTAATGAGGTAGCCACAGGAGAGATATGTGCTACCAGTTTCTTTTCTGATTTACTTTCTTTTACACTTGCAACAATACCACCAAGATTCATTAACCCTTTTGTAACATCTTTCACAAACTTGGAAGCATATTTCATTAATTTATCTCTTTTCTTTCTCTGCTTCTTAACTTCAACCTCTTTCTCAATTATTTCTGCATTTCCAAATATTTCCTCTATTGGTTCCGGTGGGGCATCTAGGAGTATTTTAGCATATGAATCCAAGATGTGTGAATCCACCTCATAGCCCATCTCTATAATCTAGACAGTTCTAGGTCTAACTGCCTCCATCCATATTTCATCTCTTTTCACAACAAAGCATATTTGTTTACAATTCTTTGGGGAATTTTTTCCCTTTTCCTCATTCTTGCTTGAAAATCCTTGAAGTAATCTTTTACCAGTTTGTCACTGTCAGATCCCATGTTGGTAATTGCCTCCTTTATCTATTTTCCAACAGAAATATCATAGGCAAAATCCTTATGACCAATACCGAGAATCTCCTTTGAGAAGTAAAGCATTAGGCACACAATCAAATTTCCAAATTTAAAGGTTCCTTTCTTGTCACCTTTGATCTTGTGCAAATTTTCTAATAGTTCATCTTTCAGCCATTCACAGATGTCAATTTTAGCATTATTCAAGATCATCTCATAAGCACTATGAATGAAAGAACTTGATACAAAATTCAACCTATTAGTATGAGAAACTCTATATCCAATGACCATACTTGCAAATTTAACATTGTTATCTGTTATATCATTAACCCTAAGTGACCGATTGTCAAATGTAGCACCGATTAAGCTCATAACCTCTTTGTTTGGGATTTTCTTTTTCTTGTCAAGCCTAGTGCCGGTGGAGGGTAAACCAATAACAACTCTTATAGCTTCCTTAATTCTCTTAAAAACTGAGTCTAACCACATGAATTCAGTGTGAACCTTGCTAAGAACATAACAGATGGTTTCATTTGAGAATTTTGGCATAAGGAGGATGTCAATGAGCCCTAAATCCTCAACAACCTTGTGTTCCGGTTTCACTACCCCATGTTCGTTAGTGATAACATTTATAAACATATTCTTCAAGTCTTCAGACCCTAAACTTTCAATGTTACAATGCATGTATTCCCTAGGGTCTTCAATAGATGCAAATCCCTTCGGGATATTAGAAAATGCACCAATGGAGTCATCCAATTTTGCTATCTTAGGAATTATCTTGAAAATGGGTATAGGTTGTTTTATGTTTTCCACAATGGTAGGGTTTGCAACGAATTTAGGAACGAAGGATGAAGAAGCCATTGCGTAAGATAAATACCTTTTAGTTGAGAAACCTCTAAATGCCTTAAAAGCTTTTGCTGCTTCACCTTTAGGATGCATTTGCTCAATTTCGCTCTCTTCAAATGCTTGAATGCTTGGTGAGTTGAAATGAGAAGTTATAGTGCATTTATAACCAAAAATTAACTTTCAACTACAATAAATGCTTCGTCGGTGAAGTGAATACTCCACATATCTGTCGGTAAAGAAGAATTATAACTTCTTACCACCAACTGAGGGTAAATGCATGATTTTCAGTTTGTTGCCTTACCCCTAAGGATTATTCCTTAGTTAGATGAAGAATCTCCTACTGGTGCAGGGTTACCCTATTCTATCGGTGCAGAGACAGATTCATCAATTCTCCGATCTTTCTTCCTGATCCATTATTTAGAAAATTCTTGCTTGATTTCATTCATCTTTTCTTTGCCTTTGTTATTAGATCCTTTGTTGTTCGTCGGTACAGTCTTACTTCTGCAAAATCTTGCAATATGCCCAATCTTGTTACATGCATAACATGTTACATTGTTCCTCTTAATAGCTTTTCCATAGCCTTGACCAGTTTGAGTTCTTCATTGATTAGATAATTGTCCAAATCTATCACAAGCATAGCATTTTACATTCATTTTGCAATTTTCTAAGTGATGTCCATTTTTATTGCATTTGGAACATTGACCTGTGGGTAAGTTTGTATTCTAATTATTCCTAAATTTGCACTAATTTGCTCTATGACCAAATTTGTTGCAATTAAAAAATTTTCCATTGAATTTATAAGCATTAAGTTACCTTACTGATTTGTTGTGATCATGATTGTTGGCAGTCCTGGAACTTTCTCCATGTTCAAATCCAAGTCCAATTGTTTCTCCATTAGGTTTCTGACTTTTTAGCATATCATCAAGCCTCTATGAACTCTTCTTGAATTTGTCTTTGTATTCATTTGTAGTGACCAACTCACTTTCCAGAGTGCTAACTTGTCTCATAAGTTCTTCTTTATCATGTTGCATGTAAATCAATTTTGTCTTAAGCATATCATTTTCATGACTAAGCCTCAGATATTCATCAGCTCTTTCATTAAATCTTCTGGCCAAATCTTCTTGGTCCCTCTTTCTATTTTCAATATCCTTGCATAGTCTCATGGTTAGATCTTGCATCTCATTCTTCATGTTAGTGTTATTAAAGGAGTTGAGAAAATACAACACCACAGGAGCCCAAATAATCTCTGCAAGGTGAAAAACTTGTTACAAGGAGAAGCAAGGAAGCAAATACAAAAAAAACAAATACACAGAGAATATGCTCAAAAAAAGAGAGCTCAAAATTCACAAAAATATGTAATGTGATTCTTACAATGAAAAGAAAGAACTCAACCTTTAATAGGTCAAGAAACCCTAAAAAGGAAAACCCTAGGCTTGCACATAATAATTAATAAAAGAATTAATTATTATGCACCTAAAGTTAGCTTAAGTGTAAAAGAGATAAAGGGAACTTAAATAATTAAACAAATATTGTTTAATTAATCAAGTAAATACCCGAATACTCTAACACCCCCCCTTAAGCTAGACTTAGGGAGAAGCTAAAACCTAGAACAGCTACTGAAAGCAATAAAGATGGGCCCCGACAACAAGGCCTGATCAAGTACCCAAATATAATGAAATCTCTATGAACTGGAGAAATAGAGAAAACCACGTGGGAAAAAAATCTACTCCAAAATGAGATGGAAAAGCAAGAAGAACACCACTGAAGCAGGAAATAGCTGCAAACACTATCGAAGAGTAACTGCTGATCTAAAGAACCTCCACTAAAATAGAACATGACTAGGTAGAGAAGACTATAATCTATATGAGTGCTCTCAAATGACACTACTCGAATCAGATGGCAAACAAGGCAAACACTAAACTCGAAGATACAGATGGCATGAGAAACCAAAGCTTGAAGAGTTGATCAAGCAAACCATGAAAGCATTAGAACCAATATGATAAACCTCCCCATAATGCGGAAGAGGGAGAGAGACAGGTACACTGAAAAGAACAACCAACAAGAATTGCATAACGAAGAACCAGGAACATCAAAGGTGCTGAGAAAAGTACATGGTGTCATGGAAGGAACACTCACTTGACACACATCATGAGGTGAATGTCATAGAAGGAACACTCACTGGACAAAGGAAGATGGTAAACAATAGACAAACATCGACCCCCTCATGGCACTTTATCAATAGTGCATGTACAACAGGCACAAGATGTGCAAGATTCCAAGTAAACAATGCATGATGGCACTTTATCTCAGTGCATTTGCATAAATACAATGCTACAATGATAAAAAGATTGGAGATAGAAATGAAAACCAAAATAGAGACACCCTACCTAGAGAAGAGATCCGAGGACCTGAAACAACCAAGATATCCACCAGAGTGCTGAAAAACAAAAAATTGAACAAATTATGCATGGAATAAAATCTGGAAATAAAACTCATATATCTGGAAAGTACACAACACATGCTTTCCAAAAATATAATTTTTTAAAAAAATGGAGTTCGGATGCTCATTCTATGTCTCCCGGAGTGCAAAAACTAGACCTCACTTTGACTGGAAAAAAACACAGTCGAACAACAAAATTGGAAAAACTTACCAATACCATGAGGTCGGGCTTGGAACTATCTTTCTGACGCCTATTCATTTTCAAAAAAATGACTTTGTATGCCCAAGATATGGCAAAAAAACAAAACCCCCCCTGAAAGAGGCAAAAAAGGCAGTCTGGTGGCTCTAGCGGGCAGAGGTGGCTAGTGAGCGGCGCACCGGTGGCAGTCGGGTGGAGCTCCAGTGGTCGGGAGGAGTTCCGGTGGTGGGGAGAAGCTGCAGGTGGCGGCCGGGGAGTGAGGCGGTGTTGCAGGCAGCGGTCGGGGAGCGGGGCGGCACTGCAGGTGGCGGCCGGGGAGCGGAGCGACGGTGGCGGGGGCCATAGGCCGCGCGAGAGCTGCTGAACCATAGGCGGGAAGGCCGGTGGCAGGCGGTAGGGAGGCCAGAGGCTGGCGAGCGGTGGTGTAGATGGCCAGAGCCAGGCTGAGCTTGGGGGCCAGAGGAAAAATCGCCAGCGGTACTGTACAGGCCTGCAGGGTCTACAACATGGCAGGGGCCCCATGGTGCCCTGCATACCGTGGGAACCCCCCCATTAAATTTTGTTAAAAAAACAATTTTTTTTTAAAAAGCCTTTTCTTTTTCTTTGCTTTTTTTGAAAGAAATTTTTTTAAATAAAAAAGCAAAAATTTGGCCTGCATGCTGTTAAAAGGAAAAATAAATTTTTTGAATTTTTTCTCAAACTGTGTGCCAGGGCTGTACGACCTAGATCTGGAGAAAAGAATGCTCCCAGAGGCTCAGGAACCAAAATAGGTCAAATTTATATGACCATAGGGGTTTTTGGGCCTTTTGAGCATGATGGTGAGGTCCATTTAGGCCCAAAGTGCTCAGAAAAAAGGTCAAACCCTAGGTGCATAAAAAATTTTGAAACCCTAGATTTGCTTCCAAAGCCAAAAGTTCTCAAAACAAGAATAGGTAGCTACAGTTCTGAAGCTCTCATACCATAAAAGAGTTGAGAAAATACAACACCACAGGAGCCCAAATAATCTCTGCAAGCTGAAAAACCTGTTACAAGGAGAAGCAAGGAAGCAAATACAGAAAAACAAATACACAGAGAATATGCTCAAAAAGAGAGAGCTCAATATTCACAAAAATATGTAATGTGATTCTTACAATGAAAAGAAAGAACTCAACCTTTAATAAGTCAAGAAACCCTAAAAGGGAAAACCCTAGGCTTGCACATAATAATTAATAAAAGAATTAATTATTATGCACCTAAAGTTAGCTTAAGTGTAAAAGAGATAAAGGGAACTTAAATAATTAAACAAATATTATTTAATTAATCAAGTAAATACCCAAATACTCTAACACCCCCCCTTAAGCTAGAATTAGGGAGAAACTAAAACCTAGAACAACTACTGAAAGCAATAAAGATGGGTCCCGACAACAAGGCCTGATCAGGTACCCAAATACAATGAAATCTCTATGAACTGGAGAAATAGAGAAAACCACGTGGGAAAAAACTCTACTCCAAAAAGAGATGGAAAAGAAAGAAGAACACCACTGAAGCAGGAAATAGCTGCAAACATTGTCGAAGAGTAACTGCTGATCTAAAGAACCTCCACTGAAATAAAACATGACTAGGTAGAGAAGACTATAATCTGTATGAGTGCCCTCAAATGACACTACTCGAATTAGATGGCAAACAAGGCAAACACTAAACTCAAAGATACAAATGGCATGAGAAACCAAAGCCTGAAGAGCTGATCAATCAAACCACGAAAGCATTAGAACCAACAGGATAAACCTCCCCATAATGCGGAAGAGGGAGAGAGACAGGTACACTGAAAAGAACAACCAACAAGAACTGCATGACGAAGAACCAGGAACATCAAAGGTGCTGAGAAAAGTACATGGTGTCATGGAAGGAACACTGACTTGACACACATCATGAGGTGAATGTCGTGGAAGGAACACTCACTGGACAAAGGAAGATGGCAAACAACAAGCAAACATCGACCCCCTCATGACACTTTATCAATAGTGCATGTACAACAGGCACAAGACGTGCAAGATTCCAAGTAAACAATGCATGATGGAACTTTATCTCAGTGCATTTACATAAATACAATGCTACAATGATAAGAAGATTGGAAATAGAAACGAGAACCAAAATAGAGACACCCTACCTAGAGAAGAGATCTGAGGACCTGAAACAACCAAGATATCCACCAGAGTGCTGAAAAGCAAAAAATTGAACAAATTATGCATGGAGCAGAATCTAGAAATAAAACTCATATATCTGGAAATTACACAGCACACACTTTCCAAAAATATAAAATTTTCAAAAAACGGAGTTCTGATGCTTATTCTACATCTCCCGGAGTGCATAAACTAGACCTCACTTTGACTAGAACAAAACATAGTCAAATGGAAAAATTGGTAAAACTTTCCAATACCATGAGTTCAGACTCAGAACCATCTTTCCGACGCCTATTTTTTTTCAAAAAAATGACTCCGTATGCCCAAGATATGGCCAAAAAATCAAACCCCCCTGAAAGAGGCAAAAAAGGCAGTCTGGTGGCTCTGGCAGGCGGAGGTGGCGAGTGAGCGGCGCACCGGTGGCAGCCGAGCGGAGCTCTGGTGGTCAGGAGGAGTTTCGATGGTGGGGAGGAGCTACAGGAAGTGATCGGGGAGCGGGGCAGCGTTGCAGGCGGCGGTCGGGGAGCAGGGCGGCGCTGTAGACGGTGCCCGGGGAGTGGAGCGATGGCGGTGGGGGCCACAGGCAGTGCAGGAGTTGCTGGGCCATAGGCGAGAAGGTCAGCGGTGCGTGGTAGGTGGCAGGGAGGTTGAAGACCGGTGAGCGGCACTGCAAACAGGCAAAGCTGGGGAGCCGGCAGGGGCCCCATGGTACCCTGCGTACCGTGGGAACCCCCCCCCTTAAATTTTGCAAAAAAAACAAATTTTTTTTAAAAAACCTTTTTTTTTCTTTGCTTTTTTTGAAAGAATTTTTTTTTAATAAAAAAACAAAAAATCGGCCTACATGCCGTAAAAAGGCAAAATAATTTTTTTGAAATTTTTTCTCGAACTGCGTGCCAGGGCCGTACGACCTGGATCTGGAGAAAAGAATGCTCCTAGAGGCTTAGGAACCAAAATAGGTTGAATTTTATATGACCATAGGGGTTTTTGGGCCTTTTGAGCATGATGGTGAGGTCCATTTAGGCCCAAAGTGCTCAGAAAAAAGGGTCAAACCCTAGGTGCATAAAAAATTTCTAAAACCCTAGATCTACTTCCAAAACCAAAAGTTCTGAAAATAAGAAGAGGTAGCTGCAATTCTGAAGCTCTGATACCATAAAGGAGTTGAGAAAATACAACACCATAGGAGCTCAAATAATCTCTGCAAGCTGAAAAACCTGTTACAAGGAGAAGCAAGGAAGCAAATACAGAAAAACAAATACACAGAGAATATGCTCAAAAAAAGAGAGCTCAATATTCACAAAAATATGTAATGTGATTCTTATAATGAAAAAAAAGAACTCAACCTTTAATAGGTCAAGAAACTCTAAAAGGGAAAACCCTAGGCTTGCACATAATAATTAATAAAAGAATTAATTATTATGCACCTAAAGTTAGCTTAAGTGTAAAAGAGATAAAGGGAACTTAAATAATTAAACAAATATTATTTAATTAATCAAGTAAATACCCAAATACTCTAACAGTTCTCTTGTCTCAATTTTTCTGCAATATATCTAAGAGTTTCCTTTTCTTCATCATCTTGTTTCTGCATTTGCTCACGAAGTTCCTTTCTCTTATTTTGTACCATAACTAGGTTTTCTTGAAGTGCTTTAATGAATTCCTGGGCAGTTCTGAGATCATCTTCCAGTTTGATATTCTTTAATTTTTTTGCATAAAAATCTTCAAGATCTCCTTCCAACTGTTACCTCAAACTTTTGATCGGTACCAATTTCAGAATCTTCCTCAAGCTGTTAGGCTTCTGCAAATAGAGGACTAGGCTTTGATACTAATTGTTAGATGCTAGGACAGTCCCAAAGACACTGAGAGGGTGGGGGGGTGAATCAGTGTCTAACTGGTTGATGAAAGATTTAAACTTATTTGCAAATTTACAACCCAAATTGATATACCAGTAAACAAATAATAATGCAGTAAAGAGAAACAAAAGTATAACCATTAATGCAAACCATAACACAGGTATTTTTGGCGAGGAAACCCAGTAAGGGAAAAACCTCGGTGGGATTTGTGACCCACAATATCTACTCACAAGCCAATATGAATAAATATTACTTATACAATAGGTGTTGGTATTTTGGTATGGTTTTGTCATTGATGTCAACACCTACTGAATACAAGCACTTTGAAGATCCAGCAACATTCACTAGCAAGCAAGTAAACTGTGCAATAGTTACTGGTATATGGTTCACCGGTAGGATATATTGTTCACCAGTACCTGGAATGATATGGAAGACACTTGGTAATATCAAAGACATTGTGTGGACACTTTGTTTTGAAGAATTAATCATTGGTATATTCATATTTGCATATTTTGTTTTACTGGCAAATAGGTCTAGGTTATCTAGGGTTACACCGGTAGGTTTATCTTTTCCAGATCAACATGGCACATTATGGAGATGATTTATTATTGTTGTAAATGCATTTAACCAACATGTTTAATCAGTTATTGCATCGGATATTATATTGTATAAAAATGTTTTATTGTAATATCTTGTAGAGCCGACCTACTAAAATTGGTCTTAGGGTATGATATAAATGTAAGATCTTATTTGTAAGATCAAGTGTGGAGTGCAAAAAAGAATCAATTGAGTGAAGGTATATGCGAGATCAAGCAGGGATATACATGAAGACATCATTTGAAGGTGAAGTTAGGTTTTTGTAGAAGCATATTAGCATTACATCGGTACTGAATCCAACATATGAAGATGCTATTTTGTGCAGTACATTCTTATTGGATTTAACCATCCAACTGTAGTCAGTGTGACTCCCATTTTGTGATTGAGCAGTGAACTCTAGGCTGTTGGCCTTTCTGCATATGCAGACCCCATTTATGTACACTTACTATATGTAGTAGTATCATTTGATTGTGGGTAAGGTTTCCCACCGTGGTTTTTCCCCTTACGGGGTTTGACTTTATGTTTATGTTTCATGCATTAATCCCTACTGGTATATTAATTTATTGTTAACACTGTCTGCCGACATATTTAACTAGTTTACCGGTATTAAGCATTAAGTTGGTTAATTAGTTTTTGGTTTCAATTTATTTGACAACTGAATCACCCCCCCCCCCTCTCAGTTGTCTCCAAGACCTAACAATTGTTATCAGAGCTTAGTCTTCTTTTGCAGAAGTTTAACAACTTGAGGAGATCCAATGTCTACTAATTATTTCAGGAAGGATAGTCCTAAACTTGATGGAACCAACTATTTGATATGGAAGATCAGAATGGAGACACATTTGAATTGCATTGGTAAAGACATTTGGGAAGTTACTAAGAATGGTTATACTACTATTGTAGCTAGTCAGACTACTCCAACTACCTTAGCTAAAGATGAAGAGAATGATTGCAAAGCAAGAGAAGCACTTTTGAGCACATTATCAGATCAACAAATCATGGGATTATCAAATAGGTCTACTACTAAAGCTATTTGGGATCACTTGGAAACACTGAATGAAGGAGATTCCATAGTCAAAATTGCAAAACTTGAAAGCTTCCGAGTCGGGTATGAACATTTGAAAATGGAAGAAGATGAAAGGATTTCTACTTTTATGGAAATAGTAAATGAAATTGTTTTGGGTATTAAATGCTGTGGAGGAACTTTGAGTGAGGATGAAATTGTTTCAAAAATCTTAAGAGGTTTACCACTGACATATAAAATGAAGGTTACTACTATAAATGAGTTGAGAACAGTGCCTAATACATCAGTAACTAGGGATACATTAATTGGAAAACTTTGAGCTTTTAAAATTGAGGAATTTGGTCCTGTTGCTACTATAAAAACTGATTTGGCCTTTAAAGCATCAACATCATCTACTCCATCATTTGACAAATCAAACTGGATAGATTTTTATGCAAGAGAACTTGAAGAATCCAAAAAGGAGAATGAAGAGCTTGATGAACTTGAAGCACTATTTGCAAAGAAAATGCCAAAAGGTCCAATTGGAAGTAAGTATGAAGGTAAAGCACCCTTTAAATGTGTTAACTGTAATAAGATTGGTCATATGGCTTCAAGATGCCCTGATAGACATGCTAGACTAAGAGAAGAAGCTAGAAGAACATACAAGCCTAATCCTGAATATTAGAGATACAGATTTAAAAAGAACAAAGATAAATCTTGTTACATTGCTGATGAAAGTGTGACTGATGATTCTGATGAGGATCCAGTAGACAACGGATGGGTTTTTGTTGCTGTAACAGAAGATCAACCGATAGAACAAGCCCTAGCAGCTCAAGTTGAAACAAAGGATGAATGGATCATTGACTCAGGATGCTCACATCATATGACTGGAGACAAAGGTAAATTCTTGAACTTTCAAGAATACAATGGAGGTTTAGTAAGATTTGGAGATGAAAAATCCTGTTCAATCAAAGGTAAGGGTTCAACATCTCTTGATGGTAAGCATAACACTAACAATGTCTACTATGTTGAAGGATTAAAGCATAATCTTTTAAGTGTTGGTCAATTAGTTGAGAAGGGATTTCAGTTACAATTTAAAAATGGAAAATGTAAAATCATGAATAGAACTGGTTTGGAAATTGCAATCGGTAATCAGACTAGAGGCAATATCTTTCATTTGAATAACAGTGAAAAGGCATACTTAATTGCACATATAGATGAAAGTTGGTTATGGCATAAGAGATTATGTCATGTAAACTTTAATTGCATGGTAAAAATCAGTACTTCTAATGCAGTTAGAGATCTACCTAAAATTGTGAAACCTCATAATACAATTTGTAAGGAATGTCAATTTGGAAAACAAGTTAGAGCTAGTTTCAAAAGTATTCGAGAAAAATCCAATAATGCTCTTGATTTAATTCACACTAATTTATGTGGTCCAGCTAGAACTAGAAGCTTACAAGGTGATAGATATTTCATGCTAATTATTGATGATTATTCTAGAATATGTTCGGTTACTTTTCTCAGAGAGAAATCAGAAGCACTTGGAAAGTTCAAACTATTCAAAGCAATGGTTGAAAATGAAACTGGTAAGAAAATCAAATGTTTAAGATTAGATCAAGGAGGAGAATTCACATCTAAGGAATTTAATACATTCTATGAAGTGAATAGAATCAGAAGATAGTTATCAGCACCTCGGACACCACAATAGAATGGAGTTGTTGAAAGGAAAAATAGAACTATCTTGGATGCAGCTAGAAGTATATTATTAGAAGCAAATCTACCACATGTGTATTGGAGAGAGGCAGTGAGCACTGCTGTCTATACATTCAACAAAGTTCACATTAAAGGTGAAACCGGTAAGACCCCTCATGAACTATGGTTTGGTAATACTCTTACTCTTAAGTATTTCAGAATTTTTGGAAGTAAATGTTATATTAGAAGAGATGAGCATATTGGCAAATTTGATCCTAGAAGTGATGAAGGAATATTTCTTGGTTATTCATCTAAGAGCAAGGCATATAGATGTTTTAATAAAAGATTGCAGAAAATTGTTGAGAGTACAAATGTAAAGATTGATGAACAATTCAAAGGAACTTCAAGATATATAGATTCTGAACTGGCAACAAAAATTGTGACAAATGAACCTATACTGAATCCACTGGTACAGAATGAAGATCCAGTTACCTCGGTATCATCAGAAGATTCCACAATAATTGAAGAACAACAACAAACTAACACACCCCGGTATGTAAGATTGAATCATTCTGAAGATCAGATAATTGGAAACAAATTTAAAGGAGTTATGACAAGAGGAAGATTGACAAATGAAGAGGTATGTCTTATTTCTCAAATTGAACCATCATCTATTAATGAAGCATGTGAAGATAAATTTTGGATTAAAGCTATGGAAGAAGAATTAGGACAAATTGAGAAAAATAATATTTGGACATTAGTTCCCTGGCCTAAAGATAAAAATGTAATTGGAACTAAATGGGTATTTAGAAACAAACTTAATGAAGATGGTAAAGTTGTTAGAAATAAAGCAAGACTAGTGTGTAAAGGATATTCTCATAAAGAAGGAGTTGATTACAATGAAACCTTTGCACCGGTAGCCAAAATTGAGGCAGTTAGATTATTCTTGGCTTTTGTAGCTCACAAGGACTACAAAGTTTATCAAATGGATATTAAATGTGCATTTTTGAATGGAGATGTTGAAGAAGAAGTATATATTGAACAACCTAATGGATTTTCTTTGACAGATGACAATGATAAGGTTTGTAGGTTAAGAAAAGCTCTGTATGGATTGAAACAAGCCTTAAGAGCTTGGTATGCAAGGTTGGATAAGTATCTTTTGAAGATTGGTTTCGCTAAAGGAAATGTAGATAGCAATTTATACTACAAAATAACTAATGATGACATCTTAATTATTGAAGTATTTGTTGATGATATAATCTTTGGAGGAGAAGATGGATTATGCAAGGAATTTTCTCTTGAAAAGTAGCAAGAATTTGAAATGTCTATGATTGGAGAAATAAAATTCTTTTTAGGTTTGCAGATTTCTCAGATTGATAAAGGTATATTTTTGAGTCAATCCAAGTACTTGAAAGAATTACTAAAGAAATTTGGGATGGAGAACTCTAAACCGGTAAGCACACCTATGACTACAAATGACAAATTATCTCAAAGGGATGAATCTACACTTGTTAATCCAACTAGATACAAATCTATGATAGGAGGTCTACTGTATTTGACACAAACTAGGCCTGATATTATGAATGTAGCATGTATTGTTTCTAGATTTCAGAGTAATCCTAGGGAAAATCATGAATCAGTAGTAAAAAGGATTTTCTGATACTTACAAGGTACAACAAATCTTGGATTATGGTATCCTAAAGATGAAAATTTTGATCTATGTGCATACACAGATGCAAATTGGGCAGGAGATGTAGATGATAGAAAAAGAACCACTGGAGGAGCATTCTTTGTTGGAAATAGATTAGTTTCTTGGTTGAGTAAGAAACAGAGTTGTACATCTTTATCAACAACAGAATTAGAATATGTTGCAGCAGCAACTAACTGTATGCAGGTATTATGGCTTAAGCAAATGTTGAAAGACATAAAGGTAAAATGCAAGGAACCCATTATTATATACTATTATAACACTGTAGCAATTGATATATCTAAGAATCCGGTATTACATTCTAAAACAAAACATGTTTCTATCAAACTGAATTTTCTAAGGGAAAAAGTTGAAGAAAAGGAGATGAAACTGGTTTATGTGAATACTAAAGAATAGCTTGTAGATATTTTCACAAAACCTTTGCCTAAGGAGACTTTTGAATATCTCAGAGATCAGCTTGGAGTCATACCATCACTAGTACAGACTTAGACAGTTGATGATTGTCATCAACCGACAGAATTAAAAAGACAAATCTTTTATTTTGGTATTTAATGAGGAAGCTACTTCTCAGGGGGAGTAGTTGGTATTTTGTATGAACTTGACTTTTGTGACTTTGGCATTTGATGTCAAAGGGGGAGAGATATCTATGGAAAAACACATTATCCTTTAAGGAGAGATTGGTATTGAAAATAAATCTTTGGTTAAACACATGTTACTCCCAGGGGGAGAAATGGAGATTGTTGGTTTTTGTATTTGGCATTTCTGTTCTGGCACTTTGATGGTTTTTCCATCTTGTGTTGCTATCAATGCCAAAGGGGGAGATTGTTGGTATTTTAGTATGGTTTTGTCATTGATGTCAACACCTACTGAATACAAGCACTTTGAAGATCCAGCAACATTCACCAGCAAGCAAGTAAACTATGCAACAGTTACTGGTATATGGTTCACCAGTAGGATATATTGTTCACCGGTACCTGGAATGATATGGAAGACACTTGGTAATGTCGAAGACATCATGTGGACACTTTGTTTTGAAGAATTAATAATTTTTATATTCATATTTGCATATTTGCTTTTACCGGCAAATAGGTCCAGGTTATCTAGGGTTACACCGACAGGATTATCTTTTCCAGATCAGCATGGCACGTTATGGAGATGATTTATTATTGTTGTAAATGCATTTAGCCAACATGTTTAATCAATTATTGCATCAGATATTATATTGTATAAAAATGTTTTATTGTAAAATCTTGTAGAGCCGACCTACTAAAATTGGTCTTAGGGTATGGTATAAATGTAAGATCTTATTTGTAAGATCAAGTGTGGAGTGCGAAAAAGAATTGAGTGAAGGTATATGCAAGATCAAGCAAGGATATACACGAAGACATCATTTGAAGGTGAAGTTAGGTTTTTGTAGAAGCATATCAACATTACACCGGTACTAAATCCAGCATATGAAGATGCTATTTTGTGCAATACATTCTTATTGGATTTAACCATCCAACTGTAGTCAGTGTGACTCCCATCTTGTGATTGAGCAGTGAGCTCTAGGCTATTGGCCTTTCTGCATGTATAGACCCCATTTATGTACAATTACTATCTACAGTAGTATCATCTGATTGTGGGTAAGGTTTCCCACCGTGGTTTTTCCCCTTATAGGGTTTCCACGTACAAATATTGGTGTTATGTGTTGTGGATGACTTTATGTTTATGTTTCATGCATTAATACCTATCAGTATAGCAATTTACTGTTAACACTGTCTACTAGCATACTTAACTGGTTTACCGATATTAAGCATTAAGTTGGTTGATTAGTTTTTGGTTTCAATTTATTTGACAACTAATTCACCCCCCCCTCTTAGTTGTCTCCGGGACCTAACAATAGGGGCCTGCACATGCAGGAAGGCCAACAGCCTAGAGCTCACTACTCAACAACAAAATGGAGTCCCATTGACTACAAATGGATGGTAAATCCTATAACAATGTACTGCTTCAAAATAGCATCTGCAATGCTAGATTTAGTACCAGTTTAAGCTCTAACTTATACCATAACCAAAAACCTTGCCAGGAAATGATTCTGCCTTCATAGAATAACCTTCACTCTTCCCTGCTTCTTATTTGCTCTCAAAATAGATATATCAAAGTACACAAACAACTATTTGGTATCATAACCTACAATGTCTCATATACTGCTTATTGCATTACATAATTACATTACAAAATGACTTACAAGATCTCATACGTATATGAGTCTTTACAATATATCAAGTCGGCTATACAAATATAATTGTAATACAAAATAATATTATTTCCAAGTCGGCTTAGAGTTCCGGTATGATCTACCATCAATGTAGAATGGATGTCGATGTGAATAAACTTATAGTGCCTACCGATGCTGGTAGATGATGTGTTTTGCCAGTGTAACCTTTGAACCATGTTACTAGTTGGTTGCCATCAATGACAACATCAACTATTCTCATCTGAGTGTATAATGCCAACAAAATGGTGACACTATGTGATGCAAGAGTATCCCTGGTTCTTGGCAATTTTGCATCAACCAAAAAAATATTTCTTTCTATTTTTTATTCTCTTCTATTTTTGCTGTTTCAACATTTCTTTTTGTGTTTCCTAGATTTAGCTCATCGAAACCTATGGAGTTGGATTTTGCTTGAAGATTTGATCATCTTCCTTATTCCCAAATTGTGGAGAATTTGGATCATTTTCTGGCAAATTATCGATACCAGTTTTCGAGACAGTTTTCTGTTACCGGTTGCCTAGACCTATTTGCATTGGTAATGTACCTAATCCTTTCTATAGCTTGCGGAGCCCTAAGCATTGATTCCATTGTTCCTTGGCATGTGGCTGACCTTCCCTTTGATTCTCACTTCATCCTTTGGATTTTTTGGAGAAATTTCTTTGGTGGAGGCTGACCTTATTGGTTTTACATGGTAGGTCTTGTTATTCATGTTGGAATGCACTGATACTAGGAGTAAACTAAGAGGAGGGGTGAATCAATTTACTAACAATATACAAAATTAATACATATCAAAACCTTATAACCGGGATTACCAAGTAACCAACACAGTGAACAATATAACATGAAAGAACAACACACATAACACCAATATTTTGATGTGGGAAACCTGGAAAGGGAAAAACCATGGTGGGAAACCCTACCCACAAGCCAATGAATACTCTCCAATAGTATTGTGAATAATTATAATGGGGTCTGCACTTGAAGAAAGGCCAACAACCTAGAGCACACTGCTCATCACAAAGAGAAGTCTCACTGACTTACATAAACTTCATACTACAATTCAGAAAGAAATGAACTGTGAAAATAGCATCTACTAATGCCTGATACAATTCTGGTTAAGCACAGATGTCTTCTCTACAATATAAAACCTTTCCAACCTTCACCAAAATGATATGACTCTAATCACACATAATCTTCACTTTGATAATGCAGATGTAACCACCATATCTAAATTACATGAATAAGTCACCTATAAATACAAATCATCAACCTTATTAACAAGGTTAGCTAAACCCTAAACCCTAAACCCATAAACCCATGATTACAAAAATTACATCACACTATACCACTGGACCAATATTATGATTTACATCACATAACATGAAGCTAAATCAAGTAACCAAATAATTATATCCACTAGAAATTCTACTAAGACCAAAATCTAACATGCTTCACCAGTCGATAGAAACCCTTAGTGAAATAACATAAAGTTTTACCGGATCCAAATAGGACCATCATAACAACATGCCATCCAATGTAAATGCACCAAATACTCAGGATATGATCAGAAAACACCTTCAATATAATAGAAATTTATTCCATAAGCCGGACCCAAAATCCACTGACCAAGTCACCAAATAATGCATACCGATAAAGCTAATCGGGATACCCAGAAGCAAGTCAGTTCTAGTAAATACCAAAAGAGATAACAACCAAAGCACAAAAACATGAACCAACATAATATAGAAAACATATAACCATCCAGAATAAGCATCCAAAACAATTCTAGAGATTTGATCATACTAGATCAGAATCACAACTGAATCCAAGAAGATCACCAAGACTAACCGGGATAGATCCAATTGGGATAGTGTCCAACGAGGATACAATGTTGACATCAATGAAAACACTTAGCCAAATCCATCATATTGCCAACAATCTCCCCCTTTGGCATTGATGGAAAAACTGAATGTGAAAAATATCCAAGTGCCAAGGAATGCCAACAATCTCCCAAAAGAGAAAAGACTATTAAAAAATAACTCCCCCTGAGATTAACACCTTCTCCAAAAGATTTGACTATTTTTCACTTGAATACCTTGTCCCCCTTTGACATCAATGACAAAGGACAAATACCAAACCAAGAAGACTGAACCAAACAACTAACGACTTCCCCTGAGTAGTAGCACCATCTTCATCAACCCATATCAGAAGAATATGTTTGATAAGCTCATTGGATTGATGCATCCCTACATCTCTAAGTCTCTTCTGGAGGTTTGGTAGCCCCTAATTGATCTCTAAGATATTCAAAAGGGTCTTTAGGAAATGGTTTCATTACAATATCTGTAATTTGTTCCTTAGTAGGTACATAAACCAATCCGACTTCCTTTGCTTCAACCTTTTCCTTCAAGAAATTATAACTTAAAGAAATGTGTTTTGATTTGGAATGAAATACCAGATTATTTAATATATCAATAGCAACAGTGTTATCATAGTGAATAACAATAGGTTAATCATAACTTACCCTTATATCCTTTAACATTTGTTTCATCCATAAAATATGAGTGCAGTTGGTAGCAGTTGCAACATATCCTGCTTCAACAGTAGATAATGAAGTGCATGATTGTTTCTTACTAAGCTATGAAACCAACTTATTCCCAAGAAAGAATACACCACTAGTAGTTCTCTTCCAGTCATCAACATCTCCCACCCAATCAGAATCTGTATATGCACATAATGTGAAGTCATCATTCTTTGGATACATAACCCAAAGTATGTTGTACCTGCCAAATATCTGAATATCTGCTTGACAACAATATCATGAGTTTCTCTAGGACCTGACTAAAATCTAGAAGCAATACAAACAACATTCATTATATTAGGTCTAGTCTAAGTTAGGTACAATAAAGTACCAATCATTGATATGTATATGCTCAGATTCACTTTAGGGGATTCATCATCCTTTGACAATTTGCAACCGGTTATCATAGGAGTATCGACAGGTTTAGAATTTTCAAGTCCAAATTTATTAAGTAACTCCTTCACATACTTAGTTTGACAAATGAAAATACTTTTATCAGTCTGAGTAATCTACAAACCTAAGAAAAATTTCATCTCAGCAATCATAGACATTTCAATTTCATTCATTATATCATTAGCAAATTTCATGCATAGACCTTCTTCTCCTCCAAAAATGATATCATCCATAAAGACTTCAATAATAAAGATTGCCATCAAGTTTAATCTTTTAATATAAGTTACTATCAACATTACTTTTATTGAAACCAATCTTTGAAAGATACTTATCTAGTTTAGCATACCATGCTCTAGGGGCCTGTTTTAGTCCATATAAAGCTTTCTTTAATTTGCAAACCATGTCCTTCTCTTCTGATAAATAAAATCCATCAGGTTGCTCAATACAAACTTCCTCTTCAAGATATCCATTCAAAAATGCACATTTAACATCCATCTGATATACTTTGTAGTTCTTGTGTGCAACATAAGCAAGAAAAAGTCTTACCACTTCAATTCTAGCAACTGGGACATAAGTCTCTCCATAATCAATTCCTTCTTCCTATGAATAACCTTTGCAAACCAATCTAGCCCTGTTTCTTACAATTCAATTTGTTCCTGAAACCCCATTTAGTTCAAATAATGTTCTTGTCTTTAGGTCTATGTAATAGTTCCCGTGTCTTATTCTTCTTCCATTGCTTTTATCCAATTTTCATCCTTACTTGCTTCAATAAATGATTCTGATTCAATTTGAGAAATTAAACATACCTCTTCAACAACTAACCTTCTCCTAGTCATCACACCTTTCCTTTTATCTCCAATGATGTGATCTTCAGAATGATTTAAATTTACATACCTGTGAGTCTTTGAATTTTCTTGATTTGTTGACTCGTTCTACTATTCATCTATCACTATTGAATTTTCTAATGCTACTAGAGTCACTGATTCACTATTTTGAGCTGATTCTTGCATTACCGGTTTAGGTTTGATAAATTCATCTTTTGGTCCATAGTCATATGATATGATCTGATTTATGCTTTCCATTATCCTATTCAATCTTTTGTTATAACATCTATATGCTTTGCTCTTAGTAGAATAACCCAAAAGTATTCCTTCATCACTTCTAGGATCAAACTTTCCTAATGCATCATCTCTTCTACTTTAACATTTTATTCCAAAAATTCTAAAATATCTGATAGTAGGAGTATGAACAAACCATAATTCATAAGGAGTCTTACCAGTATTGCCTTTAATGTGTACTCTGTTGAAATTATATACAACAGTATTGACAACTTCTCTCCAATAGATATCAGGTAATTTAGCTTTCTATCATCATTGTCTTTGTAGCATCCAAAATTGTTCTGTTCTTCCATTCCACTAATCTGTTCTGCTATGAAGTCCCGCGTACAGAAAGTTGTCTCCTAATACCATTCCTCTCACAAAATTTGTTGAAATCACCAGATGTAAACTCACCACCATGATCTGATCCTAAGCATTTTATCTTCAACCTCATCTCAGTCTCAACCGTAGCTTTAAATATTTTAAATTTCTCAAGGGCTTCAAAATTTTCCTTAAAAAATGCTACCCACATCATTCTAAAATAGTCATCAATAAGTAACATAAAATATCTATCACCTTGAAAGCTTTTAGTCCTTGCTAGTCCACACAAATAAATATGAATAAGATCAAGAATTTCATTAGATTTATCATGTATACTTCTGAAAGAAGTTATAACTTTCTTACCCATTTGACATTCTCTACATATCGGATTTTGAGGTTTAACAATCTTGGGAAAATCTCTAACAGCCAGTATTGAACTAATTTTCACTATGCAATTAAAATTTTCATGAAACATCCTCTTACGCCATAACCAACTTTCATCAATCTAAGAAATCAAGCAAATCTTCTCACTGAAGTTCAAATGAAAGATATTACCCTTGGTTTATGTTCTGGAGGAAATTTCCAATCCAGATCTATTGATGATCTTACATTTTCCATCCTTGAATTGTAAATGGAATCCTCTATCCACCATCTGACCTACACTTAAAAGATTATTTTTTAAGCCTTCAACATAATAAACATTATCAGTATTAGTCTTACCATCTAATGATATTGTTCCTTTGCCTTTGATCCTACATGCCTTGTTGTCTGCAAATATGACCAATCCACCATCAAATTCTTGCAATGTTAAAATTTTTCTCTTGTCACTAATCATGTGATGCAAGAATCCACTGTCTATGACCCATTCATCCTTCTCTTCAATCTTTGCAGCTAAAGTTTTTTCTTCAATATGAGTAGCTTCAATGATAGATTTTGGAGAATCATCCTTAATAGCAATAAAGACCCAATCTTTCCTAGATGAGGCTCCATTACCGAATCCACTCACAAGTTCATCATCATCATCATCAGTAATACCAAAATCATCATTGCCAGCATAATAACATGATTTATCCTTATTCCTTCTAAATCTAGGCCTGCTATGATATTCAAGATTAGGCTTATAATTCTTCATAAATATTTCATGATTCTTAGCATCTCTTTTAGGGCATCTAAAAGAAAAATGACCAATCTTATTGCATGAAAAACATTTAAAAGGGACTTTTCCTTCATACTTACTTCTAGCTGGTCCTTTAGGAATTCTTCTAGCAATCAGGGCTTCCAGCTCTTCAAGTTCTCTTTCTTCTCTCTCAATTTCCTCCACATACTTAGCATACATCTCTTTCCAATCTATCTTCTATTTACCAGAGGCAGATGCTTTAAATGCACTCTCATTTTTAACAACACTTTGATCTCCAAGTTCTTCAAGTTCAAAAGCAATCAATTTCCCAAGTAATGTATCTCTGGTCACCGGGGTACTTGACATTGTCTGGAGTTCATTTGTAGCAGTAGCCTTCATCTTGTAAGTCGAAAGTAGAACTGTCATAACTTTTGACACTATCTCATCATCACTGATTGATTCATCGCAACATTTGATACCCATGATAATATCATTGACTCTATCCATGAAAGAACTTATCTTCTCATCTTCTTCCATCTTCAAAGTTTCATACCTTACCTAGAAACCTTCAAGTTTAGTAATCTTTATTTCCTGGTCACCTTCACAAAGAGTTTCAAGCTTCAACTAGACCTGCTTAACATTATCCAATTCTATGACACTCAATAGCTTTTCATCAGATAGGGTGCTCAACAATGTTTCTTTTACTCCCACATCATTTTCAGCTCTCTTCTATTCATCAGCAAGAGCTGGTGTTCTAGAATTATGATCACAAGGTATATACCCTTTCTCCACAATCTCCCAAACTTTAATTCCAAGACATCTAAGATGAATCTTCATTCACTCCTTCCATATTTGTAATTTGTACCATCAAATCTGGAACTCTCCTTCCAGTAGGGATTGAATGTTGAACTAGATGCTAATGCCATCATATCTCCTCAAGTGGTTAAGCTTATCAGAGAGGACCTTGATCTGATATCAATTGTTGGAATGCACTGATACCAAGAGTATACTGAGAAGGGGGGGTGAATCAGTTTTCTAACAATATAAAAAATTAATACATATCAAAACCTTATAACCAGAAGTACCAAGTAACCAACATGGTGAAGAATATAACATGAAAGAACAACACACATAACACCAATATTTTGACGTGGAAAACCCAGAAAAGGAAAAACCATGGTGGGAAACCCTACCCTCAATCAAATGAATACTCTATAGTAGTATTGTGAATAATTGCAGAAAGGCCAACAACCTAGAGTGCACTACTCATCACAAAGGCAAGTCTCACTGACTTACATAAACTTCAAACTACAATCTAGAAAGAAATGAATTGTGAAAATGTCATCTACTAATGCTTGATATAGTTTTGGTTAAGCATGGATGTTTGCTCTGCAATACAAAACCTTTCAACCTTCACTGAAATGATATGACTCTAATGACACATAATCCTCACTTTGATAATGCAAATGTAACCACCATATCGAAATTACATGAATAAGTCACCTATAAATATAGATCATCAACCTTATTAACAAGGTCGGCTAAACCCTAAACCCATAAACCCATAATTACAAAAACTACATCACACAATACAACCAGACCAATATTATGATTTACATTACATAGCATAAACCTAAATCAAGTAACCAAACAATTATATTTGCTGGAAATTATGTTGAGACCAAAATCCAACATGCTTCACCAACTGATAGAAACCCTCAGTGAAATAACAAAAAGTTTAACCAGATCTAAATAGGACCATCATAACAACATGCCATCCAATGCAAAGTTACCAAATACTTAAGATATGATTAGGAAACACCTTCAACATGATAGAAATAGATTCCATAAGCCAGACCCAAAATCCACCAACCAAGTCACCAAAAAATGCATATCAATAAAGTTAACCAGGATATCCAAAAGCAAGCCGGTTCCGGTAAATACCAAAAATGATAACAATCAAAGCACCAAATCATGAACCAACATAATATAACAAGAATATAACCATCTAGAATAAGCATCCAAAATGATTCTAGAGATCTAATCTTACTGGATCAGAATCATAGCTAAAACCAGGAAGATCACCAAGACTAACTGGGATAGATCCAACCGGAATAGTCTCCAACCGGGATACAATGTTCACATCAATGACAAAACTTAACCAAATCTAGCATATTGACAACACTTCATATTTTGATCCCTTTTTGGGCTGACTGGATCCCCTTGGATCATGTAAATCATTGTAATAGAACATTAGAGTATATCGAAGGAGTTAGACAAAAACATAGAGGTGAAATCCTTAGTTTGAGGTCTTGGTTGTGACCTGTTCTATATCTGAGCATGTTTTAGCAGGCCCGTGAGCCGATTTTTGTAACCCAGTTGTTATCGATTGATTGTATTCAGTTCTCATGATATAATTCAATCTGTTCTACATTTCCTGCATTACATATTTATGTTTCCATTGTGTTTACTCTTGCCGACCGGTCTTGACTGATCTCTTTGAGGTCCCTCCTAACCAAGGACTACATCAAGTGGTATAAGAGAAGATTCATTCCAGATATTGCATTGTTCTGAGAAATTTTGTTATGGGGTGGTGGATTATGGATCCAACTTACAGTTGCAGAGGATTGGAGTGAAGATGGCGTGAGGAGGAAATATGAATGGTGGAGCACATGAGATTACAAACCTAACTATGATGGAATTGTTGCATGGAATTTTAGCCTAGTTGGAAGCTATTGAGATAACTTAGAGAAGAGGCCGACATATTGAAGATGTGAGTGAAGATGAAGTAGAAGAAACCCTAGTGAAACAAGGAAAGCCATTGGCAATTGATCTAGATAAAGAGAGGTTTTTGAGTGTTTTGAGTAGGACAAACACTCAACCACATTTTAGCCCACTAGAATATGATAGGAAGTTGGATTTAGATTAGTTGATGGACTGGATCCCTAAGATGGAGAAGTATTTTGATTTTGAGAACACTATAGAGGATAGAAAGGTGAAGTATGCTTGTATCTAGTTAAAAGGTCATGCATCTCTTTGGTGGGAACATTTGCTGGTTGATAGACAGAGAAGAGGTAAAGAGAAGATCAAAATATGCGATCAGATGGTTACGAAGTTAAAATCAAAGTTTATGCCAACTTATTATCAAGTGAATTTATTCCAGAAGTTGTAGAATCTGAAGTAGAAAGAATCTAGTGTGAAGGAGTACACCAGAGTATTCTACAAGTTGAATATTAGATCCAAATATGTTGATGATGAAGTTGAACAAGTTGGTAGATATTTGAATGGATTGTAGATGTCTATAGAAGATGAACTCAATTTGATCAAGTTGTAGAGTGTTGAAGAAGCTTACCAGTATGCCCTAAAAGTGGAAGAGAAGATGAACAAAATACATTAGAGATGGAGAGGTAGAGGTGGACGATTTACCAAAGGGAGATTTCAAGGAGGAAGAGGATATACTGAAGGAAGAGGAATTTATATAGATCAGGACAAGGACAAGGAAGTAAGAAAAGATGGTAATTCATACCAGAAGGATGACCAAAATTTATGCCGGAGGAGAGAACCGGATGCTACCAGAATGAGAATTTTGGAAAAGATGAAAGAAGACAAGACATGAGAGTGTTTAGAGGAACTTTCTTTAAGTGTGGAGGAGAAGGAAATCGTGCATTCAAATGTAAGAAGACAAAGAGTAACTGAAGATCAATAGTGGTGGAAGAAAACCCCACCGGATCAGCTAACAAACTGGAAGATGGAGAACTATTGATGATGAGGAGAGTTTTGTGTCATATCAGGGAAGATAAAGAGCCCTTGCAAAGGAGAAATTTGTTGAAGACCAGATGTAAGGTATCCGGTAAGTGTTGTAAAGTTGTTATTGATAGTGGTAGTTTGGATAATCTTGTTTCAAAGGATATGGTGAATAAGTTAAATTTAGAAATATTGAAACACCCTAAGACTTATTAGATATCATGGATTCAAGATGAACATAAGTTATTAGTAAGTGAGCAATGTTTGGTAAAATTGAAAATTGGGAATTATCATGATGAAGTCTTGTGTGATATTATGCCTAGGGATATTTGTCATCTTTTGTTGGGTAGACCTTGGCAGTTTGATAGACATGCAATACATGATGGGAGGACGAACACATACACTATTGTGGAAAATGGTATGAAGCAAACCTTGTTACCCTTGGAGGAGCCCTTGAAGAGTGAAGTTTGTATGAATGCTAGAATTTGTTTGGTAGATGGAAGGAAATTCTTGGATGGAATGGGACATGAGAATGTGTGTTTTTCCTTAGTTCCTAAGAAAACCAAGAATCCAAAAGCATGAAGAAGAAGAACCGAACGAGATAGAGAAACTACTGATAGAATGTGAAAACATCAATTTAGAGAATGTTCCTAATGGATTACCATTGGTGAGAAGTATCAGTCATTACATGGGCTTGATTCCTAGAGCTAGTTTGCCTAACAAAGCTACACATTGAATGACACCAACAGAGAATGAAGAGTTTAATAGACAAGTATAGGAGTTGCTAAAGAAAGGTTTGATTAGAAAAAGTCATGATTCCTTGTGTGGTACCAACAATGTTAGCACCTAAGAAGAATGGAGAATGGAGGATGTGTACTGATTCCAGACCAATAAACAAGATCACAGTGAAATACCAGTTTCCTTTTCCTAGGATGGATGACATAATGGACTATTTGAGTGGAGCCAAATACTTTACAAAGATATATTTGAAGAGTGGATATCATCAGATTAGGATCACAGAAGGAGATGAGTGGAAGACAACATTCAAAACAAATGTAGGACTGTATGAATGGTTGGTGATGCCTTTTGGGTTAACTAATGCACCAAGTACTTTCATGAGGTTAATGAATGAGGTATTGAAGAAATTATTGGGTAAATTTGTTATTGTTTATTTGGATGACATTTTGATTTTCAGTAAGATGAAAGAAGAACATTTGTTTCATTTGAGACAAGTTTTGTAGAGGTTGAGAGAAGAGAAGTTATTGATAAATATTAAGAAGTGTACTTTCATGAAGGATGAGAGTCTATTTGGGATTTTCGATATCTACTGATGGACAAAGGATCATTTCATGGATTGGCTAGTTTCTATCAGAAGTTTATCAAAAATTTCAGTTTTGTTGTAGCCCCATGACTGAGACAATGAGAGGGGATAGGAAGAAATTCAAGTGGACCACTAGAGAAAACAAAATTTTTGAATTGTTAAAGCAAAAAGTGACTGAGCAGCCTATGTTAGCTTTACCAGATTTCAACAAAGTATTTCTATTTGATTGTGATGCAAGTGGAGCAACAATTGGAGAAGTCTTGAGTCAAGAAGGGAGCGTAGTAGCTTATTTGAGTGAAAAGTTGAATGATTCTCAAAGGAGATATTCAGTGTATGATCAGGTTCTATGCCATAGTTCAAGCCTTGAAGAAGTGGAGACATTACTTATTGCTTGAGGAATTCATGTTGTATACTACTCATCAAGCCTTGCAGTCAAAGAAAGTTGAATCAGAGACATATGAGATGGGTAGAATTTTTGTAGAGTTACACCTTTGTGTTGAAGCATAGAAGTGGGAAGTTAAACAAAGTTGTTGATGCATTGAGGAGAAGAAGGAATTTGCTAACAGAGGTGAGAGTGACAGTATTAGGATTTGAGGAGTTGAAGACCTTGTATGATGATTACCCAGATTTTGTAGAACCTTGGAAAACATGCAGAGAACTGATTATGGTAGATAGAAGTAAGTGGTTGGATTACTTCATTCAAGATGGGATGTTTTTCAGAGGAGTTTAGTTGTGTATACCTAAGAGTTCTATGAGGGAGAATTTGATAAAGGAGAAGCATAGTGGAGGATTATTCAGACACTTTAGTATTGACAAAACAATAACATTGAAAAGTGAGAATTACTTTTGGCCCCAAATTCATAAGGTTGTTAGGAAATTTGTACTGAGTTGCAGAGTTTGTCAAGTTGCAAAAGGGCGTAGTCAAAATGTGGGATTGTATAAACCTTTGGCAGTACTAGTAAGACCTTGGGAGGATATAAGCATGGATTTCATACTTGGATTGCCTAAAATACATAGAGGGAATGATGCTATATTTATGGTGGTGGATAGATTCTTGAAGATGGCTCATTTCATACCTTGTAAGAAGATACCAGATGTAGTGCATGTAGTAGACCTAATTTTCAAGGAAGTGGTGAGATTGCATGGATTGCCTAGAAGCATAGTTTTAGATAGAGATACAAAGTTTTTTTGGTTATTTTTGGAGAACACTTTGGAAGAAGATAAAGATAGATTTGGAATTCAGTTATACTTTTCACCCACCGACTGATGGATAGATAGAGGTAGTTAACTGGAGCTTGGGAAATTTACTGAGATGTTTAGTTGGAGACAAAACCAAAAGTTGGAATTTGTCCTTTGGACAAGTAGAGTTTTCTTACAATAATACAGTGAACAAGAGTATCAAAAGAACACCCTTTGAGATAGTTATCATACCACACCCTAGAGGTATATTAGAGTTAAGAGATATTAGTAGTGAGGATAAGAGAAGTGCAGAAGCAGAAGATTTTGTTGATCACATGGTAGCCTAGTGGACATGAACAACAAGTATAAGGAGAAAGAAGATGAGAAGAGAAGACATAAGGAATTTTAAGTTGGTGATAAAGTGATGGTGTATCTTAGAAAAGATATATTCCTGGTTGGAACCTACAACAAGTTGCGGATGAGAAAGTTTGGACCTTGTAAGATCTTGAGGAAATTCAGTTCCGGAAATGCATATGAAGTGGAGTTACTAGATGATTTGAGCATTTCACCCATATTCAACATTGTAGATCTACATCAGTATCATGACTAAAAATTTAGTGAGGACAATATAGAAGACTTGGAGAAATAGTTGCCTCGAAAAGAACTAGATTAGATTGAAGACATTTTGGATAGTAGGATTGGGTGCAGTACCCAAATCACTCAATATAAGGAGTATCTTGTGAAGTGGAAAGGCAGACCAATTGAAGACTCATCTTGGATTTCTCAGATAGAGGTATACCACCTTAGTTTTCCTCTGACCCGAGAAAAGTGAGAGACTCACTTTTTTAACAACTCTAGATGTCTAATACAGGAGCATCCCCAGTTCTTGGCAATCTTGCATCAACCAAAAAAATATTTCTTTCTATTTTTATTTTTCTCTTTTTTTTTGTAGTTTCAACATTTCTTTTTGTGTTTTCTATATTTGGCTCATCGGAACCTGTAGAGTTGGATTTTTCTTGAAGACTTCATCATATTCCTTATTCCCAAACCACGGAGCATTTGGATCATTTTCTGGCAAGTTATCGCTACCGATTTCTGAGATAGTTTTATGTTACCGGTTGCTTGGACCTATTTGCATTAGTGATCTACCAGATCCTTTTCATAGCTTGCGAAGCCCTAAGAATTGATTCTATTGTTCCTTGGCACGTGGCCAACCTTCCCTTTGATTCTCACTTCATCTTTTGGATTTTCTAGAAAAAATTCTTTGGCAAAGGCCGACCTTATTGGTTTTACATGTTAGGTCTTGTTCTTTGGGTTTTGATCCCTTTGGGGCCGACTAGATTCCCTTGGATCATATAAATCATTTTAATAGAACATTAGAATGTATCAAAGGAGTTAGACAAAAATAGAGAAGCAAAATGCTTAGTTTGAGGTCCTAGTTGTGACCTATTCTGTATCTAAACATGTTTTAGCAGGCCTATGAGCCAATTTTTGTAACCCAATTGTTACTGGTTGATTGTAATTAGTTCTCATGATATAATTCAATATTTTCTACATTGCCTCCATCATATCTTTTTGTTTCCGTTGTGTTTACTCTTGCTAAACGGTGTAGACTAATCTCTTTGAGGTCCCTCCTAACCAATGATTGCATCACTATGTTATTTCATAGTGTATTGAATTTCTACAAGACTTTGGATGGAGAATCATCTGGAAACATAAATGTAAGGAAAATAGCTCTAAGGAAAGACAGAACATAACAAAAAAATATTTTATGTCAAGCCAAATGACATAAATTTGCAAACTTCTATAGCTTCTTTGGAATCCCAAATTTCAGAAATGGATAATTATAAGGGACAAGGTGTGAAAATCAGAGCTAAATTGCAGTAGGCCAAGGAGGGTAAGAGGGGCTCCAAATATTTCTTCAAGTTTCTTACCCATAAACATAAAAAAGGGCATATTGGAGAAATTAAAATTGATAAAGAGTCTTTTCCATACAAAATCGAAAGAGATTACAAAATTCTTTCAAAATTATTTATGAAAATCTTTAAAAAAAGACTCACATTGGCAAGATGTTCAACTTGTTTTGGAAGATATTATAAAAGATCATATCCCAAAGAAATTGGATGTTGATTATACCCAATTTTTAGATCGTAACATCTCCATTGAAGAATTAGAGCATGATGTATTTTCTATGGTTGCTAATAAAGTTTGAGTATAGATGGACTTTCAGTGGAGTTCTATCAAACAATGTGGTAATATATTAGAGATGATTTTTATATGTTGTATTTAGAAGCTTTGGAGTCGGGCTCATTAGGGCTGAATATTAATAGGGGGATTATCAAACTAATTCTTAAAGGGAAAAATGAAGATACGATTGTGAGATGACGTCCTATTACCTTGCTTAATACATCTTACAAAAAATATCTAAAGAAATTGCTACAAGGATTAAACTGTTGGAGACTTGTTAATTTGATTCAAAGGATCTTGGTAATGTGTGTTGTCATTGATGTCAACACTGATGTCTAACAATGTGTTGTCACTTTGTTTGGACATATATATATATCAAATGATGAGATGGTATTTCAAATGACAGTATGTTGGAATCTTATTGTGATAGGATGTATTTTGGTGCAAATGTCTTTTAAAAGCCTTGTCAATTGATTGTGTATCTATTACTTACTATTGTTACACAATCTATCAATTCTACATAGTGTTTGGTAGATTAATGATCTAATATTGTGCATCAATTTCTAGTGATCAGTTACTTGAAGAGATGGAGAATGATTTTCCTTGGGTGACATGTCTTCTTTGGTGGCTTGCATTATATTTTGGTGGTTAATTTGTGTTGGGATCAGTCTTTGAGATGCAATTTTGATATATGAGGCCAACCCAATATGTTCCATTGATTGCATGGTTAATTCTAATCTAATTTTTTAGGGGTAAAGCATGTTTTGGAGGTGTATTATCATCTTGTTGAGGCTGAATATGATGAGAGTTGATCCAGAACCTATCTTGGTAATGTTGCATTGTGTTTTAGGGCCAACTTATGCCTTGTCACATGTTTCACTTATTGGGTCCTATTAGGCTGACCTAATGGATGTTGCAAAGGATACACAGACACACACACACACACACACACATATACATATACATATATACATGTATACCACAAATGTATATATGTATATATGTATACATATATACATATATGTATATATGTATACATATATACATATATACATATATCTATACACATATGTATATGTATAGACATATGTATATATATATATATATCACATATATGTATATATGTATATATAGGTATGTATATATATACATATATATACATCTATATGTATATGTATATATACATATATGTACACATATATATATGTATATATGTATATATAGATTTATATATATGTATACATATACATACATACATACATATATACATACATACATACTTATATATATACATACATATATATCTACATATATATACATATATATGTATATACATGTATATACATATATATATACATACATATATATATATACATACATATACATATATATATATATATATACATACATTATATATATACATATATATATATGTATATGTATACATATACATACATACACACACATACACATACACACACACACACACACACACACACACACACACACACACACACACACACACATATATATATACATATGTATACATATATATACACACATATATATACAATGTATATATATATATGTATACATATGTATACATGTATATATATGTATACATATGTATACATGTATATATATGTATATATATATGTATGTATATATTTGTATATACATATATATGTATGTATATATATGTATATATATATATGTGCATATGTATGTATGTATATATATATACATACATATGCATATATATACATATACATATGCATATATATGTATATACACACATATATGTGTATATACACATATATGTGTGTATATTTGTGTGTGTGTGTAAAGAACAAATAATTTGTGATATATATAATAATAATAATATATATAAGGAACAAATCATTTGTGAATTGATTATGTGTGGGATTGATAAGAGAAATGTGAGAATATCTGCTTTGATATAAGAATCGATGTGAAGTTTATAAACTGTGCAAGTCAGTATGACGGATTCATATTTAAGCTCCAGAGAGGATTGCACTATTAGCATTTGAGATGCCTCTTCTATAGAAATTCACCCAGTGTTGTTCATTGTAAGTTGTGATGATTATGATATTGTATCTTGCTCTGGAGAAGTGATCTCTAGTCTGCAAGTCATTGTATCTTTCCCTAGGGCAATGCCCCTTAGCCTACAAGTCTAGGTGGTAGTGAGATTCCTTGGTAGCATGCCTAAAATAGTAATTGTAACACTTGTTTTATATATTGTAAGCTGATTCTCATAGTGGTTTCTCCCTCACCGGGTTTTCCACATAAAAAATCTTGGTATTTTTGTGTGGTTTAGGCTATTTTTTGTTCTTTGCTTCTGTAAATCTAGATTTAATGTTTTAAGTATCAATGAATGAATGAATTTAGTTTATGTTGATTAACCCCCCCTCTCAACATCTGAATGTGTTCAACATAAACCTATGACAAAAGGCATTGGTAGCTCTGAGCAAACAAAGTTACTTGGAGGGAGATATATTCTTGATAACATTATCTTTGCATGGGAAACTATAGAATGAGCTCAATAATTAGGATAAAATATTATCATAGTCAAGTTGAATTTTGATAAAGCGTATGATAGAATGTGTTGGATATTTATTCTCAAAATATTGAAATGGATAGGATTTGGATCCAAGTTATGTAAGCATGTTGAAATGATCTTTAAAAATGTCAATTCTCAGCTAATAGTAAATAAAGAGATGTCTAAAACCTTCCCACTTCAATGCCGAATTAGGCAAGGTTGTCCTTTATCTCCTTTTCTTTATGTTTTTGCTGATGATGCACTTAGTTACTTGCTACAAAAATACAAGATTTTAAATAAATTTAATCAAGGGTATCTCTATCCTAGTAATATTATGGTCACTAATTCTCATTTTGTTGATGACAACATGCTTTTTCTGCAAAATTATGAAGAGGAGATTTCAAATGCTATGGATGTTATTAACCTTTATTTCTTAGTTTGAAGGTCTAAGTTAGCCCATCATAAAATTGAATTTCTCATGATACAAATAGATAATGTTACTCCTTGGATTCCTTCATAATGTAATCAAATTAAACATGGGCAAGTATCTCATTACTCAGGAATTTCCTTTGGATTGGGTGTATCTCTATTTGAGATGTGTAAATAGTTCCTTAAAAAAATGAAAATTAAATTGTTTACTTGGGAAAACAAATTTCTTTTTTAGCTGGCAAAATGCAATCTGTGAATCTAATATTCTTGGCTTCAGACTTATACTATTTTTGTTGGAAGCCCTTAAAAAAAGGTAATGAGGAAATTATCAAACTTGCTCATCACTTACTTTGGCCTAATTGGAGTGGTAATGTTAGTTTCAAATAATTTTTTTGGTTACATTGCATTCAACCAAAAGTTAAGGGTGGGTTAAGAATATTGGATCCCAAAAACTAAGGAGTTTGTCTAACAAAAAAATGGATAGTTTGATTTATTGTTGGAGATGATTGATGGAAAATCTTGGTTCATTTTTGTATTATCTAGGTCTGAGTCAAAATAAAATAGAAAACTATCATGTGGGAAGACAAAATCTTGATAGCTATGATTTCTTCCATATTGGAACTTCATTCTCTTTACAATATATAAGGAACACATCATTTGTAAATCAATGATGTGTGTGATTGACAAGAGCAATGTGTGAATATCTTCTTTGATAAAAATCGATTTGAAGTTTACGAAGTGTGAAAACTTAGTGTGACATATTCAAATTTGAGTTTCAAAGAGGAATGCACTATCAACATTTAAGATGCCTCTTGTATAATAGTTCACCCAACGTTGTTCATTGTAAAGTTATGATAATTATGATATTATATATTTCCTTGAAGAAGTGATCTTTAATATGTTGGCATATGGACACTCCAATGAGACATTGTGTGTGATTGAAGGTTTTGTCATTGATGGCAACCTTGCAATCCTATGGCACTGACAAGACATTATACCGGCAAAGCATTACATAGGCAACCTTGCAATCCTATGGCACTGGCAAGACATTATACCAGCAAAGCATTACACAGGCAACCTTGCAATCCTATGGCACCGACAAGACATTATATTTGTAAAGCATTATTCAAGCAAGACATTATACCGGCATCAGCAAGATCACTCTACACCGGCACCGGCACCGACATAGAAGAAAAGATGTATACCGACACAGAGGCCGACAGGATTTTTGATATGTAATATTTTGTTTATTATTGTAAGCTGACTTGGCAAATTGTAAAATGACTCTTGTATATAAAAGAGATCATTGTAGTCATTTGTAGGATATGGATAGGAAGCATAAAGAAAATTATAAGGCAGACCTAATGTGCGAATTGTAGGTCAAGGGTATATGTAAAGAACAGAGCAAGAACTGGTATTGAATCTGGCATTGAAGATGCTATTGTAAAGCAGTACAGATCATTGGATTCACATAATTCTCATTGTAAGTCAATGTGACTTCTTATTGAGCAGTGTGCTCTAGGCAGTTGGCCTTCCTGCATGTGCAGGTCCCTATTGTAAGTAATATTCTCTTATTGGCCAGTAAGTGAATATTGTGGGTCACAAATCCCACCGAGGTTTTTCCCACACCGGGTTTCCTCATTAAACATCTTGTGTTATGGTGTTCCTTTTATGTGGATGTTTTTGATTTTGTTAATTACATTAATTCTTGCATACCAATACACTGTTACTTTATGTTTTGCATGTTCTATTTTAAGAAAATTACATTACCGGTCAGATACTGATTCACCCCCCCCTCAGTATCTGTGGGAACCCTAACAATTGGTATCAGAGCCTGGTCCTCTATTTTCAGAAGCCTAATAGCTTGAGGAAGATCTTGACACTGATAAAGATGGAAAATTTGATGAAGCAACTTGAAGGAGCTCTTACTGACTATGATGCAGAAAAGTTGAAAAATATCAAATTAGAAGATGATTTAAAAGCAGCTCAGGATATTATTCAGGCACTTCAAGAATATCTTACTGTTATAAGAAATAAGATAAGAGAACTTTGTGAAAAATTGCAAAATGAGAATGATGAAAAGGAATCACTTAATGATATGATAAGCAAATTGAAACAAGAGATCATGACAACAAAAAATGAAATGCAGGATATGACTATGAGATTTTGCAAAGAGATTGAGGATAGAAAGAAGAATGAAGAAGAATTGACCAAAAGACTAAGAGATGTAGCAAATGAGAACACAAGACTTAGCTATGAAAATGACATGTTGAAAATAGATCTGATGCATACTCAGAATGACTCGAATGAACTAATGAGACAAAAAGAAATCTTGGAAAGGGAATTATAAACTGCAAATCAACACAAAGAAAAATTCAAGAAAAGCTCAGAAGAACTTGGTACCTTATTGAAGAATCAAAAACCCAAAGGTGACACTTCTGGAATTGGATTTGAAGTTGGAGAAAGCTCCAATACTGCAAATACCCAGGATCACAATAAACCGATAAGACCTTCTAATACTTACAAATTCAATGGAAAATGCTTCAACTGAAATAAATATGGTCATAGGGCAAATGAATGTAGATCTAGGAATGATCAGAATATCGATCCTCCCACCAGTCAATGCTCCAAATGCAGCAAAAATGGTCATAACTCTAAAAATTGCAGAATGAATGTAAGATGTTATGTTTGTGGAAGATCTGGTCATTTATCAAATCAATGCAGAACACAAATTGGCATAGGTTATGGGAAAGCTATTCAGAAAAATAATGTAACTTGTTATGCATGTAACAAGATTGGTCATATTGCTAAATTTTGTAGAAGTAAAGGTACACCGGTAGATAACAAAAGTACTAGTTTGAAAGGTAAAGAAAAGGTTGAAGAGGTTAACCAAGAATTCACAAAGAAATGGATTAGAAAAGGTGATCTAAATATTAGGGATACTCCTCCACTGGTAGAACCAACAAATGCTCCACCAGTAGTACAATATGATGCTCCACTGACAGGACAGAACAATGCTCCACCGGCAAGATGTTCTTCATCTAATTGAAGAAAATTATCTTGAGGGTTTGGCAATCTAATGACACATGTGCTATTATTCCCTCAGTTAGAGAAAAGAAGTTGAAAAGTCACTCATTACTGGCAAATAAAGTTAAGCTAATACATTATTGACAAGCAATTAATGTGGTAGGTAGCAGAAAAGACTTTATAAAATAAGGTTTTGGCTCCATTTCACTTCACCGAGCATTCAAACTTTCAGGGAGTGTGAAGATTTCCAAGCTAAGGCATTTCGAGCAAAGAGGCAAAGCACTTCAACAACCAATCCATCCAAAGGCAGAAAAAGGTATTTATCATCATGGCATCCTCTTCTACACCTGAATTCATAGCAAACCCTATAGTAGTCGAAGTTATAAAATGACCTAGGCCCGTGTTTGAGCTAGTTCCCGAGGTAGCTAAGAAAGATGACAATACAGGTGCTTTTTCCCAAATTCCAAAAGGTGTTGTTTATGCAGAAGACCCTAGAATGTATATTCATTGCAACATAGAGGAATTAGGTGATGAAGAAATTAAAAACATGTATAAGACTGTTATATGTGACAATTCTAGAAATGTAAAACCTGAATATAAAGTTGTTGAAACCCTAGGATTCACTGAAATCCTCTGCATTCTTGAATTTCCCAAGGAAGTGATTGGGATAGTTTTAAGAAGGGTACATGGTTTATTCTTTTGGCTTGATTCAGTGCACAAAATTACAAAGGAAGTTGTGAAAGCAGTAACAGGGTTACCTTCCACCGGTAACAGACCTGACAAAACTAAGAAGGTCTCCAATGACCTAGTAATGAAGTTAACTGGTGCAACATCAGATAGGTCTCTGAGGGTTAATGATGTGACCGATACAAATGTTAGATTTGTTAGCATGATTTTAGGGTACAAAGAAACTCATGCAAACAGACTTAACTCAGTCTCCAGTTTATGCATTAAGAGTGCTCATGATATGGTAAAAGAAAATGTGAAAATTGATGTATGCAAATGGTTAAAAGATGAGTTGATTGATAACTTAGCCAAAATCAAGAAGGATAAGAAAGGAACTTTTAGATTTGGAAATCTATTAGTATGTCTAATGATACACATAACCAAATAGGTTCTCAGTATAGGCAACAAAGATTTTGGATTTGACATACTGGTAGGAAAACAATTATCAAACTTATTCAACAACATGGGTGAAAACAAAGAAAAGAATATCAATGAGTATTTTCAAGCATTAAAGGTTAGAATGAACAAAAGAATTAGACTATCATAGGAAATTGTCAGAAAATACAAGGATGATATATGTTTTGTAATAAAAAAGGATGAGATCTGGATGGAAGCAGTCATCCCAAGGACAATTTGGGTAACAGAGATGGGTTATGAGACCGATGATCATATCATTGAAACTTATGCTAAAGCACTTCTGGAAGCACCCAGGGAACCAAAGGAAGAAGTATTTGGTAGTGCTGAGACCATAGAAAGTCAAATTCAATCTAAGAAGAGAGTGAAAAAGGTTGAGGCATTTGTGAGAAAAGGATCCAGACAAGAAAAAGCCATAAAGGAAGATGTATTAAAGAAAACCGACATAACTAAAGATGAGTTGGCAGCCCAACAACCTGAAGCTCATCTATCACTGGTAGGTACTTCCTTAGAAGGAGATATGCCAGCAACTTTCAAAAGAGTTGTTAGGAAAAGAGACCCCTCACCGACAACCACTCCTTCACCTAGAAGGACAAGGCAGAAGCAACAAGTTGTGAGATCTCCGGTCAAGAAAGTCACACCTAAAAAGAAGCTGACACCCAAAAAGAAGAAAAAGACAAACACAGACTTGGCCCCTCTTGACATATTACTGAATGAGATCACAGAGGAAGGTAAACTAAAGAACATAGGGAAAATTTATGACACCCTATCGGATGATGAGAAAGGGCAAGTTGAGGAGAGTGTGATCTTACATATGGACATGTATAAAAAGTTTTTGATGCAAGTCTTAAATGAAATTCTTGATGAACTATACAAAAGACTTGAGGCCAGAAGGCAAGGAATAATTGAATTAGATAAGAAAATTAAAATAGAAAAACTACTCGCAGTATACTCGGTTAACTCACCTAAAGAAATTGATGATCTGATAGCTCAGGCCAACCGGACACTTTTTTCCACTGCACATCGACAAATTTCACTAATGGCAGGTAGAGTTATAGAGGTTTCAGAAGAAACAAAAAATGGTGGGGATATATTCTTGGTTGAAAAAGAAAAACAAGAAGAACATAGGAATCCCAAGCCTATTCTGGTATATCAAAAGGACAAAGGGAAAGGTAAAGTTGGTGGACCACCAAGTATCAAGATTAGGGACAACTTACCCCCACCTCCTCTAAATACTCCATCGGTAAAAACAACAACCACTGAAGATCAACTGGCAACTGAGAGTATGGATACAGAGGATAATAATCCTAATCCTAAAGTCTTATATACTGTAAATGTTGATACTCAGAAGATCAACATAGTGGTAGATAAGGATACAACAGATAAATCAGGTATAGCGAAAGAGCCTCCGGTAACAGGAAACACAGAGCAACCGATAGCAAATACAGAGAAAAAGATGGAATCTAAAACACAAACAAAGGAACCAACAGAGCTAAAGGCTCCAAAATAGATGCCACCGGTAAGAAATGAAGCAGGAAAACTAGTGCTTAAAGAAATGCAGACACAAATAGACCTACCAGAGGTCAATACAAGCTTGGTCACTTCCATCGGTACTCAGTTTGTTGGGTCGCCATCAAATGTGACTGATGTATTACTTGAATCTATCAAGAAAATAACTGATTATAGCTCACAAGCTTATAAAGCAATGGATGATTCAATTCCATTTTTGAAATCAATAGCTCCTAATTGTAATATAGACAATAAAGATTCTTTAGGCTAGTTGGATACACTTTGTAAATATATTTCTGGAAATTTTGAGCAAACAAAGGTAGAATCTGTAAAGGAAATTGTAGAAAAAGAGAAACATAAATTCTTTGAGGAAGGAATAAAGAAGTGTAACAAGGAATTTGACACACTTCTACCAGACTGTGTAATTTATTGAAAGAATACAAAACTCTGTACAAAGACACCTATAAGACAAACTTTTTGACCATAGATCTAGATAAAAAGATAAGCAAGGTATAGGAAGAGATCAATAAACTTGCAGATAATTTTGTTAACTCACCTGATACATTATCAGTTTTTGAGGAAAAGATAACAAATTTTGAGGAAGAAGTACTCAAATTGGAAAGAGAAAAAGTGAAAATAATAAACAAGGCAAAACTCTTAAGATCTAAACTAAGTCCAAGATTAGACTATTTAGCATCTCTGTGGAAGGAAATCTTAGAGGCACTAACACAGGGAAGCAAAACACTAGCAGAGCACTTGCAGTATCTCACTAGTACAGTAAACAGAACTGAGACGGCAATAAAAGACAGTAAGAAGTTTATGGATGGCATAAACTTAATTTTGGGAGATCTTCTTCAGATAATAACTACCCAACTACAAGGTTGAGGTTATGGATTGGTACAACTACAAACTCTACTAACCTTTGTCATTGATGCCAAAAGGGGAGTAGTAGGATGAGAAAATTCAAAAACACAGGGATCATATGCTTAGGGGGAGTTCTCACATTTTTGGTAACATTTTTGGATATCTTTTTGAAATTTCTCATGAGTGTTGCCATCAATGCCAAAGGGGGAGATTGTTGGCATATGGACACTCCAATGAGACATTGTGTGTGATTGAAGGTTTTGTCATTGATGGCAACCTTGCAATCCTATGGCACCGACAAGACATTATACCGGCAAAGCATTACACAGGCAACCTTGCAATCCTATGGCACCGGCAAGACATTATACTGGCAAAGCATTACACAGGTAACCTTGCAATCCTATGGCATCGGCAAGACATTATACTGGTAAAGCATTATTCAAGCAAGACATTATACCGGCATCAGCAAGATCACTCTACACTGGCACTGGCACCAGCACAGAAGAAAAGATGTATACCGACACAAAGGCCGACAAGATTTTTGATATGTAATATTTTATTTATTATTGTAAGCCGACTTGGAAAATTGTAAAATGACTCTTGTATATAAAAGAGATCATTGTAGTCATTTGTAGGATATGGATAGGAAGCATAAAGAAAATTATAAGGCAAACCTAATGTGCGACTTGTAGGTCAAGGGTATATGTAAAGAACAGAGCAAGAACCAGTACTGAATTTGGCATTGAAGATGCTATTGTAAAGTAGTACAGATCATTGGATTTGCATAATTCTCATTGTAAGTCAGTGTGACTTCTTATTGAGCAGTGTGCTCTAGGCAGTTGGCCTTACTACATGTGCAGGCCCCTATTGTAAGTAATATTCTCTTATTGGCCAGTAAGTGAATATTGTGGGTCACAAATCCCATCGAGGTTTTTCCCACACTGGGTTTCCTCGTTAAACATCTTGTGTTATGGTGTTCCTTTTATGGGGATGTTTTTGATTCTGTTAATTACATTAATTCTTGCATACCGGTACACTGTTACTTTATGTTCTACATGTTCTGTTTTAAGAAAATTACATTACCGGTTAGATACCGATTCACCCCCCCCTCTCAGTATTTGTGGGAACCCTAACATAATCTGCAAGTCATTGTATCTTGCCCTAGGAAAGTGCACCTTATCCTACAAGTCCAAGTGTTTGTGAGCTTCCTTGCTAGTGTGCCTAAAATAGACATTGCAATACTTGCTTTATATAACGTGAGTTGATCCTCACAGTGATTTTTTCCTCATTGGGTTTTCCACATGTATTTATGTGGTGCATTCTTTGTTTTGTTCTTTACTTCTACAAATATGGATTTAATGTTTCAAGGATAAATGAATGAATGAATTTTAGTATATTGATTCACACCCCCCCCCCCCCCCCCCCCGGCCTCTTAGCATCCAAGTGTGTTCAACATAAACCTATGGTAAAAGGCATTATTAAATCTAAGAAAACAAGGTTCCTTGGAGGAAGATATAAACTTATCTTTGCATGGGAAACTATAAAATGGGCTCATTATTCAAGCTAAAATGTTATCATAGCCCATTTGGATTTAGTAAAGCATATGATTAAAATTTGTTGGATAATTATTCTCAAAATGCTGCAGTTATGTTGAAATGTTTTTTAAAGATTCTAATGCTTAGCTGATAGTAAATAAAGAGATGTCTAACACCTTCCCACTTCAACAGTCAATCATAAAAGGTTGTCCTTTATATCTTTTTCTTTATATTTTGGTTGATGATGCACTTGGTTATTTGTTGTAGAAATACAAACAAATGAATTTAATCAAGGGTATCTCTATCCCTAGTAATGTTGTGATGATCTCATTTTTTTGATGGCAACATGTTTTTTCTTCAACATTATGAAGAGGAGATTTCAAATGCTATGGATGTTATTAACCTTTATTAGTCACTTTCAAAGTCTAAGTTAGCCCATCATAGAATTGAATTTCTTTTGACACAAATAGATAATGTTCCTGTTGGATTATTGAGGAGATTTTTGGATTTAGTTGATCATTGCTATTGCTAGGATATGTTGATGTCATTAATGTCAACTTATTCTTGTGATCTATTTCAATGAGTTTGGGAAGATTTTATGATTTGGTTTTGCTAATCACTATTTTGTAGAATCCAATATTTCCTTCGATATGATCATATCTTGTGCTAAGACTTTGGGATACTGTCTTGGATGATCTTGTGAATCTTCATTTCAGATAGTTCATGATTAGGTGCTCCGCAAGCTATCTTTCCTCGTGATAGTTGCTGATTGGTTGTGTTCTTGAGCTTCTAGATGTTGATCGATGAATATTTGAAAAGTGGTGCTGGTGAAGCTATTTCAGATGATTCTAATGCACTTGTTGGTGTTTCCTAGTCATTTCCTATTTATTTTGGTGATCCACATTTATTGTTGTGTGATTTTTGGTGATTTTTATGAACCGGTGATGATTTTCATGTTATGCAATATTTCTGGTGGTGAAGCATGTTGTCATTGGTCTTAGCAGGATTTTTGGTGGATGTGATCATTTGGGAATTTGAATTAGGTCCATGCTATGTAATGTAAATCATAATATTGCTTATGTTCTCGATCTTTTTATTGTACAATTTAATTTTTGTAATTGAAAGATGAGGGTTGAGTGTTTAGCCGACCTTGTTATCAAGGTTGATGATTTGTATATATAGGTGACATACTTATTTAATTTATGTGTCGATATTGTGTCTGCATTATCAAAGTGAGATGAATGTGTGAACAATGATATATCATTCAACGAAGTATTGAGGTGAGTTTGGTGTTGTAGAGAAGACAATTTTGCTTAACAAAAACTATCATCAAGCATTTGTAGATGGTATCATTGCAGTTCATTCCTTCCGAATTGTAGTCTAAATCATATTGTAGGTTAGTGAGACTTTCCTAAGGTTGTAGCCTTTTGAGAAAATATCTTTTGAGCAGTGAGCTCTAAGTAGTGTGCTTGAATGCATGTGCAGTCCCCATTGTAATATTTTCACATACTACTATAGAGTATCATCTTACTGTGGGTAGGTTCCCACCATTTTTTTCCCCTTAACCAGGTTTTCCACATCAAAAATTTTGGTGTTGTATGCTCTGCTAATTATTGCTGTAGTTTATCATTTCTCGGTTTGAAGTTTAATTTTCTAGATCTAGTGAAGACTGAGAGATTCAACGCCCCACCTCTCGGTCTTCCTCCTTGATTACTGCTAATAGTTCCTCCTTGGATCCCTTGAAAATGGAAACAATTCAACATGGTATAATCTCTCATTACTTGGGCATATCCTTTGGATTGGGTGTATCTATTTTTGAGATGTGGAAATGGTCCTTAATAAAATAAAAATTAAGCTATTTACTTGGGAAAACAAATTCTTACTTAGCTAGCTAGATGCTATTTGTGAATCACATATTCTGGCTTCACACATTTACTACTCATCTTGTTGGATGCCATTGAAAATAGGTTATTATGACCTTATCAAACTTGTTCATCACTTCCTTTGGCCTTATTGGAGTGGCAATATTGGTTTCAAATAAACTTCTTGGTTACATTGCATTCAACCAAAAGTTAAGGGTGGGTTAAGCATATTGGATCCCAAAATTCAAGGATTTTTCCTAACATCAAAATGGATAGCTCGAGCTATAATTGGAGATGAACCATGGAAAATATGGGCTCAATTTTGTATTAGCTAGATATCGATCAAAAGAAAATGGCAAACTATGACGTGGGAAGACAAAATCTTGATGGCCCCTTTATTCCATATTAGAGACTCATATTTTCTATAATCTATTAGGAAGGTGTGGTAGCAAGTGGTGCAAATACGTAAATTAAAATATTACTCACTCCAAAATGGTTTTAGTTTTGGATCCACTTCTATTTGGTATAAAAAATCGGTCCAATACCGAGGATAGCTTCTTGATGTTTCTTTTCAAAGACAAGCTTACTTTTTATTAAAGAAAGGAGTCTGATAGTTTAGAGATTTGTGGAATTTTATTTCTATGGAGTGGGATAAATAGAAAAGTATTAAGAACAAGTTTAGTTTAAGAAATAAGTACAAAGGGTGTGTTTTCTTTGTGGAATCATTGGTTCTCATTGATCTAGTCATCAAGCTTTGCAACCTTTTGAAATGTAATTTTCAAGGATTGATGGTGGTTGTTAAAGAATCAATTTAGTTTTTTCCCATTAAAATAAATATATATGTCTTTAACATGTCTTACATTTAAATATTAGAATAACTAAAAAATAGAAATATTCTTTTCAAGAGAAAACTAGGAGAAAGTTAAGTGCACAAATCTAGTGGCCTAAAGTAGAAGCTAATGCTCACATTTTAGCCTAGAAAATCTTACTAAACAAACTTCTAGAGGGTGAAAAGTTGAGATGTATGATGATCCAACCAGGTAAATGTACATTTTGTTATCAAAATAAAAATATGAAACATTTTTTTTGGGACTATGCATGGACCAAAATAAAGCGGAATGCTATTTGTTTATATATCCCTACCATTTTTTTATCATGCTTTATGCTAGCAAGAAACGATATTTGGCTTAATTCTTCAAAAAGATATTGTTGCAGGATTCTATGAGGCATATTATTTTACTTAACATTTAGAAAAGTAGATCTATGATTGTTTCTTCTATTGGAATCCAATAACACTCTGAGGAGGGGGGGTGAATCAGTGTTATACCAGATGAATTAATTTTAGCCTTATTAAAACATGCATACACCAATTGGTATACCGGCACATATATAATTGAAAGAAGTAAAGCAACCAATAAGCCACTCACATAAATGAGAATCATAGCACATAGAATTATACATGGAAAACCTCAAAGAGGAAAAACCACTATGGGATTTGTGACCCACAATATCAATCCACTAGCCATATGAAGAGATATTAAAAAACTATAACGGGTCTGCACTTGTAGGAAGGCTTATAGCCTAAATCACACTGCTCAATCACAAATGAAGCCTCACTGACTACATATAAATCCAGACTACAATCTAGAGAAGTGTTGAACTTCTAAGATAGCATCTTCAATGCTAGAGTATAGTTTTGATTTAAGCTCTGTCAGTTCCGGTCTGAAATCCTAAACCCTTTACCAGAATAACCCTTACATAAATATCCTCACATACATAATCTCTTTGATATATTTTGCATTTTATCACATTCACATATCCATCACCATCTTTATATCAAAATGATCTAATCCAATTGACCTATATATCCTATACAACTTATCATGCCTTATGTTAGCTTACAAAGATAATTACAATATCAAATTACATGTCGACTAGATAACATAAATGCATGAATATCAAAAATAATTGTTGATGCCAGATCCAAGAGATGTCAGACTCCAATATCAATAACCATATTCAAAACTATGTCGGCCTGCCTTGTTAGTAACCAAAGAAATCATTTTGTCCCACCGGTGCTGGTGCTGGTGTAGTGTCTTTGAAGTTCCTGTCGATACACAACTAAACCAAAACATAAAAAAATACCATGTTTCCATCAATGAAAATATAGTGAAGCCAACCAATTGAGTGTCAATTGCCAACAATCTCCCCATTTGGCATTGATGGTAACACTCATGTGAAAAATGGTCAAGGTTTCATCTTTTGGTTCCATCCTACCTACTCCCCCTAAGCTGAATATTCATTAAAGAAAAATACTGCATACTCCCATATCTCGATATCTCCATATCTCCTGTATCTCCATATCTCTCCCTAATGTATACAACTCCTATTCTTTTTCACATCTATATCACTCCCCCTTTGACATCAATGCCATCCAAAATTCTAAAAAGAATGTCAAAGATTTAAAAAAATGTACAATGAATATCCCAAAAATATCTTACCGGAGCTTAACAAATTTTAAAATTTCTGGATAAGCCTTCTCCAATAGCCCAAGATAAGTATCCCAACCAATTTTGAAAGTTCTGAAAATAGAAACAAGTCCATTTAATATATGTGCAAATGATTCTTTCTCACTTACCTCTGCCGATGTGGACTTTCTAACCATATCCATATATTCTTTCTTATATACATTGATTGAATCCAACCGGGGACTGATCAAGCCTCTCAGAATTTTGGCTCTTCTTATGATTTTGTCTCTTTCCTTCTCTAGAACAAAAATTTGGGCTTCCAAAATCAAAATTTGACTATCAATGGATGTAATCAATCAAGTCAATCCATTAAAAGAATTAGCTATATTTGTAATTTTTTCCTGAAATTCTTTTATCTTCTTATCCACATTAACTGTAAGTATATCTGTGTTACAACATAACCTATAAATATTTGTACATTGGTTCAAAGAATAATATATCAGTTTCAACTTTTCATTAATCTTCTTCTTCTCAGTTTCAATCACCCGATCAAATGCAACTCTTTTAGCATGAGTGAACCTCTCCAGTGCTTGTTAGTTTGAAATATGTTGTAAGGATTAAAAATCCTTTGAAATGTGCTCAATAATTGTCTTAAGCTTGCTGGATGGGCTTGCTTCATTGTCAATCTTGCACTCTGGGACTAGTCTGTGTAAAACAGTGATTGACTGATCAATAATTCCTTTATCTGTAGATCCCTCCTTCATTAATATTTGTGCTTCCATCATCATGAGTTCAGTAGGACTCTGTTGTCTTCAAAATATAATTCACTTCAACATCCTTATAATAAAATGATTAAACTCTATGCAGAAGAGATATTAAAGGGAAGGAAACTCTTAGGACAACATATGACAAGGTTTGATTTAACCTTCTACATTTTGGACCTACTTGGAGTCCAGGTGGGTATACCTTTGTGAGCTAAATTCACACTTTCAAAAGATAAATCCACAGCAAACCAGTCTAGAAAACTAGTGGATCTAATCACGTTGAAAATAACTGAAACAAAGGAATGAAAATTATACTCATATTCAGTATTTTGACCTACAAAACATGTAATAGACACCCTCGATCTATACCAGTGCCTTATCCAAGGTCACAAAGTCATCTAAATTCAAACAATACTCCCCAAAAAAAATATCTTTACACATCCCATTGGCTTGGCTTTTGTTGATCCCTATATATGCCTGACGCACATAAGAATTTATGCATACAAAATTAAATTATGCTCATCAAGATTCAAAGTATCCTACAGAGACTGTACTAGTAGAAATAATTCTTGCATATTTAATTCCCCTCTTGAAGAGAAAAGCTAAGAAAAATATCTACTGAAAGTTACCTTACAACCCTATTTAAACAAAATAAACCTGGATTATTCAGAATGAAACAGTAAACAATTGCAAACACATTTGAAGATGACACAATGTTTTTACTCAAAACCGATGGTCTGTATATTGATATTATCTTCAAGAAAGTATTACAAAAAATTTCAAATATTCTCCATTAAACTTAGAAAAGCTCAGATAAATTTGTACAGTGTTTTCTTACAATTCTTTGTGATCCTTTTTCTATTAGTCCTGGTATCCATTTATAACAATATGGATGCACATAGCTTCTGACTTTCCTAGGAGAATTTGTTACAATCATTCGTTTTCTAGAAGAAGTTACAAAGCCTTTTACAAAAATAGTTACAAGTCCTTTTCAACCTCTGTAGCTTCTTCTACTTGCTGTCTGGTTGCAACCTCTTCTAATGGTTCAGGAGCACCCTCTAACTGCTCTACATCCTAGATGGCATATTTTCTAGTCCATTCATTGAAAACATCATTAGTTGGCCACATGAAATTAATCACTTTTGCCTTTGCCTTGGTTGACCTCTTCCAGGAATTTCTCATCTTGTTGACCTCTAAATTGAGAAAACCATAATGAGATTTAATTTTCTCTATCTCCTAAATTGTTACAACAAAAAAGGAAGCATCATCTAAGTCAACAATTCCTTTTATTCTAGCTGACAGTTTGGCCTCTAATTCCTTAAGCCACACTTGTTTGTCCTTTAGTTGATCTGGGCTGACAAAAACTCCTAGGAGCAATTCAAAAACCTGATCATCATACTCCTTTTTGTACAAGTTCATTTTCCTGTCAGTGTTATCCACCCCTTCTGCCAATTTTACTAAGTCCTTGGCGGTGTCACAAGTGGATTTGATGATAGGATCAGCCCCTGCTTCATCATAAGATACACAAATAAGCTCCAAGTCCTACTCTCTAGGCTTCCACTTGTCAAAAATAGGTGTCAAAATGGCCTTATCTCCATTAAGCTCATTCCACATATCCAAAATCTTGCTTATGTTATATATAACAGTGAGGCACTTATTATATCTGCAAAACTTGAAATGGTAGCCCTAACTCTTTCCTCATAGTTCTTTGCATACAAGGCCTAAGCCTGTTTTAAATTCTCTAACTCTTGAGGAGTAATATCAACCATTTGGGAGCTAGAAGGTGTTGGAGATGGTGGGAACTCAATGATGGGGCTAGTAGGTGGAGGTCTTGCAGGAGAAGAGGAGACCATCAGTGTTGAAGACTCACCTTGATGGTATTGTCCTGTCAATTAGCTTTGCAACTTAGCAATGATGCTATCCTTACCTCTTACCTCTTCCTTAGCACTATTGTAAGCCTTCAAAATTGTCCCCAACTTGACTTGGAGGTCTTCTTTTTCCTTAACCTCCCTTTTGGCTACTGCAACACTAAATTTTGTAGTTTCTAACACAGTGCTAGTAGCTTCCACCAGCCTTGTGTTCTGCACTCTCTTCACTATCATTCCGCCAAGGTACCTTGACCCTAGGGTGTCCTTACTTCTCTTATTCTCATCTCTCTTGAGAGACCACATGACAAGTGCAACATTATCTTTGCTAAAAGTGATTCCCTCCATGGGCTTGGTTTCTTTTCTCGCTGCCTCCAGTACCAAGGCATCTGCTATGTCCCACTCAGGGAGAATGAGCACTCCAGCTTGTGCCACCATATTGCTTCCTTGCTCAGGAGTGATGGTCTTAAACTCATCCATCATTTCTTTCTTTATTTCCTCCTCCACCAGAGCTGAATCTTTGTGAGGTTGTTCACCTTTTCTCTTCTCACATCTTGTATTGTATTTGTCTATATTTTGCTTCCATACAAATTGCATAAATGCTCCTGATGTAAAAAAATTGTTGTCAGCCAAGAAGTCATCACTGGGCTACTTGATCTCAGGATCCCACTCTTGGACCTTAAACTCATTGGTAGTGATTTTCATCTCAAGAGCAAGGGGCTCTTCTGGCATTCCTTCCTCTACTTCATCATATGTGTAGGCTATTTCCCCTAGACTGCCTAACTGTATCAGCTACTCAGCTACTGACTATTCATCTCCTATATGAATAGGGGATTGGGATGGAGAGTACAAGAGTGTATCAGATTGTACTTCTTTTCGTACTCTCTACTTCTTTGGGCTCTCTTGGATGTCAATGACATCTTGTATCTTCGTCTTTCCTTTGGAGGTAGAGGGCTCCCCTATTGTAGACATCAACACACTATAATTAGATTTCTTTTGCAATGTATAGTCACCAGGAGGGATTGCTCTGGTAGAGGCAGACCTACTTAGAATAATTCTAGCCTTTTCAGGGTTTCTTTTAAGCACAACCTCCCTCTTTTCTTTTAGACTCTGCATTACATCCTTAAACCAAATAATTAGGAACTTTATTTTCTCCTCAAAAGGGAAAAAGCTAGACAATGGGTCATAGCTAGCATCAAACTGATGTACAAAATCTAAGGCTTTCTTATAAGCCACCCATTTTTCCTTCCTCAGCTCTTGCTCATCTAGATCAAACTCATTTCTAATGAGGTCTTTAGGAAACTGAAATTGATGGGGTCTACCTCTGCACACTACTCTCTTTCTAAACATGCCATTGAAGAAGTCTTCTAGATTGGCACACCTGGATATTGCAGTTGAAAAATGATAAGGTTTGTGGAAATTGTCAAAACAATTCCAATCTCCCTTGGTTATTACAAATTGATGGGCTATGGTAACCATAGGGAAAATAGTCCCTTTACCCCTGCCTGTCAGCTCTGCCTCTTACACACTACCAATTTGTCTGAGGACTTCTACAATTCCCACTTTGAGAGGGACTTGATAGGCCAGTAAGAATGGAGTGCCTCTGAAACCAAAAACTCTAAAAACTGTGGATACAGTGTATAAGTAAATATCACCCCAATTATGAACAATCTTTATACTTTCTGCAAATTCTTTTGGTCTCACAAATTCCAAAAGAACCTTGGGGATTCTTGGGTTTTTTGAACAGAGGAGAGTTCTAATCTTTGATGCAAAGTATTTATCAAATTTTAGAAACTGGCATCATCTCTATCCCATGACAACACAGTACTCCACAGTTGCACTAGCATCTTTTCTCCATCCTTCTCTTTTATAAGGTCCATTCCACTTGCAAAATAATCACCACCTTTGAACAAAAATAGATGGATGAGGAGTGAATACCATCCAAAAGGCCTATCCACCTTCCCACTCTTTATTCCTATCAATCCTCCATGAATAGCATCAGTAATAAAAGAAGCATAATCAAAGGTTACTGCAAGAGAAGGATTCAAAATCTGAGCAATCATTAGCATGTAATGATTAGGCATATTTGCCTCAGTATCCTCTCCCAAAATCTGGCAAAGTGACCAATACATTACTTTAGCTCTAAGGGTGAATAGATTGAATGAAAAGGCCTCTTTCGTGTTGGGTCCTACAACTGTCAACCCACCTATCTTCACAAAAAATTCCTTAAGAGGCCCATTTCTAATGTGGTTCCTTTGTGCACTATATACTTGAGCTAATGATTTGAAGTTAATGGGTTCCAGAAAATTGGTAAACTCATTAAGCCCAAAAATAGTTTTGAATTCCTCATTATTGATTTCAATGAGGGCTTTCCCATTTATATCCCTAATGCTCCTTGTGACTGGATCATAATTATGTGCAATTTGAGTCAATAGATCCATATCCATGAATACTCCTGGAACTACCAATTTCCCTACATCTAACTCCCAGATGCTATTCTGCAGGGCTGGAGAATGTCTCATTCTAAATCCAACTTTGAATAACCCCAACCCAGACAACCCAACCTATGGTTCTCTCAACCAATTACCCTTATCATATAACCCTTCTCCTATTTTCAAACAAGGAGCTCTTGGCACTAATTCTTTTACTTTTGATACCTGATTAGTTGACAATGTCAACTGTTCAAGAAAATCATCACAAATGGCCCTCTCCTGATAATTAACTTTCCTAGAAAATTCTGTCTTAGGTGCCATTTTAAGATATGCAAGCAATTAAAATACTACCCCCAACTGGTTCTGTGACAAATCAAGACCTTAATTAAAACACACAACAAAGAAATTGCCACACAAGAGTACAAGAAAACCTATTTTTAGCTTGAAGTAATCCACTCTACAACTGAATTGACTTGCTCTATATTTGAAGAAAATAGCTCTGTATCTGCTCCTCTGAAACAATTCTTTAGAATGATACCTTCATCTAGTTGATAGGGGATCATATATGGTACCCAAGCTCTTAACTGCGACATTGATACCGCATGCTTTAGCCGTCCCTTCAGAATTGAATTCATGAGAGAATTTGAATTTTTCACTCCAACAGGTCACAACATTCCTGCACATTCTTTACATTTGCTCTTTCACTATTTCGCAGAGCATAACTTTCAAGAAGTTTTGTTAAACGAAATCACACCAACCGTCTGATCAAAAGAAACTTAATCGGCCTTTACACCAACTTAACAACCTTGCCTTCACCTTGGGCCCTATCTCCTTTTTGCCATTTCGCAGGCTTTATCCTTCGAGCACTTCTCCTTCGTGAAGTCGCGCCAGATGTTAGATGGAACTTTAACTACTTAGCATTTAACTCTTACCGAAACCTTTGACTCCTTCATTAACCGCACCTTTACCTTGACTACTAGTGGTCTTTCGCTATTTCATGAAGCTTAAACAGCTTTCAACTTCGGGCCATGAAACAATGCAAATCGTTGGATCAAATTGGAGATGCCCATCCTTTAAGGGAGACCTTTATGCTTGCTTTACTTATGCCACTTTCTCATTGGTTACTGACTACCATGTGGCAATCAACTATTAGCCTTGGAAAACTCTTCAAGTTTAGTTCAACATTAGCCACATGTCCTTCCCTTATAACCACCAGTTACACCTTGGTGGGCCCTCAACTTCTTCTAAAACCACGTGTCCATGGACACAACACCATCTAGCATGACACCTGGATACCTTCTCTTCTTTTCACTATTTTGTGAAGCATATCCTTTGGTTGGTTCACAACCATGAAACAATGCGAGCCCTTGGATCAAAACAGAGTTGATCCTCTTTTAACCTCATGCTTTATCTGTCTTTGGGGTCAAAAAACCTTTTCACCATTTCGTAGGGCATAAAACATGAGCACTTTACCATTGCGAACTCACGTGGGCCGTTAGATTATATTTGACTTGCTCGATTCTTAACAATCTTAACTAAATCCGGCAGACGTGGGCCCTCTGACTCAACTTCATCCACCTGGCATCTAGTCTCTTTTAAACTGACATGTCAACCTTTCATTTACTGAGAGAAAACATTAGGTTCCACCTCATCCTTGCCACCTATATCTGCTAGGTCACTTCTTATCCCATGGCATGACTCACCTCTGGGACCCACTGTTTAACCCTTAGACCCGCCTTATTGACTATTGTGGCCTCTACCACATGCCATCATCTTACTCACCCTCTTGACGAGTTGGACCATCTGCTTGGAGTGCCATATCATTTTGCTACTTCGTGAAAGCTAACTGTCGAGCATCTTCATCCTGTGAAATAGCATGAACCGTCAGATCGGATTGGACTTGATCCCCTTTTAGTCGCTTAGAAAATCTTCGCTGCAGGGTCCCACTAGATGCTTTTGCCATTTCACGAAAGGTATTTCACTTGCAAGTTCAGGCTGCGAAATAGTGCCTGCCATTGGATCTTGGACGAGATGAAACCGTTTTAAACTGGGCCAAATGCGCCATTTAGAACGCATTTCCCTTTTGCCATTTTGCTGGTCTTAAACCATGCACAACTTCACCTAACAAAATAGCGAAAAGCATAGATCCACCTGAGAACTGTGCACAACTTACTGGGCCCGACAATATTAGGAAGAAAAGACACAAGGCATAAAATTTTATGATTAATTCAACAACCGCCTAGGCAAATGACAAGGGGGACATCTCCTACGACCCCAAGACACATTACTTAAGTGGATAAAGTAATGAAGGAATAGAAACCAGAGGGTTTTTTGATAAAACATTGAATGATTTAAAATCAATACCCTAAACCCCTAGGACCTAACACAAAGCTGAAGCAATTGATAGTGTGTCTAACTCAAAATTTCAAAAACCTAGCCAATTATGGGAAAGGAAAACCCATTTTTTAAATAGTGATAACAACCGTTCTAACTGGGGATGGTTGATTGCAAGGTCAACACAAGAAAACTCAGAAACTCTAGAGAAACAGACCAAAACATAGACCCAAACAAAACAATAGGAAAGAAATGAAATATATACAAACAAAGGACCTACTGTGCATGGACATCAAGAGAAATAATGTTTCAGGAATTGTCCATGCACTGGAAATTCTTGTACTTCATCATTCATATTTTTCACAAAATACGAATCCTTTCCATTTAAGTCACAGACCACAAAAGGGTCAATCTGTTGGAACCCTAAAATTTGCAATTTTTAGAATTCCAAATTCCAAGACAAGGAGCAAGAAAAATTCTAAATATATATATATACATATATATATATTGAACAGGTACAAGTAATATATTTTATATTTGTTGCACAATATGAAACCATAACATAAACACAATAATGGGCATAAAAAATGGAGTGTGAAGCACCAAAGGGGGTATTTACATCATTTAAAGACCATTTATCCATTATATACCCATAAAATAGCCTTAAAATACCTCTAATATGCCTAAACAACTTGTAAAGTGACAATTAATTACATAAACTAAGGCAATTTCGGGATTTGGAATTATTTTTATTTAAAAGGGGGGTGTCTTTTCACCCAAAGGGGTATGAAAACCATTCAAACACATATATATGTGTGATGTAAAATGTAAAGAGAAAAGAGATAATAGAGATACAAGAGGTGGAGGCAATTTTGTACTTTTAAACTTTTTATCAGAAATAACCAGTTGCATTTTCTTTCTCATATGTGTTGAGAGTTAACATATTTTTAGAAGGCAGTTGCTTGTGATATTATCTAAAGGAGATAAGGTTATTTGTGTTCTTCCAGTGAAATTTTGTGTTTCATATTGTAGATTTGGATAAAAAAAGATTTACTTGTGAATTGTAATTGTTCTATGTATTTCTTCCTTGGATGGTCTCTTAAAGTTAGGGTTAAACTCATTCAAGCGGTTTACAATATAAACATCAAAATAGAGCTCATAAGAAATAGTAACTGACAGACTTACCAAAAGGGGTGGGTTTAAAAATTGTCTCATAAGTTTACACAATAAGTACTGAAGAAATATAAGACTCTGTAGCCCAAATAAGAGGAAAGGCACTGGTCATTTGTAAACAAACCCTTTAACCATACCAATTACCCTTTACTTTTAAGCATTAGGATTAGTAGAGTAGGTACAGTAGGTAATTTAGCCAAAGTGTAACATATATACTTTTACAAGATACATAGATCAATACACATATCTGAAATCAATCTGTTTAAGAAACTTATGCCATTTTAAGACTAGGAGATATCAGATTAAGACACTAAATCTGCTATAAAAAGCATTAGCTGAAGGAACAACTAGTGAGTAGGTATACCCGCCTAGGTCCTGCAGAGCCTAAAGTGAGAGAGTTAGTAACCAAATAGGTTCACTCTATAAGTTGGCCAAGTCAATTGGAGGGTTTGATCATAGGAGTTGGCATTTCCTTAGAACCTATCCAATCTATTGATTTGAGACCCAACAGATTGGCGACTCTGCTGGGGAAGAATTATTAAGACTCTGCTGTGGGAGAGAACTCAGAAGAAATAAATAACTTATGTCCTCTATGAAAGAGGTGGCGACTCTATAAAAAGGAAAATTAAATGAAAAAGATCAGTAGCATTCAGTATGTTTCAATATCCATATTTTAATGGAGAAGCATCTTCAGAAAATAATGCGCAGTGGCAACCACTGCCACAAAGAGACAGGAATATTCCAAGAAGATTTAAGCCATTGGATTTCAGTAACATCCCTGAGTATCCAAATGCATTTCCCTGTGAGTTGAAGATCTATATGCCGAGGTTCCATGGAGATGAAAGAGAATCACCAATTGGGCATCTAAAATCATTTTATTGGTTTATTGAGACCTTCAGAATCTACTCAGAAGAAATGATCATGAAATGGTTTGTGCTAACATTGGAGGATGTTGCAGAGCAGTCATTCAGCTTGTTACCCCCACAAAGTATCTCATCATGGGAAGAACTTGAGTGGTGGTTCATGGAAGAATTTTATGGTGTAATCGAGGACAACACTTCAGTCGCTAGCCCTTCAATTGGTTCTCCATACCAAAATCAGATTCAATCGGATTATGATTGTGGCAATGCAATCTACAACATAAGAAGAAAGGAAGGTGAATCTATAGAAAAACTGATTGGTAGAATAATGGTGACTTATTTCCAAATGCCTGATAATATACAACTTAATTCAGCTATACTAGAGGAATTGATCGTGAGAGAATGTGGGTCTGACAGTTTGGAATCAGCATGTTCAATTCTTGAAGAATTGAATAAAAAACTACATGATTTGCGTGAGATGAGTAACATCAACATAAGAGATGCAAATGAAGATGAATATATAGAAGAATCAGTTATCCCTTTGGAAGTCCCATCTGACGAAGAAGCAATTGATGATGTTTGTGAGTACAAGTCAGAACCTGAAGAAATTGTTGCTAACATTGATGAAGAATATTGTACCAGTCATGAGGAGAGTGAATCCATACCTAAGTACCTTGATGATACAATTGATAAAGAGGAGGTATGCGAATTTGAAAATGGCTTTCAAATATTTTCAAACCCCTTATGTGATGAAGTGATAGAGGAAAATAATATTCCCTACTGCCATGTTATGTGTGAAAAAGATTTTCATGTATTCTCAAATCCTTTATATGATGAAGAAGAAAAAATTTCAGACAGTATGGACAATACAAACATGTGTGAAGACAACATGGGTAATAATATGACTAAGTCACGTTATAAAAGGACCACAAAAATAAGAGAGTTACAAAAGGAAGGTACATCACATAGAGATAAAATAAAAGGTGAAAAGAAGTACCAGTTAGATAATATGCAACATTCCAATAAAATAGAGATGAAGAATATGCGGATGCCACAAGAAGCAAACTTTTGTAAAAGTATAAATATCATTTCCTATGGAATAGGGGATAATGGTAATCCAAGTGAAATAAAGAATCCTTATAAAATAAGGATGGATAATGCATCTTATGACAGGAATTGCCAATCAGGTGATATCACTAATTTCAAAGTTTTTATACTACTTCATGATGAGAATCAGATGTTTGATAGAGGAAAGAATTGGTGTTCAATTTTTGGGCTTGAGGCCACCAAAACAGGTCAATGAATTAGGCACATGGTCTGCTCTACCAGAGATCTGAATTCTTGCTATGCCCACAAGGGGCATCCATCCCCAGACAGAGCCACTGTTGGAACCCTAAAATTTGCAATTTTTAGAATTCCAAATTCCAAGACAAGGAGCAAGAAAAATTCTAAATATATATATATACATATATATATATTGAACAGGTACAAGTAATATATTTTATATTTGTTGCACAATATGAAACCATAACATAAACACAATAATGGGCATAAAAAATGGAGTGTGAAGCACCAAAGGGGGTATTTACATCATTTAAAGACCATTTATCCATTATATACCCATAAAATAGCCTTAAAATACCTCTAATATGCCTAAACAACTTGTAAAGTGACAATTAATTACATAAACTAAGGCAATTTCGGGATTTGGAATTATTTTTATTTAAAAGGGGGGTGTCTTTTCACCCAAAGGGGTATGAAAACCATTCAAACACATATATATGTGTGATGTAAAATGTAAAGAGAAAAGAGATAATAGAGATACAAGAGGTGGAGGCAATTTTGTACTTTTAAACTTTTTATCAGAAATAACCAGTTGCATTTTCTTTCTCATATGTGTTGAGAGTTAACATATTTTTAGAAGGCAGTTGCTTGTGATATTATCTAAAGGAGATAAGGTTATTTGTGTTCTTCCAGTGAAATTTTGTGTTTCATATTGTAGATTTGGATAAAAAAAGATTTACTTGTGAATTGTAATTGTTCTATGTATTTCTTCCTTGGATGGTCTCTTAAAGTTAGGGTTAAACTCATTCAAGCGGTTTACAATATAAACATCAAAATAGAGCTCATAAGAAATAGTAACTGACAGACTTACCAAAAGGGGTGGGTTTAAAAATTGTCTCATAAGTTTACACAATAAGTACTGAAGAAATATAAGACTCTGTAGCCCAAATAAGAGGAAAGGCACTGGTCATTTGTAAACAAACCCTTTAACCATACCAATTACCCTTTACTTTTAAGCATTAGGATTAGTAGAGTAGGTACAGTAGGTAATTTAGCCAAAGTGTAACATATATACTTTTACAAGATACATAGATCAATACACATATCTGAAATCAATCTGTTTAAGAAACTTATGCCATTTTAAGACTAGGAGATATCAGATTAAGACACTAAATCTGCTATAAAAAGCATTAGCTGAAGGAACAACTAGTGAGTAGGTATACCCGCCTAGGTCCTGCAGAGCCTAAAGTGAGAGAGTTAGTAACCAAATAGGTTCACTCTATAAGTTGGCCAAGTCAATTGGAGGGTTTGATCATAGGAGTTGGCATTTCCTTAGAACCTATCCAATCTGTTGATTTGAGACCCAACACAATCCATAATGATTCAAATTTTCTATGCTTTCCCTTTTCCTATCCTTTTGCATTCCACTGAAGAACAATGTCATCAATTTGAAACTTCCTTAATGATGTCCTTTTATCAAAAAGGTATTTGGACTGCAATTGAATCTTTTGATTTCTCTTATGAGCCAATGTTTTGAGCTCTTCCACCTCCACAATTTGGATCTTTCTATTTTCCATAGGTTTAGATAGCTCCATATCCTCATCTTGCAAGAATTTATAAACTGGAAGAAGATTGTTCACTGGCAATCTGACTGGAGTACCATAAACCAATTCAAAAGATGACATTCCAATGGCCTTCTTGACTATTATTCTATCTACCCACAAAGCTAACTTCAATTTTTGATCCCAAGATCTCTTATTTTCTTCCAGGATTTTCTTGATGATGTTCAAAAGGCTTTTATTGCTGGATTCTGCTTGTCCATTCCCCTGAGGGTGATAAGGTGAAGAGTAAGACATAAGTATTCTATGACTGGTACAAAATACTACAAACTCTTCCGATCTGAAACTCGTGGCATTATCCATCACCAATTTTGTAGGTATTCCAAACCTAGTTATTACATTATCCATTAGGAAATCAATGACAACCTTACTTGTAGCTCTTCTTGTAGGAATAGCTTCTATCCATTTGGTGAAATAGTCAGTGGCTACTATGATCCATTTGTGACCTCTTCCTGACCTGTCAACAATCTCTCCAATAAAATCAATGCCCCACTAGACATAAGGGGCTTCCATTGTGATTGGATTTAAGGGTAAGGCTCCTTCATACTTCAGCATGGATGAAAACTTCTGACATGGGTCACATTTCCAGACATATGCATGAGCATCTTTGAATAAGGTAGGCCAAAAGTATCCCACCTGGAATATCTTACTAGCAGTTGTCTTAGCAGAATAATGACCCCCACATACTCCATCATGCATTTCAATCAATACTCGTTTAGCCTGAAATTCATCCAAACACATTAGTAATTCTCCATCTCTTTTTCTCCAAAACAAATCACCTTGAATGAGCACAAGTGACTTGAGTTTCAGAGTTCTTTTTTTATTATGTGTCATTCCTTCTGAGAATGCAGCATCTCTTAGGAATCAGACTATCTCTGAGTACCAAGGTTGCCTTTCAATGCTAGTGGCTGAAGTATCTCTGACTTCAACATTATGTATTTCAACATTCATAAGATTAGACTCAGTCATGAGCTTAGCCAAACCTAAACCTCTCACCAATCTGGTGATCTTTATCTCCAAGTAAAATTCTTGAATTCTATTAATCCATCTGCATCTTTTCCTTGTAACCTCAGACTGAGACAAAATATCCTTAACTGTAGAATGTGGGACATAGGCAATGATATTTGCATTTACCAGATATGGCCTAAAAGCCTTGACAGCTTTAACCAAAGCATAAGCCTGTTTCTCCATGGTCTCATATTTTAATTCTGCTACTTGCAAAGACTTGCTGTAGAAAGCTATGGGATGTTCATATCCCTCATTATCCTTTTGTAACAATACTACAGCTACTGTATAATATGAAGAAAAAGAAAATAGAGAAAAGGGCTTACTATAATCAAGATATTTTAACACTGGTGCTTCCTAAATGGCCCTTTTAATTTTAGCAAAAGCCTCTGAGGCTTCTTGATCCCAACAAAATTTGGTATCCTTCTTGAGCAACTTGACAATAGGCTTCACTATCTCTGCAAAGTTTGCAATGAATCTCCTAATAAAATTCACTTTGCCTAGAAAAGATTGAATACCTTTTACATTCTTTGGTTTAGACACCTTGTTTATTGCTTCAATTCTTTCAGGGTCTATCCTTACCCCTTCCTTGGAAACAATGTGTCCCAATAGTTTTCCTTCAGTGACTTCAAAATGACATTTCTTGGGATTTAGTGACACACCAAATTCCAAGGCTTTATTGAACACCTTTTCCAAATGTCCACAATGATCATCAGCCTTTTTAGAGAAACAGGTTAGATCATCTTGATAAACCACCATGATGATATTAATGAATTCTTTGAAGGCTACATTGATAGCTCTCTGAAATGTAGCTCCAACATTTTTCAATCCGAATGGCATTCTCACATAGACATATGTTCCCCATGGAGTAGTGAAGGCAGTTTTAAACTGTTCAAATTCCTTCACTAACACTTGATTGTATCCTGAAAAACCATCCATCATGGATAAAAGATCACAACCTGTCACTCTCTATAGCATGGCTTCCATATTTGGGGAAGAGTAGTTATCTTTCAAAGAAGCCGCATTCAAATTTCTAAAATCTACACACAATATAATGTCCCCATTTTTCTTTCTTATTGGGACCAGATTGGAGACCCATGAAGAAGGTCTTATAGGTTTGATAATCCCCCCTTCTCTTAATTTAGTCAACTCTTGCTGCATCTTAGTTTCTAACAGGGGATTGATGGTTCTCTATTTTTGTCTAAAAGGCTTAGCATCTAGAAGTAAAGGAACTTCATGCTAAAAAAGATCTTGTCTATACACCTTTAGGTCTTCATAAGACCAAGCAAAAACATGTTTATATTTCCTCAATAAATTAATAAGGTTAGTCCTGACATGAGGGGGTAATTTCTTCCCAATGTATACTAACTTAGGGGATGATTCAATCCCCAGATTTACCTCCTCTAGTTCTTCCAACTTGGTGGTAGACTGCTGATGTAAGTGACTGTCATTGTAATTGAACATGCTTTCCAACTCTACTAGCTCTTTAGGTATTTCATTGGTTTCCAACTGGACCAAATCATTTCCAAACACTATTTCCCTATTATCAACCATCTCCACCAGTGCATTGCAATAAATCTTCTATCCATCATAATCATCAACACATTGGATGAACCTAAGAATGTCTTCATCATCAGCAAAAACTTGCCAATTGTACACATTATCAGGAATAGCAGGCCTAGATTTTATTTCCACAGTGGAAATACCAGTTAGTGTTGCATCATCACTTTTCAAGGCAACATTAGCTAGGAAATCTGCCATAATATTCTTTGATCGCTCTATCCAATTAATAGAAAATGCACTAAAATGCTCAATAACATCCCAAACTGCATGTTTATATCTCTTTGATCTATCATTCTTGTATGCATATTTGGATCTTACCTGAGATACAACCAATTTTGAATCCCCTAACACTGTCAACAGTTGGATTCCATGCTTCTTTGCAACCTCAAGCCCCAACAATAGAGCTTCATACTCTGTAGTATTATTTGTGCATTGGAAGGCCAATAAGAATGAATACTTAAAAGTTATACCTGATGGGGATACAAAAAGAACCCCTGCTCCAGATCCTTCTTTGGAGCAAGTTCCATGAAAATACATCTTCCATAATCCATACTGTTGTGCTTCTAATTCGACCATAATGGGGTCAGTATTCTTCAATTGGGGTAAAACTGGTTGAAGTCTAAAGTTATCAAGATCTACATCAATCATACAATTGAGCATATTAGGGTCTACATTTTCAATTACCCTAGGAGCACGTGGCTCTCTATACAATTTGACCCAATTTCCATTGATTGGAATGGTGGCATAAGATAAGTCCAGTTGAACATTTCCTCCTACTGCTGCTGCCCACGGCCTGGATAGTAACATACCATAATGGGGCTTGGTATCAGTAACAATAACATCCATTTTATAAGTTGCCTTAGGGAATGCTGCTATTTTTACCTCAACATCTTTCATTGTGCCTATCACAAGTACTTCCCTGTTATCCATAACATAGCATTTTCCATATATAGTGGTTACTGACAGTCTCGATTCTTTCATAACACCATAGGGCATTACATTAGCAGCAACTCTTGAATCTATCATGTAGTTTTTTATCAACCAGTTGTTTACTAAAAAAGTAACATAGAAAGGATCTACCTGTGAGGGCTCTTGAGTGATAGTGGTTCCAACATAAACCTCTGAGGTTCGGAACTCTTGATCCTTTCCAATTTTAGCTGAACTGGTGGGTAAGACTGTGTCACTATCAGATATACTAGAAAATAAAGACAAAGTTGCATCCCTATGTTCTTTAATCTTCAGTAATTCTACTAATGGGACAGTGACCTTCATCTGAGTAAGATCTTGAGCCATGTCAAATGTAGAACTATTGCTTATTTCAGTACTAGCTCTAACTCTTTATGTCTTGAGCTGACTTGCCTTTTTCACTGTGGCAGCTCCTTATATATCACCAGTGTTTTTATCATTTGTACTCTTGGGTAAATCTTTAACTTGTTCCCTTTTTTCTTGACCAATCTTAGGAATAGTAGTAGCACTACTTGCTGCCCCCTTTCGAGTGACCTCTTTTATGAACATGGAACCGGGTTCACCCTGATCAGTGTCCTTCTTAGTGCTCCTCAAGTTATAGTTGTGTTTTGCTTTTGCAATGGCAGCTTTAGTGAGATTTTTAACTTCTTCCTCATTAGGCCTTCTAAGATGAACTTCTTCATCCTCAATTGTTACCACATTCAATGTAGGATGCCAATCTAAGGTTAGTTGTCCTTGAACAAACCTTTCATTATCTAGTACATCACTATATTCACTTTGTATAGACTCCTCATCACTTTCTATGATGGTTTCAAACATATTGATGTTAGGTTCAACTTCTTGTCTCATATATTCTTCAAGAGCTTGAGCCACTGCACACTGGTGAGGAGAATGTGGTCCATCACAAGCAATACACCAGGGAGTATTTTCTATATTATGGACAATTTTCCCTTTCAAGGGATCTGGAGTGTCCTGATTTTGAGCAATTGTAGGCTTCTCATTTTGGGGTTTGCCATCTTTCCAATTGGTATTATATGGCATGCCATGCAATCTAGGGGGTCTATCTTGCTAGTTATAATGAGGTTTGTCATTTTTGTTTACCTTGGCAGTCAAATCCTTCATTGCAATAACCAACTTCTCTATCTTATCTTCCTCCTTAGCAACTTTATTAGGTTGTTATTTTGTTTCTTGACATAATTTACCATTTGTTCTTCTTCCTAACTTCCCAGATGCTTTTCTATTACTTTCTACATTAATGGCAATTCTAAAAGCATCTCTCAAGTTATGTGGATTCTTATCTCTTAGGATATAGGCCATCTTAGAATCAAATCCATTGTAGTAAGTATTTAAACACATGTTATCATCTAATCTCATCACCTAATACAATCTACGCATGGCCTTTTGGAATCTAGCATTGAAGTCAATGACCATTTCATTATCAGACTTTCTAATGTTATTGAATTCATTGAGCATGAAGCTCACATTAGTCTTATCACCATACTGCTCTTGAAAACAATTTTTAAAATCCTCCCATGACCCTATGCTATTAACTAGAAGACCTCTATACTAATCTCTTGCATCATCAACCAGGGATTGGACAAACAGTTTCATAATAACATCTTCATCCACTATCTCATAATTGTTTATTAGGTCCCCAAAAGATTTTAGATGTTCCTCAGCACTAATTGCATTGTTCCCAACAAATTTATGGAGTGTGTCTCTTAACTTAGTAGGAACATGATTGGGATATCCTGGGATCCCATCAAAGAACAATTGTCTATATTGTTCTAAATTGATTGGTCTCCTTTGGAAAGGGGTAATAGCATTATTGTTTCCCATAGTCATGTTAACTTTTGGAATTGGAGACTGAGATACTTCGGTGTACTGACTATTCACAGGGATTTGACTCACTGAGGCTATATTAGTAGGCACCGTAGGTTGAATCTTAATCGGGGGAAGGGAAATTTGTTGAGGATTAGGCTTACTAAGGTCTTCTGATGGAAACATGATAGGGGGAGCCTTTAAGTAACTAATTTTTCTTTTTACTTCCTGATTTGCTGCTTCCAATTCAACTTTCTCTAGTTCCATTTGGAGATCCTCTTTTTCTTTCCTCATTCTTTCCATTTCTCTTTCATGTGTTGACAACCTATGAGAAATCTCCTCTACAGTTTTAGATTCAATTCCATCATCCACCCATTTCTGTTTTCCTTTATCCACATTAGTCCTAGGAAGCTAAGAATCACTAAATACTTCCCTGTTTGGTTGGACTACTGACCTATATGCTTGCTTGGCTTTGGGGATCATAATTTCTCTGATCATAGGGTACCTTCCTCATCACTCTTTTCTTTTTCCTTAGATAGCACTTCAAGATTAGCTATTTATCTAAGAAGCCTATCTCTCTCCATTAATTTAGCTTTGAATTCCTTCTCCCTATTTGCTTCCTTTTGTGCTCTTAGGGAGATTAGATGGTGAACTCTTTTATTCAGATCTTCAATTTCTTGGGATACTTTATCTTCATCAGGGAAATTCTCCTCAGAATCTGATACATTGACTTGTTCTATGTCAATCAAACTAATGTTTCCATCAATTGTTCTAGGCACAAAGTGTCTAATTACGTTTGAACTAGGCCTATCTCTTGCAGAGACACTAGAATGGGCTAAATTTTGATTTAAAACATGTGCATTATCAATATTTCCAAACAATCCAAAATGAAAGCCTAATATATCTTGTTCAGAATCTCTGGAAGAACAATTAGACTTTGCATAAACAGGTTGATCAGGCATCTTACTAGTATTATTATTCTTTTGTACCCAAGTAGCATTTGATGGCTCGTGTAACGCTGATCTCTTCTGGCCCCTTCGTGACTGCTCGGGCAAACCCTCTTGCAAAGTTTCACGAGGATGCTTCTTCATGAATGATCTGGTGTTTTTTCATCCTTGCATTATGCTTGTTTTCATTTTAGGATGATTTGTAATTCACAAGGACTGGTTCCAAGATAATAGAGTCGCCACCCACAAGAATATGGGAATTATGAAAACAAGCTTTAGAACAATACGCAGGAATTCAACACACACAATGATTTTCTTTACAACTTAGGCACAAATCTGCGTTTGGATCCTTAATGTGACTCTCCCTAGTAGAGTTGCCACTTTTGTTGTCTTCAAAATCTAATTCACTTCAACATCCTTATAATAAAATGATTAAACTTTGAGCAGAAGAGATATTAAAGGGAAGGAAACTATTAGGACAACATATCACAAGGTTCGATTTAACCTTCTACACTTTGGACCTACTTAGAGTCTAGGCGGGTATACCTTTGTGAACTAAATTCACACTTTCAAAAGATAAATCCATAGCAAACTAGTCTAGAAAACCAGTGGATCTAATCACCTTGAAACTAACTGAAACAAAGGAATGGAAATTATACTCATATTCAGTATTTTGACCTACAAAACATGTAATAGAGACCCTCGATCTATACCAGTGCCTTATCCAAGGTCACAGAGTCATCTAAATTCAAACAATACTCCCCAAACAAAATATCTTTACACATCCCATTGGCTCAGCTTTTGTTGATCCCTATATATGCATGACACACATAAGAATTTATGCATACCAAATTAAATTATGCTCATCAAGATTCAAAGTATCCTACAGAGAATTTAGTGGTAGAAATAATTCTTGCATATTTAATTCCCCTCCTGAAGAGAAAAGCTAAGAAAAATATCTACTAAAAGTTACCTTACAACCCTATTCAAACAAAATAAACCTGGATTATTCAGAATGAAATAGTAAACAATTGCAAACACATTTGAAGATGACACAAAGTTTTTACTCAAAACTGATGGTCTGTATATTGATATTATCTTCAAGAAAGTATTACAAAAACTTTTGAATATTCTCCATTAAACTTAGAAAAGCTCAGATAAATTTCTGTAGTGTTTTCCTACAATTCTTTGTGATCCTTTTTCTATTAGTCCTGGTATCCATTTATAACAATATGGATGCACATAGCTTCGGACTTTCCCAGGAGAATTTGTTACAATCATTTCTTTTCTAGAAGAAGTTACAAAGCCTTTTACAAAAATAGTTACAAGTCCTTTTCGACCTCTGCAGCTTCTTCTACTTGCTGTCTGGTTGCAACCTCTTCTAACTATTCAGGAGCACCCTCTAATTGCTCTACATCTTGGATGGCATATTTTATAGTCCACTCATTGTACAAATCATCAGTTGGCCACGCGAAATTAATCGCTTTTACCTTTGCCTTGGTTAACCTCTTCTAGAATTTCTCATCTTGTTGACCTCTGAATTGAGAAAACCATAATGAGATTTAATTTTCTCTATCTCCTAAATTGTTACAACAAAAAAGGAAGCATCATCTAAGTCAACAATTGCTTTTATTCTGGCTGATAGTTTGGTCTCTAATTCCTTAAGCCACACTTGTTTGTCCTTTAGTTGATCTGGGCTGACAAAAACTCCTGGGAGCAATTCAAAAACCTGATCAGCATACTCCTTTTTGTACAAGTTGATTTTCCTGTCAGTGTTATCCACCCCTTTTGTCAATTTTACTAAGTCCTTGGTAGTGTCACAAGTGGATTTGATGATAGGATCAGCCCCTGCTTCATCATAAGATACACAAATAAGCTCCAAGTCCTGCTCTCTAGGCTTCCACTTGTCAAAAATAAGTGTCAAAATGGCCTTATCTCCATTAAGCTCATTCCACATATCCAAAATCTTTCTTATGTTATTATATAATAGTAAGGCACTCATTGTATCTACAAAACTTGAAATTGTAGCCCTTACTCTTTCCTCATACTTCTTTGCATACAAGGCCTGAGCCTATTTTAAATTATCTAACTCTTGAGGAGTAATATCAACCATTTGGGAGCTAGAAGGTGTTGGAGATGGTGGGAACTCAATGATGGAGCTAGTAGGTGGAGGTCTTGCAGGAGAAGAGGAGATCATCAGTGTTGAAGACTCACCTTGATGGTATTGTCCTGTCAACTAGCTCTACAACTTAGCAATGATGCTATCCTTACCTCTTACCTCTTCCTTAGCACTGTTGTAAGCCTTCAAAATTGTCTCCAACTTGACTTGGAGGTCTTCTTTTTCCTTAGCCTCCCTTTCTACTACTGCAACACTAAATTTTGTAGTTTCTAACATAGCGCTAACAGCTTCCACCACCCATGTGTTCTGCACTCTCTTCACTATCATTCCACCAAGGTAGCTTGACCCTGGGGAGTCCTTACTTCTCTTATTCTCATCTCTCTTGAGAGACCACATGACAAGTGCAGCATTATCTTTGCTAAAAGTGATTCCCTCCATGGGCTTGGTTTGTTTTCTCACTGCCTCCAGTACCAAGGCATCTGCTATGTCCCACTTAGGGAGAATGAGCACTCTAGCTTGTTCCACCATATCGCTTCGTTGCTCAGGAGTGATGGTCTTAAACTCATCCATCATTTCTTTCTTGATTTCCTCCTCCTCCAGAGCTAGATCTTTGTGAGGCTGCTCACCTTTTCTCTTCTCACATCTTGTATTGTATTTGCCTATATTGTGCTTCCATACAAATTGCATAAATTCTCCTGATGTAACAAAAATGTTGTCAGCTAAGAAGTCATCACTGGCCTACTTGATCTCAGGATCCCACTCCTGGCCATTGAACTCATTGGTAGTGATGTTCATCTTAGCAGCAAGGGGCTCTTCTGCATTCCTTCCACTACTTCATCATATGTGTAGGCTATTTCCCCTAGACTGCCTGACTATTTCAGTTGCTCAGCTGTTGCCTATTCATCTCCTATATGAATAGGGGATTGGGATGGAGAGTACAAGGGTGTATTAGATTGTACTTCTTTTCCTACTCTCTGCTTTTTTGGGCTCTCTTGGATGTCAATGACATCTTGTATCTTCCTCTTTCCTTTGGAGGTAGAGGGCTCTCCTATTGGAGGCATCAACACACTATAATTAGATTTCTTGTGCAATGTATAGTCACCAGGATGGATTGCTCTGGTAGAGGCAGACTTTCTTAGAACCATTCTTGCATTTTCAGGGTTGCTTTTAATCACAACCTCCCTCTTTTCTTTGAGACTCTACATTACATCCTCAAAGCAAACAATTAGGAACTTTATTTTCTCCTCAAAAGAGAAAAATCTAGACAATGGGTCATAGCTAGCATCAAACTGATGTACAAAACCCAAGGCTTTCTTATAAGCCACCCATTTTTCCTTCCTCGGCTCCTGCTCATCTAGATCAAACTCATTTCTAATGAGGTCTTCAGGAAACTGAAATTGATGGGGTCTACCTCTGCACACTGCTCTCTTTCTAAACATGCCATTGAAGAAGTCTTCTGGATTGGCACACCTGGATATTGCAGTTGACAAATGATAAGGTTTGAGGAAATCCTCAAAACAATTCCAACCTCCCTTGGTTATTACAAATTGATGGGCTATGGTAACCGTAGGGAAAATAGTCCCTTTACCCCTGCCTGTCATCTCTGCCTCTTGCACACTACCAATTTGTCTGAGGACTTCTACAATTCCCACTTTGAGAGGGACTTGATAGGGCAATAAGAATTGAGTGCCTCTGAAACCAAAAACTCTGAAAACTATTGATACAGGTTATAAGTAAATATCACCCCAATTATGAACAATCTTTATACTTTCTGCAAATTCTTTTGGTCTAACAAATTCCAAGAGAACCTTGGGGATTCTTGGGTTTTCTAAACAGAGGACAGTTCTAATCTTTGATGCAAAGTATTTATCAAATTTTAAGAAACTAGCATCATCTCTGTCCCATGACAACACAGTACTCCACAGTTGCACTAGCATCTTTTCTCCATCCCTCTCTTTTATAAGGTCCATTCCACTTGCAAAATAATCACCACCTTCGAACCAAAATAGATGCATGAGGAGTGAATACCATCCGAAAGGCCTATCCACCTTCCCACTCTTTATTCCTATCAATCCTCCATGAATAGCATCAGTAATAAAAGAAGAATAATCAAAGGTTACTACAAGAGAAGGATTCAAAATCTGAGCAATCATTAGCATGTAATGATTAGGCATATTTGCCTCAGCATCCTCTCCCAAAATCTGGCAAAGTGACCAATACATTCCCTTAGCTCTAAGGGTGAACAGATTCAATGAGAAGGGCTCTTCAGTGTTGGGTCCTACACTGTCAACCCACCTATCTTCACAAAAAATTCCTTAAGAGGCCCATTTTTAAGGTGGTTCCTCTGTGCACTATATACTTGAGCTAATGATTTGAAGTTAATGGGTTCCAGAAAATTGGTAAACTCATTAAGCACAAAAGTAGTTCTGAATTCCTCATTATTGATTTCAATTAGGGATTTCCCATTTATATCCCTAATGCTCCTTGTGATTGGATCATAATTATGTGGAATTTGAGTCAATAGATCCATATCCATGAATACTCCTAGAACTACTAATTTCCCTACATCTAACTCCCAGATGCTATTCTGCGGGGATGGAGAATTTCTCATTCCGAATCCAACTTTGAATAACCCCAACCCAGACAAACCAACTTGTGGATCTCTCAACCAATTACCCTTATCATATAACCCTTCTCCTATTTTCAAATGAGGAGTTCTTGGCACTAATTCTTTTACTTTTGATGCCTGATTAGTTGACAATGTCAACTGTTCAAGAAAATCATCACAAATGGCCCTCTCCTGATAATTAACTTTCACAAAATTTTTTGTCTTAGATGCCATTTTAAGATATGCAAGTAATTAAAATACTACCCCCAACTGGTTCTATGACAAATCAAGACCTTAATTAAAACACACCACAAAGAAATTGCCACACAAGAGTACAAGAAAACCTGTTTTTAGCTCGAAGGAATCCACTCTGCAACTAAATTGACTTGCTCTGTATTTTGAAAAAATAGCTCTGTATCTGCTCCTCTGCAACAATTCTGTAGAATGATACCTTTATCCATTTGATAGGAGATCATATATGGTACCTAGGCTCTTAACTACGACATTGATACCGCATGCTTCAGTCATCCCTTCAGAATTGAAATTTTTCACTCCAATGGATCACAACATTCCTGCACATTCTTTCCTTTTTCTCTTTCGCTATTTCACAAAGCATAACTTTCGAGTAGTTTCGTTAAATGAAATCACGCCAACCGTCTGATCAAAAGAAACTTAATCGGCCATTACATTGACTTAATAGCCTTGCCTTCGTGTCGAGCCCTACCTCCTTTTCACCATTTTGTGAGCTTTATCCTTCGAGCACTTTTCATGAAGCTGTGCTAGACGTTAGATGGAACTCTAACTACTTGGCATTTAACTCTTACCGAAACTATTGATTCCTTCATTAACCATGCCTTTACCTTGACTGCTAGCGGTCTTTCACTATTTCGCGAAGGTTAAACAACTTTCAACTTCAGGCCACGAAACAATGTGAAGTGTTGGATCAAATTAGAGATGACCATCCTTTAAGGGAGACCTTTATGCTTGCTTTACTTATGCCACTTTCTCATTAGTTACTGACTACCACATGGCAATCAACCATTAGCCTTGGAAAAATCTTCAAGTTTAGTTCAACGTCAGCCACGTGTAACTGCCGGTTACACCTTGGCGGGCCCTCAACTTCTTCTAAAACCATGTGTCCATGGATGCATCACCATCTAGCATGACACCTGGATACCTTCTCTTCTTTTCGCTATTTCATGAAGCATATCCTTCTGTTGGTTCACAACCATGAAACAACACGAGCCCTTGGATCAAAATGGAGTTGATCCTCTTTTAACCTCATGCTTTATCTATCTTTGGGGTCGAAAAACCTTTTTGCCATTTTGTAGGGCATAACATATGAGCACTTTACCATTGTGAACTCACATGGGCCATTAGATTATATTTGACTTGCTTGATGCTTGACAATCTTAACTGAATCTCGCAGACGTGGGCCCTCTAACTCAATTTCATCCTCCTGGCATCTAGTCACTTTTAAACTGACATGTCAACCTTTCATTTACTGAGAGAAAACACTGGGTTCCACCTCATCCTTGCCACCTGTATCTGCCAAGTCACTTCTCATCCCGCAGCATGACTCACCTCTGGGACCCACCTTTTAACCCTTAGACCCGCTTTACTGAATATTGTGGCCTCTACCATGTGCTATCATCTTACTCGCCCTCTCAACTAGTTGGACCATCTACTTGGAGTGCCATGTCATTTCGCTACTTCACGAAAGCTAATTGTCGAGCATCTTTATCTTGTGAAACAGTGCGAACTGTCGGAGCAGATTGGACTTGATCCCCTTTTAGTTGCTTAGAAAGTCTTTGCTGCAGGGTCCCACTAGACGCTTTCGCCATTTTGTGAAAGGTATTTCACTTGCAAGTTTAGGCTATGAAATAATACCAGCTGTTGGATCTTGGACGAGATGAAGCCATTTTTAACTGGGCCAAATTCGCCATTTAGAATGCATTTCCCTTTCACCATTTTGTGGGTCTTAAACCATGCCCAACTTCACCTAACGAAATAGAAAAAACCATAGATCCACCTAAGAACTATACACAACTTACTGGGCCTGACAACATTAGGAAGAAAAGACATAAGGCGTAAAATTTTACAATTAATTCAACAACCACCTAGGCAAATGACAAGGGGGGACACCTCCTACGACCCCAAGACCCATTACTTAAGTGGGTAAAGTAATGAAGGAATAGAAACCAAAGGGTTTTTTGATAAAACAGTGAATGATTTAAAATTGAAACCCTAAACCCCTAGGACCTAACATAGAGCTAAAGCAATTGATAGTGTGTCTAACTCAAAATTTCAAAAACCTAGCCAATTATGGGAAAGGAAAACCCACTTTTTAAATAGTGATAATAGACTCATCTCGGTTATGTTTTTCTTTACAACCTACGAGGTGTCAATTGACAATAATGATGGACCAACTATCGGTTCTCTGTCTATTTCCCCTTTCTTCTCCTCTAATGATTTGTCCTTTATAGCTTCCTCACTTGCACCAGTGGCTTCGCCACTTGGTGCAGTCTCTGTAACTACCAGTTCCTTTGTAGAAACTATAACCTCAACCTGTACATTTGTATCTAGAGGACTGTTATCCTTAATATTAGTATCATGTACATCATCCACCTTTTCACTCTCTATATTAGCCGGTATCTCAACATCAATCTGTACATTTGTATCTATCGAGGGCTTGATTTCCACTATCTTAATGTTTTTCAAAATTGAGGGTGAAGCACCCATAAGCCCCTTTCCTTTTCCTTCAATCGGGGTGTCTACAGTGTTTGTCTTTGATTCCAGTAAAGTAAAGAAACCTATGTTCTCTCCAAAGAACTTAACCCATGCCTTTTGAGTCTCCTTTATGTTAGGCCCAATATGGAAAGCTAATGTACTGAGAGGGGAGGGGTGAATCAGTACTTGAAAACTTTTCTTGAATAATAACTTTGTTGTTATGCATAAACAGAACAATGGAGTAACATAAAATAAAGTTAAAACAAATAGATAACAATCATACATGATTCACTCCATAACACATATATTTTGGTTACATAGAAACTCTTGGTTAGAGAGAAAAACTGCGGTGTGGATGGCACCCACAACTTCACTACTGCAATAATAAAGAGTGCTCGGTTAGAGCTACATATTAGCTATTTCTGATAGCTTACCTTGTTAGGAGTAACAAGATCTGTTAGATCTACCTTGCTAAAGGATTTTACAACATTTAATCTAAATGTTGCACCTGGTTAGAGGCTTTACAATTTATAGACTTGTTTAGAGTCTTTTACCCTGTTAAAGGTTTCTCTTACAACTTCACAATATTATAATAAAATCATTACAAATATCTGCAACTTTACATCTGAAATATTATAGCAGATTCTATGTGCTCAGAATAGATTACCTTGCTTATAGCATACCTCGGTAACCCATATAGTAACTCGGTAAACCCTTCTGTTTACTCTGTTCTTCGACTATTCTCTGAAAACCTTCTCGGTGACCTCTGTGTCTCTGTAACAGTCTTCTTACACTCATGCACACACCTTTAACTCTTAACTCATGTTGTATAAATAGATCTCTTAAGATGGTGATCCAATTCATTGCTTCGATCTTACAAACATGATTCCTCGAATGAATAACTATACAAAATATTTCATTGGTTAGATTGATCTCAAAATCATACACAATCTTCTAGTGCAATTTCCAATGTGATAATGGTTAGATGTGCCTCAATCTTGTAACATGTTTTCATATGCATGTCCAGGTCAATGAATCTGGTAACACATTTCACTCGGTGTATATCAACTCGGTGTGTCATCTTTGCTGCTCGGTAGAGATAAAAAGATACTCGGTAGACAGCTTGATGCGTACTGCGTTCTATGACTGCTTTCTTCTGTAACCTACTAGACTATTCATACCGACTTCTCTGTGTATACTGACTGCATGATTCAGTAGTGTTAACTGACTAGAGTATATAGTATGAATTTGAATATAAAAACTAATGGCAACTTGATAAGTAGTAACAATCTCCCCTTTTGACATTAGTTGAGATGTTTGACAAAAACTACTTTCAAAGTCATAACTCAAAAATCTATATACTTTACAAAATGACTATGCTTGACAGTATATACAATAGTCAATGAAATAGTATATTTAGATATACTACCCTTATCATTATACTATACATAACTTTGATTTTGCATGCTCGGTTTTGTGCTTGTGTGCTCTGCTTACTGTCCTTGGATACTCTGCATACTCTGCTCGGTATACTCCCGCTGTATACAATACTCCGAATACTATATCATTCTTAATACTATATCAAAACTGTATCACTCCCCAAATATATTATATCACTCCCTCAAGACTACCATATTACTCCCCCTTTTGGACAAACATCAAAAAATTTAATTTCCATCCGGGGGTGGTAACTGGTCAAAAATGGATTTGTACTTTTTTCGGGCGTCGGTGAGAGCGATAGAGAGTGCATCCTTTACACTTTCCATTAAAGAATTTTGTGCTTGAATATCAGCCAATAGTGATATTAAGCCATCAAGAGTGCTTCCCTCTTGTGTAGTAGATAGGCGTGTGGCTCGATTAATCTATTCTTGGACAGATGAAAGATGAGGAAGGAATAATGTCTGGAGTGTCATTATATCCATCCTAATCTTGTGTTCTTCATTTCTTAGTTCCAATTGTTGAGCCATGAGCTGTTGAAGCTTGGTATAAAAATTCTAAACTGAATTGGGTTCTGGGGTCAACTTATTTGAGAGATCGGTGATCTCTTTCTCAATTGCATCAGTTTTATTCTTAATGTCTTCAATGAATATAGAAAATGTAGAGTTTTTGAAATAAATAAAGAATGTGCTTGAGTTGAGGGGACAACTCAACAATGAATTTGACAAGTTTGACTTTGCCAATAGCTAGAGCTTTTTGTACCTCTTCTATCATTTTTTGCAGTAAGCTCCTTGTCTTTTAGCTTGCTCAAATACTCAGATGCATCAACTCTGGATGTTTCTATTTGATTAAGGAGTTCATCCAGTTGAATGTGGATGGCTTCATCGGTTGACACTGTAGCTGTAGGTCGCATATCTGATAGCAGTGTCTTCACCTTCTGAAGTACTTTATTCTTCTTTTGTATGGCCATCTATTTTTCTTGTTCGGCCTTTGCTTTGCATAGTTCACCAAAATCAATGAGTTCTTGCCCCTTTAATTTTGATATATCCACATTGGGCAACACTATCGGTTTAGATAAATCAACTTTGAAACTATGTTTTTTCACCTTCTTCTCTTTACCTTTGGTCAATTGGACCAAGACAATAGCTTGAGAGGCTTGCAGACCCTTGGTAGGTTGCTCAGTAGAGACAACACTTTGGTCAGTTCCTATAGCCACTGTGGTGTCTTTTGGTGTCTTAGTATTGGGTGTCTCAGCTACAACATTTTTAGTGCTTGAAGGTGCTTGAGAGGTTTGTTCTAGAGTAGTATCTTCTCCTGTTGTAGAATTGTGAACTTCGGTGCCTTGTGCTGTATCCTAATGAGCTTCGGTAGAGAGAGGTTGATTTATTGGTGGATAAGGCTAAACTTGTTCTAAAATGGATTCACTAGATACAAGGTTTGCATATGTAGTGCCTTCTATCATTTCCAGCTCCAGTTCCTTTGTATCCATGACATCTTCATCTATTTGAATAGTGTCAGTAGGGTCTTGTTCGGTAGCATCAGGACCTTGCTCGGTGACATCAGGATCATGCTCGGTGACATCAATGATTTCAACTGTAGATTGTTCACCGACATCTTTGATTTTGAAGATTTCTTGCCATTTTGTTTTTGTCTCATTTTCTACGTCAATATATAGCCTATTCATTAGTTTTAAGGCTCTCTGTTTGACAAGAAATTTTGAATTGTAGGTTGTTAGATGTTCCTTTATTTCAGCTACTAACATATCAAGAAATAGATGGACTAGACTTCTTTCTCTGATTTGTTTCTCTGATTCCATTGCATACTTCCACCTATTATCAATATGCAAGTAAATTTCATTTGGAAGTGACTTTACTAGTTCCAATGGAGCTAACTGGATCTTTAGAAGTGTGCAAATGATAGCTTCTTCAATTTGTCTCTTCTCATCATTATTTCTAGTTTCATACTTGACATATCTAAATGAACCAAATCCACCATATTCTTTTAGATTGGCACAGAAGTTTTCAACACTATGTATATTTACCTTGTTGCTCTTGACAATCTGGAATTTGTTTGGATCTTCAGATTCTGTATCACTAGACTCTTTTGCCAAAGTGAGTCTCTGAGTAGATTTTTTGTGTGTCTTTGTTACCTTGGGAGCAGTAACACTCTTTTGTTTCTTACTCAGTGATGTTGCAGATGCTCTTGTATTAGGTCTTTTTGTTGGAGGAGCTGGTAAGGCCTTTGAAGTGTCCTGTTTCTTTCTTTTTAACACTTTACCCTTAGGCAATTTGGTGCTCAGTGTTATAGCTGCCTCTTGAGCTTCTGATTCCTCTTTGGTGATGGCAAGAGTGCCTTTGATAGGTGTGGAGGAAGAATATTCTCTGAATTTCTCCGTTAAAACCTTTATCATCTTTGTTTCTTTTCTTGTAGCTTTGGGTACTACAATGCTCATTTTTACTTTTCCCTTCACTTCTTCATAGGTTCCATACCTCAGCTTGGTAGCATGCCTTGGTAATGTAAGAAATGCATCAATTTTTTGTTGTGTGATGTCAAAGTCAATCTCATAACCCATAGGTGGCAAAGATTGAGTTCTTGGTTCCACAACATTCACATAACAGTAATCAGTGTCTACCTCAAAGCATATGTCATCTTTATATTTCTCCACTAGCTTGGGTGGAATCTGGTACCTGTTGTGCATTTTCTCTTGAAATTTACTGAAGTAATCATCCATTATATCATTGAAATTATCACCTAGCTTCATGATGAAGTCATTAATCTGATGGGTGATTGGTCGATGTAGCTCCCAAACTACTTTACCGATTGATGGAAAGAATTTTTCAAAGTAGAAAAACATGCATACAAGAAGTGAACCAAACTTTAGTGTATTTGCCAAGTTGTTCTTCTTTGGCTTCCTTATTGTATTCAGATTCTCAAACAGGTTCTTCAGTAACACTTCACATAAGTCAATTTTCATTCCCCTTTTCACAATTTTATAAGCTATGTCAACTGCTGCATAGGGTACACTATTTTCCCTTGCTGATTGGAAGAAACAGTAACCAATTACTCTAACGACAAACTTAAGTTCTGCATCAGTGACATTGTTCAATATCAGTCCTTTGTAATTAGATTCTACTCCAGTTAAACTGATCAATTCCCTATGTGATATCATCTTTTGAGCTCGTGCATGATCATAGATAGGATAACCGGTGATCACATGAATGATTTCCTTGGTGATTTTAAATGGTTGCTCTTCTAGCCACATGAAATCATCATGAACTTTGCTCAAAACAAACTTGACCCACTAGGGTTTAAACACACGAGGATAGGTTAGGGCTTTAGTCAATCCTTTGATTTTGATATGTTCATACTTGTTGTTTAATACACCATTGGTACATAGTTCATCATAGGTGTCTCTTATTTCAACATGACCGAGTTCTTCAACATGACATTTGGTGAAGAATCTCACATCTTCGATTAACAATACTTTGTCCGGGATGAGTGAAAAGGCAGTTTTGTCATCTGGTTCAGAGGCAACTTTAGGAGTCAAAGAGTATTTCAGTGAGGGGTTCTCTACATTCTTGACAACTATGGGATCTTGGATCTTGGGTTCCATTTAGGATTTCAGGTAAAAAACTAGTCAAGAGTCCTTAGGGTTTTAGAATTCCAAATGACAGATGCTTTATACTTAGCAAATAATGGCAACAAGATCAGTAAACTAGCTTAACAATATGTTGAGATTTGATGTAAATACCTTGGATTTGCTTTGAATGAGGTTTTGATCGCCTTCGAATCGCTTTGCTTTGCTCTTTCGAAAACTTGGTGAATGAAAATGACCGCGAAAATGCTTTTAAGTACACAAAATACCTTATCGGGCTCCATGCAGGTTAGGTCAAAAACATTAAATGCACTCGGTTCCTCTTTAACCAATTTACTCTCTTTTTTTGTTTTAACCAAGTAACTAAGCTTCCTTCATTTACCAACTTGACAGGGTTCCTGTATTCACTGACTTGACAGGTTTCCTGTAAAGTACTTTTGATAGAATTTCAAACTTACTGATGCATCTTAACTATGTAGATTTTGAATTTAGTACATAATAGAATAGGAATTGTTATGATTTTAACCTTCAAAAAATGTAGTCCTTTAATACCTTTACTAATTAATTTGGACTAGGTGCACCTAACTCGGTAGGTAAGGTGCTTTCTTCATTTGACACAATTTCCTTCTTTTTCCAAATCATCTGTAATTTGCCTTTTATTTCTTCAGTGTCTCCTCTAGGTTGATCTCTGCAATCTCCAGTCAAGTGTCCAACTTTGTGACAATGAAAACATGCCATACCAGGATTTCTCCATGATCTTCGTTTGTTCATTCCAAACCTTATAAAATAGTTAGCACTAATATGTCCATATCTTCCACAACATTCACACCATATCCTTGTATTGTAATCCCATGGTACTGTTGCATATTGTTGGTAAGGATCTGTGTGAGTTCGATAACCTCTAGCATTTGCTCGTTGTGTAGACCACATGTAGTTCTTTTGCTTAAGCCAACACTTCTCAGTACTATGTCCATATCTATTGCAGTTTCTACAAAACCCTTTGTATTTTGCCTTTTGATAGTTGTTAACAGACTTTGTCCTACATTGGTTAAATGTGTGACCATATTTATTGCAATTGTAACAATAACCATTGGACTTAGTGACATTCGGTATCTTACCTTTTTTGATTTGGCACATGTTGGTAGTATGACCTTGATTTCCACAGTAGTAACAAATAGGCTTCTTTCTTTTGATGTTATTCCTATTTCCAGCTTTCTTTGATGAATCCCCTCTCTCGGTAGTATGAATTCCTTTCTCAATAAAGTCTTTTCCTTTGTAACTAAGTCCTGCATCTCTGTTGGGTCTTCTTGTATTCAATTGCTCATCCAACATCTTTGATGCTTCATAACTCTTCTTTAGTGTTTCTTTGGATTTCTTCTCTATTTCAAGTTCATCGGTCAACCTTGATACTTCAAGTTTCAATGCTTGATTTTCATCATTTTTCAGAATTGCTTCATGATGTGCATAACCTAGTTGATTTGTCATATTTTGTTGAATCCCAATCAACCTTATGATTTCATCATTTTTATCAGATACTAAGACTTCAAGTTGTTGTTTCTCTCTTTGTAGATCTCTTGTTTTATCCTCAGTTGTTCTTAATGCATCTAGATTTTCAGTCATTTGTGTGCTGAAATGTTCATGTTCTCTTTTCATTGCTTTTAGTTGATCAACTAGTGCTTTGTTCTTTTCTTTCAATACTCCAATCATTTCTTTAGTCTCTTTAGGTATACTATTCTCAGATGATGTCTCAATTTGTTCCATTAACTCTTGAGAATCCTGCAAGTCATTAGATAATCTTTTTCTTACTTTCAGAGATTTTTGCATTTGCCTTTGCATGTCTGCAATCACTTAATTAGCATGATCTAGATCTTCTTGTAGATACACAATCCTCCAAGATTGTTTGTAGCCTTCCATTGATAAGATCTTTCTCTTTAGGTAGTTAAACCCTTTTTCAAGATTCAAGCTCTGATACCAATTGTTAGGCCCAATATGGAAAGCTAATGTACTGAGAGGGGAGGGGTGAATCAGTACTCCAAAATTTTTCTTGTATAATAACTTTGTTGTTATGCATAAACAGAATAGTACAGTAACATAAAATATAGTTAAAACAAATAGATAACAATCATACATGATTCACTCCATAACACATATATTTTGGTTATGCAGAAACTCTTGGTTAGGAAGAAAAACTGCAGTGGGTATTGCACCCACAACTTCACTACTGCAATAATAAAGAGTGCTCGGTTAGAGCTACATATTAGCTATTTCTGATAGCTTACCCTATTAGGAGTAACAAGATCTTTTAGATCTACCTTGCTAAAGGATTTTACAACATTTAATCTAAATGCTACACCTGGGTAGAGGCTTTACAATTTATAGACTTGATTAGAGTCTTTTACCCTGTTAAAGGTTTCTCTTACAACTTCACAATATTACAATAAAATCATTACAAATATCTGCAACTTTACATTTGAAATGTTACAGAAGATTCTATGTGCTCAGAATAGATTACCTTGCTTATAGCATACCTCGGTAACCCATATAGTAACTCGGTAAACCCTTCTGTTTACTCTGTTCTTCGACTGTTCTCTGAAAACCTTCTCGGTGATCTCTGTGTCTCTGTAACAGTCTTCTTACAGTCATGCACACACCTTTAACTCTTAACTCATGTTGTATAAATAGATCTCTTAAAATGGTGATCCAATTCATTTCTTTGATCTTACAAACACGATTCCTTGAATGAATAACTATACAAAATATTTCATTGGTTAGATTGATCTCAAAATCATACACAATCTTCTAGTGCAATTTCCAATGTGATAATAGTTAGATGTGCCTCGATCTTGTAACATGTTTTCATATGCATGTCCAAGTTCAATGAATCTGGTAACACGTTTCACTCGGTGTGTCATCTTTGCTGCTCGATAGACATAAAAAGATACTCTGTAGACAGCTCGGTGTGTACTGCATTCTATGACTTCTTTCTTCTGTAACCGACTAGACTGTGCATACCAACTTCTTTGTGTATACCGATTGCATGATTCGGTAGTGTTAACCGACTAGAGTATATAGTATGACTTTGAATATAAAAACTAATGGCAACTTGATAAGTAGTAACACTTTATTATCTCATTTACCCTTCCTAGCATCAGAGTGGTTATTCTATGTTTTCTATTAAAGAATTTTCTATCTGCCACCTCAAGTGTCCTTTTCATTTCCTCTGGAGAAATAATAACACAAACAGATAACAACTCTTGAATTTTAATATGCCTGTCTTCTTGCATTGCTAACAGTCTTCTAGCATCTAACATATTATACAATTTTTCTGATATTTGATTTTCAATTTCTATTAAGGATTTCTTATAAATATCCAAGTATAATAATATTGCTTCCTCTACCTCTGTTTGTACATCATCCTCTAAATGTTCATAATAAAATTGTACATTCTTTAACATGCCATCCTTAGTGATTTCATCTACTTACTCTGCACAAGTTTTTGGTGGAATGATAGTCACATTACCATATTGAATTGTCAGATCGATGTCATTCTTATTCTTCCTTCTTGCAGTACCGGATGGAGCTAAAGTGGTTACTTTTGGTTCTTTCTTCTGTGCTAGTATTTTGAATGTAACCTTCCTAACCAGTTTCTTTTTAGCCTCTACCTTTGTTTCCTTTGTTTTCTTCCTTACAACCCTCTCGAATTCCAAGGGTGTTTCATCCTCAGACTCAAACTTTGCTATAACAGGTTGTAGTACCCTTGCCTTAATCAGATTTTCAAACATGGTTTGACCTTGGTTGACTTTTTAAGTGGCTTTCTTAGATGGTTGATTTATCATGTTGTAAGGTTATAGTCAAGTATTATGCTTAACGTGTGTACCATAAATGTTGATTTTGCACCAATTCCTATGTAATATTAGTTGTTCTTCTGATTCATGTTATTAATCTTGGGCTAACACTTTCATTGAATATATATGTATGCATGTGTGGTTCATTGTTACAGGAGATTGTAGGTACAGTACCGCATAGGTACGAGGTTCGTCTCCACCTAGTTTTGCAAGTTTGAGTGTACCTTATTGGTCCAAAGGAGTTGGATTAGGTAGTCATAAGACCCTACATTTTATCCTAGTCATTCTCAAGTGAGCATCGTCAGTCGTCCATCAGTTTCCCCTTTGGTTGGGTATGCGGGTCATATATTTGTTTGGTTTTCTTGGGTTGCATATTGTGCGTTTGGTAAAAAATGATTATTAAATCCTAAGTATTTAACTAGATTAATTGTGTTTTTACACATTCATAAATTAAAGGGACTAAATTAAATAGGACCCCTTTGTGTGATTAATCAATAAATCATATTGTTTTATGCATATTCTAGCAAATTTGATTTATTGTATTTTCTATTGTGGATTAATTCATTTGTATATATTTTGATAGAAAGGTTAATTAGAAATTGGAAAATAGAAATATTTTACCCTCATTAATATTTTGTGATAGAAATGTTAGTTTTTAATTTATTGGAGCAAATTAAATAGGAAGAAAAGAAAAAGCTTTTAGGAAGGTTAAATTTTAATTAGAAATGATTTTTAATTTGGTTAAAAATAATTTTATCCTAAAGATAAATTTTAGGTCAAAATTTCCTTTTAGCCTAGGTTTTCAGAAAATTTTTGGAGAGTGGTTTTTGGAATGGAAAATGGTTGGGCATTTTTGGTTGGAAGAAATTCTTGAGCTTGCAGGTTGGGCTCTTCATCAAATCACTTCCAGGATTGCATATGGAGGTAGGATTATTGTTAATCTCCTTTGTTGTAAAGAAATTACTGATTTGTTTTTGAAGAAATCTGTGTTTGTTTGTTGAAAAATCTTTTAGATTTGTGGAACAAGGAAGAGTTGTAGTTAAATATTGAATTTGAATCCTCCTTGCTTTCATTTCCAACCTCCAAATCATATTCTTGTTTGTTCAAATTGATTTTTATATTGAAAATGGGTGTGGCTATTCTTAGTGGGTTTTGTTAATAAATTTCATTTTGAATCTCTTATTTTAGTTCATAAATTGTGAAATTAGTTTGTGTTTGGCAAAATTGGTTAGATGAATGTGTGCAATTTGTTCCCTTTTGCCCAAATATGTAATTTTATTGGTGAAATTTTCCCAGTTTTAGCTTTCCGGGGTTGGTTATTTTAAAAAAATAAAATAAATAATAATATATGGAAATTATTGGTATTCTGGAAATTTATTTCTATTTTGTCTTAGCCTAAGACTGTGCAGTATTTGGGGTTTCCTTTAAAAAAAAAAAAAAGAAAAAAGGAAAAAGAAGAAGAAAAAGAAACAAAGTTTATATTTAAATACTGTGGGGTCTGTTTGGGGGACCATGGCCCTTGACCCATGGTTGGGGAGAGCCGTGGCTTCCCCATACCATGGGGAGAGGCCATGCCATGACCTGCACTCAGTTGTGGCTAGGTGGAGACCACAACATGGTCTCCACAACCCTTTCCCTTGGAAAAAGGGAGGCCCATGTGGGTGTCCACGTGGGTCTACCCTTATATTTTGCCTTTTTGTAATAAAACAAAAAAAAAAAATTAATGAATTAAGTTATTAATATTATTTAATTTAAAAAGTTTTAAATAGTATTTTTTATTATTATTAAATTATTAATTAATGTATATATATAAATATATTTTAATTAGTATTTAAGTTTGTATATTTTAATATGCTACGAAATATTGTTTTATTTGGAAAAATGTTTATCAATTTTAGTTTCTTTTAAATTTATACTTCCATATTCTATTAAGTGTATTTTTGTTTTGGAAAAGATGAGATTAGAAAATTTATTTCGAAAAAGAATGGAAATGATAATTTTATTGGAAAAATAAATATCAATTTTAGTTAATAAATATAAATATAAATTATATCTTTGTATGTATAGCTTATGAATATAATTATATTAATGGGATTTTAGTTTGGAAATTCATTGTGAAGTATTTATATTATTTTATGATGTAAATCGTATTATAGTTGAATTAGTAAACCATGGGCGACATGTATCTTAACGAGGTAGACAAATTGTAATCAATTTAGATCAATTAGAAAACTTGATCGATTTGTATTTTAAGCGTTATGGAAAAATGATTGTCATTACAGATTTATGTCAATGCGTGTTTAATTTTCTATATTCGCATTTGATTAAAAAAATGGCAAGCCCTTGATTGTTAGTGTTGGATATTGTCATATGGGTATTTTGTATTTGGTTATGTCATTGATCTTGAGTATTGACTGTTTTCATTTGATTGTTTGTATTTGGTCATGTCCTTTTATGCGAGTGTTGGATGTTGTTATGTGGGTGACTATAGCTGGTCATGTCTCTAGTTAGAGAACTGTCAGTCAGTGCACCTCGTATGAGGACTTGTTTGGCCAAGTGGGTATTCCTACCGTATTGAACTTTGTATTCTTGTCCTGGTGTATACCTTGGTTTTAGAAGTTTCATTTGATTGTGGTTTAATGTCATACAGGAGTGTCTTTTGAGTGGGGGTAGCACCCAAAGTGGTAGCAAGGTAACCCATCGAAAGTGTATCTAAATAAGTGGTAACTTAATAGTTTATTAGGAAATTTAGTAGATAAAAACACTAAGATAATTGTTCCTCACACATGGGATGAGTGCTAGTATAGACTCAGAATGTAGTCAGAAGGCCTAAAATGGCAAACCAACAACCTTGTCTTCACAAAAGGATGTGTTGGGTCCACATGAGACTTGGATGGGCTGGAGTTTCAGGAAAGGTTGTCAGGGTAACCCAGTGGATGGGGCCGAGACCTATGGAGACCTTCCAGGGTAACCATACCAAGCTATGTGATGACACTAGTCCCTTATGTTCACTAGTATGTAGTTTGTGTTGTCTTTTCTAGGAGCACTATTGTGGAGACATATCTGATTGCTTATGCCTTTGAGAGTACCTGATATTCATGTTAGTGTTGGATATAATTGGCACATGATGAGCCGACATGTTGATATGATGATAATGTATGTTGTCATTGATGTTAATAAGTTCAAGTGAACTAGTATGAAGAGGCATGAAGAGATGTATTGAACCAGTGTCAGGGTTTCACTTAGTGTGACTACCGGTCGGTAGTCTCAACTCTATGGTTATCGGTTTGGTGATCTAGCTTGTGTGATGCAACCGATGATACTCTGTGATGAGTTAGCTAAGAGATGTGAATCAGATCGAGGTACCACGTTAACCTTGTGTGCATGAAGGATCTTGCATGAGAAGATTGACTGCATTTGAAGTCTACCTTAGGAATGATCATTCTTCTTAGTGGTATGAGAAGAAAGCGTGATGGGTTACTAATTCCCATGTGCGGTGAAGAATGGATGATGCAGATTGTCTTGTGATCTGTTTGAAATTGTAATACTCTATGCAATGTGTTTGGATGGTCAGGATTGGACCGCCTATGTTGTAAACCTAAGATGCTTAGGGTTTAGGGTTTATGCTATCAACCTAACTATTGTCTATAAGGTCAATGATGTTTGCTATTGTAAAGTTGTTGGAAAATATTGTGTGTGTGTATCCGAGTGATGAGATACTTGCTAGACCAATGAGTGGAAAACTGCAGAATGTGATTGCAGAGTAGAAGAAATGAAAAGGATCTACCTTGGCATGTAGTGCTGTTATCAGATCAGAGTTGTACCTATTGTCTTCTAACCATTTCAACAGTTGGAAAATCCCTTTACTAGGTAGCTTTAACAGGCTTATTATAAAACCTGTAACCAGGTGACTCAAGATCATTGAGTTCTTTAAATCCTCTAGTGAGGCAACCTTTAATAGGGTTTCAACCTTTAACAGGGTATATAGCCATCCCTTAACTGGGTGATCTCTAATAGGATTGGTTCCTGGCACAACCTTATTGTAAAGTCTTTAACTAGAGGCTCCTAACAAGGTGAGCTTCAAAAGAGTTCAAAAACAAGCTTGTAGGTATTCACCCCCACCGTGGTTTTTCCCATTTGGGTTTCCACGTGAAAAATCTGTGTGTTATGTGTTATGCATTTTTCATGGTATTTGGTTGAAAGATTATGCATGCAAAGTTAATAGGTTGTGGTATTTCTAGTATACCACATGCATATGTTTATGGGTGAAGTTGATGTCCAGTATTGATTGTATCTGAAGTGTTCAAACTTATCAGTTTATGGTTTCTGGTGTCTTATTGTGTTTAACCAGTATTGCCATGGTTAAGTTCAGTAATGGTGATAACCAATTGGTATTGCTTTAGCTAGATAAGTTGCTGGGAGAGTTTTTATCTGTACTGATTCACTCCCCCCCCCTCTCAGTACCAGTTGGGGTATCTGATGTTCATCATTATTCATCAGTTAGACCATGGGTTGCTTATGGTGGGTTGCGAGGACTTAGTTTTGCAGGTGCTTCAGTTGTCCTTTTGTATTTTCTCCTTATCATGTTTCAGATTGATCCTTTCTCTTCTTTTGGGATCATTCATGTATCTTTTGACCAGTGTGGTCATATGTATTATTTGTTTCTGTATGCCTTATTGGCAGGTTTTAATGGATGTGAACCTTATGTATTCTTCACCTTATTATTTATTAGAGGGGTCTTGTAGTTGAGAAGACCCAGAGATGTAGCCCATTAGGGGTGAACTCCGATATCATTTTGGTGTTATGTGGTGTTTGTGTTCATCTGGTTCTTTTTTATTTTTCATGTATGGATGACTTTATGGTTAAAATGTATAATGTGGATTAGATGATATTAATCTTAAATGCACGTATGCAGTTATCTTATTAAATGCAGTAATATGGATCTTAAAGAGTGTAGGTTAGTATAATGGAAAGCATTAATTAGATTTTAATGCAATTAAAGTATGTATGGAAATTAGATGCATGGCATATGTTTTAATTTAAGATTGGATGTAATGTATGGTTAAATTGCAATGGATGAACTTAATCATGTTATCTATATTTTTAACCTATTGTATAAATTTATCCTTGTTTAATTATAATCATGTCATTAAGCTAATCAAATTAATTGGATTAATTAGCATGAGTTGAGTTAGTGTTGAACCAAGTAATCATGTTGGGAAACCCTTTAGGTGTTAGTTAAGTCTTCCATTGTATAATCTGAACTTTATGTTAACTTAATGTATCATTATTCTATTTTAACTTAAAAAATATATATATTTGCACTCTATTCTTGTGTTTTAGTTTTATCCCTTCAGGGTTTCCTAGCAGGGCTTTACACAAGCTCAATGTGTACTTCTGGATTCTTCCTCTTCCTACCTTTCTCTGGGACAACATCAATTAATGCTTTAATGTCCCATGAGACCTTCTCAACAAATTTGCTAGCCTTTCCTTCCCGCTTCTCTCTCTCTTCTTCCAATTGAGCTCTGTTTCAACCTCTTGTGATTTTTGTTTTGTAGTACCATAGGGCTTCTCTGCCTCATCAATTGGTGCATAAATCAACATTTTTGCATAAGCCTCAAGGATATGTGCATCCACTTCAAATTCCATTTCCTCAATCCAAATTTCTAGGGCTTAATCACTTCCATAAGCATTTCATCCTTCTTCATCATGAAGCATATGTCAGTTGAATATTTTTCAACAATATGCTTAGGAAGGTCCTTTCCCTAGACTTCATAGATTTCTAGAACCCCTTAAAATATCCCCATACTTTATCATCTCTATGACTTCCTAAAGTATCAATTAACTATTTCAATTGTCTCCCTATTGGGATATCAAATGTCCATTGCCTCTTCCAAAAATCAGGAGTGTCATTCATGAAAAATAACATTAAGCAGACAATTAAGTTGCCATATCGGAAGGTTCCTTTCTTTTCTCCCTTAATCTTTCCTAGGTTTATTAACAATTCATCTAACATCCAATTGCATAGATCCAATTTCTCATTTTCTCTCATCATTTTGTATGCTACGAGAATGCAGGAATTGGAAATAGAGTTCAATCATTTTGACTGAGTTACCTTATGTCCGATGATCATGCTACCTAATTTGATGTCTATGTCAATAATAGTGCTTATTCTCATAGATCTCCTATCAGATGTCGCACTAGTGATTTTATTCATGTAATCATTTGAAACCTTCTTGTTTGGACATTGCCCAACCTGTGGCAAACCAGTGATTTCCCTGATGGATTCTTGGTGATCTTGTAAGGTCTATCCAACTAGATAAACTCCCCATGTACTCTTCTCAAAATATACCTAATTATATCATCTTCAAATTTCAAGATGTCAAGAATGTCGGTAAGCCCTAAGTCTTCAATGTGCTTGTATGCCGGTTTGATCTTTCCAGATTCTCCCATCAGATTTCCCATGTACATGCCCTTTATTTTAGATGTTCCCAAGTCCTCAATGTGACAATGTATTTATGCCCTAACATCTTCAACATAGACAACTCCCTCCAAAACATGGGAAAATTCTCCAACCGAATCTTCTAGGGTAGCCACATGCGGATACCACTTGAAAATTGGCTTGGGGTGGTCCTTGACCTCTATTGCAATTAGATTTGCAACAAAGATAGGAATAGATGATGATCCCGCTTCCATGTTTAAAGATATATACCTATTGATCACTTCTAGTGAAAACCCTTAACAAATTCTTCTAGTCACTGGTGAAATCACTCAAGAAGAAATCTGATTGCTTTGAAATGCCTTTGATCACTCTTAATTGCTCTTAATCACTCTAAAATCACTTTGAATGCAAGCTGATCAATAATGAAGTGAATTCGACCTTATAACCTCCAAGAAAAACCATAATCTTTCACTGACATTAATGAATACTGGTGAAAGATACCAGATCTTGAACAAAACATATCCATGCCAGATAAGCATCTCCAATGTCTGGAGCATCTTCCAGAAGCTCTTCCTAGGGCATATGCCATATCTTCATGAATTTTTCCTACCCCTAAGGCATCTGCCTCAGTTACTGGATGAGCTACCTGCTGGTGCAGGAGCAACCTCCTCTACCAGATAAGTAACCAATGCATTTCCATCTGATGATTGTTTTTTAGTCTTCCTAACCCATCTTTGAGTATGATCTTGCCGAATTTCACTAACCTTCTCTTTCCCTTTCTCATTTGATCCTCCATTACCAACTGGTAGATTTATGCTTCTATAAAATTTAGCAATATGTCCAACCTCATTACATGCATAACATATAACATTGTTCCTTTCAATTGCTTTGCTAAAACTGGTGAAATTGCTTGACCTGCACTGATTAGCCATATGTCCAAACTTTCCACATGCATAACATTTAACATTCATTCTAGAATCTTCTATCTTATGACCATACTTATTGCATTTAGAACATTTACTGGGAGCAGAATCAAGATTCTGATTTGCTTTGTTTCTATATTGTCTATCCATGTGACCAAATCTATTGCAAACAAAACATCTATCATTAAATTTATAAGCATTAAATTTCCTTGCTGGTGCCTTATGGTTTTGATCTTCATTAGCAATACCGGAACTCTGTCCTTGCTCAAATCTAATTCCATTGGAATCTCCAATCCACCTTCGTCTCTTCAACAACTCATCTAGTTGTGCTGAGCTAATCTTGAATTTTTCTTTATACTCACTTGCAGTAGTTAGATCTTCTCTCAGAATTATTGTTTGTCTCTCATGATCTTGTTCATTACTCTACGATTGTACTAAATCAATTCTCAACATATCATTCTCATGAACTGACCTACCACATTCTTTAAATTTTTTCTTCAGGGATACAACAAGATTTTCTTCCTTTTTATTTCGATCCTAAATCTCCTTAGACATTCTCATAGTTATAGCTTGCATTTTATTTCTCATAACCATGTTCTCCTGACTCAATTTTTGACATTGTTCCTTAAGTGCATCTTTCTCTTCATCATCTTGACTTTGCATAAGTTCCTTCCTCCTAGCTTGAACAGATGATAGCCTCTCTTGTAGGACAAGAATGAATTCCTTAGCAGAATCCAATTCATTTTGTAGCTTTAAGTTCTTCAATCTTTCAGCATCATAATCTTCAAGTGCCATCTCAAGTTGTTTCTCCAAACCCATGTCCATGGATTTCGGATTCAAGATCTTCCTCAAGCTATTAAACTTCCTCTGAGGCACAAGGCTCTAATACTAATTGTTGGAATTCAATAACACTGAGAAGGGGGTGAATCAATGTTATACCAGATGAATTGATTTTAGCCTTATTAAAACATGCATACACCAATCAGTATACCAGTACATCCAAAATTGAAAGAAGTAAAGAAATGAATAAGCCACTCACATAAATGAGAATCATAACATACAAAATTATACGTGGAAAACCTAAAAGAGGAAAAACCACGGTGGGATTTGTGACCCACAATATTAATCCACTGGCTATATGAAGAGATATTAAAAAATATAAGGGGTCTGCACTTGTAGGAAGGCTTACAACCTAGAGCACATTGCTCAATCACAAATGGAGCCTCATTGACTAGATATAAATACAAACTACAATCTGGAGAAGTGTTGAACTGCTAAGATAGCATCTTTTATGCTAGAATACAATTCCAGTTTATGCTTTGTCTTTTCCAATCTGAAACCTTAAACCCTTTACCAGAATAACCCTTACATAAATATCCTCACATACATAATCTCCTTGATATATTTTGCATTATATCACATTCACATATCCATCCCCATATCTATATCAAAATGATCTAATCCAACTGACCTATATATCCTATACAACTTATCATGCCTTATGTCAACTTACAAAGATAATTACAATACTAAATTACATGTCGGCTAGATAACATAAATGCGTAAATATCAAAAATAATTGCTGATGCCGGATCCAAGAGATGTCGGCCTCCAATACCGATAACCATATTCTAAACCACGTCAACCTACATTGTCAATAACCAAAGAAATCCTTTTGTCCTATCAGTGCCGGTGTAGTGTTTGTGAAGTGCCTATCGGTACACAACTGAACCAAAACATAACAAAATACCATGTTGGCATCAATGACAACACAGTGAAACCAACCAATTGAGTGTCAATTGCCAACATCTTCAAACCATGAGATTCATCATCAAGGTACAATGCTAAGGTTTTCCTCTAATATCATATTTTAGACTATGTTTTTGTGCTCTTAGTTACAAGAAAGACTAAAAGAACAAATGAAGATCAACAATCACTTAGATATGATCAAAATTTCCTATTGCTATAAACTTCATAGATATGATACACTATGTTCAAAATAGCTCCAACAAATGCTTACAGTCCATATCTAATGGTTTTGTTAAGATCTTGAGCTCTCATTGACCTATTATAGGCTTAAATATTTTAGTTGTTTATGTTCTTATAGGATGCTACAACCATGATATTGTATTTATAAATCTGTTACAATGTTGCATAGTTTCAAAACTTGAAGGCTTAGTAAATTTTTATGCTCTCCTTAGCTACTATCATTATGTTTATCAACTAGGCTGGTTTATTTATGGCAACTAACCAGTTGCCTTTTTCTATGTATTTTGTTCTTTTGCTTGATTCAATAAAAGAATTAGCCATGCCAATATAAAAAAATTGATGTATTAAGAATATATAACCACATTATTATGCATTCCAAAATTTAAAATGATTAAAAATTGCAAAGAATACACATCAAACCACAATTTTTAGCATATAAGAAATTATCCCAAAATGTATTTCATGCATGCTTGCAATACACTGGAAAAATGGATAGTTGGCTAATTAAATCATAATAAATTTCAACTTATCCCCAACAAAGTAGTTTGCAATGTATTATTTTCAAGTTAGCACTTGTATTAGTTTGTATTGTTGTCTTTCTAACAATTATCATTATGAAATTGTCATTCTAAGGCTTCATTCTAACATAATCCTTAAGGTGGCTTTTCTTTTTTTGCAGTCTCAAAAGTTATGCCTAAATAATACCAAGGTTATGAAGCAACTTCAACAAGTTTTACAATTTTTGCATGATCAATGTAAATTTGCAATACAGTGCATCTTTCAAATACTATAGCTATATAGTCACTATGCTATTAGTGGCTCTAATTTGTTCTTAAGACAACATTGTTTTCTATGTATCTTTCTTTCTTTATTTCAATATAAAAAAGCTGATCTATGTATTGAAGTCACAACATTACCTCCATATTTGATTTCAAATTGTAGAGGGAAATAATATTTCCCTAAGATTAATCAAGGTCAAGTAAAAAATAAATTCAAGTAAATTAATTTAAATCAATCAATTAAGCTTAGAATTATAAGAGTAATTACAATGTTATTCTTGAAAATTAAAAGTGAAGGATAGTGAATTTTAGCTTTTAGAACAATGAAAAGAATAGAATTTATAAAGTGTCGATTTTCACTTCCATAGGTATTGAAAAATGACACTCTTGTTGCAAATGTGATGTTGATGATTATGATTGGTTGTCATTGATGTCAACATAATGGTTTTCATTAATATCATCATATGGTTTCATTTTGTTCTCAAAATCATTGATGTTCTGAAAGATCAGTTGATGGATTGGTTGTGTTGATGTTGATCCAGATAGTTCTATCTATTGGATATGGTATCGATCGATTGCATTCATATGTATCTTGATTCCATTATTGTTTTTGGTGCATTAGGCGATGATTTTTGGGTCTGGATTAAGTCCAAAATTCAAGGTTGTGTAGGGGTTTGGTGTAGCGTGTGAGTCACAATTGGGTTTGGAATTTGTAATTATTATCACATGTTGATTTGACCATTGATGAATGGATTAAGTCCAAAATTCAAGGTTGTGTAGGGGTTTTGGTGTAGCATGTGAGTCACAATTGGGTTTGGAATTTGTAATTATTATCACATGTCGATCTGACCATTGATGAATGTTTTTGTATGGTCTACTTCTCATTCCTTCCCACCACCCGAATGTTTAGTGTTGACCTATTTTAGATTTCAGTCTTGGTTGACTTAGAAGATTATGTTTCCCAGAGATAGTATATATATATATATATATATATATATATATATATATATATATATATATATATATATATATATATATGAGATTTATTTGAATGAGTTGGTGTGGCAATTTATGAAAAAGAGTGGCATTGTTATTAAGGATATACAAGATTGGAAAGGAAATATATGATAGTTGGAGGTATGTGAAAGTGTTTTGGTGTTAAGGAACCAAAAGTAGTCAGGTTTTGTAGATTGTGATGCAATGGTGGATTCTTTGTTTCATTCTCTCTTTTTTCGATAATGAGCCTTTTTTTGGGCAGTGGGCCCTCCTATAGTGAGCATTCTGGTGGTGAGCCACCCTTTGTAAAAATCACCTTAATTGGTGTTTTATATTGAGAACTAATATTTTATGTGGTTTTTCCCTTCTTGGGTTTTTCATGTCATATTTGGTGTTCATTGTGTGATTTGTTGTATGTTTGTGTTTCATGCTATATATGTATTAATTAATTTTATTACTCCAGATGTGCAAAGGGATAGAATAAATTTATTTAAGTTATCAACTAATTCACCCTCCCCCACCTCTTAGCTGCCCGAATATTCAAAAATTGGCATCAAAGCTTTGGTTCCTTGGAGAAGAGCTTAACCGCTTGAGGTAGATCCTGATTCGATGATGCATAAATTTACCATTCCTATCTTTGAATGATTTGACTATAATTTTTTGAAAGTGAATATGAGAGGTTACCCGATCTCTTTGGGATACAACACTTGGAAAGAAGTGGAAACTAAGCATGTTCAACCAACAAATGGTCTTACCACTCTAGATGAGACTCAAGCTTATGAAAATAATGAAAAGGAAAGGTATGCTATCTTTTGTGCTTTATCAAAGATTGAATTGACAATGGTTATTTCTAAAATATTATTTATGAGGTTTGTAAGAAGTTGAGAGATATCTATGAAGTAAATGATATAGTCAAATTATCAAAGAAGCTAACAGCTAAGCATAGATATGAGAACTTGAAAATGGAAGAAGAAGACATAACTAGATATTTTCAGAAGGTTGATAGTGTGGTAAATGAAATCGGAGAACTTGGTGGCACCTTGACAAATAAAGACATAATTGAGAAGGTTCTGATGTCCCTACTGAAAAGTTGCAGTGAAAAGATCTCAGCTATTGAAGAAACCTATGATCCAAAGAAGTTTACTAGGGAGCATCTTTATGGTACTCTATCAACATTTGAGATAAGAAAGTTTGGAAAAGATAAAGCTAAGACTGAGTTTTCCTTTAAAGCCTCAGAGTAAGATTCAAAATTTGAAAGTTCATATGAGATGGAAGCAAACTTTGTAAGAAAATTGAAGAAAGGCACTAACAAATACAAAGGTATGTTACCCATTAAATGCTTTAGACATGGAAAGATTGGTTATTTTGCTACTAGGTGTCTAAAAAAAGGTTCAAGACAAAAGTCTAGAGAAGGTCAAGGAAAATTTAATAAAACAACCTATCATGTCAAAGATGATGCTGGTATTTCAAATGATGAATCATATTATGAAGATGGTGATTCTTTATTTTTGGTAGAAAGAGATGTACCTAAGATTGATATTCCTAAGAATGTTGCTACTACTTTACATGCTAAAAGAGATAGAAATGAATGGCTAATTGATAGTGGATGTTCAAATCATATGACTAGTGACCAAAGTAAGTTTGTGAAACTTGAAAAGTATGATGGTGGTTTTGTTAGGTTCAGAGATGAACATACAACATAGATTATGGGAATTGGTTATGTTTATTTTGATGAAAAGAATAATACTGATAATATTTACTATATGAAGGTTTCACATCATAATATTTTTCTCGTGCTGGATAGATGTGCAAAAATGGTTGCAAATATTTTTCAGGATGATGTTGTGAGATATAAAAAGGATCTAGAATTGTTATTGTAGCAGATGCAAGTAAGTATAGATCAATGATTGAAGGACTGTTATATTTGATTTCTACCAGACCAGATATCATTTATGTAGTCTGTTTGACAACTAGTTTTCAACAATAACTGAAAGAGTCACATGTTGTGGTAGTAAAAATAATTTTCATATATCTTAAAGGAATAGAAGATTTTATTTTGTGGTACCCTAGAAATTCAAAATTCACTATAATAGCTTCTAGTGATGTAGATTGGGCTAGAAGTGTTCATGATAGGAAAAACACAAGAGGTGGAGCATTCTTTCTTGGCTCCCAATTAGTTGTTTGGTCAAGTAAGAAGAAGGATTTTGTCTCTTTATCTGTAACTAAAGTAGAATATATTGCAAGATCTCCATGTTGCACAAAGATTATATGCATGAAGCAGAATTTAAAGGATATAGGTGTAACATTCAATGAACCCATGTCTATTATGTGTGATAACACTAGTACAATAAAAATTTCTAAGAATCTGGTACAACATTCCAAAACAAATCACATATCCATTGGATCTCACTTCTTGACGGAAAAGGTGTTGGATAATGAAGTAAAGTTGAAATATGTACCTACAAAAGAGATGATTGCAAATATCTTCATGAAGGCATTGTGTAAAGATATTTTTAAGTATCTCCAATAGAAGTTAGGGGTATTACCCCTTCCTAGTGTGATCCAATGTACATTTGGTTGTGCATTGGTCCTGTGAATAGAATGCATATTTTTATCCGGGCTAATGGTTGGGTGCTTCCTCATAGGGGAAGAAGTGAGTTTCTTAGGTGGATTTTTGCCTACCTTTTCCTTGATGTCAAATGGGTGAGATATTCTAAGAGATTTAGATTATTTATGAGTTGATGTAGAGTTGTACAAAGAGTGTCATGTGTTTGTTGTTAATGGATGTTCCCATCAATGACAAAGGGGGATATTGTTGCAAATGTGATGTTGATGATTATGATTGATTGTCATTGATGTCAAAATAATGGTTATCATTAATGTCATTATATGGTTTCATTGTGTTCCTGGAATCTTTGATGCTCTAGAAGATGTGTGGATGAATTAGTTGTGTTGATGGTGATCTGGATGGTTCTATCTATTAGATATAGTGTTGATCAATTGAATTAATGTATATCTTGGTTTCATCCTTATTTTTGGTGTATTAGGAAATGATTTTTGGGTACGGATTAAGTCTAAAATTAGAGGATGTGTAGCAGGTTTTGTGTAGTGTGAGTTATAATTTGAGTCCATAATTTGTAATTATTATAACGTATTGATCTAACCATTGATGAGTGTTGTGGTATGGTCTACTTGTCATTCCTTCCCACTAGCAGGATATTTAGTGTTGACCTATTTTAGATCTCTGTCTTGACTGACTTAGAAGATTATATTTCTCGGAGATAGTATATATATGAGATTGATCTGAATGAGTTGGTGTGACAATTTATGAAAATGTATGGCATTGTTATCAAACATATTTGGGAAGGAAATATCTTATTGTTGGAAGTATGTGAAAGTGTGTTGTTGTTGAGGCACTGGAAGTAGTCTGGCTTTGTAGATTGTGATACAGTGCCAGATTCTTTCTTTCTTTCTCTCTTTCTTCAATAGTGAACCTTTTTCTGAGTAGTGAGACCTCCCACAATGACTATTTTAGCAATGAGCCACCCTCTGTAAAAATCATCTTAACTAGTGTCACCTTAACCAGTGTAAATTATATTGAGAACTAACATTCTCCATTTTTTTTCACTTTTTGAGTTTTCCACATCATATTTGATGTTCATTGTGTGATTTGTTGTATGTTTATGTTTCATGATATATCTATCCTAATTAATTTTATTACTATATATGTGAAAAAGGATAGAAGAAAATGATTTAAGTTATCAACTAATTCACCCTCCCCCTCTCGGTTGCTTGAATATTCAATAATTAGTATCAGAGCTTTGTTTCCTTGGAGAAGAGCTTAACCGCTAGAGGTAGATCCTAATTTGATGGCACATAAATTGACTATTCCTATCTTTAAAGGATCTAACTATAGTTTCTAGAAAAGTGAACATGAGAGGCTACTTGATCTCTGTGGGATAAAACATTGGAAAGTAGTGGAAACTAAGTATGTTTGACTAGAAAATGGTCTTACCAATCTTGATGAGATCCAAGCTTATGAAGAGAATGAAAAGATAATGTATGTTATCTTTAGTGCTTTACCAAAGACTAAATTGAAAAAGGTTATTTCATTAAATAATGCTTATGAGGTTTGGGAAAAGTTGAGAGTATCTATAAAGGAAATGAAAGAGTCAAATTATCAAAGAAGCTAACAAATAAGCATAGATATGAGAACTTGAAAATGGAAGAAGGAAAAGACACAACTATCTATTTTTCAGAACGTTGATAATACAATAAATTAAATAAGAGAACTTGGAGATAGCTTGATAGATGAAGACATAATTGAGAGGATTTTGATATCCCTACCAAAAAGTTATAGTGATAAGTTCTCATCTATTGAAGAAACCTATGATCCAAAGAAGTTTAGTAGGGAGCATGTTTATGGTACTCTATCAACATTTGAGATAAATAAGTTTGAAAAAGACAAAGATAAGATTGAGTCTACCTTTAAAGCCTTTGAGGAAGATTTAGAAGATGAAAGTTCAGATGAGATGAAAGAAAACTTTGTAAGGAAACCGAAGAAAGGGACTGACAAATACAAAGGTATGTTACACCTTAAAAGATTTAAATGTGGAAAGATTGGTAGTATTGATACTAGGTATATGGAAAAAGGTTCAAGACAAAAGTATAGAGAAGGTAAAGGAAAATTTAACAAGAGAGCCTATTATGTCAAAGATGATACTAGTATTTTAGATGATGAATCAAATTATGGAGATGGTGATTGTTTATTTTTTGTGAAAAGAGATATACCTAAGATTGATATTCCTATGACTATTGCTACTAATTTACATGCTAGAAGAGATAGAAATGAATGAATGATTGATAGTGGATGTTCAAATCATATGACTGGTGGAAAAAGTAAGTTTGTGAAACTTGAAAAGTCTGATGGTGGTTTTGTTAGTTTCATAGATGATCACACAACATAAATTGTAGGAATTGGTTCTTATTTATTTTGATGGAATGCATAATACTGATAATGTTTACTATGTAAAGAGTTTGCATCATAATCTTTTGAGTGTTGGATAGATGTACAAAAATGGTTATAATATCATTTTTTAGGATGATGGTTGTGAGATCTAGAAAGGATCCAAAATTGTTATTGCAATAGGGAAAATGACTAGTGGAAACATGTATTTACTAGAAGGATCTACGAAGCATTGTTTGTTATCTCAAATTAATGATAGCTAGCTCTGACACCAGAGGATGTGTCATATCAATTTTGAAAACCTGGTAAATATCAGTTTATAAAGTGTAGTGAGAGATTTATCGAGGCCAACCGAATAGGATAACAACATTTGCAGAGAATGCCAAGTTGGAAAGTAGATGGAAGGAACATATAAAAGAAAGGAGAAATCATCCACCAGATTGTTACATTTAGTGCACACGGACCTATGCAGTCTAACCAAAACAAGGAGTATACAAGGTGGGAAGTATTTCATGTTGTTGATTGATGATTATTCTAGAATAACATGGGTTGCATTTTTGAGAGAGAAGTTGGAAGCATTAGACAAATTCAAAATATTCAAGGCTAAATTTGAAAATGAATTTGACAAAAAGATTAAGTGCTTGAGGTTTGACAGAGGAGGAGAATATACTTTTGATGAGTTTAAAAACTTTTATGAGAAACATGGCATTAGAAGATATTTGTCTACCTTGAGAACACCTTAGTAGAATGGTGTAGTGGAAAGAATGAACTAATCAATTCAAGAGGCAGCTAGAACAATGATAAAAGGATTAGAACTCTTGAAAGTCGATTAGAGAGAAGAAATTCATACTACAATCTATACTCTAACATAATTCTACACCAGAAAAGATATGAAAATACATCTTATGAGCTATGACATAGCAGAAAAACAATAACATATTTCAAGGTATTTGGAAGCAAGTTTTACCTCTAGAGAGATGAAGATAATCTTGGAAAATTCAACAGCAGGGCTGATGAAGGCATATTCCTAAGATACTCTACAAGGAGCAAGGCATACTAGTTGTTACAAAAAAATTATAAACAAGATTGTGAATGTGTAAATGTGAAGGTTGATAAAGACATTTATAAAGAGTTTGACAAATTGATAGGATATGAATCTAATGAATTGGCTGACAAAAAAGGGGAAGATAAAATTATAGAAAGAGAAGAAGAAAGGGAAGCTCGGGAAGCTCTGACATCTACATCTAAGACCCCAAGATATGTTTAGAAGAATCATTCAATGGATTATATTATTGGAGATAAGAACAAATGAATCATCACAAGAAGCAATGTAGCTCAAGAACAAGTAATGTTATGTTTACTTTCAAAGATTGAACCAAAAATAGTGGAAGAAGCTTGCAATGATCAGAATTGGATAAAGAAAATGAAAGATGAGATGGATCAGATTGAGAATAATTAGACATGGGAATTAGTTAATAGAGTGGTAGATAAGAATGTGATTGGAACTTTGATCATTATCCCGCACGGGTAGGTGAGTTGGCTCAGGCGATGGGTTTGCTCCCCATCAGTCTTGGGTTTGACTCTCTGTCAGGTTTAAGAGGGAGGACTGGTTGCGGGCTCTAGCTTCTCCCCCTAGGGGATTATTCTTGCCTTAAATTTCCCCTTCCTGACCCCAACTTGGCAATAAAGTCAGCCCAAGGTAAAGCAGGTTAGGTCATGGGGATACCTCTAGTGTACCAAAAACAATAAAAGAATGTGATTGGAACAAAGTGGGTATTCCAGAAAAAGTTGGATGAAGATGGAAATGTTGTGAGAAATAAAGAATGACTAGTTTGCAAAGGTTACACTCATATTGAAGGCATTGGTTTTGAGGAGAAATTTTCCTTAGTTGCTAAGATCGAGGCAATGGGGATTTTTTTAGATTTTGCAACTTTTATGGATTTCAAGGTTTATTAGATGGATATGAAATTAGCATTTTTGAACGGAGAGTTGAAAGAAGTTTTGAATTTGTTTGAATGTTGTTATTGATGTCAAACCTAATTATCCAATTAGGATCAGATGTGGTATGATGTTGTTAAGTTATTGGAAGCAGTTTTGGTATTGCAAGTTGTGAAGAACACAAATGAACATTGAGAGGGGGGTGAATCAGTGTATTTAATTTTTTTTTTTATTGTGTGTGCTAATACTACTACTACAAATTAATTGAGAACACACACAAAAGAGCACATCACATAACACCAGATGTACGAGGAAAACCGAATGTGGGAAAAACCTTGGTGAGAAATGTTGCTAGAGTCTATTGCTCCAATCCATCCTCACAATGAATAATAGATTACAATGCTTAGGGAAGCAACCCAAGGAGCACCAACGCCTAATTTTATGAGCACCTACTCAAAAGAGTACCTACCCCTACTCTGAGTACCCACTCAAAGATTTACAGTTATTGTTCAAGTTTACAATGCAATGATAAAGCCTTGTTACAAATGAGTTTTGTAACACTTACAAATTTCTCATAACATGAAATTAACTTTCTCTACTTGCTGAAGTTATTCCTCCATTTCTTCTCCTTCCTCTATCTGGTTATCTTCTTTCCTCTGCTACAACATTAGTCTCCAAAATTCTCTATTCTTGTTCTATTTTCCTCTTTTGTAGCTACATGCTTTGTCTTTATCTGTTGCTCAATACTCCCTCTACCTTCGGCAACAACAACTCCACTCTACAACTCTACTCCACCTTCCATATTTTTTTCAACTAATGGCTTGATATATTTGTTTCTACCTTAACCACTGTCTCATTAGCCATACCTACTAGTGTTCAGTCACATTTATAGCTACTACTAGATCTGATTTATCTTCTACAACAATCTTGAATATTTTATTCAAGTCATTTGTCTTGGAGATCTACAACTCTAGAGAATTTATTCTCTATCCTAAATATGATCTCATATTTGTTGTCTATAATAAATGCATCTTGTCTATCTTTAGATCATTCTCTATACCTGAATTACTAAGTTTAGTAATCTTCCTTTTCCCAAAGCGATCTGTCCTCCTTCCTCAAGCCACATAGCTTACCTACAACATAGTCACTATTAATGCATCTTTCATTCTCTTTGAAAAGTTTGACAACTACCACATTGAGCTCCACTGTCACAAACTTCTGTGTATCAAATATCTTCCTCGACTAGTTGGGGTGCCATATGTTTCCATTTCCTTTGTCCAGATTATTTGATCAAAGTTAGCTTGCCACCATGTAGATTAGTTAGCCTATCAACATGTAGATATGTTCTTATTTAATTTCCAAGTCACTTGGTCAAACCTAGTCAATCGTCCATGTGGACCTTTGAGTCTATCGGTTTGCAAACATGGCATCAAAATCCTTCTTAATCATCATCTAGGTCATCTGGTCAAACTTGATTGACCACCACATGGATCTCTGTATCTATCAAGCTATTGACATGTCAATTGAATCATCTCTTGTGGTCATAATTACCTTAAATTCTATCATTGTCAGATAGTGGGATGCACACATTTTACCTTTTAACTTGCCCCATGAGTTCCTCTTTACTTCCATCTATAGGTTTTGGAATAGCGGTAACATTTTTAGATCTCTTCATATTACCCCAGACAACCATTGTCTTGTCTTCCTTAGCACCACGGGATAGCGAGATATATATCTCACTCGTGCTTGAGTTACCTTGCATGACTATCACTCCTCACTTTGAATGTCATGGGATAATGAGAAGCCTTCCTTTCTTCTTCTTGTGTTACCCCATGTGATCTTCAATCTCAACTCAAACAAGGCATGGGATAGTGGGAGTCACTATGCCCAGCTTGGAGTTATCCGATGTGGATAATATGTGTTGACCTATAAAATTAGTCTTTAAGGAAATAACCTTATGGGGAACTCAGTGATAGGGGGACCTGCACATTTCTCACTGAGTGACCTCTGAGATTTGAGAAGATGACTCTTCATACATAGAGGGAAGTAAAGGGATAGAAGGAAAACTTAACAAAAAACTATTATAAGCGATGCACTGAGATATGAATTAAATTCTGATCATAAAGAAGTTCACACATATGCAACTCTGAAGCCCATTCAATAATCTACATGGCCAGAAAAATCAAAATCTAAATCAAAACAATTTCCCATTAACATAAAGACATATATTCCATTCATTCATTAGATAACCAGTATAGAAAACAAATTTTTATCCACAAAGTCTTACAACATATATCTTAGAAGTCAAGAAGATTTACATAAAGCCACATGAAAAAATAATATAGAATGAAAAGCTATATTCATAAAAGTTGGAGGCATAATTTGATTACCTCAGTTTTCTAGAAATACAAAGACAAATTCAAGGCTGAAATTCCCTAGCAAAAGCATGTATTCTCTAAAAGTTTTGAACAGTTACAAAATCAAAAAACATTCTATATAAAAACCCAAGCTAACTACTCCATAGAGAAAACAAAAAGATCGGCCAAGCTAACATCCCTAGCATCCACCAGTAGTCGTGAAACAACCTCTCAACTGTTTGAACCAAAAACATTCAGCCTTTAGCATAGTTGCACTTGAATCTTCTGACCGTGGATTGAAAAAGAGCAATCTGCAACCACTACGCTGAAATTGCAAACCATTGGTATCCCTCAAAACCACTACCTCTACATCAACAAAAAAAGAATGTTTTGTGTTACCTCAATAGCAATGTGGTAGTAGTTGGAGCATCTTGAAGGTGGGATAAAAATCATTTAAACACCTTGTGAAGAACTACCACATGGAAAGAAAGAAAAGCTTTTGAACGCGAGCTCATAGGCATGGGCCCACTTAAAACAACAAAGGCAACCAACTGCTATGTGTCAGCACTGCTCGACTTCCTGGAAACGGAAAAAGGGAGCTTGAAAAACACCAGCCATATTTCCATGTGGAATACACGAGGAGATAAAAAGAAACCTTAGGCAAAAAAATACTTTGGTCGGGGAAAACAAAAAGAAACTAAATCCTTGAAAGGGGCCGAGTAGACTTAAAGTCTACATTTCTTGGCAACTTCTAGGAAAATATTGCCTGTGAGATGTCGACACCCAAAAATTCTAGTTTGCCAAACATGTTTAAAGCTCTGGCTTGAAAATCTAGTTAAAAAGTTGCTGTAGAGGAGACAACTGTTCTGCAGAAGGGATGGGTTGAGTCTTGAGAGCTTGAAAAGCCTAGTCTAACTTGCTGATGCTATTGAAAGGGATCTCTTTAGGATCCTTGTGATAAAAATGAAGCACAACAACAAGCTTAGCCAAAGGATGGACAAAGGACTTGAACTCATTTGCCTTGAGAGGATTACTCAAAGATTGAAGATGAGAAAAGTCCTGCTGCTTCTAGACAATCAAACCAGAGAGTTGCTTTGCATTCATAATCGAACCATCAAGAAAGAAAGGAGAGGGAAGGCTGAACTTGATGAAACTTTCAATGTGTTCTACAACTTGGGCCATTGATCTTCTTAGGATGGACAGAGCGAAAACACCTTGGTTGGCTATCTTCTCGTAATTGATGAAAAGGTTGGACTTTTGAACCATTTCCTCAAAATTTGTGATCCCAACTGCATTTAGCTTAGGAGAAGGGGCTGTGTAAAGGTAGCTAACCAACTTCTAGACCTCAAAGGCTTTAGGCAATGCTTCTTGATTAGCTTGTTCAATGGAAAGCTCCACCTTACCATGCACACCTTGGGAAACATCTAAGAACCTTAAAGTTGGCTCCATGAGGGGGAAAATTGCTTTATCTTTTCCCAATACATACCATGAAGCTCCTACATTAAATGAGTGCCATCCATGGGAGGAACAAGTTGCACAACTGGGGGCTTTGAGAGAAGTTATACCTCAGACTCCTTAGCTTCCAATCTCTTATGCAGCTCCTTCAAACTCCTAGCTTGCTCTGCAACTTGGTGCTATAACATTATTCAATTTGAGTCTTCTTATCTTGCACTTCCTCTTGAAGTCTCTTATTTTCTGCCTGTTGCTTCAACATGTCTGCTTAAGAATCATGAAGCTCTTGAGTAGATTGAGCTTGTAGATTCTAGGAGTCTCTCAACGCCTTATATTTTTCTATTTTCTCCTCTGCTAGAAGACTTTGAGTGCTGACCAATTCTTGATTCTCCTCCTTTTTCTAATGGCTTCTTGCAACTAAGTTTGAATTTGGGCCACAACAAAGGAGGCAGATTGGATGCATGATAACTCACACGTTTTATCAAGTAACTCATTAAGAGTTACTTGCTTGGCCTTTTTCTCTATGTGCAACATGCCCTTGGATTACTTTAATTCCTTCTAAAATTTATCTCTCTCATCCTTTTCTTATAGTATTGAGGACTACAGCCGGTCTACTTTAGCTTCTCTAGATTTCCCTTCCCTCTTGAGTTGCTCATTTGTAGCTTTTATCCTTTCTAGCTCAATCATGAGCTTTTCCAGGCGACAAGAACACTTTAGGTAATCTAAAGAGACTACCTTATTTGATTCCTCTATAATCTCTACTTTATCTTGTAGACAAGCTCTTCTCAGGTTGATGCCAATGGCATGCATGGAATAGTCTTCAGGTTGCATTTGATTGGCAAGCTTGACAATATTTGGCATTAGGGATGCAAATACTAAACTGTGGTGATCCTCCCTAAAAGTGGTCTATATGCAGGGTTCTATTAGCTTTTAGGAGTATTTTTCATTCCTCTTTTGGATCCTCTAAGCTCAGTTAAGTCTGCTAGTATCCACATATTGATGGAATTCTGAAGGAACAAATATCATTTGCCCCATGAAAGGAACTCTGAGAGGTGGGGCAAAAGGAATCAGAGCCACACTAGTTTGCAAATGGGTTGGAGCTATCAAGGAGAGTGCAACTAGGGAAAATAGAGGCATCCCCGGGAAGACACCGAAAGGTGTCGAGAATAGGGACCCAATACTAGATGAGGTAGCAAGGATCTGACCTACAAAATCAAGGATGCATGAAGAAGAGGATGACTCAGCTACTTGGCTTGGGGTTTGAGTAGAGTGTGTTATGTTAATAGTGGTGCCAAAAGTAACAGTGCTAGGCAGGGAGAACACAAATGGGTTAGCTGAGGTAAGGCTTGACTAGGTTTGCAAGGGGGTGCATACAATATAACTACCTCAAGATCACTTGTTGCAGGAGTTGAGCTAACTGCAAGCAACACTAATGCTGAAACTAGAGAATGAGAGGAGAGAAAAGAGGCAAAAAATTGTACTTGAGTTGAAAAGGTTGATGATGCAAGCTGAGATTGTGCTGACATAGGGATTTGAGCTTGTACATTCTGGGAGGCCTTAGAAGTGGATTTCTTCTTCTTTTGAATAGTTGCAACTTCCTCTTGGGAGTCTGATTGCCTTTGGTCTTGGCTTGGTCACTTCCTTGAAACTTGAGATCTAGGCCTACTGATGGGTTTGGTTATAGAATAAAAAACCATCCTTAGAGGTTGAGAACTCACCTCTACTGTGGAATCTGGGACTATGATCCTAATTTCCTTCCCCTTTCCTCTAGGAGCTTTGACCATCTTTGCAATATCTCATTCATTAGTTGCACCTAGAGGGGGATCATATTCCTCATTAGAGTTAGCGTTGTATTTTTGCCATTCTTCATCAAAAATATCATCATTGGGGAGGTTTCTTAAACCTACTCTAAGCTCTTTGACCTCATACCTATATCTCCAAAAGGCTTGCCTCTTTTCTTCTAACCAGCCTTGCTCTTTTTCTTTCTTGTTTAGAGGTATCATCATTTTCTTAGCTGGGTCGTATCTTTATTTCACTTCATAGAAAGACAACCATGCTGGTCTCTCTTCCCTAGGAATAAGGTGCAAATTCACATGCACTACTTCATTATCTTCTTGCCAGCTTCTCCATGATTCCCAAGCAGGGTCACACGGGGCGTGTCTTATGGGATTCTTCCTTGATGACAAACATCTATCTGGCTCATAGCTCCATTTATCATCAATGACTAGCAAGCCTAGCTAAGCCAGCTTATATGTGAGTATGCCTTCTGCTTGAAGTCTTTTAACAATAATAATGGGCCTGGTCATCACGTTATCTTTAAAAATGGCAATCCCATGTTTCCCTTGGCCTATTTTTTTTCAATGAAAACCAACTATCTAAACATTTTTAGGGATAAAGTGTAGTCTAGAACCATTTGTGGGAGGCGAAAAGGTTCCTTGGTGAGCCCATGGGTCCTCATAAAGAAAAAATATGACCCAAGTTACCAGTCATAGGGGAGATGGTTGGATGCCATCCAAGCAAGCTAATCTTGTAAAAAATGAGTGATTAAATATGTATCTCCCTGAAGGAATGCTTGCATCATGGGGGCCAGAGTAGAATCTAAAAATGAATAAGAGTCATATGTAGCTGATAGCAGGTGGGTCCACACTGTTATAGGATTCCTTCAGCCTTTCTAATCAAACAATGCAAGCTCCATATACTCCTTGAAGAAATCAGGATTCTGATGCAAAAACATGTGGACCAAGAAGGAGGTATACATGAACCTGTGATGATTCTTGAAGTCCTTTAGCTACTTGACCATCTTATGCACCAGGACATCTGCAAAGTCAAAATGGAAAGGCTCCTTCTGCTTGTAGAATTTGTAAAGGAAACCCATTTGAAATGGGTAAAAATCTTGATCATTGTTCATACAAAAAATATAGGCTAGCATGGATGCATCATCTTTTACATCCTGAGGTTTGAGTGCACCATAGGCTAAGGGAAACTTTGGAAGTTCAGTGTTCTTTGAACTAGTATTGGTCAAGTCATTGCAGAAACTAACAATAGTATTTTTATCTTCCCAATAAATCTCTGAGGTTTTCTTCTTGAAACTAGTAGTGTGGCTATCAATTTGAGGAACACATAGCATGTCCCTAATAGCTTCTACACTAATAAATACCTTCAGGGATTTACCTTCAATCTTTGGTGGATCTAATGAAAACTTCTTTGCATACTCATTTATGAAATCAAGGCACAGGTGGACTAAGGGAACCATAAATTGAGGAATATCAGAATGCCATAATTGGAAGTGGGCCTACTTGAGCCATCTTTCTTCCATAGTTGATATGCAGCTTCCCAAAGGCCTTTTGGTTGGACGCGAAGGTTTGGATCAAAAACATTCTCTAGCCCATCTCCAACTACAATAGGGTCTCTGACTGCAAATTGAGTGCCCTTGTCCTTAGGTCTTGTAAAGGGAAAATCAATCTTTGGCGGTATAACTCAAGATACAAAAGACACATCTTTGAAAATATCTACATACTGGTCACTAAAAGAAGTATTAGAGGCTAAACTAGACGCTGCCATTATCTTTTCTAGGCTTTGTAGTTAGGAACTCTTTTCTTGTTTCACCCTATTACTTCATGCAAGGTTTAATCTCAGATAAAAAATTATTCAAAAAGGAACATAGCCCTTGAAAATTGTGTCATGTTGTATGTTAATTGTGAGTTAACTCAATGAAACAACCAACTTGCACATACGTGCAAAGTTATTTCACTTTCGTGCGCACTCTACTGCCAGCTCACTGAAGAGTGAGGTAGTTATGCTCCTTACTACCATCATTTTGAAAGCATCACGTTGACTTGTACTAACTTTCCTTAGGAAACTTTCTGCTTTATGGTACATTTATAAAAAATCCACTGAGCATATCGACTTGAGGAAAAACTTAAGATCCACCGCAAGAGGAAATATTATAGATGGACACATGACAATTTCTCATGGTCTACACTTCTCTCAAAATATTGCACAGGAGGGATGAATAAGGCTAATTTGTGCAGAGATAAAACTTTATTAACACCAACTTGCACTAAGGATAGCATCATTTCTTATGCCTTCATCATGAATTTTTTATAAATATCACCCTCTCAAAGCAGTTTTGATCATACTAGCAATTTTCTTAAGTCTCTAAAAATAGGAAAACAACCATTTTAGGACTTAGAGAAATGGATACTCCAATTAGGTTGGTGGGAATAGGCAACCAAATTGCTTTTCCTGGTAATATTTTTGATCGTCGCCTGCAAAGGATGACAACTTAATACAACCCCTTGGTATTAGCTAATATTAAGTGGGTCCTAGGGGAGGATTTTGGTGGTTCAAAAGATTGCTACCATGTGAATATAGAAATTACTTCTTGCTTTATGGCCTCTCTTCTTGACCTTGCACTACCCAAACATTTCATCTTTCACCTCATTGACCTTATTTTCCTTAACAAATACCTAGGTGGATTAGAGGAGGTAGTGTTTTATGCAGACCCTATTTATGGAATCCCAATAGCCTTAGAATTGAGTCTTTATGTAGATAAAGATGAGGTGGTTCCTTGGCTTCCTTTTCTTTTAGGTTTTAAAACAATGTCGATCATAGCACACCGATTCCACACATGACTAGCAATGGACTTCTTGCTGAGGGTTCATATGTTGATCGATGCGATCAAAGTGACATGGTACTTTGACTTCTGAGACTACATCTTCATGAGGGTCCTTACTCCTAGAAATCCTCTCATCCTTTGCGTGGTGTTGTGCTATTTTGATTTTGAGTCAGACCTAGAATTCTCCCCTAGAGATGAGTATGGTGAAGATGATGATGATGTCTCTATCGACAAGCATGAGCTCAAATTTGAAGAAGAGGACTAGGCCAGTCCCTGCTTTGCAATACTTCTTCTATAACATACTCTTTTTTATTTTTCTCTAAAAATATGAAGGCCCGAGAGCCCATTTCGCATTGTACATGTTTAAAGAACAAGATATATAATATAAAGACATCTTTTCTTTTTACTTAACCATGGCTTCTTTGAATGTAAAATTCTTGTTATTTCTTTTTGCTTGGTTCAAAAAAAACTTTAAAGACCAAAACAACTCACAAGGACAAAAAAATATTTACAATATTTACACACGAGGAACATAAAACCTAATAAAAGGCCTTGAGGTAGATCTGATTAACCGGGATCGCTAACATCTCACCTTGTTGGTCTTCTAAAATAAAAGATTTAAAACCTCTGCATTCAATGATGTGGAAAGAACCTTCATCAAATTTTGCATGGTGACATGGTTTTGCACTTCGCTTGTTGTACTTTAGGACAAGGTTTCTTGACTTAAAACCAAGGTTTGAGATTTTCTTATCAAACCACCTTTTGATAGTCTGTTGGCAGTTTTGGAGTGACTAGAAAGTTACCTCCCTTTCCTCTTGAAGCTCCATGAGCTCAACCAGCCTTACTTTCATTGGATCATTCTTTTCGATTTCAAGAGATTTAAGAAGTTAAAGCACTGGAATCTCTGAAGAAATTAGAAAATGTGTTTCTTTCCTATATATAAGCTTGTGTGGGGAATTTTTAAGTACCTTATTTGGGGTGACTCTATCTTCCTAGAGTGCACTTCTTAAATGACAATTCCATTCCCTTTTGTGTTTTTCTCCTATCCTCTTCAGTAGTCAGATTAGGTTTTTGTTTGTAGACAACCAAACCATTCCCCCGTTGGTAGTAATTTGAGGAGGTCTTTAGATAAATGTCATGATCGAGGGTGAATTGAGTAACTTTGGACCTAGTGAAATCCCTAGCATTTTCCGATATAATGGTCATAGGAGGACCAAAACATGTGGCTAGCTCTTCGAGGAAACTGACAATTTCTACCTTAGTGGAATTTTTAAGGGGCAATTCCTCTATCCAACAGGTGAAGTAATATGTGGCTATAAGGATCCATTTGTGACCAGCAGAAGACATCGAGTTAATCATCCCTATGAAATCCACCCCCCATTGAGAAAAAGGCTTGTCCACCACTATGGATTAGAGTGGAATAGCTGCATTTCTATGTTTCCCATAATAGAATTGGCATTCCTTGCACCCTCGGACTAGGGCGTGCACATCCTTGAACAATGAGCTAGAAGTAGCCTGCATGGGTGATCTTCATTATAGTAGCTAGCACTAAAAAGTGGCCTCTCGTGGTTCTACGATGGAACTCATGCAAAATTTTCTCAACTTGTTGCCTATTGACACAACGGAGTAAGACACCTTCAAAATTTTGCTTGAACAAAACACCATCAAGCAACCAATATCCACTATTTTAAAGTCTATAAAACCTCTTCTTTTGAGTGGGGAGATTTGGGGAAAAGAATCTGGTCTGCATGAAGTGTTGGCAATCAACCCCCCAATATTATTCTTATGACAATGTGTGCGTTAGCACTACTTTATCTTGGTTTTCTCCTGGTTCTTCAGGCTCTTGTGCTAAATATTCATAGAGACCCTTTCCCTAGATCACTTTGGTTGGATTGACCTCTATATCATACTCCAGGATCTTGGTGATCCAATTGAACCTCTTTTATGTGATCTCCCCTTCCATGATATACTTGTGGACCATAGGGTGAGCCACATAGACTGTTGTTTTGTTGCAAGCGATAAATTGTCTGAATTTCTTCAAACCTTTTACAATAGAAAAGGCTTTCTTTTCTACAAAATTGTATTTGACCTCATATGCTTTGAGCTTCTTGGAATGAAAAGTGATTAGCTATTCTCTTTTGGACTCTTCATCTTTCTAAGTTAGTATAACTATGATGCTGAAATTTCTAACAAAGATGTACATTATGAAATCCTGGGACATGTCGTGTTTAGCCTAAATAGGGGTCAATGAAATAGCTTCCTTGATTTTTTCAAATGTTTCTTTGGCTTCAAGAGTCCATTTTAAATGTGAATCCTTCTTTAGCATGAGTGTGATAGGCCTCACCATGCTAGCAAAGTCTGAAATGAACCTACTAATGAAGTTTCTTTTCCCAAAAAAGACTGGACGCCCTTTTTGTTAATTGGCAGGGGAAGCTCTTTGATGGCCTTTACATAATCTGGGTCTATGGATACTCCTTCCTTGGACAACATGTGCCTCAACAAATTTCCTTGCGGCACCCCAAAAGATGCATTTCTTTGGGTTTAAGGAGACACCAAATTTGAAATATTTTTGGAAAACGAGGTGCAGATGATCGAAATGATCCTCCTTGTATTTTGAGAACACAGTTGGATCATCCAAGTAGATCAGGATTATCTTGTTTTTCAGCTTGCAGAAAGCTATGTCCATAGCCCTCTGAAAGGTGGCACCGACATTGGATAACCCAAAGGACATCCTCTAGTAGGCGAACATTCCCCACTTAGTGGTAAACATGGCCTTATGCTAATTTTCAGGCTTGATGAGAACCTGATTATAACCTAAAAAGCCATTGAGCATGGAAAACTTATCAGACCTAGCAACTGTGTGCAAAAGTTTCTCCATTAGAGGCAGAGGATAGTGAGCTTTCAAAGAAGCTCTATTAAAATCTTGAAAGTCCATACATAGGTGGATTTCACTGTTCTTCTTTTAGATAGTTACCAAGTTTGAAACCCATTTTATGGGTTATATGATCTTAGAATCAGTTAGCTTTCCTAGTTTTTGAGACATGAGGGACTCAATCTTTTGGTTAACCGAACATTGCTTTTGATGGATCGACTTTGCTCCATCTATCAGCTCAATGGTATGCTGAATCACTTCTGAGTTATATCCTTGGAGTTTGTTATATGACCATGCGATGACCCCAATATACTCATCAAAGAAAAAAATGAGCTTTTCTTTGTCGCATTGAGGGACATCTTTCCCCACTTTGAGTTTCAGACAATCTCCAACCTGGAGCTTGGTATAATATCCTCTATCTGTGGTGAACTTTCTCCTATCATTTATAGAGTCTTCACAATCATAAAGATGCTTAAGAGTGATCAAACCATTAGGGAACTTGTTTGTCTTTAGTTGGATTACCTGATCACCATACACTACAGACACCTTAGTCTGTAATTGGTCTGCAAATTCTCCAAAGTGTTGGATGAACATAGCTATTTTTTCATCTCTATCAAAAACCTACTAGTGGATGTCATTGTCAGGAATAGTGGGCCTCACAACTACCCAGACTAAATGCTCATTTAATAGTAGTCGAGTTGCAAGATCAAAAAGGGATCCTATGGTTGCCATGTGATTAGTCGCTTCATTCTCTTTGTGAGGAATCCTTTGAATATTGAAAGCTTCAAAGCTCTCAATTAGGTCCCATACCTTATGACGATGGCCAGGGAAAACTTTAAGAAATCCCCCCCTTGGACAAGGTGTAAAAACCTGGTGAAAGGTTTATAATTACTGAGGAAAATTTTAATTTTACTAGCGAAATTTTGCGGTTTATGTAGAAAAATAATAATCTCCATTGGTGAATCATTCATGATTGCTCGAAGTTTATGAAAAATCTTGGTGAATTGTAATGTTTTTAAAACCAAAAAAATAATTGCATGGGCAAATTGTAATATTTTTAAAACTAGAAAAAATATTTGCATTGGTGATTTCAACCTATTTTCAAATCATTAAAAAAAAATATTGGCGATTTCAACCTATTTTCAAACCATTAAAAACAAATTGGTGATTTCAACCTATTTTCAAACCATAACAAAACATATTGGTGATTTCAACCTATTTTCAAACCATAAAAAAAATATATTAACCTTTTTCCAAAACGTAAAAAAAAAATATTGGCACCTCAATAGTCCTCGTCAAGTCATTAAAACATGTGGCACACAATCATCAACCCTTTGCTTGAAAGAATGCCCATTAGAAAATCTCGCGACCTAGTGACAAGCCCTTATGACTCTATCTCCATCCCGCAAGCTGAAAATGCGAAGCCTTCATAACCTCAAGATCTAGCGACTGAGCGCAACTAAACTGCCACTCGCCGATTCTTGACCATAAAATGTTAAGTCCTCATCACCACAATGACTTGGAGATAGTGTTAACTTTAATCCTTATCGCGTTCTTGCCCACTAGCACTTCACTCGCAAGCTCGCGACTTGATTAGGTTTTTCAGACATTTAACTTTGTGAGCTGGCGATAACCATAAAACTTAACCACAAACTATCTAGTTGCTAGCTCGTGACCTAAAAATGCTAACATTAAACAAACATGACTGCTAGTAACAACTTATGAAATGAGTTACTCGCTAACTCTCACGACTATAATGTATGATATTAGACCAACTTGAGACCTCGTGACCAAAACAATTTCATTAACAATGTCTAGCTCATTAACATAAAATCCTAACACCCAAAAATCTAGAGACCTCACGATGTAAACCCAAACCAATTTGTTGCTAGCTCGTGGCTTGATCACATCTTTAGACATTTAACCTCGTGAGTTGGCAATAACCATAAAACTTAACTGCAAACTATCTAGTCGCTAGCTCGTGACCTAAAAATGCTAACATTAAACAAACATGAGAGCTAGTGACAACTATGGTGGCAAGCTAATATGTATGAGGAATTTTTAAGGCTTGGATGTTGACTCATTCCCAAGGGACTAGTTTGAAGGTTTCTCCTGAGTCGAGGTTGACTAGACAAGAAAGGGCGACGGTTTCAGAGGCATAAAAGGATTAGATAGCTTTTGAGTTAGAGATAGGAGATCATGGATTTCTCTGAGAAATCAGAGATTGCTTGTTGTCAGGGATTCTAAAGTAGAATTTGTACAATCAAGGAGGAATAAAATCAGAACAAAATCATTCACATAAGATGAGCCTTAGCAGGATGCAGTGGATTTGATAGGCATGACTTCTAGAGTCTAGAGTCACGTTGAAAAGCACCAAAATGATTATTTTTCATGTGAATGAGCATCACCAGATGAAGTGTTAAAAATTTCTAAATGCAATGGCATGGTGAATTAATTGGTAAAAGAGAAAAGAAACCTTTTTCATTTTTTGAGAGTGGTTTTTTCCTCAAAAAGGAAGATGATGTTTGAGCAGGTTTGTGCATGGAGTTGTTGTGTTCTCTATGATGCCGGATGGGTGTTTTTTTTTTTCACTCCTATGTGATTTTGTTTATTGTCATAGGGGTTGTTAAAGTGAAATCCTTTCCTTATCAAGAAAGGCCACACACGGCACATCCTTTGCTTCTACTCTGTCACTGGATGGTAGGGGGTTCAAAGAAGGAGCCCATAGAGGAATGAAAGAAGGATTTGTTTGGGTGGGGACCACCAGCCAATCATCTTTGTGATGACACGGAAGCCACGACCCCTCCCCAATATATTATGTTTACCCTAAAGATCCTCTTTCCACTTTCTCTAATCCTGGGCATGAAGGGTCACGTTTCTCTTTTCATTTTCTCTGATCTTGGGCATTAAGGTTGAAGCTCCTCCTCTATTTTAGGGGTGACTTTACTTCTTTCCAAGACCCAGTATCCCTTTCGCTAAGGGAAGTGATCTTTTGGATAGAACATAACATCTCACACTCCATCCAAAGGCATCAAGGTGATAATGGCATGGCTCAAGTAGTTTTGCTTCTACCAATTTTTCAGTTGAAAATTTTGATTCATGGCCAGTGCATGGATAAATAATATTTTTTTAATAGAATTACATATGGCCTTTTATGTCTAATTGTAGAGAGTAAATGTTCTATTAACATGTGTCTCTTGGCTTGAAGCTTGTTGCTCCCTTTTCTTCCATAAAAAGGGAAATCAAGGCCATTAGAAGGGTTCCTTTTGTGGGGGTCTCTTGAGGGTTCCAAAATTCTGGTGCCTTTGGGGTTCCTTTTCTGGTTCTGGTAGAGATTATAGACTCTAGGTATAGGGAGAAATTTGTATAGTCATTTATAGAGATAATTAAAAACATTTAGAGTCAAGCTTTGTGCAGGTTCTTGAAGGAGTTATATATAAATTTGTTTTGTGATGGAAGTAGTAATTTTATTCAATAAAAATTAATTTTTGAAATATTTCTCTTTGGTGTATAATTCTATCTCTTTCAAATGAACAAAATCATGAGTTTTTTAATTTGTTGCATTGTTATGGTGTATGTAATTTTTCATTTAATGCTTCCTATTATGCCCAGGAATGCAGAATTTTGGTTAGTTTGGAATCATATTAAGGATTCACCTCATTGTAATTAGTGGGTGGATTACTTAAGCAAAGAGGGTTTTGAGGTCCCATAAAACTTGCCAAACATACCGATGGATAAGATACAGGAAATCTTGAATGCTCAAAGTGGAATATATATATATATATATATATATATATATATATATATATATATATATATATATATATATATATATATATATATATATATATATATATATATATATATATATATATATATATATATAATTTATATTCATGTATACACATATAATGGCAAGGATACAAAGGTCAAGATACATGTTGATTATAGGTACGAGGAAATGCCAACTTTATGGAGGAGGGAAAACATGTACATGATAGAACACCTCCATTTATATTACATAAACATTCATAACATATAAAATCATAAGAGTATTAAAAATGAAAGTATCAAACACCACAATAGATAGGAATACAACATAATTAGCAAAACATGCATGCAACTCAATTAAAGGGAATATCTTTTGAGGATCCAATTCCATAATAGATGTCATAGACAAAGAAGTAAGAACATAGTCTAAGGTTGGGTAGGTGAGATCAAATATATACAACACAATGAAAAACCAAACCCTAAACAAGATGTAATAATGAAACACAAATGAGGGTAGATCCAAAATCTAATCAAATCTAATATAAAAAGAATTCAATCATTAAATCGGATCTAAAAAAAATAACACTTTCATAATCAAAGGCAAATGAGAAAACATATTCACACACAATGAATAAAATATTATAATTGGAAGGTCACTTCACCAAGACAACATCACGACAACAGACCAGTACCTTATCCTAGGGCATAGAGTCACTTACAATTCAAAGCCAACCTGATAATAAACTTCAATAAGATTCATTTGCAGATAAGCAAGAATGAATATTCCATTACATACACAACCTAGATTCATACAAATGATATAATCATCAGATTTGTATTTAAAAAAATGATTTCACTGAAACTACCCCAAGAACTTTAATTCTTTTCTTAAAAGAAATCCTAGAACAATTCCATAATCTACCTTGCAGACACGTAAATTGAAAAACCCTTGACCATTCAATTCACAGTGAAAACATAAATTCAACACAAAGACAATTATGTGAAGATCTCAAACTACAAATGATATTGATATTATATTCTTAATGACATTATAAAGTAAATTCGAAATGTGAGTCAGCTATGCACTTATCAAATTCTTGAACAGTTGAACTATTATAACTGTATCAGAGTTTTCAACATCAATAAAAGTGGCCAAATTTCCATCCCTCTCAAATTAATTTTGGAATCCTTTTATAAGATGAGGATGCAACAAGCTTAGAATTACTTTGAGTAATCTTGGGTAGCAACCTGACATGTCTTCTTTTTCTTTAGCATGGCTTGCCACCTGTCCGCCTCTTTGTTTGTTGGCCAACTGAATGCCTTTACCTTTTCCAACATTGCAACTAAATCTGTCCATCTGGCATCTGTAACTACCTTGGCCTCAATAATAAACTTTGTATGGTCAACCTCAACCTTGAATAGTGAATCAAGCATATAGTTAAGGATCAACATCAACTTGATCATCCATATGCTTGATTATTTCTTCTTCCTCCAAAATCAAATCAAATTCGCTGGTCCAATCAGAAACTGATTTCAATTCTTCATTACTACCATAAATTTAAGGCACCAATTTACTATAACCTTCCCCAAATGTCTATAGTTTTTCATTTATAAGCACAACCTTCCCTATGAAAAATGCATAAGATGCATTCATTACCTCCACCATGTCTTTAGTGTCACTGATCTTGGGAGGGAACTCGTCACTATACAACATTGTAGTATCTAACTTATCCATTAATCTTATTCTTCCTGACCAAACATTGAACAAAGGTCCAAGAAAAGCGACAACCTCAGAGGATGTTTTACTTGCCTCTTTCAAAGAAATGTGCAAATCATGCACTACCATCAATTTTCATTTCAATACATTAATCCTATGTTTCAGAATTCTTGACACAACAAAGACAACTTTGATATTTTGTTCCTTTTCAATCTTTTCAATTTTCTCTGTGTATTCCTCCATTTTTGCTATCACATCAGCTGGTATTTCTTGTACTTGCTTTGTAATCTGTATTGGAGGGGGCTCATTTGCAATTTTTTCTTTGAACTGCACTAACTCTTCCTCCAGAGTGCCCTTCTTCATCAGTGTCTCTTCATATTTTTTAGATAATGCAATCATTTGGTTATATGTTTCTGTGTATCTTCTTGACAAATCCTTTGTTTTTGATAAATTAATGAAAGCAACTTGAGTAAAAAATGAGGTAGTATCCATGTCACTTGTGTTTTGCAAATTCTAGATCATTATGTCAACTTTATTTTCTACTTGGATATTTAGAAGGTGGGGCTTTTAAGTGGAAGGGGAAAAAGACCAAGCAGCAAGTGTCTTTGACTTAGGATTAAATCCTGATCCTCTTATTACATCTCCAATTTCAAATTCATTTTTAAACATTGTGTCCTCTTGCTTTCTAATCTGATTAATAATAAAAATAGACTGGATATCCCAGTCAGGCATCACAATCATACCAGTACTCTTAATCAATTGTCTTTCCCATTCCATAGTTATTTGCTACCTGTGAGGATCATGTTCCTGTAGTTCCTTGACAATCTCCTCATTCTTTTCTAGATTTCCTTCCTCTATGATCAGATTTTGTCTTAATTGATTTTGTTTCAACCTTGTCAAAAAAAAATTAAATTCATCTGACTTAATAAAGTTATCATCTTTCATGAACTCATTTGACAACATCACACACTTGTCAAAGCCTTGAGCAAGGGCTTCATTTGTTTCTCCCCGTTCTTCATTCTGCCCCGCTTCTCTAAGATGTGTCCTTATTTGATGAAAGTAGTGTCCTTTTTCTATAACAATTTCTCTAGCAAGTTCTCTCCTCACAATTGCACTGACCTCTTTGGTTTTTTTTTCTTTGCAGGTGGAACTTGGGTAGATTGAACTTCATCCCTACTCTCTACATCATCAACAAACACAATAAGTGGCCTCTTGCCATGTGAAGATTGTCCATCTTGGGTGTCTTGCTGCTAAGCAACCACTTCTGGAATTTGAGGCATTTGTTCCATTAGAGTTTCATATAAACTTAACATTCTGTTAATCCTCTCCAAGTATGGGTTATCAGGGAAAAAACCTGAGAAACCAAGGTCAACAACCTTCAATTCTACTTCAACTCTCATCGAATTTTTCCATTTTCTTCTCCTTTCTTGTACTTCCTCTTTTCTTAGCAAATTTATAACCACATCTTCATCATCCAATGGTTCATGGTCCTTTATAGTGGCCCAAAGTGTCATTTTTGGTAATGCACATTTAATAAATCATTCAGGATCACAAAATCTAGACACAACATTAACCAACCTATACTATTTAAGGAAATTGTTTACTTCATCAAAGGAATTCCTACCAATGGTAAAACCAGACACAACCCAAACCCTAGGAAGAAAACAACCCTTCCTATGTTTCTCAACATATTCTTTTTCAACTAGGGTCAATTGCCAAATAAACTCCATAAAGCAATCCTAATTGGAACAATTTTTGGTAAAATATGGGGAGGTTGAGGACACCCATAGACTCTGATCATAGTAAAGTTATCAAAAAAGAAAAAGCCCTTGAGTTATGTGAAATGGACCAGTTTGGAACATACTAGTAAGGTCTCAAAACTCTCCTAACATTAATTGACAATCTTTCCCTATTTATCCCTTGCATTTCCATAACTGGCAAAACAATCCAATTTTCAAAGAAAAGGAAAGAAGAATAGGGAGAACTACTATCCCAAACCTTTGTCTAACTTTGTATTGGCATTAAGATACCAAATTCTTCTTTGAAAAGATCCAATTCTTTATCCATGAACTTGACATTATAGAACAAGATTAAATGCATCAACAATGAATAATGCTTAAATGTAGGGTTGGGTGCACCACTCCGAATTAGAGCATTATGAATGTGTTCAACCACATAGCCCACATAATCGTAATCTTTGTTAACATCTGGGTGTTGAATGTCCATATCCATCATCAGTAATTTAGCTGACACTATTGAATCTCCATCAAAACCCAACATTCTATATAATCCATAGATTATACAATGCATATAATGGTGGAAAGGTGTGATGTCAAATGGTGGCTCAATACTATCTGGAATTCTAACTGGTTTCTTATCCACCCTAGGCATGTATCTGGGCATTGCATGCTTCTTGATAAAACCTTTGTATTTGTCATAATCCTCTGCAATCCGCTCCAAATCTATATCTGTACATGTAGCACCAGTAATCTGGAAAGCTTCAACGAAGCTAACTCTATTAATTGAATCTAGGGCAGATTGATTCTTGCTTCTGATTACCCTAGATACTGGGCAATAGCATTTGGCCAACTCTTTGATCAAGTCCACGTCATGATACACATCTGGCACAATTAACTTTGCCATATTTAAATCCCAAGGGTTTGACATCGGGACACCCTTAACCCTATTATTCCAGAAATAATGAAACAAAGCAGTACCAGTCATATGAAGCATGGTTGGGTTTCTATTTTGGTTCCATAAATATTTCCATGCCATTTCATTTGTATTGAAAGCAACATAAGTCCCTGGCAGCAAATCTATAAATTCTTCTTTGTATTTCTTATCCTTCTTTTCCTCAGTGGAACCTCCACTTGTTGTGGCCTTGGGCTTGGAACCTCCAGTTCCACTCATCACCTTGCTCATTTTAGTTGCAGGAGAAAAACTTAACCAATTTTCTGAAATTTTCCCACACCCAACACTCTAAATTCTCCAATGTTGCTACAAAGCTCAAGTCACTGGATTACCTCAAAGATAGAATCATAGAATGCAATTATACAAAATCTCGGCTAGATCATGCAATTTATGGTATTTGGGCATCATCACTTCTCTCATTAATTGGCACACTTGCATGAACTAGCTACTGTGACATTAATTCAAAGCTAAAGTATTGGAGAAAAATTTTAATTCATGCCCTTCTATTTAATTGCCACTCAAAACTCTTACAAAACCTGACAAACAAGTCCATGTGTCTATCCCTAATTGCCTAGCAACCGGTTATAACAATTTGGAAAGTAACTGCCTAACCGATGAGTTAACGACAATGCTACCAAATCCCCTTAATCGCAAGCTCGCAACCCATTTTAGAATCCTCAAAGAATCTCATGAGTGAGCGACAACCGTTGATCTTCATCAAGCCCATCACTCGCATCCTCGCAACAACATTTATAATATTTTTTCTTTACTTGGGAGCTTGCGACCACTGCAAATCTAACAAAACAAATTATTTCATTGCAAGCTTGCAACTCAAAACTTAACTTGACTTAAACCCTTGTGATCTTGCGACAATAAGACACTTAACCACCATCGCATGCTCGAAACACTTTTTGACTTAAGACTTACAAACCTACGAGAATGCGATGACCACAAAATCAGACCAAAACTTACCTGTCACTAGATCACAACATAAAATGATAAACAACTTCAAAACTTGTGAGCAAGCGATGAAACCAACTAAGTTGCGATACCAACCACATTGCATGATAGCAAATTAAAATGACTTAACCGCGAACACCTTGCGACCTTGCAATAACATAAAATCACACCTAGTCACAACCTTGCAACATAAAATGGTCAACTGCAAAACATCTTGCGAGGTAGCGACAACTAAAATCTCCTAGTACTCGTAAGGTCGCAACTTAAATTGACTTGATGATAAAGGACCTGCAATCTAGCGATAACCATAAAATCTCAAACTATTTATCTCTTGACCATAGCGAACCAGTGAGTACGGACAAAAATCGATGTTTTATATTAATTACCTTCATAAACAAGTGCGAGCAGTGGCACACAAACCATTAATGACTTACTCGCTAACTCTCGCGGCTATAATGCATGGCATCAAACCAACTTGATACCTCACAACCAAAGAAATTTTATTAATAGTCTCCAGCTCGCTAACATAAAATGATAACACCCAAAAAACTAGAGACCTTAGGATTTAAACCCAAACCAACACTCACTAACTCATCACTTAAATTGTTAAACATGAAATTTATCTGCGAGTTAGAGATGAAACATTAAACATGTCTCATTGTCTAACCAACCGTTTGACCACACATGATGTTGACATGGGCAAATAAAGAGAGGACAACTTAGATTTTTAACGCATGACAACTTCGGTTTACTAGCCAACTAAGACAAAAAATAAACACAAAACCCTAATCGCCATGAACATCATGTTAAGAATTTAATGTAGAACAGTAGAAATGTTCTAAAAGTTATGAAATATGAATAATTTTATGGATCTTATGACACAAATTTTTGCATTTCATGTTCAACATAATGTGGAACCAATTTACTAATAATTCATAAACTAAATTCTAATTATTTACTAATAATTCAAATTCACAATTAAAAATATGAAATAAGTATCTGTTCTGATTGACAAATTCAAGGAATACAATATCAAAAATAATCAATGACAACTATAGTATTGCAAATTGTAATATGACTCAAGAATTGTAGTATAAATACCTATAAATTGATTGCTAATTCACTTTAGTGACTCAGTCTGAGGCTTCTATATCCCAAATGGACTCAAGATCTAGAAAGTGACTAGTACTAATAGGTTCATCTTCATTCTAAGTTGGGTATTCAAAAATTTCTTCATCTTCATGTTGACTCTAAGTCTGTGATCCATCATTTGTCTCAGCACTAGCAGTAGCACCACTGACTTTTAAAGTGTTGCACAACCCTTGTCTTTCATGCATGGAATTCCAGATTGCCAGTGCGCTATCATATGGAAAATATCTAACATTATAGTGAGTTACAAACAACCTCAAGCAAGTTTCCAAATTTTGTCTAATTTGTTTCTAATCTTTGATTTCAAAAGCCCTAATGCACTAAAGACTCTCTCATCTTCCACCGACCCCAATATCATTGTTTGACATAAATCAACAAGTTTGAAATATTTTGGCATTGCAATATGCAATACTTCACTCTATTCTATCCTTTTCCAAAGCCTTGTTATTGATCTAGGTTCAAATGGATTCTCCAAGTTATCCAGCTACTTTTTCATGCACAATGCAAAGCATTTACATTATTTTTTAAGATGATCTGAATTTAAAATTCCTTCTATTGGTTGTCCATTGCATTATGCATCTTTTGAAAATGTCAATATCAATTCCTCTATTTTTTTATGAAACACCTTTGTATCATTTGGATTATCTCCAATTGAATACAAAAATTGAGGATACACACAACCCATGGCTTCAAGTATTTCTTCTTGAGGGATTCTTTCATGAATCTTAGTTGAAAGTTCATATGCAATAGACTTCAAATTATCACTAACAGATTTAACAATCCTATCAAAATATTCCTTTTTAACTAGTAGTGCTCTGCCTCGTTTGCCCATCTTAGATTGGTGCATTGGTATCTGAAATCCTTTTACAAAGACACAACTCATTTTTTGCATTGAAATGTAAAAAAATTTCAGCATGATTCAAATCTGTAATTATTTGCCACCTAAAAAAATTTGGGCTTTGCCCTATTAGATCTAAATATAGACCATCCAGGCCCAAGCATGTCATTTTACATAGAGTGCTATACTCATTGATATACATAGTTATGTCCAGGGATTTCTTAACAAGTTTTTTCATTGAATCCAGGATGGGGAGAAGACTAGCTAAAGTTAACAGAGTCTCTATATCACTTAACTTATGTAAGAGATCTGGAGCTTTGTCTACTGTGAGGCGTTGCTCATACACTAGTTTGATCAAGGATTGATATTTTGTTAGAACTCATTCTACTGGTCCATGCAAGGAGATCCATTTGGCCTCAACATCCTTGAGAAGCTTTTTTCCTACCGAATCTAAAATTCTGCAAAATGTTTAGGACTTCGGTAGAAGTATGAGTGGAGCTCATGGACCAGATCTTCAATTTTTGACATTGTAGGAAAATTGCTTACAATTCTATATGCTAAATTCATTTGATGGGCCATGCAATGAATGCCAACCATGTATGGTGCAATACTAGTTTGTAATCTTGCACAAAGACTAGTCCTTTGACCTTGCATTACTACAACTCCATCAGCTCCAACACACACCAACTTCTTGGCAATTGTCAAGTCATCCATACTAGCAATTTCATTCAAATCTTTCTTAACATCCAAATGTAAATTTTCTGTTGTTGAATTTCCCCTCATTTATCAAACACAGAGTAGATGAGCTTGACGGACATGTTCTTTTACGATATACAGATGCATACAGACCCAAGCAGTGTTATCGACCGTAATAACTTCATCTATGGATAATGAAATAAATTTTGACTCTTTTACACTCTCCTATAAATTTTGCTTTTCCACCTCAGTGAGACAATTTGCCATTTCCCATCCAGTGTTTATTGACCAATGTGACATAGGATAGTGAGGAACATTCAAAAAAGATAATAAATTACTATATTCTAGGAAATATTTCATAGGACGCCCTCTCGACAGAATATGAAAAATAACACTCATCTGAATAGTCTTTGCCAGGTTTGCATCTTTCGCTGCATGTTCAAGCCCAACCTTGATTGTATTTCCACTATTACCAATCAATGTCATTTTGTGGTTATGCTCTTCATATTCTATGGCATACTTAACATGAAGACATTCTTCCTTTGATTTCAATCTTACTATTGGTGTTTTCTTTCTATATATGATCTATTTTTCATAAACCTTACCATTATACTTTTCTGTGGTGTCAAGCTTTAGCTACATCTTCTTCTCTCTTTTAGCTTTCCAACTACAAATCTTACACCTGCATTTTGTTGGTTGGTCATCATTGTTTGGGACTGGCTCAATGAATGGGTACTTTTCCACCCAATCAATCTTAAAACTCCTTGTCATTTCCCACTCCTGCCCCAGTTTTACTTTCCTTTTTCTTTTCTTCCTACCAACATCATCTTCAGTACTATCATTTGAATCCGAGTGAATTATCTCATTGTGTGTAACCCTTAGAACATCTTTTGCCATGTTGGTATTGTCATCCTCATTTGATGCATTTAACTCAATGACAATCCCACCTTGTGGTGGTGGTGAGCTACTGTGAAGGGCTTCTGCAACTGCAAAAGTTGATGGACTAGAAACTTGGCCAATTCCAAAGTAAGATTTTATGGTAGTATCTTTAAGTTTTGGGAATTTTGATGGCCTCCCAATCCCTTCAGTTTCACCACCCTGAGGAGTCTCAGTCTCACCCTTGTTTGACATCTCAATTCCTTCACCACCCTGAGGAGTCTCATCCATGTCTGATATCTTGAGTCTTGATCTCTCACTACGAATTAAAACTAATACTATCAAGTATAAAGAAATGATTACTCACCTTTATGCCTTCTCAATTCTCTGAATTAGGAATCAGAAATGCCTAGGCCTATGTTGCAGGATTGTAACTCTAGCCCTCCGCCCTATAATCAACTTTGATGTTCCAACTCAAACTACAGAATGCGAATCGAGAGCTCCCAAATTTACTAATCAAACACGAACAAATTGTAAGAAAGAGTGTTTCAAACTTTCAATTGTATTTATATCAATCCATGGTTGCATTTTTGGTGAATTTCGCGGGCATTTCAAAATGCATCTTGATTTAAGTGGGGCGAAATGGGTCCTCAAATTCTTATAATATTTTAATTGATATTGGCGAATTGGGTCTCATTATGCTCAACGTGAAATTTAACAATAGGCAAAATTGGCCGACGCGTGCAATGAACATTTAATTTACCATTGGTGAAATAGGTCCTGGGTATAGGGTCATTTTACTATTTCTGGCGGATAGCAAAGGTGATCTAATACCCACATTTGAGTGATTCTAGGCAAATATTATGGGCATGCACATCAAACAATGTGTGGTCAATGGTGAAGCCAGAATACAGTGGACCGTTAACCACGAAATTCTGGGCGATTTGACCACTATGTTGCCCCAGACTATTTGCCATTTCCTCAAAAAAAAAGAGTAGAATTCACCAATTTGTAAAAATTCACTACTAAAAACCCCTCTGATGACGGTATGACCACATGCAGACATCTTTGGCTTCCAAAATTCCTCTAACTTGATGGACCACCAACTCTGAATTTCTCATCACTCTCAGCTATTTGGCTCTGAAGCATTCTGCAAGGCTCAAACCTTGAACTAGGCCCTCATATTCTGCTTCATTTTTTGAACAAGAGAATTGGAGGCAGAAAGATCTCAATTTTTGTTCCTCAAAAGGTGAAGTAAGGTAGATGCCTACTCTAGATCCTATTTTACAATGATCTTCATCAAAGTGGAGAGTCCATAGTTTCGAAACCCAATCTTCATTTTCTTTCTTTATGTCTTGTGGTTCCTTTGACAACTTAGGAATCAACTGATCTTCATCAAAAGTTACATAGGTCCCAAGTCTGATGGCATGATAATTACCATAAGGGTCTGTATCTATAAATTTATTTAGGAAGACTTCTTGATTTGAGGATCAGTCTCCAATTACTTCTTCATCTTCTAATAACTCTACATACTTCATCTCTATACCCAAAATGGAGGTGTGGGTGGCTTCAAAGTTTATCATGGCCTCATCAGCAATATGTTCCAAATGGAGGGGTTCTAAAAATATTTTTAACTTGGCTCCATTCTTTTTCTTATTATAAGGTGAGACCAATCTAGGGATAGATACCCACTGACCTTGGTGGTAAAATCACGGGACAAATAGAGACCAAAGATAGGGGGGTTATCAATGACTGCTACCTCTTGGGTCATCGTAATGCTAGGGCAAGCAAATAAGGTGAGCATAAGGTTTTTTATAATACCAAATTTAAAACCTATGCTATCTATTTAGGCATTATAGTGGTGCTAGCACCTGAATCTATCATGGAATTATGGAGCAACTTATTTCCAACAATAAGAGTTAGAAAGAAATGGTTGGGTTTTGGCTTACCTTTTTTCATATCACCAGTGCTTTTGAGCCCCTCATTGGTAAGCACAATAGGGATTCATGATTGGCCTCCTAAAATAGGGCCACTACTATTTCCGTTAAATCCAACTGTCACTTTCTCTATGGGTATTCTTTGATCTCCATCCAATACTTCTCATAGAAAATTCTTCTACTCAGGGATTGTGAGGATGTCCCACAAAGATACATTCATGGGAGCTTTCTTTAGTTGCTCCACTATATCGATAATTGTGGGGATGGAAACCTTTAAATCTTTCATCCTATAAGGAATGAAAGCTTTCACATTCTAGGAACTAGGGACCATTACAGGTTGTTCTGCCGACCTCTCTGCATTTGCTTTTGGCTGCTAGACCATGGGTTCCCCTATAAACCGATGCTTGGAGTGAAGGTTGTAATCAGACTACACTTGTGGCATCTATGAAGATGACATGGAATCATTATTTGTGAGGATCGCATCCCCATCATCCATCCATGAAAAGAGGGCATGATCTGGGGCAATCTCAGCTTCCTGTTCCATTGACATGCCTTGTATTTGAGTAGTTAGTGAGGCACTGTCCATCCCGAGAGAGGAATAGAATTTGACATCTGGTGTCATCCCTTGACTTTTCTGCCATGCAACCTTTTTCTGTAAATTACCTCTTAGACTATTCTGTTGCATGTGGGCATCATTGCAATGAAAGCACCAAGAGTTGGTATCATCCGATAGATTATTTTGACCAACAATCAACTCTCTATTTAGATTAGGGGGGATGGCTTGTAAAGGGCTTAGTACAGGGATGAGCTAATTATTAGGTTTCCCTTAGTTCTCTCTTGTACCACCCTGATTCTGACTTGGCTGGTAGGGAGGTTTCCCACCTTGATAATTTAGAAAGGGGGTCTTGTAGGATCCTTCTACCTTTTGAGATTGATGATCTCATTGGAGAAGGTCCCGATAAATGTTTTCATATCATTTAACTTTGTAGCTAGAGAAAAAGGAGAAAAATCTCTTTCTTATTGAGCATTGGGGTACACATACATGGATTGAGGAGCAGAGGTACTTGAAATTGGTATATAGGGTGCTTGGTTTGTGAGCTCTAGAAAAACTAGAATGAGAAGTCTTGGAGGAAGCTTCCCTAGATCAATCAGATTGTTTTCTACCCAAACTGCTAGCTTGTAGGCATCTAGAAGAGGGTTACCTCCTAGAGACTAAATCATCATGGATATATCCGAGTTGAAGGCTTTTAAGTAGAAAACAAAATCCATATCTATAGGGGGTAGAGAAGATAAGGGAATCATTTGCCACATGTTTTGGAATATGGTGTTGAAGTCGATAACAACCTCATGCAGTGCCCTCCTTATTGTTATCAACTACTACATAAGAGAATACTGGTCCCCTTTCTCGGTAAATCATTCAAAGAAATGATCTCCCAACTAGTCCCAAGTCCCAATTGAATTTGTTGTGAGAGATTTGTACCAGTCCTGTGCCTTCCCTTTGAAGGATGCTATGAGTAACCTTAAACCTGATGGTATGATGAAAGAATAAGGATCTGGTCATGTAATGAGAGGGGGGGTGAATCAATAGATAGAAAAACTAATAAACTTTCACCTTACTCAGAAACAACCTCTCAAAGTAAACTTTTAACTAACAATTTAAACCACTGAACTATAAATGCAATATCATTGTTAGAATTAATTGTTAAGATAAACCAGTTGACTGTTACAAGAGATTAACAATAAACAACTTTAAACTCACAAACATACAAAAACATTTACTTGACATAAGTAAAACCTTATTTCTGATTGTTGCCGGTTAACATAACTTATCAAAGTACATTAGGTAGTTAAGAAATTCAACCATAGAAATATAACCACAAAAACATTCAACACTTGACACAATATTTTTGACATGGAAACCCAAATGGGAAAAACCATGGTGAGATGAGACTCACAAGATAACTATCTAAACTCTTCTAAAGTTTGGCCTGTTAGGAGCCAAGCTTGTTAAAGCTTTTACAAAAAGTCCTGTTAAGAATAGATCTTGTTAAGGACCACCCAGTTAAGGGATTGACTATAATGCCTTGTTAGAAGCAATACCCTGTGAGGAGTAACCTTGGTAAAGGATTGAAAATTCAAGCTAGTGGACCACCTGGTTAGAGGATTTGAATAACACAAATCATGTTAGAGCTTATTTGGTTAGGGGATTTTACTACTGTAATTGTTAGAAAACAATAGGAGTTTTCTTATCTATTAGAATAACACTACACTTGCTTGTTCAGATCATTTTCATGCTCTTATCTTCTTTTACACAAACTGTAGATACATCATCTAGTTCGACAACCACACACTCAATTCAAATTTGCCAACACACTAAACAAAACAACTCATTGACATTATAAAAAAATTAATTAGGTTGGTAACACAACAAAAACCTAATTCTCTCATAGAGATTGCAAACAAGTCGGTTCAGGTATGACCGTTGGATTACATAACAATCTCTGCACATCATTCAAGAAAGACTCAACCACTCCTTGATCACTGCTTCATTGAACTCAGTAACTCATCATCCACTTTGCATTACATGCAATATACTTACTCATTCCCAAGATAAAAAAATTAACTCAACGCACCAAAAACACTTTGAAACTCTCCTCATACAATATGCATACGTGTCATAATCATTACCACTCATCATCAGATCATAAACCAATATAACCAATTCACCAAACTTAATCAGTTAGGGTTTATCAAAACAATAGGTAGGGTTTACCAGTTCAACTCTCAAATACTTACAAATACCAGTTCACTCCACAAACTTACCTACCAGTTACAGTTCCATTCACTAGCTCTTCCTACCGGTTACAAAACAACATTATAACAATATCGTTACTGGTTAATTGACATCAATGACAATATAATATCTCATTAATGCAATCTTCACGCAAATGCCAACAATATCCCCCTTTGGCATTGATGGAAATATAAATATCAATACCATTGATTGTTGTGATTTTGAATAGGAATCCTGGTTTACATTTTACCATGTACTCTCCTTGTCTTCTACTGGTAGCTAGCAATAGAAGAATCATACAATTCTTCACCTCCAAAAATCACATAGTTCTTGTCCCCCTTTGACAACAATGCCAAATTGAAAGTAAAACATATAATTTCAAATTCACTAATCAGCATAAACAATTTACAACTTGATGCTCCCCCTGTGGAATAACTCCACTTCTACACCAATCCTGCGGTAAAATTGTGCAAGCAGCTCTGGGACTGATGTAATCTACATCATGCTCAATTCACCTCATGAAGGGGTACAACCCCTAGCTAACTTCTAAGATACTCAAAAGTAGTCTTAGGCAGAGGTTTAGTAAAGATATCTGCAAGCTTCTCCTTGTTAGAAACATGCTCCAAGATCACATCTTTACTCTACACTTTTTCCCTCATTTCTTCAATTCAATATGCTTGGTTCATGCATGCAAAATAGGGTTCTTGGAAATATTTATGGTACTGGTATTGTCACATAAGATCTTTATAGGTTTTGTAAACTTCATCTTGAAACCTTCCAAAATGTGCCTCATCTAGATAGCCTAGGTACAATTCATATAAGTAGCAACATACTTAGCTTCAACAGTAGATTGTGATATACAACTCTACTTCTTGCTACTCCATGAAACAAGTCTTCCTCCCAAAAAGAATTCTCCACCGATTATGCTTTTCCTATCATCAACATTACTTTCCCAATCTGTATCTGCATACACCTTCAAGTCAAAGTTACCTTCATATGGATACCATAATCTATAGTCAACAGTGTTGGCATTATGTGAATTGGTATGAGGACATAATGACATTGTATGTTGTCATTGATGTCAATATGTTGAAGAGGTGAGAACTAGCATATGAGAGAACTAGTATAACACTATGAACCGACATTTGTGCCAAAGTGAAGTGGTGTGCTTGTTCAAGGTGAACCAGCATATGGTTATGGGAACCAGCACATGGAAGCATTGTATGACTGCCAATTGGTAGTCTCAACTTTAGGGTTTTCGGTTGAAGTGCTTCAAGCCTATGTGGCTCAATCAGTGACTTTGTGTGATGAGTTAGCATGATAACAAAGAATAGATCATGTTGCCATGTAAGCCTTGTGTGTGTGAAGGATCTTCCATGAAGGAGATTGTTCCTATCTACCTTAGGAATGTGAGAAGTCTGTAAAATGGTGATAACATGTGATGGGTTATCAACCACCACAAAATCGATGGAAATGGATGATGGAGAATGTCTTGAGATTGGATCAAGAACTGTTGCATTTAATGCAGTGTGCTCAACTGTCAGGATTGAACCATTTGAATTCCTTAACCTAATAGGTTTAGGGTTTAAGGTTTATGCTACCAGCCTATTTGTTTTCCTATAAGGTCGATGTTGTGTCTCTTTCTGAGATTGTTGGCAATAGTTGTGTGTGTGTATCGAAGAGAATGGATACATGATTCTTGCTAGACCAAAAGGAGAGAAGTGATACCTGCAGAGTGTAAGTGCAGAAGGTGAAGTGGAGCTTAAGCAGATCTGCATTGGCATTGAGTGTTGTTCTAGATCATTGTAATACTTGTTGATCTCTAACCACCTCAATAGTTGGAAAATCCCTTAACAGGGTAGCCTTAATCATCTTGTTGTAAATCCTTTAACAAGGTAATTCAAAGCTACTGAGTTCGAAATCCTTTAGCTATTGAGTTCTTGAAATCCTCTAACAAGGTAACCTTTAACAGGGTTTAACCCTTAATTGGGTATTGTAGCCATCCCTTAACCGGGTGATCTCTAACAGGATTGGTTCCTAGTAGAACCTATTGTAATGTCTCTAACCGGACTAGGCTCCTAACATAGCAGACTTCTAAAGAGTTCAAAAATAGCTTGTGGGTATTCATCCCCACCATGGCTTTTCTCAGTTGGGTTTCCACGTGAAAAATATGTGTGTCATGTGTGATTCTTTTATCTTGTGATGCTTTGCTATTTTCTGTCAAGCATATGATGGTTCTATGTTTTATGTCTATCAATAAAACATGTTGAACTAGCTGTTATTATGATATGATGATAGATTAGTTATTTATGCATAAGGGTGAAATGGTAGTGTAGTCTTGAGTTGAGTGAAAAGGTAAGTGAGTAACCGGTTAATGCTTGTCTCAGTCATTCTTAGCTTTATCGGTTGCACTCTGTTTAAAACCAATGTCACTATTTGCGAGTCATTTGAAGTGTCTGCTATCAGACTAGTTTAGGGCTGTATTTTTGTCTGTACTGATTCACCCCCCCTCTCAATACCAGGTTAGTACTCTCAGTTCATCATTGAGTTATCAAATAGTTCCTTTCAAATATCTGAATATCCTCTTGGTTGCTATCAAATGTGTTTCCTTAGGATTCTTCTGAAATCTAGCAACTAGACCAATTGCATGAGCTATATCCGGTTTGCTATGAACAACATAGTGCAATTTTCCAATCATTGACCTATACTATTTTTCATCAATAGATGTGGCATCATTTTCCTTAAATAACTTACAAGATATAACCATTGATGTCCCAACTGGTCTACAATAACTCATACCAAATGTCTTTAATACCTCTTTCACATACTTAGACTATGTAATGAAAATACCACTCTTCATTTGTTGTATTTGCAAACCTATGAAATTTTTTATCTCTCCCACTAGAGACATTTCAAACTCACTTTTAATTTCATTTGTGAAGTCATTTCTCATGTAATCATTTCCTCCAAATATGATATCATCCACAAACACTTCACTAACCAGTATCTTATCTCCTTCATATTTGAGATATATGTTACTGTATTCACTGGTTCTCTGAAAACCTATCTTCATTAGGTGTGAATGAAGCCTTTCATACCATGTTCTCAGTGCTTGATTTAATCCATATAGTGCCTTGTGCAACTTACATACCATGTATTTTTTATCAGTTAAAGCATAACCATCTGGCTGCCCAATGTATACTTCTTCTTCTAGTATTCCATTAAAAAATGCAGACTTCACATCCATCTGATATACTTTGAATCCCTTATGAGCTATAAATGCCAGTAAAGTTTTGACACCTTCCACTCTAGCAACTGGGGCAAAATTCTCACCATAATCTTCTCCTTATTCTTGTGCATAACCTTTGCAAACCAATCTATCTTTGTTTCAGACTACTACACCATCTTCATTCAACTTGTTCCTGAAAACCCACTTAGTACCTATCAAATTTTTATTCATTGGTCTGGGTACTAGGGTCCATGTATTTTTATTCTCAATTTGATCAAGCTCCTCCTCCATATTTTTGACCCAATGATCATCTCCAAATGCTTCCTTAGCAGTTCGAGGCTCAATAGCGAAGATCATGCAAGAATTCTCTCTAATTATTCTTCTAGTTAGTACTCCAGCATCTTTATCTCCAATAATCTGGTCAGGGATGTGATTGAGTCTCACATACCTCAGAATAATATGATCATTATATATAGGTTCATCTTCTTCATTATCATTTTCTTCTTCTAAGTCTACTTGTTCTAGTTGAACTAGTACATCAGCATTTACTTTACTTGTTTTAGGTTTCATAGGTTCTGGACCTAAAAATAAAATGCAAGGATCTTCATCCTTTTTCTCCACACTGGTTTCTTTGGAGACTTTAAGATACTCATCAACTCAAACATCAACACTCTCAATGATTGTATGTGTCCAATTGTTGTAAGATTTGTAGGCTTTAGTCTTGGTGGAATAACCAAGAAATATACCTTCATCACTCTTAGCCTCAAACTTAGTAACATAGTCATCACTCTTAATAAAACATTTGCTACCAAATATATTGAAATAACCAACATTAAGTGATCTGCCATACCAATATTCATAAGGAGTCTTATCCTTACCTCTTTTTACCAAAATATGGTTCATTGTGTAGACAGTTGTATTGACAGCTTCTGTCCAAAAGGTTTTTGCTACACCTCCTTGTATCAACATCATCGTAGCAACTTCAACAACTGACCAGTTGTTTCTCTCTATAATACCATTATGTTGTGGTGTCCTTGGTGTAGAAAGCTACCATTTGATACCATTCTCTTCACAATATCTAGCGAATTCCTCAGAAGTAAATTCACTACCTTGATCATTCCTCAGACACTTTATCTTCTTACCACTCTCCTTTTCAACTAAGGCCCTGAATGCCTTGAATTTACTAAATGCTTTTGTTTTATCCTTCAAGAATGTGACCCACATCATCCTTGAGAAATCATCAGTGAAGATCATGAAATATCTATCACCTTGAATACTTTTAGTCCTCATTGGTCCATAGAGGTCTGTATGAACCAAATCTAACAGATGTTCTGCTAAAAAAGACTTTCTCTATAAAGTTGAGGATGTCATCTTTCTCAAATGAAATTCCTTACATCTAGTATTAACCAGTTTGTCCAACTGAGGCAAACCTCTCACTATCTTGGACTTACTCACTTTAACAATGTTATCAAAATTTAAATGACAAAATCTCCTATGCCAAAGCCAACAATCATCCATTTTAGCAATTAAATAGTTTTTGACTTTAGGATTCAAGTGAAACAGATTACCTTTAGTTTGCTTGTTGGTTTCAATCAATTCACCTTTGCTCCCATAGATTTTTCTCATACCGTTATTAAAATCCAATGGGTATCCTCTGTCATTGAGCTGAGAAACACTCAAAAGATTGTGCTTTAGATCTTCAACCCAATAGACATCATCTGCACTGCTCTTCCCATTAAGAGAAATAGTTCCCTTTCCCTTAACCATGCAAGGTGAGTCATTACCAAATCTTACAACTCTGCCATCAAATTAATTCAAAGGCAAAATTTTTCTCCGGTCACCGACTATGTGATGTGAGCAACCACTATCAATATTCCAATCATTAGAATTATCCATGCAGGAAACTAAAGCTTTCTGATCAGATGTCTGCTCTTTAATGGATACAAAGGCAATTTCTTCATTAGCATCACCTTTAGATTCCTCATTAGTGATACTCCCATCAACTATAATAAGAAAATCTCTTTTTCCTTTTCCCTTGTACTTCTTGAACTTCTCTCGCTTGTGCTCATTATCACCATTAGGACAATTAGCAGCAATGCATCCAATCTTGTTGCATGCAAAACATTTCAAAGGGAATTTACCTCTGTATTTACCAGTACCTCTGGGCAATCACTTTGCCAATTATGCTTCAAGCTCAAACAAACTATCCTCATCATCATTTTCTCCGCTGGATCTAGATTCATGACAGTGACTAACTTCCCTACTTTTCCTCATAGATGGGTTAGAAACTGAAGCTCTAAATGCTGATTCAAATTTCTGAATACTACCATCATAACCATTAAATTCAAAAGTAGTAAGCTTACCAATGATGGAGTCAAGGGTTACCTTGGTTTTTTCAATTGACTTTAGCTCCTAAATGGTTACAACTCAGATAGCATAGACTGGTAGCAGGGTTCTCAACACCTTACTAACCACTATGGCATCATCCATTTTAACACCAACACTCTTGATCTCTCCAACTATCTCTTTTATCCTCTGACCATATTATTGGATATTCTCACCTTCAGCCATCTGCATGTCATCAAACTTTTCTCTTAGAATCTCTTCCTTGGCAATCTTCACATGTTGATCATCGCTATAAATATCTTCAAGCTTCTTCCATACCTCATGTGCAGTATCCAAACCATGGAGATCAACATATTCTGCATCAGACAAAGAACTGATAATAGCCTTCGATGCTTGGTTGTTTTCTTGTTTCTCTTTCTTCTGATCATCAGTCATAATCCCACTAGGTGCAACATATTGAGTATTAACATGTTCCCAGTATTGATTTACAAGACTTCTTCATCATCTTCAACAAGATCTTTACCTCAAGATACTAATCTTAGACCTTAGAGAACCTGAGAATGATGGTATGATAAAAGAATAAGTATCTGGTAGAATACTGAGAGGGGGGGATGAATCAGTATACTGAAAAACTGATACAAAGTTCCCAAACTCAAATTCAATCACACAAAGTAAACTTATTTCAATCATGATCAATATTCATCAGAATACTTGATATTGACTAATTTGACTATTATAACAGCTTAATAGTAAACAACTTCAACCTTTATGAACATCAACAATGCTTGATCATAACTCAACATATACGATCACAACCACAAAAGAAATCACCACTTGACACAAATGTTTATACATGGAAAACAAAAATAGGTAAAAACCACAGTGAGATGGGACTCACAAAGATAGCTATCTGAACTCTTCTGAAGTTCACCTTGTTAGGAGCTAAGCTTGTTAAAGCTTTACAATAAGTCCTATTAAGAACTAATTCCTATTTAGGAATCACCCAGTTAGGGGATTTACAAATATGCCTTGATGAAAAGCACAATACCCTGTTAGGAGTAACCTCGCTAGAGGATTTAAGAATCCAAGTTAATAGACCAACTTGTTAGAGGATTTAATGAGTAACCAAGCTTGTTAGAGCTTACTTGGTTAAGGGATTTCACTTCTGCTGTAATTATTAGAAAACAACAAGTTTTGTTGATCTGTCTAAACAACACTACATTTGTTTGATCAGATCCTTCTTACTCTTCAATCTTCCTTTACTCAAAGTACAGATCCATTCATTAATTAGGCAACTACACACTCACAAGTTTCTACTAATCTTGCCTACTTTTCCAACACTCTTACAAAAAACTTCATTGACCTTAAATACAAAAACAATTAGGTCAGTAACACAACAAAAAACTAATTCTCATCATCGAGATTACAAACAAGTTGGTACAATCTTGACCGTTATAAATCATAACAATCTCTTCACATTCTTCAAGAAAATTCCAACCGCTCCATTGGAATTCGTAACTCATCATGCGCTGTGCATTAGATGCAATCCACTTTGATCCTTTCCAAGAAATCAAATGAACGTACCAAAACAATTTAAAATTATCCTCATATAATGATCACACGTGTCTCCATTATTACCGCTCATCAGATAATAAACCAACAAACTTGATCCATTAGGGTTTATAAACAGGTAGGGTTTATTGATTACACTGCATAGAAAGGTTTAACCTTTTACGCCAGTTTACCAGTTCAACTCACAAACTTAACACACCGGTTTACAAAATCTTCCACAAAGCTCTTCTTACCAGTTACTAGCCAATATCAAAAACAACAATATCAACAATAACATAAATACCATTACCAGTTCTATTGACATCAATGACAACATATCATTATTGCAATCTCTATGCAAAATGCCAGCAAACTCAAAAATGCCAACAATCTCCCCCTTTGGCATTGATGACAATACAAATATCAATGCCTCTAATTGCTACTGAGATTGGTGAATAGGAATCCTGGTTTATATTACCAAGTATTCACCTTGCTTTGTTTATCTTCAGTCTGTCATTGGTTCACCTAATCAGACACATAATTCTTTTCCTCAATCACATAGTACTACAACTTGATGCTCCCCCTGTGGAGTACATCGACTTCTTCATCAATCCATATAATATTCTACAAGCAATTCAGGGAGTGATGCAATCAACATCATGCTCAACTAACTTCATGAAGTGGGACGATCCCCAATTGACTTCTAAGATACTCAAAAGTGGTCTTAGGAAGAGGTTTGGTAAAGAGATCTACAAGCTACTCCTTGGTAGAGACATGCTCCAAGATAACATCTTTACATTGAAATTTTTCCCTCAAAAAGTGATACTTCAACTCAATGTGCTTAGTCCTTGCGTGCAAAACATGATTTTTAGAAATGTTTATTGCACTTGTATTATCACACAAAATCTTTATTGGTTCTAAGATTTTCATCTTCAAACCTTCCAAAATGTGCCTCATCCACATAGCTTGTGTATAATTCATATAAGCTGCTACATACTTAGCTTCAATAGTAGATTGTGAAGTACAACTCTACTTTTTACTACTCCATGAAACTAACCTTCCTCCTAGAAAGAATGCTCCACTAGTAGTACTCTTGTAGTCATCGATATTTCCTGCCCAATCAGAATCTGTGTACACTTTCAAATCAAAATTTCCACCATATGGATACCATAACCCATAGTCAATATTACCTTTCAAATATCTAAAAATTCTATTGGTTGCCATCAGATGTGCTTCCTTTAGATTCTTCTAAAATCTAGCAACAATGCCAATTGCATGGGCAATATCTGGTCGACTATAAACAACATAGTGTAACTTGCCAATCATTGATCTATATTCCTTACATCTACAGACTTAAATTCATCCTCCTTGGACAATTTACAACCTATAAACATTGGGGTTCCAACTGGTTTACAATCACTCATACCAAAAGTCTTCAAAACCTCTTTCACATACTTGGATTGAATAATAAAAATACCATTCTTCATCTATTGTATCTGTAAGCCTATGAAATTTTTATTTCCCCTACTAATGACATCTCAAATTCATTCTCCATTTCATTTGCAAAACAATTACTCATGTCATCATTACCTCCAAATATAATGTCATCAACAAATACTTCATTGACTAGTATATCATCTCCTTCAGACTTGAGATAAATGTTACTGTCATCACTGGTTCTAGCAAAGCCTATTTTCATCAGATGAGTATGAAGCCATTCATACCATGCTCTGGGTGCCTGCTTTAATCTATACAAAGCTTTATGCAATTTGCATACCATGTCTTCCTTATCTGTCAATGCGTAACCATCAGACTGCTCTATATAGACCTCTTCTTCCAATATCCCATTAAAAAATGTAGACCTGACATCCATCTAATATACCTTGAACTTTTTATGAGCTACAAATGCAAGTAATGTTCTGACACCTTCTAGTCTTGCTACTGGTGCAAAATTTTCTCCATAATATTCTCCTTCTTCTTGTGCATAACCTTTGTAGACTAATGTTTCCTTGTTGCGAACTGCAACACCATCTTCATTTAACTTGTTTCTGAACACCCATTTAGTACCTATAACATTCTTGTTTACCAGTCGGGGTACCAAGGTCCAAGTGTTGTTCTTCTCAATTTGATCCAACTCCTCCATAGCTTTAACCCAATGATCATCACCAAATGCCTCCTTAGCACTTCTAGGTTCAAAAGTGGAGATCATGCAAGAGTTTTATCTTATTCTCCTTCTAGTTAGTACACTAACATTCTTATCCCCAATTATCTATTCAGGACTGTGATTCAGTCTCACATACCTAGGAATAGCATGATCATTCTCATTAGGTTCAGCTTCTTCATTATTATCTTCTTTTAAATTTATTTGTTCTGGTTGAACAAGTACATTAGGATTTTCTCTACCAGTTTCTGTCTTAACAGTTTTAGGTTCCAAAAGAAAAATGCAAGGATCTTCATCCTTTTTGTCTGAACTTGTTCCTTCTATAACTTCAGGACATTCATCTACATGAACATCAACACTCTGAACAATTCTCTATTTTTGATTGTTGAAGCATTTATAGGCCTCACTCTTGGTGGAGTAGTTAAGAAATATGCCTTCATCACTCTTAGCTTCAAAATTGCTTATGTAATCACCTCTTTTAATAAAAAAATTGCTTCCAAATATCTTAAAATAGCTAACATCAGGTAATCTCCCATACTAGTATTCATAAGGGGTTGTGTTCTTACCTTTTTTTCATCAGAATCCGGTTCGTTGTGTAGACCGTTGTACTCATAGCTTCTCTCCAAAATATTTTCACCACATCTCCTTATATCAACATTGTCCTAGCCACTTCAACTACTGTCTGGTTGTTTCTCTCTGCGATACCATTCTTCTATGGTGTCCTTGGTGTAGAAAGCTGCTTCTTGATATGATTATCATCACAATACTTAGTGAATTCCAAAAAAGTAAATTCACTGCCTTGATCCATTCTCAGACATTTTATCTTTTTTCCACTCTCTTTCTCATTTAAGGCTTTGAATGCATTGAATTTACCAAAAGATTCATTCTTATCCTTCAAGAATGTGACCTACATCATCCTTGAACAATCATTAGTGAAGATCATAAAATATCTGTCACCTTGAATGCTTCTTGTTTTTATTGGTCCACATAGATCTGTATGAACCAAATCTAACAAGTGCTCTATTGAGAAGGACTTGCTCTTGAAAGTTGAAGAAGTCATCTTTCCTAACTATCATTCTTTACAAAGAGCATTAAACGGTTTGTCTAGCTAAGGCAAACCTCTTACTATCTTAGACTTGCTTAATTTAACAATATTGTCAAAATTATATGACAAAATCTCCTATTCCAAAGCCAACTATTATCTATCTTTGCAATCAAATAGTTGCTAACTTTAGGATTAAGATGAAATAGATTACCTCTAGTCTATTTTATCAGTTGCAATCAACTCACCTTTGTTGTCAAAGATTTTGTACATACCATTTCTGAACTCTAGTGGGTATCCTCTATCATTAAGTTATGCCACACTCAGAAGATTGTGCTTTAGGCCTTCAACCCAATAGACATCTTCAGTACTACTTTTCCCATTAAGAGAAATAACTCCCTTGCCTTTAACCATACAGGGTGAGTCATTGCCAAATTTGAAAACACTGCCATCAAATTCCTTCAGGGAAATAAATTTTCTTCGATCACCGATCATGTGATGTGAAAAAACACTATCAATGATCCAATTATCAGAGTTATCCATTCTGGATACTAGTGCCTTTTGATCTGATATTTCTTCCTTAATAGCTACAAACACAATATCTTCACTAGCATCATCATCAGATTATTCATCAGTAATACCACTGTCAATAGGTACAAGACAATCTCTTTTTCCTTTACCCTTATACTTCTAAAATTTGTCTCTTTTGTACTCATTTTCACTATTAGGGCAATTAGCTGCTATATGACCAATTTTGTTGCATGCAAAACATTTTAAAGGTAGCTTACCTTTATATTTGCCAGTGCCTCTAGGAAGTCATTTTTCCAACAATGCTACAAGTTCCACTAAGCTGTCTTAATCATCAACATCTCTACTGGATCTAGATTCATAGCTATGGCCAACATCTTTACTTCTTCTCACATATGGGCTAAAGATAGAAATTCTGAATGCAGATTTTGATCTCTGTATGCTACCATCATAGCCATTTAGTTCAAAAGTAGTAAGTTTTCCAATAATAAAGTCAAGAGATACCTTAGATTTGTCAATGGACTTCAGCTCCTAAATAGCTGCAAGTCGGATTGCATGACCAATAGCAGGGTTCTTAGTACCTTACTGATTAGTGTGGCATCTTCCACTTTCCCTTTTTGCACTCTTTATCTCTCCAACTATCTCTTTTATCCTATGAACATACTGCTAGATATTCTCACCATCAGACATTCTCATATCATCAAATTTTCCTCTTAGACTCTCTTCTTTAGCAATCTTGACATGTTCATCACCGCTATAAACATCTTCTAGTTTCTTCCATAATTCATATGCAATTTAAAGACCATGAACATCTACATATTCAACATCAGACAGGGAACTGATAATACCCTTTGATGCTTGGTGATTTTCTTGCTATTCTTTCTTTTGATCATTAGTCAGGGTTCTGGTAGGTGTAATATACTTATTTTCTATATGATCCCAATGCTGACTACCAAGACTCTTAATATAAATCTTTATTTTGTCGCTCCATATTCTATAGTTATCTTTGTTGAACTTCAGACCTTCTTTCTTCATCATGATCTACAAGATCTTTTCCTCAAATAGTTAGGCTTTTAGATAAAGAGGACCTAAGATGCTCTGATACCAATTGATGGTATGATGAAAGAATAAGTATTTGGTAGAATACTGAGAGGGGGGCTGAATTAGTATACTGAAAAAATGATACAAAGCTCCCAAACTCAAATTCAATCACACAAAGTAAACTTATTTTAGTCAAGATCAATATTCATAAGAATACTTGAGATCAACTGGTTTGACTGTTATAACAGCTTAACAGTAAACAACTTCAACCTTTATGAACATCAACAATGCTTAATCATAACTCAACATATAAGATAACAACCACAAAAGAATTCACCACTTGACACAAATGTTTATATGTGGAAAACCCAAATAGGTAAAAACCATGGTGAGATGGGACTCACAAAGATAGCTATCTGAATTCTTCTGAAGTTTTCTCTGTTAGGAGCCAAGCCTATTAAAGTTTTACAATAAGTCCTGTTAAGAACTAATTCCTATTTAGGAATCACCCAGTTAGGGGATTTACAAATATGCCTTGATGAAAAACACAATACCCTTTAAGGAGTAACCTCACTAGAGGATTTAAGAATCCAAGTTAATGGACCAACTTCTTAGAGGATTTAATGAGTAACCAAGCTTGTTAGAGCTTACCCGGTTAACAGATTTCACCTTTGTTGTAATTGTTAGAAAACTTCAGGTTTTGTTGATCTATCTAAATAGCACTACATCTGCTTGATTAGATCCTTCTTAAGCTTCAATCTGCCTTTACTCAAAGTACAGATCCATTCACTAGTTAGGCAACCGCACACTCACAAGTTTCTGCCAATCTTGCTTACTTTGCCAACACTCTTACAAGAAACTTCATCGAACTTAAATACAAAAAAAATTAGGTCAGTAACACAACAAAAACCTAATTCTCATCATCGAGATTACAAACAAGTCGGTACAATCTTGACCGTTAAAAATCATAACAATCTCTTCACATTCTTCAAGAAAATTCCAACCGCTCCATGATCACTGCTCCATTGGACTTTGTAACTCATCACACAATGTGCATTAGATGCAATCCACTTTGCTCCTTTCCAAGAAATCAAACAAACGTACCAAAACAATTTAAATGTATCCTCATACAATGATCACACATGTCTTCATTGTTATCGCTCATTAGATAACTAATCAACAAATTTGATCGGTTAAGGTTTATCAACAGGTAGGGTTTACTAGTTACACTGCATAGAAAGGTTTAACCCTTTACACCAGTTTACCAGTTCAACTCACAAACTTAACACACTAGTTTACAACATCTTCCACAAATCTCTTCTTACCGATTACTAGACAATATTAAAAACAACAATATCAGCAATAACATAAATACCATTACTAGTTCAATTGACATCACTGACAACATATCATTAATGCAATCTCTATGCAAAATGCCAACAAACTCAAAATTCCAACAGAGAAGTGCTCTGATACCAATTGATGGTATGATGAAAGAATAAGGATCCGATCATGTACTGAGAGGGGGGGATCAGTAGATAGAAAAATTGATAAACTTTCACCTTACTCAGAAACAACCTCTTAAAATAAACTTTGAACTGACAAGTTAGACCACTGAACTATAAATGCAATATCATTGTCAGAATAAACTATCAAGATAAACCGGCTGATTATTACAATAGATTAACAGTAAACAACTTGAAACTCACAAACATCCAAATACATTTACTTGACATAAGTAAAACCTTATTTCTGATTGTTGTCAGTTAACATAACTTATCAAAGTGGATTAGGTAGTTAAGAAATTTAACCATAGAAACATAACCACAAAAACATTTACCACTTGACACAATATTTTTGACATGGAAACCCAAATGGCCTGAAGTTAACCCTGTTAGGAGCCAAGCCTGTTAAAGCTTTTACAAAAAGTCCTATTAAGAACAAATCCTTTTAGGGACCACCTGGTTAAGGGATTGACTATAATGCCTTGTTAGAAGAAATACCCTATGAGGAGTAACCTTGGTAAAGAATTTAAAATCCAAGCTAATGGACCACCTTGTTAGAGGATTTGAATAACACAAAACCTGTTAGAGCTTACACGGTTAGGGGATTTTACTGCTATAATTATTAGAAAACAACAAGAGTTTTTTTATCTTTTAGAATATCACTACACTTTCTTGTTTAGATCCTTTTCCTGCTCTTATCTTCATTTACAAAAACTACAGATACATCATCTGGTTCGACAACCACACAGTCAATTCAACTTTGCCAACACACTAAATAAAACAACTCATTGACCTTATAAACAAATCAATTAGGTTGGTAACACAACAAAAACATAATTCTCTCATAGAGATTATAAACAAGTCGGTTCAAGTATGACCATTAGATTACATAACAATCTCTGGACATCATTCAAGAAAGCCTCAACCACTCCTTGATCACCGCTTCATCGAACTCAGTAACTCATCATGTGCTTTGCATTACATACAATATACTTGCTCTTTCCCAAGATAAATACATTAACTCAATGTGCCATAAACACTTTGAAACTCTCCTCATACAATATTTAGATATGTCATAATCATTATCGCTCATCATCAGATCATAAACCAATATAACCAATTCACCAAACTTAATCGGTTAGGGTTTATCAAAACAATAGGTAGGGTTTACCAATTCAACTCTTCAATACTTAGCAGTACCGGTTCACTCCACAAACTTACCTATCGGTTACAGTTCCTTCACTAGCTCTTCCTATCGGTTACAAAACAACATTATAATAATATCATTATTGGTTAATTGGCATCAATGACAATATAATATTTCATTAATGCAATCTTCACGCAAATGCCAACAAAACCTACATTTTGTCGAGTGATGTTGTGCATCTAGTGCACACGTCTGCTATGTCTTGTAAATGATCCTTAGGAGTCTTAGAATCCTCTTTGGTAAAATTTAGCAATGCTTTTAGTGCACTAGTGGGAATAGCATCCCATTGAGCAAGTGGGGTGGGTGCTATAAGGGGACTGCAACTATCCCATGTGACAAAATTCCTAGGAGCTGGGGCTGCCATTGGAATATGTAAAATCTAAATGAGGGTCTAAATTTTGGCTTTGGATATTTCTTAGACTACAACTAGGGGTGGTATCAATAAAATTGGGTTAGATACAGTCTAGCTTCTAGTTACAGGCATATGACTCATACACCCTTCTAAATAGATCAAGATTGCAAGAATTGGCCCCACTAGGCATGCTAGAGAAAGAAACTATTAACCTATAAAATTACTCTTAAAGGAAACTTCCTTATGGGAAACTCAGTGATGGGGGACTTGCACATTTCTCACTGAGTGATCTCTATAATTTTAGAAGCTGACTCTTCATACATAGGGAGAAGTAAAGGGATAGAAGGTGTGGATGTGAAAAAGTGAGACCAAGTGACTAGGACTGGATCCCACTTTAGCCAACACATTGGGAATACAAAAGAGCCTAGAGAGATAGCTCACTTTGGCTACTTCCTATAAGAAAGAGAGAGCCAAGGATTATATCTTAGGGTTTCTATTCTTCTTATTGTAATGATTGATCAACTAGACTAGGAGATGAACAATGAAGCATATATGAATTGAAATTGCAGAAGCTTGCAGATTTGAAACTAAGATACTAAAAGTAGAGAAGGGGGAGGAATTTGAATGTGTACCTGGTGTTGAAAAATGAGCCAAACTGACTTGGATAGGAGTTCCACACTTTGGTCTTGTTCTGTCTGACAAGAGGTTGCAACTGAAGGCTGCAATTTTGAGATCATGAGCTTCCACCTTGTCAAAAATTGCCTGAAAGTGGAGGGACTAGGGTGTCATGCCCTTGTCTTAGGTAGGACTAGGGCACCACGCCCCTATCCTTTATGGGTCTGGGGAAATCTGAGGGTTTAAGACAATCCCCATGTCTTCTGCTGATCTGAAAGTCTCTCAGGTACTTGTATTTGGACTTGAAACTAAAAAGAGAGAGTTTGGGTGGCTATATAGGGTTTTGCCTTAGTCAAACCCCTATTTTAGTGATTTTCACCTCAACAAATAGTTGATTTGGATAGAAAAATAGTGTGTGGGTATCTTCTGTGTGTGCAAGACCCTAGGATGAATGCAAACAATCTAGAGAAACCCTAAATGCTTGTAATTGACCAAATAAATTCTCTAAATCAATGATGCAAAGTGATCTAAAGAATAAATGTAAAAATGCACATTGATGTAATGAAGCTCATGCAAAGACATGAAATCGTACCCAGCCCCTAAGGGAGGGGTACAAGCCAATCGTTAGTCGGCGATCTCCTATTATTCTTCAATGTCTTCAAGGTTCCTAATTGATGATGAATTCTTGACAAAATACTTTATGAATGCTTGATGAATGTTGTTGAATGTTGTTGAAGACTACACATAGGTTTCTCTTTTACAACATAGAAGGATCCCTCTATCTCTTTTTCTCTTAGATAGATAGATCTTAGATGCCTTCAAATGAAAAAAAGAGATCTTATGTATGAAACCCTAGATCTTAATTTTGTCTTTAGGCAGACCTAGGATTTGAATTTATTGCCAATTTCTTGGGGTTAAGCATTATAATATCATAGAATTATGCTCTCAAAATTTTGAGAAAAATGTCGGGGACCAGGTGCACTTTGCACCTGGTCCAACGAACTTTTCACTAAATTTTTAGGGCCATTAGATATGATGATATTAGAGCGAATCCCAAAGGTACAACTGATTTCAATATGTTTTTATATACAAAATCAAGCTTTAAAGGTCGAAATATGACATAATTAGGGTTTATGATTTAATGATTTATTAGAGGAATAAAATAAAAAGGGGAAAACTTACGGTAAAGGGCCCAATATTATGATATAAGGAGTGATGAAATATGAATTTAGATTTAATTAAATTAATTAATTAAATTCTTAAAGGGAAATTACAATGCAAGATGCAAACACACTAAGGTGGGTGCTAAACTAAGCGTAGAATTGTAGCACCCTAGCAAGAGTGTACAATTTATGATGCTACATTTAGCCCCCACTTTAGCAGTCATATGACACTACATGCATATGCAAGCTAAATTAAAGAAAAGTAAACATTCATGAAAAAGGATATATCCACAAGTTGTCAGACAAAGCCCCCAACGGTATCTGTAGTACACCATTAGGAACCGTACCCTACAAAACCACATGTTAGACAAAATAATAAAATCACCTAAATGCGTACTAAGGAAGGTGATGAAAATTTTAGGGTAGCTATATGCCCCCCAATTTTGGCTCGCTAATTTAGTGAGTTGAAATAGGGTATCATGTTTACCACATCGAATTATGAAAGAATCAAATGCTCCCAAGAATATTTGATATAAGATAAAAAACTAATGGAGAATAATTTGGTAAGAAAGAGGACTAAACCTCAATTCCAACACAACAAAGAGTGTGAGGATTTGAGAGCTCTCTAACACAAGATGAAAGATTTAAATGGAAACAAATGCAATAGATATAATCCAAAAATGCAACTCCATAAAGGAAATTGGAAAAGAATGGAGGATTGAAATGACATCAAAGAGATTATTTATAGTAACACTCTTCTAAAGAAGGCAAGAGATCCCCATCAGGGACATGCATGTTCACAAAATAGAAGGGTTTATTATAAAGGATACTACTCAATGAAAAGAAGAAATTGATGAATGATCAAAGACTTCAACACCAAGGAGGAGGTCCCAATTAAGGATATGTACCTAAGATCCCCATTAGGGATGCTTGTTCCAATATGAGAGAAGGAATTCAAATATGAATACACCTCCACAATCAATAAGAAATCCTTATATAAGATACTACTTCATAAAGGGGAAATGTTAATATTAAGAAGGAGAGATGTTTGAAATCACTCTTGCCCCCCATATATAGGTGTTGGCCATTTAGTGGAATTGATTATGCATTGCATTGATGTTTTGTCATTGATGTCAACACTAGTTGTTTGGATGATTTACCGACACCCTTCTGGTCCCGGTAGGTTGAGTGGTTTCTGGTTAACTTGGATCCGACATGATCTAGTAGGCTCCAGTATAGTTTGGTGATGGAATTGGCTTGATCATGATACTTATGCTTGTATTTGGTCAGTTGGTTTTGGTTTAGAGATCAGATGCTATTCTTCTTGCTTAGAATATTGGTTTCTGGTTCCGGCAAGGGTTTCACTGGCAAAGCTTTTGGTGGCTATCTTTGATGAATTGCATAAGTGGTGTTGGTGTAGCTTCTGATGGAGTTTTAGGATACTGTTGGTGATCATGTTCGAGACTTGGTGATGGAGATCATTGCTGTGGGGTATGGACCTATACTTGGTCCCGGTTGATCTAGGTTATGGACTGACTTTAATAATGTGTGGATAGGACCTATTGATGTATTCAAAGGATGTCTTATGTGTTGGATATTATTTGTTTGGCCTTAGGCCAAAATGATTTGTAATTATGTAATTAGTTTATTATCTAGTGGCTGACTTGATTGTTTAGGATCGAGGGTTTGTATATATTGATGTAAGATCTCATTGTAGATCATCATGGTTGTTGTTAGAGGTCATGGTCAAGGAATGTAATGTGTGAATAATGTAGTATCATTCAAGAAAAGGAGTTGGTCGATCATCAGAGATCAATTTGGGTTTATGTAAGAGGATTTATTCTTCTGGCATTGAGCTTAATCGGAACTGTACTCAGGCATAGGAGATGGTATCTTTTGCAGTTCACAACTTTTCCAGATTGTAGTTTGGATTCATATGTAGTCAGTGAGAATATTTTTTTGATGAGCAGTGTGCTCTAGGCTATTGGCCTTCCTGTATGTGTAGGCCCCTTAATTGTAATTCACATACTGCAGAAGTATTATTAGACTGTAGGTAGGCTTCCCACTGTGTTTTTTCCCTTTACCATCTTTTTCACGTACAAATATTGTAGTGTTCTGTGGATGACTTTTATTATGTGATTATTGCTTATTTGGTTTAACTGCTATTTCGATATTAATGTTTTAGGTTCTGATATTAAAGTTTAAATTGCTAATGGTTCCTATAATCTGAGACAACTCATTCACCCCCCTCTTAGTTATCTTCTGATTATTTGAATTGTCTAACAATTGGTATCAGAGCTTTGGTCCTCTCTATAGAAATATTAACTGCTTGAGGAAGATCCTAAAGAGACTAACAGTTCAAGTTCATCTAGTTCTTCTGGAGCTATCTTTCAAAGGGATATTCTAAGGCTTGATGGAATAAATTACATAGTATGGAAGATTCAGATGGAGATTCATCTGAGATGTCTTGGCAAGGAGATTTGGAGATCACACAGAATAGTGTCACACCCTATAATTTGGGATCTCACAATCCTCCTCTGACAAGCTTGGACAAGGAGCTTGAGAATGATTGTAGAGAAAGAGAAGCCCTCTTGTGTGCACTTTCTAATCAACAAATAATGGGATTAACCGACAAATCATCTGGAAAGGCTATATGGGATAAGTTGGAGACTCTTAATGAAGGTGAACCTATAGTGAAAATTGTTAAACTTGATGGTTACTGGGTTAGATATGAAAACCTGAAGATGGAAGAAGATGAAAGGATTACTGCATTCATGGAAAGGGTAAATGAGATTGTTATGGGAATTCAATGTTGTGGTGAAAATTTGAGTAAAGATGAAATTATTTATAAATTTCTGAGAGCCCTACCATTAGCTTACAAAATGAAGGCTACTACTATTAATGAGTTGAGAACAATGGCTAATACATCTATCAACAAAGATACTTTGGTTGGGAAACTGTCTACTTTTGAGCTTGAAGAATTTGGACCTTCTGGAATTGTGAAATCTGAACCTGTTTTTTCATGTATCTACATCTACAACTGGTAAGAAAGACTGGAAAGCTTTATATGCAAAGAAATTAGAAGATATGAAAAGAGAAGATGATGAGTTTGAGAAACTAGAAGCACTATTTTCTAGAAGAGTACCTAAAGGACTGCTAGGAAGTAAGTACGAAGGAAAAGAACCTTTTAAATGTTTTGCATGTAATAAGATTGGTCATTTTGCATCTAGATGTCCTGAAAGGAATTCCAGATTTGAAGAAAGAGTTAGAAGATCATTTAAACCTAATCCTAGATATCAGAACAAGTATAAGTACAAGAAAAACATAGACAAATTATGCTACATAGTGGATGAGGAAGGCATTACTGATTTAGATGATGAAATGGCAGAAGACTTTGCTAGTGGATCTGGAAATGGGAAGGAATGGTTGTTCCTAGCTATCAAGGAATATGATTTGGCACTGGAAGAGAATGTACCTAAAGAGAAGGCACTTGCTGCTAAAATTGAAGACAAGGATGAATGGGTAATTGACAGTGGTTGTTCACATCATATAACTTGAGATAAAGGGAAGTTTCTATATTTGCAAGAATTTGATGGTGGTCTAGTTAGATTTGGAGATGACAAAACATGTATGATCAAAGGAAAATGAATTATATCATTGAATGGTACAAACAATACTGCTAATGTTTATTATGTTGAAGGTTTGAGGCATAATCTTTTGAGTGTAGCACAATTGGTAGAAAAGAGATTTCAATTACAATTCAAGGATGGAAAATACAAAATCATTAATAGATCTGGCTTGGAGATTGCAACCGGTACACAAACAAAAGGTAATATATTTCATTTGAACTCCGGTTAGAAGACATGTTTGATTACACATATTGATGAGAGTTGTCTATGGCATAAAAGGCTGTGTCATGTAGATTTTGATTGCATTGTGAATATTAGTTCAACGAAGGCAGTTAGGGATATACCTAAGATTATGAAGCCCTATAATCAGGTATGTAAAGAATATCAAATGGGTAAACATGTCATAACCTCTTTTAGGTGTATTCTAGAATGATAGATATTTCATGGTGATAGATATTTCATGTTAATCATTAATAGATATTTCTAGAATGAAGCCCTGCTAGAGTTAAAAGTTTTCATGGTGATAGATATTTCATGTTAATCATTGATGATTATTCTAGAATGACATGGGTTACTTTTTTGAGAGAAAAATCCAAAGCATTTGAAAATTTTAAAATCTTTAAGGCTAAAGTGGAAACGGAGACAAGATTGAAGATTAAATGTTTGAGATCAGATCATGATGGTGAATTCACATCTGGTGAGTTTAATAACTTTTGTGACAAGCATGGTATAAGAAGACAATTTTTTGCTCCCCGAAAACCTCAGCAGAATGGAGTTGTGGAAAGGAAGAACATAACTATCTTGGATGCTACTAGAACATTGATGTTGGAAGCTAGTCTACCTCATATCTACTGGAGAGAAGCAGTGACAACAACGGTTTATACATTCAACATAGTACATATCAAAGGAGAAACCGGTAAGACACCTTATGAATTATGGTTTGGCAATACACCTACAATTAAGTATTTCAGAATTTTCGGTAGAAAATTTTATATCAGGAGAGATGATGTTATTGGGAAATTTGATCCTAGATGTGATGAAGGAATATTTCTTGGTTATTCTAATGAAAGAAAAACATATAGATGTTTAACAAGATATTGTAGAGAATTGTGGAGAGTGCTAATGTCAAAGTAGATGAGCTAAACAAAAATCAAATCAGAGTTTATGAGAAGGAACCAATAGTGGAAATGATTATATCTGAACCGGTAGCACCTTTACCGATATAGAGAGTTGAACCAGTTACTCTAAAAACATGAGAGAATTCTATAGTAACTGAAGAACATGGAAGAGGAACAGAAAGTCAGAAGACTCCTAGGTATGCGAGATTGAATCATTCAGAAGATCAAATCATTGGGAATAAGAGAAATGGAGTGATGACAAGAAGAAGACTGGCAACTATTGAGGTATGTTTAATTTCACAAGTTGAACTGGCATTAGTAATTGAGGCATGTAAAGATGAATAATGGTTGAAAGATATGGAAGAAGAATTAGATTAGATGGAGAAAAATAACACATGGACCTTGGTTCCCCAACCTGAAAATAAAAATGTTATTGGAACTAAATGGGTTTTTAGGAATAAATTAAATGAGGATGGTCAAGTTATAAGGAATAAGGCTAGATTGGTTTGTAAAGGATATTCTCAGAAGGAAGGAATTGACTATGGAGAGACTTTTGTAGCTGTAGCTAGGATTGAAGCTGTGAGATTATTTCTTGCCTATTATGCTTATAAAAACTACAAGGTTTATCAGATGGATGTTAAATGTGCATTTTTGAATGGGGATCTTGATGAGGAAGTTTATATTGAGAAACCTAATGGGTTTTCACTATCAGACGATACAGATATGGTTTGCAGGTTAAGGAAATCTTTATATGGATTGAAACAAACACCTAGAACTTGGTATGCAAGGTTGAATAAATATCTTTTGAAGCCTAGCTTTACTAAGGGAAGTGCTGCCAATAATTTATATTATTAAATCATTGATGATTATATACTGATTATTGAAGTGTTTGTTGATGATATTATTTTTAGAGGTGAAGATAAGTTATGCATAGAATTTTCTAAGAATATGGAGAAATAATTTGAGATGTCTATGGTTGGTGAGATGAAATTTTTCTTAGGTATGCAGATTACTCAGACTGATAGAGGTTTTTTCGTCTATCAAACTAAATATGCTAAGGAATTGTTGAGGAAATTTGGTATGGGAGATTCTAAACCAGTAAGTACTCCTATGGTTACAAATGAGAAATTGACAAGAAAAGATGTTTCTGCACTGATAAAACCTACAAGATACAAATCTATGATTGGAAGTCTTCTTTATATGACTCAGACTAGGCCTGACATTATGAATGTTGTTTGTATTGTTTCAAGATTTTAGAGTGATCCTAGAGAAAATCATGAGATGGTTGTGAAAAGGATTTTTAGATACTTGCAAGGTACATCAAAATATGGCTTATGGTACCCTAAGGATGATAACTTTACTTTATGTGCATATACAAATCTTGATTGGGCTAGAGATGTTGATGATCAGAAAAGTACTTTCGGTGGAGCTTTCTTTCTTGGAAAGAAGTTGGTTTCATGGATCAACAAGAAACAGTCATGTACTTATTTATCTACTGTTGAGGCTGAGTATGTTGCTACTGCTACTAACTGTACACATTTTTTGGATGAAACAAATGCTGAAGGATATAAAGGTGGATTTTGATGCACTGATAGTTACTCACTATGATAACTCTGTTGTTATTGATATATAAAGAATCTAGTATTTTATTCTTAAACAAAGCACATATCTATCAAGTATAAATTTTTGAAGAAGAAGGTGGAAGCAAATGAAATTAGATTGGTTTATGTGAACACTAAAGAGAAGATTGTAGATATATGTTTTGTCATTGATGTCAACACTAGCTATTTGGATCCTTTACCGACACCCTTATGGTCCTGATAGCTTGAGTGGTTTCTGATTAACTTGGATCTGGCATGATCTAGTAGGCTCCAGTATAGTCTGGTGATGGAATTGGCTTGTTTACAATACTTATGCTTCTATTTGGTTAGTTGTTTTTGGTCTAGAGATCAGATGCTATTCTTCTTGCTTAGAAGATTGGTTTCTTGTTCCAACGAGAGTTTCATTGACAAAGATTTTGATGGAGATGTTTGATGAATTACATAAGTGGTGTTGGTGCAGCTTTTGATGGAGTTTCAGGATACTATTGGTGATCATGTTTGAGACTTGGTGATGGAGATCATTGTTGTGGTGTATGGACCTATACTTGGTCTCAATTGATCTAGGTTATGGACTGACTTTAATATCATGTCGATAGGACCTATTGATGTATTTTTGGGATGTCTTATGTGTTGGATATTATTTGTTTGTCCTTAGGCTGACATGGCTTGTAATTATGTAATTGGTTTATTATCTGGTGGCCGACCTGATTGTTTAGGGTCAAGGGTTTGTATATATTGATGTAAGATCTCATTGTAGATCATCATGTTATTGTTAGAGGTCATGGTCAGGGAATGTGATGTGCGAATAATGTAATATAATTCAAGAAAAGGAGTTGGTCGATCATTGGAGATCGAATTGGGTTTATGTAAGAGGATTTAGTCCTCCAGTATTGAGCTTAACCAGAACTATACTCAAGCATAGGAGATTCTATCTTTTGTAGTTCACAAATTCTTCAGATTGTAGTTTGGATTCATATGTAGCCAGTGAGGCTCTTTTTGTGATGAGCAGTGCCCTCTAGGCTGTTGGCCTTTCTGCATGTGTAGGCCCCTCAATTTTAATTCACATACTTACTTCAGAAGTATTATCCAACTATGGGTAGGCTTCCCACTATGGATTTTCCCTTTATCGGGTTTTCCACGTACAAATCTTGGTGTTATGTGGATGGATTTTATTATATGATTATTGCTTATTTGTTTTAACTACTATTTTGGTATTAATATTTTGGGTTCTGGTATAAAAGTTTAAATTGCTAATGGTTCTTGTAATCCGAGACAACTGGTTCATCCCCCTCCTCTTAGTTGTCTTCCGGTTATTTAAGTGTCTAACAATAGGGAGAAGAGATGAGATAGAAATAGCTTATTATGTTGCTTCCAAAAGTATGATTGCACATGAAATTTTACCATCATGAATGACAATGAGCCCCTATTAAGTGAGATACCAATGTCACATAATGATGAGAAACATAATAGCCATTAATGTTATTTAAACACATGGTATATTGAATGAGGTATTTGAATATGATATGTTAAATACTCTACTATAAGTGAGATTAAAAACATGTATAAGATGATGAATGTTAAAAAGTCTTTAGAAAGAGAGAAGTTTATAGAAGAAGAATAGGGCACTAAGTCATGCTTTTCTTGCACACAAGAAATCTTAGGAGAGGGATAAGTGTAATTAATTACAGCCTTATTCCGAGAAGAAGAGATTTTAGGATGAGTAGAAGATGAAGTATCATAAGTGGGATTAGAAATCTCTTGAGGAGAATCTTAAAGAGATTTTTTCATCACCAATATTTCCTTAGGAGGGGGGTGAGTGTTGAAAGAAGTAGAAAATGATTTAATTGAGGTGAGGTCATCATCACTACTAAATATAGCATTCACATTGAGAGATGGTATCTTAGATGCTTTGGTTGGATTATAATGATTATATACAAGTCCAAATGAATCTTCATGTGTGTTATGCTTTAAAGAAACTTTAATTCCTTGTTCATCTGCACAACAACCATTGCTCTTTAGGTTACTCAGATTTCTCCTTCTCAGTCTTAGATCCTTTCCAAGATACTCTATACTCTTCTATAAAAGTAGAGTTAAAGTCTAGAGATCCCAAATCATCATTTGAGAGAACTCCTTCAGGATATCTTTGGGATGAGATTCCAATTGAGTAGAAGAATCAGGAGTACTAGAAGGAATGAGATCATTAAAGGAAATATATGTATTTGAAGAAGTAGGAGGATTGGGAGAAGAATGGGAAGTATTTGAATAAGAAGAGCTAGATTTTAATGGATCTTGAAAATTATTATCAGCTAACAAGGTGTATGTCGTATTGTTATAAATGAACTTGACTTGCCTATGCAAAGTTGAGAGGAAACTTGCATGCTATGAATCCATGATCTCCCTAATAGAAGGTTATACGTCAATTTACTAGGCATGACATTAATAAGTGTAGGTAAAATAATAAGACCCACATTAACAGGAAAGGTTATGATACCTAAATATTGTTTATCAAAATTATCAAATCCTTGAATAGAAATAGAAGTAGGTTTGATGAGAGAACAATCCACATTAATCTTATCCAATAAGTCCACACTACAAACATTAAGGCCAGATCCATTGTCTACAAGGGTTTGTCTTATATCACTATCATTGATAATGATGAGGATTCATAGGGTATGCATAGAAAATGTATAAGTTATTGGCATAGTATTATTTTTATTATTTTTATCCTATGTAAATGTTAAAAATAAAAAGGTCAAAACTAAAAAGTAATATGTTAGTTCCTAGTCGTTAGGAGGTTAGCATGAGTTAGTATTTTGTTATTTTATTTGTTAATTGGTGTGTGTTTTGTTATTCATATGAGATTTGGAAGATATTCCAACTCACCCAAACATGGCATATTATATACCTATATAATTGTATTTTCTCCTCATGTAGGAGATATTGGAGAATGCAAGTTTTACACTCATTTTGTTGCAGAGATTATTTTCATTTGTGTTTGCAGAGTTTTTGGTGTTTTTGCTTGCACATTTTGTCTCTGACTATTGGTTATCTTGCCTCTTTCCACATCAATTGGTATCAGATAATTTTATGATCCTTGGGTTTGAATTTATCATTCAAATCCATTTTGTCAAAAAGGAAAAACATTAGTACTGGAGCTTTCAACAAGAGAATATTTTTGAAGATTTTGCACTCATTTAAGAAGAATCATCCATCCAAAGGCAACTAGAGGAGTTTGTTTGAAAAAGTAAGCACTATACTTTCAATTTTTGTGTTTTTTTGCTTTGAAAACCATTATGTTCTCTCATTCACATATTTTTACACAAAAAGTATTTTGATAAATGATTTTCTGGGTGGATGAGAGGTTGTTCTTAGCTTTCCAAAAAAATGTAGGGTTCTAAATTTCGTTAAGAAACAAGAAAGTTATCGTAGTTTTAAGATTATTGTTGTAGCTGCTAAATTCACATGCCAGGACGGTTTTGTTGGTGGTTTTGAGTATCAAAACATGGTTTTGGATGCAAAAATGTGGTTTTTCTCATTTTTCATGGTTTTTCTTTGTAAAATAAATAATTTATATTCTTTATTTAATTAAAATTGTGCATAGTGCTCCCAAATGATTAAAAAAGTGAATTATTCAAAGTTTGGTGGGAGTATTAATTTATAGATTGTGATCTACTTTTAATTTTAATTTTAATTTTGTGAAATTATATTTGGAGGAGCCCCAAGCATTCTTCTAAAGAGGTTTCACTTAAACCTCCAAAGAATTTCTTTATTTGTTTTTGTCAAACCCAAGACTAGTGGAGTCTTGAATCCCATTGTTGGTCTATTTTTATTGTTGGGAGGTGTAAAACATATCACTGGATGTAACTCGCAATAATATGGCCACTAATTTGGCTCAGTGAGTTGTTGAACTTGCCAATGTGATAACCACATTGACTGATAAAGTCAATGATATTGAAATTCAACAACTTCCTAGTCCTGAAAGCCACCGACCTTCAGCCAAATGTGAAGTTAAAATCTATAATGGATCCCGAGATCCTGAAGTGCTCCAAACTTGGATCCTTGACATGGAAACATGGTTTACCTATAATGAGACTGTAGATGTTGATAAGGTTCCTTTCGCCAAATTAAAAATATTTAGTGTCACTAAGGTTTTGATCACTGAGTGACAATATGCTCAGGACCCTATCACCACATCGAATCAAATTGTCATAGCCTTAAAGGATACATTCTATCCTTCAAACTTTGAGTAGTAATTGCACATCAAATGATTTTACCTATGGCAAGGATGACAAATGTTAGTGCAAGATTATATCTACCAGATCAATTGACTAAAAATACTACTTCAGGTGCAAGAACCAGCTAATGCTCTAATCTTAAAGTTCAAGAGTGGCTTACAAGGAAATTTGTTTAGGGAGTTGAAATATACCACCCTGGAATCTCTTGATGTTGCATTCAATCAAGCACAATTGGCGAAGGAAAAGCTAGCTGCCTAGTCTCTTGCATCTCGACCTTCATTTTCTGCAGGTCCTCCAATGGCTTCAAGTTCTCGGCCACAACAATTTTTTTCCAAAAAAAGTTCTTATCCTTCCTCTTCTTTTTAGTCTCCTCCTTCTGATACTAAGAAATCTATTTTGTACTTATTGTAAAAAATGTGGGACATGAAAAGTATGAATGTTTTATATTGAAGAAGAAGAATCTAATTGTACACTCTCATGATGAGGAAAGGAAATATATTCCTATTGAGACTTTTGGTGATGATAGGAATTATGATGAGTTGAAAGATAGACTCAACAAGGTCACCTTAATGAACCATCATTCTACTTCTTGGGGGCATGATAATTTCTTTGTCACTCATGCACATTTAACACATAATTTTTCTATGGATTGTATCATCGACAATGGATCACAAAAAAAATTGATTGCGAAGTCCATTGTTGACAAACTTCATTTGACGATGGATCCGCATCCTCATCTATATTCACCTGGATGGAAAGATAATGATTCATCCTCATAGATCACACACACTTGCACTGTCTCTTTTGCATTTGGCCGCAAGTTTGTTGATAAGGTCACATATGATATGACCACGATGGATTGTTGTGGTTTGCTATTTGGTAAACCTTATCAGTATGATATGAAATCTCACTATGATTCCTTTAATAACACCTATACACTACAACAAGATAATCAAACATACCTAATAAAATGTACTAAGACCACTAAAAATCTAGTACTTAGTTGCAGACATGCAAGAAAAGCTATAAAGCTGGAACAAGAGCTTGCATTAATTTTTAGAAGGCCACAATCTGAAAAATTATGAGGCAAAAATCATTATGTCTAAGCTACATGCTACACTAGAAAAACTACTACAACAATATTCAAATGTATTTCAAGAGCCTCAAACACTTCCCCCAAAATGAGCGATCAATCACTCTATCGATCTTGCTCCTGCTGCATCTCTTCCTAATGCCCCGATTTATCGATAATCTATTATTCAAAGTGATGAGATTAAAAGATAGATTTAAGATTTGTTCTCTAAAGGTTCTATTCAACCAAGGACATCCCCTTGTGCTTCAAAATTTTTATTGGTGCTCAATAAATATGGAACTTGGTGTCTTTGTATTGACTTTTAGGCATTAAATAAGATCACCATCAAAAATCGATATCCACTTCCATGCATTGATGACCTATCGGATAAAATTCAAGGTGCAAAGTTTTTCTTTAAGATTGATTTGAAAAGTGGGTATCACCAAGTCAAAGTTCATGTAGAGGACATATGGAAGGTAGCTTTCAAAACCAAGATGGGACTTTTTTAGTGGCTTGTGATGCCATTTGGTCTCATAAATGCTCCTGCCACTTTCATGCGATTGATGCATGAGGTGTTTTGTGATTGTTTGGACAAATTTTTTATCATCTATTTAGATGATATTCTCATATTTTCTCAGACTTGGAAAGACCATCTTCAACATGTGGAATGTGTTCTTTGCACTCTTTAGCAGAATAATTTGTATGCCAACTTTTCCAAGTGTTCTTTTGGTTAGACATCTATCTCCTATCTTCGGTATATCATTGATGCACATGGTGTTCCAGTGGATCCTGTGAAAGTGGAAATTCTTCTCAAGTGGCCTACTCCTTCAAATATCAAGGAATTGAGGAGTTTTCTTGGTCTTTCCATCTTCTACCACAAGTTTATTCTACATTACTCAAACATTGCCACACCTTTGCGCTAATTGACAAAGACTAGTGTGGCATTCAAGTGGGTGGAAATTAACTCAATATTTCAACACATTGATAGAGAAATTATGTTCAAAACCTATTCTTGTTCTACAAGATCTCTCATAGCCTTTTGAGATTAAGATAGGTGCTTCATAGTATGTACTTGGAGCTATTTTGAAGCAAAAGGGTCATCTTGTGGTCTATCATTCAGAAACTTTTTCTTCTGCTAAAAGGAACTACTCCACATATGATAAGGAATTATATACATTGGTCCAAGTCATCAAGTATTGGAGGAAATATCTTTTGGGGAAAGAAACTCTTGTACACACTAATCACTTGCCTCTACAATTTTTTCAATCTCAGAATAAAATTGAGGAAGCCATGTGTTGGCATTCTACACTATTATGAGAATTGTTGGTGTTGTCAATGATAGCAACTATCTGGCAACCTACTGGCATTCATCTGGTAAAGCCACCAGTAGGCACCGACACCAGCATAGACATCTACATACATCAATAGACACTTCACTGGTAATGGCTACAATACATACCAGCACCCCAGCCGATAGGGAATAAACTTTTGTTTATTATATTTAAATGTAATTATCTTTTGTAAATCTGACATGGCATATTGTAAAAAGACTCATATATATGCATGAGATCTTATAGGTCATTTTGTGTATGAAGGTAGAATAGAGTTGTGAATTATGTATAATGTTATATAAGTGACAACGAAGGTTTTCGTTATAGAATGAGCTTAAACTAGTACTGAACCTGACATAGTTGATGTTGATTTGAAGCAGTACATTGTATTTGATTTCATAATCCACTTTTGTAGTCAGTGTGACTCTTATTAAGCAGTGAGCTCTAGGAAGTTAGCCTTCCTGCATGTGCAGGCCCATCATTGTAAGTAATATTTATTCATTGGCTAGTGAGTGAATATTGTGGGTCATAAATCTCACCGAGGTTTTTCCCGCACCGGGTTTCCTCATTAAACATCTTGTGTTATGGTGTGTTTTCTATGCTGTCTTATTTATCGGTAGATTGTTTTGGAAAGCAAAGTTCTTAATAAGGTTAAATATTCTATTAATTGGTTAGATACTGATTTACCCCCCCTCTCAATATCTTTAGGACTATCATTAATCCTAACAATTAGTATCAGAGTCTGGTCCTCTATTTTCAAAAGCCTAAAATCTTGAGGAAGATTCTGACACTGGTACAGATGGAGAATTTAAGAAAACAATTGGAATGAGCTCTTGTAGACTATGATGCAGAAAAGTTGAAGAATATCAAACTTGAAGATGATCTAAGGACTGCACAAGAATTCATTCAAGGACTTTAAGAGAATCTTACTATAGCTAGAAATAAAAGAAAATAACTTCATGAGAAGATGCAGAGTGATAATCATAGCTCTCCTACCAAATGGGATTTGAGCCTAACCCACATAGAGCATGCATACAACTAGGCAGTTCACTCATCTACAAGTCACTAACATTATCAGATAGCTAAAGGTATTTTTCAATTTCTTCTTCCTCTTCTCCCAAATTTATCGCAAACCCTACTATCATGGAAAACATAAAACGCCCTAGGCTCGTATTCAAAATTATTCCCAAAGTAGCTAAGCAAGATGATTCCATAGGTGCATTTTCAAAGATTCATAAAGGTGTAGCTTATGCTGAAGACCCTAGGATATATATTCACTGCAACATTTAAGAATTAGGATTTGAAGAGTTGTTAAAAATGTTTAGAACCGCAATTTGTGATGAAAATGGCATTGTCAAACCTGAGCACAAGATTATTGAGACTTTAGGTTTTGTGGAAATATTGAACATCCCTGAATTTCTAGAGGAAGTAGTGAGAATTGTCCTAAGTAGGGCACAAGGAGAATTTCTTTGGTTAGACTCTGTCTGCAAATTCACTCGGCAAGAATTAGGGCAGTAAAAGGTTCACCCACAACTGACAATAGACCAGACAAAACTAAGAAGGTTCCTAACAACAAAGTCATGAACCTAACTAGAGAAACATTAGATAATAGATCTTGAGAGTAAATGACATCAAGGATATCAATGTGAGATTCATAAGTATGATAATTGGTTACAAAACTACACATGCAAATAGACTTAATTTAGTTTCTAGTCTTTGCATTAATAGTTCATATGAAATGGTCAACAATGGTGCAAAAATAGATGTGTGTGAATGGCTGAAGGATGAACTTATAGATAATTTGAAAAAGATAAAAGGTGATAAGAAAGGGACATTTTGTTTTGGCAATCTCTTAGTATGCTTAATGTTGTATTTCACAAAGGAAATCCCTGGTATTGGACATAAATATTTTGGATATGACATACCGGTAGGCAAACAATTATAGGAATCTTTCATCGGCATGGTTACTGCTAAGGAAAACAACATCTCTGAATAATTTAAGGCTTTTCAAACCAAAATGAAAACTAGAGAGAGACTACCACAGAGTGTAGTGGATAAATATGACAAAGAAATCTGTTTTGTCATCAAGAAAGATGAGACATGGATAGAAGCTGCACTTCCTAGAACTGTATGGGTAACAAAAATGGGTTATGAGGTAGATCTAAACATAATTGAGACTTATGCAAAATCATTGTTAGATGTACCTAGAGAACCAACTGAAGAAGTTTTTGGTAGTGTTGAAACAATTGAAAGTAATGTACAAACAATGAAGCAAAGGAAGAGAAGAGAAAAGTATATAAGAGATGCTTCTAAACAAGTAAAGGAAATCAAAGAAAATGTTATGAACATTAATGGTATATCGGCTAGTGAGCTGGAAGGACTACAACCAGAGGCACACATTTCACCGATTGGCACATCTTCTGACAGTGAGGTACCAGCGGAATTCAAAAGAGTTGAAAGGAAAACCTTCACCGGTACCCTCTGCTCCACCCAAAAGAACACAAAGTTTAAGGAAGAAACAATAGGCAATAAGGCAACCAGCAAAGAAACTAACTCCGAAGAAGAAACAAAAAATGATTATACCTCCGTTAGATAATTTGTTAAGTGAAATAACTGATGATGGTAATTTGGCAAATGTGAGTAAATTGTATAACACATTTAATGATTTAGAAAAGGAAAGCATTGAAAATAGTATAATTCTACATCTAGATATATATAAGAAAGTTTTAATTGAAGTTGTAGATGACTTACCAAATGAACTGTATAGAAGGTTAGATGCAAAGAGGATTGTAGTAATGGAGTTGGAAAAGAAACTTAAAGTTGAAAAACTTCTAGCTGTACATCCAGTTACCTCAAAATAGGAGATTGATGACCTAATTTGTGAAGCTAATAGATCAGTTTTTGCTAGTGGTCACCGACAAGTAAGCTTGATGGCAGGTGGAGTTAATGAGATTGTAGAGGAGACTGCTGATAAATGGGATATCTTTTTTGTAAAAAAGGAAAAACAAGAAGAATTGAACAGGCCAAAGAAAACATTCAAAGTTTATCAGAAGGATAAGGATAGAGGGAAAGGTAAATTTGGTAGAATACCAAACATCAAGATAACTGACAACTTGCCACCACCCTTAGACACTGCACTGGTACATTCTGATGATCCACCAGTTATTGATAGCATAGGTATAACACATGATGATACTAACCCTGATTCTGAAATTCTATTCACTATGAATGTTGATACTCAGGAAGTGAACATCATTGTGGATAAGGACAATATAGAGGTTAAGGATAACATTGTTGAGAGTGGTAACATTGCTGAGAAACTAACAAAAACTATTGAGGTTGAGATTCAAACAGAGAAAACATTATAAACTGAACAACCATTGGACATTGGAATGAATACTGAAAGTATAGAGATTGGCACTGAGAAACCTACTGAGACTAAGATACCAACAGTTGAGCACATAGAGAAAATGACAGAGAAACCTACAGAGGCAGAGGTTCACATTGAGGTAGTGAAACCGGTAATCACTGAGATTCCTAAGCAATCAGAAAAACTATTGCTAGTTGAAATGCAAACTCAGACTGATCCACTAGAGGATAATTCAAGCAAAATGATCACAAATGTTGGAAGTAGAGAGGTAATTAAGGTAGTTAGTTAGACATCTGATACTTCATTAAGTGAATTCAGGCCTACTAATGTGACATAGGTAGTCTTGGACTCTATCAAGAAGATAACTGACTGTAATGCATTGGCTTACAAAGCAATTGATGACACAATACCAATCCTTAAGTTGATTGCACCAAAATGTAACATAGATAATGTAAAGGATTATTTAGGAAAGTTGGACACATTGTCCAAATTCATTTCCGATAATGTAATAACAGTTGATAAGGTGAAAGAGGATACATTCAAAGAGAAAGTCGAATAGGAAAAGGAAAAAATATTTGAGGACAAAATAAAGAAGTGCACAGAACATATAAACACACTTTTACTGGCACTGAATACTACAATTTTGGAATATAAAGAGTTGTACAGAGAAATATGCAAGCCACATCTGTTAACATAGGACATTGAAAAGGAAATAAGAAGAGTACAAAAGGAGATAGATGACATAGATGATAACATAATTGGTTCATCCGAACCTATATCAGTTATTTAGCAGGAAATAGAAGGTTTTGAGGAAAAGTTGGAGAAATTTGAGAAAGAGAAAGCAAGGATTAAGGCTAATGCTAGAGAGCTTAAATATAAACTTGGTCCTAAATTGGACAATCTTATCTCTCTGAGAAATGAGATCTCTAAGGCATTACTTCAATGAGAAAGATCCCCAAAGGAGCATATGCATCATCTCATCGACACAATCCAATAGATTGAGGCAACCCTGAATGACAACAACAAATTCATGCAGAGTTTAAATTTGGTTTTGGCTGACATATTGTAGATTGTAACCAACCAGTTACAAACTTTGAGGTGACATTTTTGCACTCGTTTGACAATTTTTGACAATCTTTGTCATTGGTAAAAGGGGAGTAGTGGACAGAGAAAAATGATTAATCAGAGGAGATCATCTGCTCAGGGGGAGCACATATTTTTGGTAACTTTTTGGACCTCACTTTTTGGTAATAGTTTTTAGATTTTTCTCATGAGTGTTGCCATCAATGCCAAAGGGGGAGATTGTTGACATTCTACACTCTTATGAGAATAGTTGGTGTTGTCATTGATGACAAACATCTGGAAACCTAGTGGTATTCATCTGGTAAAGCCACCAGCAAGCACCGACACCGGTATAGACATCTACATACACCGATAGACACTTCACTAGCACCGGCTACAATACATATCGACACCCCAGCTGACAGGGAATAAACTTATATTTATTGTATTTAAATGTAATTATCTTTTGTAAAGCCGACATGGCATATTGTAAAAAGACTCATATATATGCATGAGATCTTATAGGTCATTTTGTGTATGATGGTAGACTGGAGTTGTGAATTATGTATAATGTGATATAAGTGACAATGAAGGTTTTGGTTATAGAATGAGCTTAAACCGGAACTGAACCTAGCATAGTTGATGTTGATTAAAAGCAGTAAATTATTTTGGATTTCATAATCCACTTTTGTAGTCAGTGTGACTCTTATTGAGCAGTGAGCTTTAGGCAGTTGTCCTTCCTGCATGTACAGGCCCCTCATTGTAAGTAATATTTATTCATTGGTGAGTGAGTGAATATTGTGGGTCACAAATCTCACCGAGGTTTTTCCCACACCGGGTTTCCTTGTTAAACATCTTGTGTTATGGTGTGTTCTCTATGCTGTCTTTATTGTTCCTATTTATTGGTACACTATTTTGGAATGCAAAGTTCTTAATAAGTTTAAATATTTTGCTAACTGGTTAGATATTGATTCACTCCCCCTGCCCCTCTTAGTATCTTTGGGACTATCATTAATCCTAACAATTGGTATCAGAGCCTGGTCCTCTATTTTCAAAAGCCTAATAGCTTGAGGAAGATTCTAACACCACTATAGATGGAGAACTTAAGAAAACAATTGGAAGGAGCTCTTATAGACTATGATGCAAAAAAGTTGAATAATATCAAACTTGAAGATGATCTAAGGACTGCACATGAATTCATTGAAGGACTTCAGAAGAATCTTACTATAGCTAGAAATACAAGAAAAGAACTTCATGAGAAGATGTAGAGTGATAATCATAGCTCTCCTGCCAAATGGGATTTGAGCCTAACCCACATAGAGCATGCATACAACTGGGCAGTTCACTCATCTATAGGTCACTAACCATTTGAGGCATGTCCTCTTTTTCATCCTTTGTCTCCGTATGAGTTGCCCTTATCCTTTCCATCTCCAACCACAATGCATATTCAGAAAGTGCAAGATAAGGGCCAAGCCTTCATTCAACATTTGCAGAATCTTCAATCCAAAGTACTTCATTCTTCAAAAGACTCAAGAAGAGAAAAAAAACTCATGGATCATCATCATGTCCCTCATACTTTTCAAGTTGGGGTTAAAGTTTGGCTATACTTGGATAAATGTCATTTCCAGAAGAAATCACATAGAAAGGTCAAGCCACTTCATTATGGGCCTTACACTATTCTTTAGAAGGTGTCCAAGAATGCTTTCTGACTTAATCTTCCATCTCAATTGGGCATCCATGATGTTGTTAATATTGATCTTCTCAAACATTGCCATGAGTCAACACTAGAAACTGAGTCTCATGTCAACCATCCTGTAGATGTTGTTCCTGATTTTCAGATTCCCCTTGATTTTGATAGAGTTTTTGATAGAAAGATTTGTTAGACATGACATGGTTCCACCACTTCCTACCTTGTTTCCAAGCAAGGTCATCTTCCACATCAAGCTTGTTGGATCTCTAATCATCAACTATCTCAGGAGTTTCCTTCTCTCTTGCGATCATTGGAGTCCAATTCCAATATTGTTGGGAGGAATGATGAGGAATCATAGGGTATGCATAGGATATGTATAAGTTATTAGCATAGTATTATTTTTATTAGTTTTATCCTATGTAAATGTCAAAAATTAAAAGTCAAAACTAAAAGTAATTTGTTAGTTCCTAGTTGTTAGGAGGTTAGCATAAGTTAGTATTTTGTTATTTTATTTGTTAATTGGTTTGTGTTTTGTTATTCATGTGAGGTTTGGGAGATATTCCAACTCATCCAAACATGGCATATTATGTGCCTATATAATTGTATTTTCTTCTTGCATGGGAGATATTGGAGAATGCAAGTTTTACAGTCATTTTGTTGCAGAGATTATTTTCATTTGTGTTTGCAGAGTTTTTGGTGTTTTTGCTTTGCACATTTAGTCTCTGACTACTAGTTAGCTTGCCTCTTTCCACATCAGATAATAACTATAATCATAAGAGGATCATATTGATATTGGATTTCATGAGAAGGTAACTCATCTTGTGTGAATACAATTTGAGCTTTGGGTATATTTGTAGGATCAATCAAAGAAGCCATGTTATTAGGTGTCACTGCAGGTGGGACATCTAAGTTTTTTAAAGCATCTTGTAACATCCCATGATAAGCAGGTGAATTTTGAACCAAATCCCAAATAGAAATCTTGGCAGGACTAGCTTTAAGTTGTTCAATAAGATCATACCCCTTACAAAGAGTTGGTGATATATGAGGTGCTTGTGGAAGAGTAAGTTGAGAGGGAGGAAGTGAAGTTTGGGTAACTGGAAGAGGATTAGGTTGTCTATTGTTTCTTGTGTTGTAGGTATGGTCAACCATATGATAATTCACTTTAGTTATTTTCTTAGCATACTCTTAAGGTCTCTTACTAGGATAACCTCCTTGCATAGTAATAATAGGTTTCTTAGGAGTGAAAAAAGAATCATTAGCATAGCCACATTGAACCACTAAGATAGGCTTACCTTGAGAACTTTGAGAATGATAAGAACCTTGAACTATGAAGAGGGGTTTATTAGGTGTTTCATTCACATGTATCAAATTGATTGAAGACGGTTTAGCAATATCAACGGTATCCTTATAAATTTTAGAAGAAGAATAGACAAGTTTGTTGGAAGAATTGTTGATAGTCTTGCACTAAAATCTTATTGTGGATAAGATCAATTTTAGGAGGTAGACTAGGAGTAGGTATTGATGTTTTAGAAAGAAGAGCATGAGTAGGAAAGGTCATGTCATACTTTATCATCAAAGGATCTACATAGGGAATAGACTCTCTAGGAGAAGGATCGACATTACTTTCTAAAGTTTCACCTTTGAAAGGGAGATCTTTGAAAGAGATGTTAACAATCTTACCTTGAACTAGGGAACCAAGTTGAGGAGAGGAAGATATCTTATTTTTAGAAGGAGAATGATTGAGATTCATGGAAGGTGAGATGTTATCAAGAGAGTTACTCTCATAGGGTAAAGAATAATCAACACCTTCTTATAATGGTTCATCCCAAATAGTGAGGTCATTGAAAAAAGTATTAGAAATATCTTTCACAATTATGTCCTTATTGTTATTTCCAATGTTGGGAGAAGGGATGACATTGTTCATTAATTCTTCATCCTTAGGAGGGAGATAATCACTACATATGTTTAAATAATCCTCTTTCTTCAAAATGTGTTCAATAGGATTTTTAGGGGAGAGAGAATTAAGGAAATTGATTATGATTTATAAGGAATCTTTATAGGTACGACAACCTTCAGGGAAAGGAGAAGAATTTCTCATTAATGCATCATCTCTAGTGGGAATTTTTTTGAAGTCAAAAGAGGAAATGCCATCACTAAGAAAAGTAGGGATAATACCATATTCATGCACAAAATGATCCTCATGAGGGGAATATTATTTAGGAGGGAGATAAATATCTTTCTCCAAAGATTCATGCTTAGGAAGGAGATCTTTGAAATAAGTGCTCATAACCTCTTGTTGCACTAACATGCCCCAATTGGTAAGACCAAATTTAAGAGAAGATGAGTCAATGTCTATCAATAACTTTTCACTTAGAGTGGCATCATATAAAGAAGGTAAAGTAACATTAAGAAAGGTGTTTATGATATCATCCTCTTCCTCTAACATAGCTAGATGGGAAGGGCACATTTTAGGAGAATTGTCAAGATCACTCTTCAAATCTTCATCCTTGGAGCATGGGAGAGTTTTAAAGGGGTTGGTAACAAATATTGTAGGCACTAAAATATTTCCATAGATAGGAGGAGGTTCTTTAAGAGATGGAAAAATTGAAGCAAGGGAAGCTAACTCACTATCACATTTATGAAATGAATGCATCATGACAACAATTTTCCTCTTTCAAATGATAACATATACAAAATAGAAGGAAAAATTCAATTTTAACCAATGCAAGAACTCTAAATATTTATTTAGAAAATGAGATTTATGAGTGAAATATGTTCCTAAATCAGACCTGAAATCAATGATCCAAATTAAATTATCCACAAGTTCAATTTTGAAGTGAAAAATTAGAGTTTTAACAAAATTGACCTCCAAATCTTTGAAATTTGCAAGGAATATAAACTTTTAAATGTAAATTTAAATTTGAGATAGAAAAAACACTCAAATCTAAGAACATAGATCAGAATTAAAGAAAATTGGATTCACGCCGGGTTCACCAAAATGTGGAGGGGAAAAAGCGAGACCGGGTGACTAGGACCTGATCCCACTTTAGCCAACACATTGAGAATATGAAAGAGCCTAGGGAGATAGCTCACTTTGGATACTTCTTGTGAGAAAGAGAGAGATAAGGATTATATCTTAGTGTTTCTATTCCTCTTGTTGTAAAATAGGGTGTGATTGATCAACTAGACTAGGAGATGAACAATGAAGCATATATGAACTAAAATTGTAGAAACTTGCAGATCTGAAACTAAGATACTAAAAGAAGAGAAGGGGGAGGAATTTGAATGTGTACCTAGTGTTGAAAAATGAGCCAAAATGACCTGGACAGGAGTGCCACACTTTGGTCTCGTTCTGTCTGACAAAGGGTTGCAACTAAAAGGCTACAATCTTAAGATCCTGAGCTCCCCCCCTATAAAAATCACTTGATAGTGGAGGTACCAGGGTGCCATGCCCTTGTCCTGGGTGGGACTAGGGCATCATGCTCCTATCCTTGATGGTTTTGGACAAATTTGGGGGTTTAAGATAATCTCAGTGTCTTCTGCAGATCTAAAATTCTCTTGGGTACCTGTATCTGCATCTGAAATTGAAAAGAGAGGGTTTGGGTGGCTATATAGCATTTTTCCTTAGTAAAACCCCTATTTCAGTGATTTCCAACTCAATAAATAATTGATTTTTATAGTAAAACAATGTGTGCAAGAATCTTGTGTGTGTGCAAGACCCTAGGATGAATGCAAACAATCTAGAGCAACCCTAAAGACTAAACCCTAAATGCTTGTAATTGACAAAGTAAATGCTCTAAATCAATAATGTAAAGTGATCTAAACCATAAATGTAAATATGCACATTGATGTAATTAATCTCATGCAAAGACATGAAAACAACATGAAATCATACCCAACCCCTAAGGGAGGGGTACAAGCAAATCACCAGTCAGTGATCTCCTATTATTCTTCAATGTCTTCAAGGCTCCTAATTGATGATGAATGCTTGACAAATACTTGATGAATGTTGTTAAATGTTGTTTAAGACTCCACATAGGTTTCTCTTTCACTACATAGAAGGCTCTTTCTAGCTCTTTTTTCCTTAGATAGATACATCTTAGATGCCTTCAAATGAAGAAAGAGAGCTCTTATGTATGAAACCCTAGATCTTAACTTAGTCATTAGGCCAAAATAGGATTTGAATTTCCTGCCAATTTCTTGGGGTTAAGCATTATGATAACATAGAATTATGATCCTAAAATTTTAGGAAAAATGTCGGGGGCCAAGTGCACTTTGCACTTGGTCCAACCAACTTTTCATCAAATTTTTTAGTTCATTAGATATGATGATATTAGAGTGAATCCCAAAGTTACAACTAGTTTTGAGATGTTTTAATATGCTAAATTAGGCCTTAAAGGTCAAAATAGGACATAATTAGGGTTTATGATTTACTGATTCATTGGAGGAACAATTAAAAAGGGGAACACTTAGGGTAAAGGGCCCAATTTTATGATGTAAGGAGTGATGAAATATGATTTTATATTTAATTAAATTCTTAAAGGAAAATTACAATGTAAGATGCAAACACACTAAGGCAGATGCTAAACTAAGCATAGAATTGTACCGCCCTAGCAAGGGTATACAATTTATGATGCTACAAAAGGAAAAATTAAAGAAAAACTATTCTAAGTGATGTGTTGAGATATGAATTAAATTTTGAGCATAAAGAACTTCACACATATGCATCTCTAAAGCCCATTCAAAAATCTAAATGCCTAGTAAAATCAAGACCTGAATACAAATAGTTGCCCATTAACATAAAGACATCTATGCCATTCATTCATTAGATAACCAGTATAGAAAACATAATTTAATCCACAAAGTCTTACATCATATATCTCAGAAGTCAAGCAAAATTACATAAAGGGACATGAAAAACTATTGTAGAATGAAAAGTTGTATTCATAAAAGTCGGAGGCATAATTTGATTACTACAGTTTTATAGAAATAAAAAGACAAATTCAAGGCCAAAATTCCCTAGCAAAAGTATGTATTATGTAAAAGTTCTAAACCCTTACAAAAGAAAAAAGTATTCTATATAAAAACCTGAGCTAACTGCTCGGTGGAGAAAATAGAGAGATCACCCAAACTAGCAACATCATAGGCATCCTTTGGTAACCATGAAGCAACCTCTCAACCATTTGAACCAAAAATAGTTTGCCTTCATCACAGTTGCACTCGAATCTTCTGACCACGGATTGAAAAAGAGGAATTTTCAACCACTACGTTGAAACTACAAACCGTTGCCATCCCTCAAAACCACTACCTCTGCAATAGTAGAATAAAATGCTTGGAGGTTACCTCTATTGCAATGTGGTAGTAGGAGGGAGTGTCTTGAAGGTAGGATAAAAAGCATTTAAACTCCTCACAAAGAAGTGGCATGTGGAAAGAATGAAAAGATTTTGAATTCGAGCTTGTAGACATGGGCCCACTTAAATTAGAAAAGACATCCAACTGCTACGTGTTGACATTGCTCAACTTCTTGGGAAAGGAAAAAGGGATATTGAAAAACATGAACCATACTACCACATAGAATACGCAAGGAGACAAAAAAGAAACCTTGGGCTAATAACTTTGGCCCAGGGAAAAAAGAAACTAACTCCGCAAAAGGGGCTGAGTATACTTAAAGTCTACAATATGCACACACTTTGCATGGTTGGGGATAGCGGGGGACTCATTTCCCTTTGAATCATCTTGTCTCGTGTGGTCAACCAAGGCTCAACATACATGTTGTGGGAAAGTGGGGGGTCTTCAACCTCTATGAAAATTTTATCCTGCATGTCCCTTCTCTTTGGTTTTTACCGATGTGGGATAGCAGGAGACATCTTTCATTTAGCCTTTGTGTTATCTCACAAGGTAACCAGTCTTTCATCCTTCTCAGCGTGAGATAGAAGGGAGCCTTGAGCTCCTTTTATTTTTCTTACCTCACGAGCTCTTTCTATCCATCCACCTACGGTGCAGGATAGTAGGATAGACCATTTTCCTTCAACTTCTTTATCTCGCAGGGTCATTTGGATACCTTCCAACTCATCAATGTGTAACTCTAGACCAATTCTGATGTGTGTACATATGCAAACATCTAGATAGATAGGGACCACTTGAATCCAACTTGGCCTTTCTAGTTAAGCATGATACTCTGATGAGCAACAGAGGATGTCAAGTCAAACTGCCATTCTGGTTGAATTTCCATGAATCAACTTATTTGAATTCACACTCCTCATGATTCAACGCTGATGGGTTCAACACACTATGAGGCATATGTAGATAAACTCCAACACTGATTGCACTCTGTAATCCATGTTTTTCTGTAGCCTACAATGTTACTTACTACATAACCTACGTGTTATGCACATTAAAGGCTACCTACTTCTCTGCAACCTCTTGACATCCCTATAACACATTGACATCAATTACAATAATGCCAAGAATACCCCCCTTTGGAGTTGATGTAAATATACATAGTAGCACACACATAGGCATCACTTTTTCCCTCTTTGACAATAATGTCAAAGGGATCTGCACACAACCTACCATAAAACTTGTACACTTCTTCTCCCCCTTTGAATTAAATTTATCCTAGCCAATGCCTATTAATTGATGTTTTATGTGTATTCCACTAGATGAACCATTATTACAATATAAAAAGCAGTGCTAATTGGTGTAGGAGCACCTAGCTTTTAACCTGTTTGTTAATGCATTTTTAAATTTTGGAGTTATTGTCCTTATTTTGAATTAATTATTGAATAATGGACTATTTAGAGGTCCACATGTTTTTTTGGTAGTCATTTCAAGGGTGATTGTCACCAAGGTTTGTTTGTTTTCCCAAATTTGGCCAATGAGCCCTTGTAAGCCTAAAATGGCATTTTTTTGCATTATGATGTAAGACATCTTGTAAAGCCTCATTAGGAATTTAGTCATGTCATTTTAATGTTAGGGAAGAATCCTAGGAGGTTTAGTATGAGTAAAAATGCATAAAAGGAAAAAATGCCAAATTGAGCAAAAGTTGTCATTGTTGCTTGACAACTTTTTGCAACTTTTTGAGCAACTTTGCATTTTTTTGAGCAAATCGGTGGTTAGGAAACCAATGAGGAGTTGGTTATGACCAAGATGGCATATAAAATTCTCCATGAATGATTCTACATGGGTTGGAATATCCTAGAGCAAGTTTGAATAGACTTTGAAGACAATTTCCAAATTTTTGCCTTATATTTTTTCATTTTGGTAGCAGCAATCTGTGCAAAATGGATTGATCTTGTTACTGTTATTTCATGAAGGTTTAGTGGATGATATTGTGTTTCTCAAGAAGTGTTTTTATCTTCTCTTAGTGAATATTTGAAGTGTATTTATAATTTGTCTCTTACTGCACTGCTCTCGGTTTGAGCAAGGGTTCAAGAGCCCAATCATGGTTCCAACTTGAAATCCCTTTGGGTTTTCTCAATGACCCTTGGGATTCAAGTCATGGAACCTTTTTATATTGTATATATTGTTTGGAATGGTCTAGAGGATGCAGGGAAGCAACTTTCTATCATTTCCTAGGCGAACTCTGCCATAGCCCAGCTAGGAATATGATTGACAATTTTGTCTTTACTTACAGGGTTGACTAAATGTGAATGTGCCAATTGTTTGGCATGGAAGTGTGATGTATAGAAGAGTCCTAGAGAAGAACTAGAGGTTTGAAAAGGTGTAGAAACCTATAAACCCCTTTGGTGAAGACTACTAACTCCTAAACCCTCAAAAGTGCCATTTTTTGGGATCTGTACTAGTACAGACAAACCAGACAACCTACCCTAATGGATCCAAAAGTTTTTCCAAAAGGATACTCGGATCACCAAAGGTGTTGGGGGTGCTTTGATTTTTTTCTGAGTAATTTCCCAAAAATTGGCAAGGTAGGGCTAATTGGGGCTCTAGGGCTACTAGGCCTAGAAAATAGGAAGAAGAGGGAGCGATGGGAAAATGGTGAGAAACCAATTGAAGAACCACTTTATTGGAGTTGAAACACCTAAAAAAATCCCCCTGAGGCCCCTGCAAGTATATGTTGGAGGTTTGGATAGTCTAAGGGTTGAATTTAGTCTAGCGAATCTCAACCATGCTTGAGAGCAACTAAAGAACACAAATTGATAGGGAGCACTCCAAGAGAGTTTGAGTGTTTGATTTGTTAATGGACAAGTGAAGAGTGATGGAAGCCCACTAAAAAATCCTTTACCTACCTATTGAGCAAGGTGTAACTCTTTTGAGAGAATCTCCCCATCACTAATATTGCTCACAAAAAAATTAGACTATCGGTGTTGGGGTTTACTAAGTGTGACTACCGGTTGGTAGTCTTAGTTCAACTCTAGGGTTTCTGGTTTGGCTTGTGTGGTGCAATCGATGATGTTTTGTGATGAGTTAGTTAAGAATAAGGATAAGGATCAAGATGCCACGTCAGCTATGTGCACGTGAAGGATTTCTTTGAGGATCTTGTGCGTGAAGATCGAATGCATTGAATGTCTACCTTGAGAATGATCATTTTTCTTAGCGGTGTGTGAAGAGCGAATGATGGGTTATTGATTTCTAGATGCGGTGAATATTGGACAATGCAGAATATCTTGAGATTTGTCTTAGATCATTTTATTTTATGAAATGTGTTTTGACGGTTAGGATTGGACCATTTGTAATTGTAAACCTAGAATATTTAGGGTTTATGGTTTATGCTACCAACCCAATTGTTGTCTATAAGGTCGATGAGTTTTTTTATTGTAGTTGTTGGCAAAAGTTGTGTTTGTGTCCACATGTTGGAGATCTGATACTTTCCAAACCAGAGTGAGGAATTTGCAGAGTGTGATTGCAGAAGAGAGGAACTGAAAAGAATCTACCTTAGCAAGAAGTGCTATTATCAGATCAGAGTTTTACCCGTTGTCTTCTAACCATTTCAATAGAAGGTAAATCCCTTGACTGGGTAGCTTTAACAGGCTTTATTCTAAATCCTCTAACCAGGTGGCTCAATTTCATTGAGTTATTTAAATCCTCTAGCGAGGTAACCTTTAATAGGGTATATAGCCTTCCCTTAACTGGGTGATCCTTAACCGGATCGGTTCCTAACAGGACCTTATTGTAAAGTCTTTAACTAGACTAGGCTCCTAGCATAGCGGACTTCAAAAGAGTTCACAAACAAGCTTGTGGGTATTCATTCCCAACCGTGGTTTTTCCGATTTGGATTTCCACGTGAAAAATCTATGTGTTATGGGTTGTGATTTTTTCATGTGATGATTGTGTGATTCTAATTTAGATATGCATGCAATGTTAATTAGTTGTGGTATTATTGGTACAACTCATGTATGATTATATCAGTGAAGTAGTCATGAAGATTTGAGATCTGTTGAATGTTGTCTGAAGTATTTTTGTTTAACTGATATAGCTCTCTGAAGTATCTATCTTTAACTGGTATTACTATGGTTAAGTACAGTGGTGAAGATAACCGGTTAGCTATGTTTTGATATGTCAAAGTGTTGAAGCAATTTTTGTGTGTACTGATTCATGCCCCCCTCTCAGTACCAGTTAGGACCTTAGTAGTTCATCATTATTCATCATAGCATTCTCCCCCTAAACCACAGACCTCAAAAATACTTTTAAGTGTTGAAAGAAGGTGGGACTACACCCAACTTGTATCTTAGATACTCAAATGTGTCCTTTGGAAGAGACTTTGTGAAAATGTCAGAAACCTGCTCATTTGTGGGAACATATTCAACCCTTACCTCTTTCTCTGCAATCTTTTCTCTAAGAAAATAATATTTAATTGCAATGTTCTTTGTCCTTGAGTGCATGACAGGGTTCTTGGAAATGTTAATAGAACTTGATTTGTCACACACAATAGCAATAGGATTTGAAAATGATACCTAAATGTCCTTTAAGGTCTGTTTTATCCACAAAACCTCTGAGCTACATGCAACAACAACTATATACTCTACTTCAGTCGTAGATAAAGAAATTGAATCTTTCTTCTTTCTGTGCCATGAATGTAATCTGTCTCCAAGGAAGAAAGCTCCACCATTGGTGCTATTCCTGTCATCTACACATCCTACCCAATCAACATGAGTATAGGCTTGCAAAGTGAAATCTACTTTGTTTGGATACCATAAGCCATTTAAGTAAGTGTTCCTTGTAGATACTTATGATTCTTCTAATTGCATTCACATGTGATTTCTTTGGAGCATCTTGAAATATTTCTACCATGCACACTGCTTGCACAATATTAGGCCTTGAAGCTATGAGATACAATAGATTTCCAATCATGGATCTATACAAGGCCTGATCTACACTAGGCGACTCATCATCCTTTCTTAATTTACATCCTATCACCACAAGAGTAGTAACCGGTTTGTTGTGCTCCATTTGAAACTTTTTCAACATGTCCTTTGCATACTTGGTTTGTGATATAAATATTCCTTTATCTAACTGAGAAATATGCAAACAAAGGAAATATGATAGCTCTCCAAACATTGACATCTCAAACTTGGACTGCATTTGGTCAGTAAACTCTTTACATAAGGTGTCCTTGTTGCCTCCAAATATGATGTCATCTACATACACCACAACCATGATTATGTGGTCTCCATCCACCTTAATGTACAGGTTGTTTTTAGTATTTCCCTTCCTAAAACCTTACTAATGGAGGTACTTATCCAGCCTAGAATACCATGTTGTAGGTTCCTTCTTTAGACCATATAATGCTTTCTTCAATATGCAAACAAAGTTTTCATCTTCATGCAACTGAAAACCTTCAGGTTTCTCTATTTAGACCTCTTCTTCAAGATTGCCATTCAAAATTATAGATTTCACATCCATTTGATGTACTTTATATCTGTTATATGGTGATAATGCAAAGAACATCCTTATAGCTTCAAGCCTTGCAACTAGTGCAAATGTCTCTTCAAAATCTATGTCCTCTACTTGAGAATGCCCCTTGCAAACTAGCCTTGGGAATTGTTCCTTAGTACCTTTCCTTCTTTATTCATCTTATACATATAGACCCATTTTATCCCAATGACATTTTTATTGACTAGACTAGGAACCAAATTCCATGTCTTGTTCTTCTCTATTTGCCACAACTCTTCTTCCATTTCCTTTATACACTTTACACTCTTGCTAGCCTCATCATATGTCTTGTGTTTCATCTTAGTCATGAGGCAGAAATTTTCTTTCTTAGTGTTCCTAGCTCTCCTTCTAGTTTGCACACCATCATTTTTGTTACCAATAATTTGATCCTCAAGGTGATTCTTTGCACATACTTGTTTGGGGATTCTCTAGGTGCTTCTTCTTCATGTTCACTCTCAGATTGATCTTCATCTTAAACATATGGTTCTTCAGTTTGAGTAATTTATTTTTGCCTTCCTTTATGTATATTTTCATCTAATTTCACATGTAAACTCTCAATTACCTTCTTTAGCCTCTTATTGAAACATTTATAGGCCTTTTTGTGAGTTGACTACCCCCAAAAAAGATACCTTCATCACTTCTTGAACTAAAGCTTCCTAATCCATCTTCATCTCTTTTGATAAAGCATTTGCTACCAAACACCTTCAAGTACTTGATTGAGGGTTTTTAATCATACCATAGTTCATAGGGTGTCATTCTATTGTTCACTCTTATATGAACTCTATTTAATGCATATACACCTATATGAACTGTCTACTTCCAATATACATCAGGTAAATTGGCTTCATTTAGCATTGTCCTTGCCATCTCTTTGATTGTTCTATTTTTCCTCTCCACAACACCATTTTGTTGTGGCTTCCTAGGAGCTGAAAATTGTCTTATGACTCCATGCCTTTCACATTACTCTTCAAATTCATTTAATGTGAATTCATCTCCACGGTCTAATCTTAAACACTTTAGCTTGTATCCACTCTCTTTCTCAACCATCTTCCTAAAGATTTTGAATCTTTCAAAAGCTTGTGATTTGTCTTGCATGAAGGTGACCCATGTCATCCTTGAAAAATCATCTATGAGTAGCATGAAGTATATTTCACCATTTAGAGCTCTTGTTCTTGTAGGCTGACACAAATCTATATGCACAAGTTTTAAGGGCCTTGTGGTAGAAAATTTCTTTGTTTTGAAGCTGACCTTGGTTTGTTTCCCTCTTCGAAACTCATCATAGAAGGTTCTTGCTAGCTTAAATTTATTGTAGGGTTGAGATACAATTTTCCTACATTCATAACTTCTATGACCATACCAATTACAATGATAACAAATAACATTCATATCCCTCAGATCAGCAAATTTATTTGTACTTTCAAATCTAGGAGAAGATATATGTATAAGATTACAATCAACAATTCTATGACTGTAAGTATAATATTTATAACCTTAGCCATGGAACTGAGGTACATACCAATCATTATTAATGTTATTTCTCATTTGTCTCCTTGGAGAAGCATAGTTTGATCTTCTTGAGATCAACCTTTGTGTATCCTTGACCCTTGTGAATCCTCTATTATCAACATTAGTTTTTCTTTTAGGATCAACATGCTGGTTCCTTGTTTGATTGCTTATAGCAACATCATATGTCTTCTTCTCATTGGGCTTCCTAACTGCAAAGGTTTGTTTGACTTCACTTTCACTTGAAGATCACCTCTGCCATTCATGCATGTGTATGCTACATTGTTCTTCTCACTCTCACAAACTGATCCAGTGGTGCAGGGTTCATTTCCCAAAATCTTCTCTAGTCTATCCTATAGACTCTTTTTCGATCTACACTTATCCACCTATGAGGAGACATCACTAGTGAGCCCACTAAATATAGCTTTAATTTCTTCTTAATTATACATACATCTTCTTTCTACTTCAGAGCCAGTGAGAGGACAACCATTCCTAGGGAGACCATTGACTACATACATCCATACATCAAACCCTAGAGAGGACAAGTAGACTTCCATTCTATAACTCCAAATAGAATAGTTTGAACCATCAAACACTAGAGCAAGGATTGATACTAAACAAACCATTGTGTCCTACACAGGATCTACCCAAGCGAGAGAAAGATTGATAAACAGGGTACCTAGGCTCTGATATCAATTGTTAGACACAATGCACCACTGAGAGGGGAGTGAATCAGTGGTTCTAAAATTTTCCCTATAACAATCCCTGTGAAAGTATACTAATTAACAGATCTAGCTGAATGCAGACTTACCAATTAGTGAGGAGACTAAACACAAATGCATTCACACAAAGGGACATCACATAACACCAGTATGCATGAGGAAAACCCAAGATGGGAAAAATCTCAGTGAGAAATGCTGCTGGAGACTACTTCTCCAATCCACCCTCATAATGAATCCATTACAATGTTTAAGGCTACAACCCAAGGAGCTACAACCCCTGATTTAGGGCACCAACCCCTAACTAATTTATGGGCTACAACCCAAAGGAGCTACAACCCCTGCACTGAGATACAACTCAATGATCACAATGATAGATTTAAATACAAAAGTAGTTATTCCATTACAAGTGAATCTTATAACCATTTCATATACCTTACTCTGTCGGTAAGACACCTTCTCTGCTACACAGATGCACCTATCTCTTTGTTGCTGTATTGCCGATAAAATCTACTGGTTCATCTCTACTCTTCTTCTACTCCATTGGATCTTCTCCTCAGTGCTTTTCTCTTCACCGGTAGTACACTCTGTCAGTTCTATGTCTTCCTTCTCTGTAACTTCCTTCACTTCTACTATGCCAGTATGGACACTACTGGTTATTTGCTACTACCAGTTGAACACTTCAACCTGGTTCTCCCTCACCCTCAGTCTCTTCTCGGATACTCATTGAGCACTTGATTGATTTTCTCTCACATGTAGAAGTAACACTTAATCACTTCGCAACAACACTATCTTCTTCTATTCGACAACAACCTTCAATGATTTTGGCTTCCTTATTTATAACCTGGTTTTCCTGCCAAAAGACAATTCAAACTCATGGGTGGTTAGGGTTTCCTCATCAACCTTGAGGAAAACCAAATCCAATCAGATCTTGTCCAATCTGATCGCCCAGACAAATGTTTCCTCATCACCGCCATTAATGCACCTTCCAATACACATTTTCATTTCAACAACCACGACCTTGCATCTCAACCTGCCTTTGTCAAAATGCCATTAATGTTTCTAATGTTTCCTTCTCAAAGTCATCTTACAATCTAATTTTTTTGCCTCGATTCAAATGCCAAAAAATCCCTGATTTTTCTCTTTCCTTCATTCTTCCTCAAGCCACACTCCTCTGATCTGATCCACAAATCATGGGATCCATATTAAATGCACAACTGTAGAAACACCTATCTCTACACAACACTCCACTAACCTCTCTATGCTTTCCACTTCATCTCTATGTGGCATCCAAATCGACATCCACCTCAATTTGAATAGTTGTGTTGGGTTGGATTGAATCACCGACTAACTCCATTACTGGGTTCATCTACTGATATACTAACCCTACCATTTAAACCCTCAAACCTGTCTGTCATCAACCTTGCACTCTGCTTTTCTTTTAGTGGACTACTCAATCAGTCAGCACTCTTGCTAACCTTCCTTATTCTCAACATCATCAGATGGGAGTCTTTTGCATCTACACCTTGTCCATATTACTGGTGGACTTACATACTAGTAAACACTCTTGATGACACCATGTCATCAAACTTCCACAAACTCCATCTTCAATTAGGCCATTCCCCTCTATCTACATCTGTTGAGCCTTGCTTTCTTCGTGATCAACTCAGACCATATCTTTGTTGTCTTGTCAAAGTGACGAACCAATCACTCTTCATCTTTACTAGAAACTCAACATGCCTTCTATGTTGGTCCAGTGCATATCTCTAATCTCATGCTCTTGACACATTCCTTTGATTTGCAATAGATTCGGTGTGAACCTTCAAACACCTGCCTTTGCCTCATCTACCTTATCTCATGGAACTATGATGCATACTGTCATGCACAAAATTTAGGGCAAGAATGGGATAAATTTTTTTTTAAATATCAACTAATTAACAATAAGTTCACTAGCACGAAACGCACTAACAAGTTTTGGTCTTAACTATGTTTAGAGTTAACTCAACCTACTAACTCAATTAAGTAAACAAAGAATTTAAAACCAGAAGCGGAATATTAATGCTCTAGGGAAATTGTTATTGTCTCAACAATTTTTAGTCACTAAATTAATTTAATGAGAATTCTCTAACATTATTTAGCGGAGATATTTTTAATCTCCTAAATATCAAGAATTGTTTTAAAGAGCGAATTAATTTAGACCTATCACTCAAATTATAATGTTCAAAATCTTTAGTTCAACCATTAAAATGTGCTTTAAATTCATCGAGCCTAGTGCAATTTAATTTCATAAGAACATTTACTGATGAGAGTAAATATCTCCCCAAAGTCAATTTATTTTACAAGAAGTTAATTTCCCCATCTATTTAGTTCAAGACTTCATAAATAGTTAGTCTAAAAATAATTAATTTGATTCAAAACTCCTCAGTCTATTTAAATTTAAACAAAAAGTAACTTTGTAATGATTTAATTTAAACCATTTAAATCTATTTAATTTAACTTAAATATTAACTTCTTAACAATTTAACTTAAAACCATTCAACCTATATATATTTATAAACACACAATAAAATAGTTGATCCAAATTTGCCTTATTTTCATATACTTCCAAACTCTATATCTACCTATATATATATATATATATATATATATATATATATATATATATATATATATATATATATATATATATATATATATATATATATATATATATATATATATATATATATACATAAATAATTTAAATATTAATCTCCACATCTTTATAAAAATTCCCATGTAAACCCTAAATTGAAATTACATTATAAAATAGCCCCTCTATACCTTCTTTTTCTATTTATTTATTATTCTTTTTACCCTAGCTCTAATTGAGCTAGGGTTTTATATTATTTTATGCTCATTGTTTCTTGAAGGGCCGAACGAAGGTTTTATGCGGCAGCCATGGTGGTAAGATAGAGGGGGTGTCGCAAGTGGGACGACCCACTGTGGAGGTCGCAGCCCACACAGTGGCCTTGGCCGCTATGTGTGTCGTGGCCCACATAGTGGCTGTGGCCACTGGCACAGAGCGCGGCCCACACAGGGAGCCACAAGCCCTTGTGGGTACCACGGCCCACAGAGAGGTTGCGACCTCTGTGCTAGATGCGGCCCACACAGGGACTGCGTGTCCTACGTGGCCCTCACCATTCCCCTTTGCTATATATATATATATATATATATATATATATATATATATATATATATTTATATATATATATATTTATATATATATATATATATTTATATATATATATATACACATTTTCATATGTATATATTCATATATATATATATTTGTATATATATGTTTATATTTATATCTACATTTGTTTCACACGTAAATTTTATGATATGTTTTATATATATGTATATATAAGTATATACATGAAATCTGCATGTATATGATTATATATATTTATATATAACTATATTATTATCTTTTTTTTTCTTTCTTATAATAAAATAGAATTTATGGAAGATTCTGATTTTCAATTATAGCAAAAAAAATAAAGTAATAAATCTGTTTACTGTAGATATCATTTTCTGAAAATAAATATTGCCAGTATTTAAGAAAAATATCTAACTCCAACTTTATCAAGGTATATGTTTAATAAATTTTCCAGCAACCAAAAAGAATAGATGTTATTTAAATAAAACTATAATAGGGTTAGATCTTTATTTTCTGCATTTATTAAATTGGCTGGCTTGCAAAAAAAACTACCGCAACTACTTAAATGATAGAGATGTATTTTCTGTTATGAAAATAAAAATAGAATTAACTAATTCTAGAACAACAAAATTCATTAACTTAACTATAGAAATGATTATGGTAATTATAGATTTTATTTTTTTGCATTTAAAATGAAACCATAGATAAAGTAAGATCACAAATTTAATTTATATACTTTTTACATTTCCATGTATAATCCAAAGTGCCTTTATATTTCAGCCCATGCATGCATGCAAAATCAATTCTATTTCTTTTTCAATAAATAAGAGAACAAATTTAACTCATTTTCGTTCAAGAAATATTAAAGACTACAAGATTTAACCTTAACTCTAGAACAAAATCTTAGAATAAGCCATTTATCTTTTCTGCAAAATAACATAATATTTTCTGCATTACAAATAACATATCCTCAAGTCTTTTATTTCTATTTTACAAATAGCCTCTCATTTCAAAACAAGAGAGGACTTTTCAAAAAGGTAATGAATACATTTACAACTCTTTTTCCTTTCAAATCAACATCTCCCGCCATAACTGCATGCATCAGATATTTCTTCTAACATCCTACAAATAAATCAAATCTATGACCATGGAGTGCTCACCTCCCAGCCTAGGCTAACTAGTAGCCACCCCCAAGCTTGGAGAACCAAGCCCTAGATGAGAAACAAACATGCAAACACAGAAGGGGACATAATGCACACAAATTCAAACACACTCCCATCCCTGCTACACTGCACCACACTTTGGTGATGACCTTTTTAAGGGTGGTAGTGGACCAATACCCTGAGGAGAACTGCAAGTATGGAAAATATGTAGCCACCTCATGGTACAACAAATACATCAAGAATTGCAACCCCTTATTCCTTATGCCCCCCAAGGCATTCTAGCCTTATTTCCCTCCTTATGACCCCCATTGCACAAACAGACCATGCAGCAAGGGTCACACAAAAATCCCTTGTGATCGCTCTCATAACAAGAGTCCCTCACTCGAGGGTTGTCACTGCTACCACCCACAAGATCCTCCTCTCTCTTAAGAGTAAGAGGTCTTGAAAACTCCCAAAAGCACATACAAAACATAATACAAAAGACCAAATGAAATCCCCAAAAAGGACATACAAGGAAACAAATTTCTTACACCAACATACTTTCAAACACATGCAAAAAGAAGTCATTTTAAGAAGAATGTAACCAACCTTAATCTGCCCAAAGGTAGGTTAGTATTGTTGAGGATGAGCTGCCCAATTCCATGGATCTTCTCCTTCTACCCTTAGCCAAATTTCACTATTCCAAATCTATTCTATTCTTTTCAAAATTTCTCTTGTCTCCAAAAATGGAGAGTGGGTGATTACCCACAAATTTTCTAATTCTTGCTTAAGAAGCCCATTGTGAGAGTTCTCACAAGTTTCTAAAAACTAAAGAGGAAGGTAAGATAGAATGGGAAAGGTAACTCTCATTCCAAAAGGAAAGTTTACAACTAGGTTCAATCCTCTAATTTCAATTTTCACACAACTCAGAAAAGTCAATTTTTAGGGTGTCTAAAAGGTCACTTAGGAGTAGAAACTTGCCTTAAATTACCCCTAACGCTTAGGTATACCTTATGGGCTTTAGGAAACCCTATTAAACTACCCCTAGGTGTTCATTTAACCCATTTTAAACCCCTCTGAAGTTTATTTTCGGGTCAAACCTATGTTGACCACGCCAAAGATTCTTTACCCAAGGTATTTATGACATCACATTACATTAATTGAAAAAGCTATAGTTGAACACTTTCCCACCAAGAGACAAAAATAAAAAAAATTCAAACTTAAATCCACACATGTGTCAAGTGACACAAAGAAAACACTTTTACAATTTAATACATGAAATCGTCTCTTGTGGATTTTACACAAATCAATTAAATAACACTTAACACACATGCAACATATACTATTATGAATAAAATACAACACAAACGGGGTGTTGTCTCTACAAATAGACAAACCCTGGCTTATGAACATACATAGGTCTAGGTTTGGTTCTCCGTAATATTTCCATGGTCACATGGATAACTTCCTGCGCATCTCAATTTACACATTAGTACCTTTCAAATATCCACATATAATATAATTCAAAGGAATAATAATACACATCATCACTTGCATATAGTTTACATCTGAACAAATTAAATACATCTTTTTTTCAAGCAATTTCACATAAGTAATTCATCCTAATCCACATAAACTTAAACATACATCATAATTCTTTTATCATAGTAAAGTCCTGCAAATTCAATAACGACATTTATCACCGCAATTTTATCTTATTTAACAATCATGTAGTGTTCTATCTTATAAAGCATATAAATAAATCATAAATATATAGCAATGTTATCCAAATCTTGAAATCATATAAGTTCTAAATCCCAAAATGCATCAAAATAAAGTATCTGTAATAGTCTCAATATAAAAACCACTGAAATGTTAGACTAAGTCGAGGTGAGGCCTCATAGATACTATGCATAACAGGAGATAAGTTCCACTTATTGGTGGGAGTGATTACTTGTCATCTATAGCTTGCAGTGCATTTATGTGGCTTCCCTATTTGTGCAGCAAACCTTCAAACATGCACATGTGATCCGGTGTGGGCACATTCACTATTAGTCATTGCTTCTCATGATGACTGCATCTTCATATATTCGGAGTCTTGTTGTTCTGCAACCTCATAGTATAATGATGACTCGTTCATGCTTCTCCTCCTATGTTGATGTGAATTAGGTAGCATTCCACCACTTCATCACAAACAATAGCTCAAGCACATTGCTCATCCTTCTTGTTCACTAGTTATAAGCAAGCTGGTTGGCAGCTACTTACTTGGCTGATTTGTCTCTTCCATGTCAACCCATCTCTTACTAGTTGACATCCTTTCCTTACTGGTGATACACTGTACCGATAACCTATTCATCTCATCCACACAAGTGAGACACTAACTTGTGTATTGGTGACCTTAGTGGTCATTCCTCTGAATGTCATTCTCTTTCTTACCTTACCGATGTTCTACAACACAAGGTGATATTAAAGATATCTCATCCTATACTCCTCCATGACAATGTTGCACATACGACTCTCATATTGGTGGATATCTTATACCAGTTGACATTAATGATAGAAGTACCAACAATCTATCATACTAGTTACATCCTTCTATATCGGTTGATATCAATGACAACACAATGCCAACACTTAATACCTTTATTGGATTCCAAGACCACATCTATATCATAATTTTTCTTTCTGGGAGTGGGAGTGGTTCCTTTTACCAGTTTCCTCTTTTCTGTCAGTTTTCTCTCCTTCAAAATTTTCTTTTCTACTGCCAGAGGGATGACCTTTACTTTCTGTTGTTTCCCTTCCTCAAGCTTCTTCCTCTGAATCCTTATATAAGCTTTAGGGATCTTGGAGGGATCCTCTTCAGTCTTAGAACCGGATGCAACATGGGCAATAAATGTTTTCAGTTACTACTATCGGTGGACTTTTAACTATTGCTGGAGAGGATCCTTCTGCTAGTCCATGGATTTATTTTATCTCTGAGGACATTTTCTCCATAGCCTACCCAACTTTATTTATGTTTCCTTCCCTCTTCTTCCTACTAAATCCAATTTATACTTCAAGTTCTTTTTGCTTTGCTATCGCAAAAAGTTTTCTTAGCTTCATCAATCAGGGCATCAATGAGAGTCTTGGCATATAAGTCCAAGATCTCAGCATCAACCTCATATCCCATTTCAGTGATCTAGATCTTTTATGGTTGTACTACCTCCATCAACGTTTCATCCTTCTTCACCATAAAGTAAATTTCTATTGAATATTTGTCAACTATATGTTTTGGAACTCTTTCTCTCTGCTTCATTGCTTTCTGAAATGATTTGAAATAACCTCATAAAATGGAGTCTCTCTCCTTGTCTTGTCCCAAACCTCTTATAGAATCTTTGATTTTTTCCCCTACTAGTATAGCATCTTGTTCACTAACAGGTTATATTGTTCACTGATGCTTGGAATGACTTGGATATTACTTGGTTATGTCGAAGACATTGTTTGGACACTTTGTTTTGGTGATTTATTTATTGGTCTAATCGGGTTTGCATATTTATTGTTACCGGAAAATAGGTCTAGGTTATGGACCGGCAAGCATATCTAATCCAGATCAGCATGACATGTCATGAAGATGACTTATTATTATTGTAAATGCATTGAGCCGACATCATGCATCACATATTGATTCATTTGTAATTGATTTTATTGTAATATCTTTTAGTGAGACAACCTACACATTTTGTCTTAGGCTATGGTATAAATGTAAGATCTCATTATGAGATTAATATAGGATTGTGAAAAAGGTTTATAAGGTTGTAATATTCAGTATATGTGAATATAAGTAGAGCTATACATTCAAACATCATTCAAGATTGGAGGAAGGTTTGAAGAAGGCAAATCGGAGCTTAACTGGTACTGAATCTAGCATATGAAGATGCTATTTTGAGCAGTACATTATCATTGAATTTAACCATCCAATTGTAGTCAATGTGCCTCCCATTTTGTGATTGAGCAGTGAGCTCTAGGTAGTTAACCTTTTTGCATGAGCAAACTCCATATTGTACACACATACTATCTGTAGTAGTATCATCTGATTGTGGGTAAGGTTTCTCACCGTGGTTTTTCCCCTTACAGGGTTTCCACGTACAAATAACTATGTTATGTGTTGTGTGTGTTATTTGTCTTTCTGTTTCATGCATTAAACTTTACCGGTACTACAATTAACTGTTAAACTATCTACCGACATTAAAGTTTGGTTTACCGTCATTAAGCATTAAATTTGGTTAAGTTAGTTTTGGTTTGTATTTATTGGACAACTGATTCACCCCCCCCTCTCAGTTGCCTCCGGAACCTAACACATAGGTCTTTTGAGTGTAGATCAGTTATTAATATCCCTAGAAGTTATGCACCAAGATCTAAAGGAGTTGTTTGGGAACCTCCTAGGAACCGGAACCTAAACCGGTACAAAACCTATGACCACTGGTCAAATGGTTATGGAGCGGCAAATAGTTGGAGAGAAACCTATTTTATCTGTCATGGTAGTAGTCACACCGCTGCAACATGCAAAAGGAAGAATGAAAATGTGAACACCAGACCATGGAGAGCACCTGGTATGGTATGCTATCATTGTCACAAACTGGAACATATTTCTAGAACATGCAGAATGAAAAAGAATCCATCGAGAGACATACCAGTCAACCCAAAAGGAAAGGTCAATGTTGAAGCCATTCAGGAAGATATGAATAAAACTTGGAAAAAGAAATTTGAAGAGGAGCCACAAGATGTACTAGTTTTTGCACTTAGTGTGGAGACCCCTAAACCAACAAATTTAGCTTTGAAAATCTTAAGGGGGGACACATCGATAACAATGTTTTGGACCCCCCCGTGTGTATCAGTTACCTATCATCCGATAGAAGAAATGAAGTGGTAAAGTTAGGGTTTGTACCCTATCGATGATGCACTTATTGTGGTAGGTAGGAGCATGTTTAAAAGTGACTCTTGTCATCATTTTTACATACCTATTTTCAAAGAAGAATTTTTCTAGCTTGAGCAGCACAACAAGAGCGATTCATCTTGCATTTGAAAAGAATCAAGGAAGAAATCTTGCACAAGATCTAGTAGACATTTCAAGTTATCCAGAGTGGAGGGTAGAGTGGTAAAATAAGCTTTTGGAGAAGTGTGTTGTGTATGACATCAGAAACCCCTAGTTTGAATTTGAAATTGGCGAACCCTAGTTCAGAGTGAAAAGGTATTCTTCATCGAAACACTCTTGTCATTTGAAATCATTTATTCATGGCCTCTACATCCAAAATCCCTTCTAGTTCTACTAAACCTGAGGATTCATCTGAGTTTCTTAGGAAGAAGGTGAAATATAATGCCCTCTCTCAAATTATCGTTGGAGTCATTGTTGCAGGGGATGTTTTAGGATACATTGATGGAAAACTAGAAGACCTAGGGTCTCTAGTGATTCACTCCCAATTGAGTTTGTTTTGTGGAGATGATAAGAATATTAAACCAGAGTACAGCGTGATCGAGAACAAGAAATTCCACAATGCAGTATATTTTCTCAAGGAATTCACAGAATATCACATAAGGATCATTCTAAGTAGGGCTCATGGTGCGAAGATGTATCTTGAGCGAACCCATGATATCACACCGGAGGTAATCCATGTTGTGACTAGTTTCTGCAATGTTGGAGAAGTCCCTGTTCTTCGCAAGATCACAAAAACCAAAGTGACAGAGCTCACCAATTCTGTGAGCGACCAATGAGCATTGACTGTAAACATCATAAAACATGACTTGGTGAAGTATGCATGCATGGTGATCGGGTATAGAGTATTCTATTCTAGTAGAATGAATTCTATTCCTACAGATGCGGTGCATGCCACTTATAGGATGATCAAGGAAGATGTAGAATATGACTTATGTACTTGCATGCAAAACAATTCATGGAGAATCTGAATTCCATCAAAGAGGACAAGACACCAAGGTTTAAGTTTGGTCAACTACTTGTCAGTTTGTTTTTCTATTTTCAAGGGTATTTTCTAGGAGTCGGTGATGTTCAATGGTCAACTGACCTACCAGTTTCAAGACAAATAAAGGAGAGTCTGCAAGTAGTGGGATCTTCTTATCCGAAGACTTTGAATAGGTATTTTCATGAGTTCAGACTAAAGATAAACCAGAGAATGAGAATATCAGGTGATCTGATTAAAAAGTATGAAGATGATAGCTATTTCACAATCAAAGTGGATCACTGCATAATGGAAGTGGTTGAGCCCAGAGAAGATGAAGTTGAGCCTATGGGCTATGAAGTGGTAAATGATATATTCACAGGGTACGCCTCTACCCTACTTGCTTCACCACTGGATCCAAAGAAGAAGAGGACTGGTACTTACTTAGAGAGGATCAAATATATTGAAGTACCAAAGCAAAAGAAGAGGAAAGTTGTGCCATCAGCATCGACACTGGTTGCATCTATTGCTAGTCCTAAAGTGACCAAGAGGTCACCAGCCAAAAAGAAACCGGAGGCCATTTTGCCAAAGGTATTTGAAAGGAAGAGAAAAACCTAGAATAACACACTGGATTCAGAAGACACTGAACCAGAGGTGGAAATGAAGAAGACAAGGCAACCAAGTAAGAAGACGAAGACAACCGGTAATGTACCAGAAACCTCTGCACTGGTAAATATACATGTTGCTTCTTACCAGCCTATGACACATTTTCAAAGAATTATGAAGAATGTTAAAAGGAAAGCTCTTGATGATCTAAAAAATTATTTTGATGATCTTAGCGATAGTGAAAAGGAAGAACTAGAGCTAGAGGTCATTAAAGATTTGTGTGATAATGATTGGTCTTCGATTGACATTAAACCTTTTGTTCCTAATTCTTTGTATAATTATTTGGATAATAAATGACGCATTGTCATTGAAGAGAAAGAAATTAGGGAATAAATTTTTGCCCAATATTTTCCTGATGTTTCTAATTCAGAATTGTTTGAGATTCTTAATCAGTACAAAGGCATCTTTTTCATGCAAAGAAGAAGACTTTAGTTACTCAGAATCAAAACCTCTGAAGTAGAAAAAGACACCCATCTATAGGTTAAAGCAGCTATCAAAATGCAGAAGATATCCGAAGCTAATCGGCAAGCTAAGCAAGAGCCTGACCTATCTATAGCCAAACCGGATGAAACCTTCAATAGTCAGGGTAAAAGAAAAGTAGAACAAAATGAACCTATTGATGTTGATACACTAGATGTTGAGGACACCACTTCAGAGATGGAGAGAGTTGAAGAGGAGAGAGTGGAGAAAGAAAAAGATGAGAAAGTGGCAAAAGAGAAATAGGAAAAATAGAAACAAGAAAAAGAAAAAGAAGAGAAAGAGAAATAGGTAAAAGAGAAAGTAGAGAAGGAAAAGTTAGAAAAAGAGAAAGTGGAGAAAGAAAAACAAGAGAAAGAGAAAGCGAAGAAAGGAAAAAAAGAGAAAGAGAAAGCATAGAAAGTGAGACAAGAGGAAGAAGAGAAGAAGAAGGAAGAAGAGAGGAAGAAGGAAGAAGAGAAGAAGAAGGAAGAAGAGAGGAAGAAGGAAGAAGAGAAAAAGAAGGAAGAAGAGAGGAAGAAGGAAGAAGAGAAGAAGAAGGAAGAAGAGAGGAAGAGGGAAGAAGAGAAGAAGAAGGAAGAAGAGAGGAAGAAGGAAGAAGAGAAAAAGAAGGAAGAAGAGAGGAAGAAGGAAGAAGAGAAGAAGAAGGAAGAAGAGAGGAAGAAGGAAGAAGAGAAGAAGAAGGAAGAAGAGAGGAAGAAGGAAGAAGAGAAAAAGAAGGAAGAAGAGAGGAAGAAGGAAGAAGAGAAGAAGAAGGAAGAAGAGAGGAAGAAAGAAGAAGAGAAGAAGAGAGTGGAAGAGGAGAAAGAGAAGGTCGCCAAGGAAGCCCAGGAAAAAGAAGAACATAAGAAGAAAAGACAAGAGGAGATTGAGGCAAAGGAAGGAGGACATATTCCTAAGGCAACCAAAGATCAAGCTAAGCAGGTTGATCCTACCAATCACACTGATTTTACTCTTGCCTATCTTACTCAATCAGTTGATGAAAATGAGCTATTGAGGAGCATTCAACTAGCTCAGGATAGATTAGCAGAACTGAGGAAAAAGAAAGAACAGGATGTCATTCAATTTGCTCTTGACACTCTTTCCAATCTAATCCTTGGTACTAACCTCCCTAGTACCGATTCCTCATTGGCCAAGCTAAAATTATTATGTACAATAGTGGATGATCAAGTTCAATCACTCGAAGATGTTACCTAGGCCACTGCAAAGAAAAACTATGAAAAGGCACTCAAAGTTGCACTGGTGAAACAATTTAATGAAGACAAAGACAAGCTGATCCACTAGAGGGATGATATCTGTTTGGCAATAGCTGAAGGCCATAAACTGTTGAGCAAAATCTGCCAACCAGATATATTCTATGATGATGCTTTGAAGAAAAAGAGTCAACTCCAATCGAAGTTAAAGTAGTATATAGGCAATTTCAAATTGCCATATGATTCCTTCATAGTGTATGGACAAACTGTTCACACTCACCAGCAACAGATTGCAATTCACAAACTGTTCACACTCACCAGTAGTAGATTGCAAAGATTGAATTGGAGATCTGCAAGCGGACACAAGATCTATAGGAGCTCTAGTTTCTTTTATTGCCAAAGTTGTAGGTTCTTAAAAAGTGTTTTCTGAACATGGAGGCTATTATTATTACACAGGAATTGAGCACCATTGATGCCATGGAGGAGTTAGCTTTCCAGATGAAGACTCAGAGTGAAATTGATATGTCACTCCTAGATACTTGGTCAACAGATATGAAGGATTTTCTAAAAACCTTTAAATCTATTTTTGAAAATTTTAACTCTTTATTGTCATGAACATATACTCTGTTTTTATGTTATGCAATATAACTTTGGTAAATTTCTGTGAAAGAGGGAGTGTTTGCATTACTTTGTCATTGTTGGCAAAGGGGGATTAGTATTAAAAATTTCATGCAAATAGAAGATGCACATGCTTGTAATTTTGGCAAAGGGAGTAGTGCATATGCTTAGGGGGAGAAATTTTGATTATGACATCATTTTTATTTTGTAAGAACTTAGATGTCAAATTTTCCTAAGTGTTGCCATCAATGCCAAAGGGGGAGATTGTTGGTATTTTGATGATGTTTAGTTGTGATTGTCATTGATGGAAACACACTTATTTTATGTATGAGTTATTCTCAACCAGTAATATGTGTTGTATTGTTCACACCGGTATTATATGTCATTGAATGTATAGTCTTTGTTTGTAGAATACTATCGATGTTTTGCAGAAAATGCTTACTGGTCAAAGCATGACCGAAGAACTCAAGTGGTATGAAGACCTCAAGCAAAATGAGGACCCCTAGCGATAGTCAATCTTTTTGATCAGAACACTATGTTCCAATTTACCAGTCTTTATTAGTAAACCAACAATCGATATACTATATTTTGTTAACCGACAAACTTGTAATGTGTGATGAGTTATCATCCACCGACACTTTGGCGGCGCTTCTGTGTTGTGTTACCAAATGTGTCTAGATACTTTGAACCTAGGAAATTGTAATCCAATCTCATTGGACCGACATGAAATCAGCTTCCTATTTAAGGACATCATGTCTAGGGCTTTATGGTAAGGAATGCATGTGTGTATGTATGTGGAGGAAGTGAAGTTGTAAAAGAAGCATTGTGTGATAGAGATTGAATGTTCAAAGGGTAGAAGACTAAAGTAATACTGCAATGCATTAATAAAGAACTGTCAAGGATCTAATCAAGCATTTTGTGCTACTGTCTAGATCATTCACTTGTTGATTACTAATCTCTTCGACAAGTCTAAAACCCTTAACTGGGTAGGCCCAGTCAAACCTTTTGTAAATCCTCTAACAAGGTGGTTCACAGTTGTGGACCTAAAATCCTTTAACAGGGTAGTCTTTAACAGGACTTATCTCCTAACAAAGATCTGGATTCCTAATAGGATCTGTTCTATTGAAGAAAATTGTAAGGCCTTAACCAGTTTGACCTTAACTGATCTAGTTACTATTCTAGAGATAGTTGACTTGTGAGTTTTACTCACCGTGGTTTTTCCCATTTGGGTTTCCATGTCAAAATATCTTGTGTTATGGTGATTGTTCTTATGTGGGTGAATTCTTTATTTGTTATTTGTCTTGTTTATGTTTTAACCGGTTTGTTGTTTAAACTATTATACCAGTATGCAGTAAAATTGCTTAAGAGTTTAGTTAAGTTTTTGGGCATACTAATTCACCCCCCCCTCTTAGTATTCATCAGTTTTGGGCATTGAAACCTTTGGGGGTCATAAGGATGGTTTAGTTCTTGTGAGAGACCAAGTAGATGGATCTTGTTAGCCTTGTGAAGGCATTTGGTTATCAATGGTTTAAATCCAGTTTTTCTCCCCTTAGATTTTGGTCCACCTCCACCCCAATGTTTTTAGTCACTAAGTGACATTGTGCATTCCTTTGGGTTGGGAGTTCTTTGTTAAGATGATTTCTTGAAAAAACAAATTCTTGTATTGTGTTTTATGTGTGTGTGTGTCTCATTTGGTTCTTAGTTCTCCCAGATCCAGGGTGGCCTCTTGTAGGCCTAGGTTGGGAGGTGAGCCTCCATATTCATATCTAAGTTTATTTGAAGGTTCGAAATTTATTGAAGGATGGAGAAAAACTAGTTTTTCCTAAAGTGGCATTTAAAGAATGTTGAAATTGTACTCCTTGTTCTTTTACCTATCTAAAGCCTCTTGTTGTATTTAGTCATTTCTTTAAAAATATAAAGAAGGAAAGACACACATATTTTGTTGAGAGAAATGTATTTTAAAACAAAAAGAAAAGAACAAGTTGTATTTACTTTTTGTTGTTTACTCATTACATTGAAATTAAAGAAGCATTCAAATAATATTCATATTTGTTGTTAAAAAAGGGCACTATGGTTGTTAGTTGTTTATTTCATTTCAAGATTGTAAAACGTTAAATCAATATGATATTGGAAATTTAGATATAGTTTTAAAAATAAATGGGAAATACTTATATTGTTAATACATTCATCGTATCTCATTTTACTTGTTGTTTTATTTGTTTTAAAAAAAAAAATCTAAAAAAAATAAAATTAGAAAGAAAACTTTATGCATCGTATTGAGGAGACATTGTGGGCCAAACCCACAGAGGCAGCTCGGCCACTACTATGGGCCGCAACCCACAGGGGCAACTTTAGCTACTCTTTGGTTTGTGAGCCACAGGGGTGGCTTCGACTGCACTATGGGCCATGACCCACAGAGGCGACTTCAGCCACTTTGTGTGCTGCGACCCAGAGGGGAGGCTTCGGTCACCACTATGGGCCACGATCCACAGGGGTGGCTTCAGCCTCCTTCTGCGTTGCATGCCCCAAGAGCATGACCCTCCCCTCATGCCCTCTCTCTGCAAACAAAATGGACCACCACAGTGATCAGTTCCACCACCATCCACCATGGCTCTTCAACCCTACAAAATGAAAAGAAAGAAATACAAAACCCTACGAGTGAAGGCGATAAGAGATACAAAAAAAATGCCCTAACTTAAAGTTAGGGCATGATTTAAAAAGGATTTCTTAAATAAAGTTAAATTGTGTGTGTGTGTGTGTGTGTGTGTGTGTGTGTGTGTGTGTGTGTGTTTGTTGTATGTATATATGTGTGTGTGTGTGTGTGTGTGTGTGTGTACCCATATATATATTGGAGGAATATTAATGTGGGGGAATGAATACCCTTGTTTATGAAATTAATATTAATATAAGGGAATTGTATTAATAATAAATAACAAATTGACGAATTGCTATTGATAGATATTATTAAATATTAATGTTGTAACAACATTATATGATTTATATTAAGTAACTTTAAATGAATAAATAAGCAATTAAAATGGCAAAACTAATTTTTAGTTCAAGTGAGATTAAAATTGTATTAAATAAGATAGTAGACTATCAAGAATTAAAATTAATATGATGATCTAGAAACTTTATATTCCCTTAGTTAAATAATTAATATTAATACAATTAAATTGTATTAATGTTAATTTAATTGATTTTGGGGTTATTTAAATATTAAAGGGATTAATATTAACTCTTAATATAATTAATAATTGGAGAATTTAATTGGGTGAATTAATTAATTATAAAGGTTGTGTTGACTTAGTAGGATTAATTTAATCAACTTTAGTTAATGGGAGTTATTGTAAATGTTGAGTAATTAAAATATAATTTAGTAGGAATTATATTCAAGATTATTGGATGGCTTTCAACACTTAAATGAAATGTAATTTGATTATTAAATCGCTTAGGAGTTTGAGATGACCTAAGTCTCCTAGTTAAATCAGAATAATTTATCGCTCGCTTTAAAGACCCTTTCATATTGTCACTTAGGAGATCTTCTAGTGGAGCTAAATGAGTTATCACATATATTTGAGCGTAGAACATCAAGTATTTTAGTGTTAATTAAAAAAAATTGTTGTTACGTTTTTGCCCAAAAGTTTGGGCATCACACTATTAATCTCAATGATGCTAGTACTAGTGGAGAGGTGTAGATACCTGAAAATCAGAACAATCAAAAGACTCTGAGATATGTAAGATTGAATCATTCAGAAAATTAGATTATTGGTGATAAAAATAAAGGTGTGATGACTAGAAGAAGGCTAGTTTTTGAAGAGGTATGGTTGATTTCTAAAGTTGAACCTAAATATGTTGTTGAGGCTTGCAAAGATGAAAATCAGATGAGAGCTATGGAAAAAGAATTAAATTCGATTGAAAAGAATAACACATAGGAGCTTGTGTCTAGACCTAAAGATAAGAATGTAATTGATACTAAATGGGTATTTAGGAATAAATTGAATGAATCTAATGAAGTTGTCATAAATAAATCAAGATTGTTATGCAAAGGATAGTCATAGAAAGAAGTGATTGATTATGGGGGGATTTTATCTCCAATAGCCAGACTTGAAGCTGTTAAACCATTGCTTACATACACTATGTATACACATTTCAAGGTATATCAAATGGGTGTCAAATCTATTTTTTCAATGGTGATCTTAAGGAATAAGTCTACATTGAGAAACTTGATAAATTTTCATTATCAGATAATGGTGACATGGTATGAAAACTAAAGAAATCTCTTTATGGATTGAGAAAAGCCCCTAGAGCCTGATATGCTAGATTGGATAAGTATTTGCTAAAATTGGGATTTAATAAAGGGACTAGTGATAGAAATCTATATTTTAAGATTGAGAATGATAACATCTTGATTGTTCTAGTCTTTCTTGATAATATTATCTTTGGAGGAGATTATGACTTGAGCATGAAGTTTTTCCATGATATGCAGAAAGAATTTGAGATGTCTATGATAGGTGAGATGAAATTTTTCTTAAGTTTGCAAATTTTATAGATTGGAAAAAGTAATTTTATATCTCAAAGTAAATATGTGAAGGAATTGCAGAAGAAGTTTGGGTTAGATGACTCTAAACCAATTGAAACTCCTATGGTGATAGGCTTCAAATTTTCTAAAAATAATAAATCTCTAAAAGCTAATAAGTCTTGATACAGATCTATGGTTGGTGGACTGCTATATCTTACTCAAACTAGGGCAGACATTATGCATGTTGTCTACATGATTTCTATAGTTGATTTGACAGAGATTCATGTCACTAATGTAAAGAGAATATTCATATACTTAAAGGGAACTATGGATTATGGTTTGTGGTATTCAAAGAATGATGATTTCATGTTATGTGCTTACATTGATGCTGAATTAGTGCTTTGCAGAGTTTAGTATTTCCTTTGGTATATTCTAGTGTGATCAGATCTTGAGATGGGTCTTTGGGAGATTGTTTGGGATGGTCTTACGTATCTTCATTTCACATGGTTTGTGATCTGGTTCTCCTCAAGTTATATTTCTTTATGGCAGTTATTGTTGTTTGAGTGTTCTTGAGTTTCAGACGTTGACATATGAAGATTTTATAAGTGGTTTTGGTGCAACTATTCTTCATGATTCTAATGCACTTGCTGGTGTTTCCTAATTATGTCCTATTATTTTTTATGATCCACATTGATTGTTGTGTGAGTTGTTGGTGATTTTGTTGAAAGACTGATGTTCTTCGTCTTATACAATTTTTCTGGTGGTGAAATGTGTTGTAGTTGATATTAAAGTGATTACCGATGGATATGAGCATTTGGTAATTTGAATTAGGTCCATGTTATGTCATGAATATCATTATGTTAGTTTTGTGGTCAATATTTGTATTGTGTGATGTAATTTTGTAATTGTGAGTTGAGGGTTTAGCCGACCTTATTGTCAAGGTTGATGAAATATATAAATAGGTGATATTGTCATGTAATTTATATGTCAAGGTTGTGTGTGCATTATCATAAAGTGGTGTATGTTCAAACAAGGATTCATCTTTTAATGTGATGTATTGAGCAAAGATTGGTGTAGTAGAGTAGATAGTTGTGCTTAACCGGAACTGTCATCAGGCAGTTGGAGATGCTATTATTGTAGTTCATGCCTTCTAGATTGTAGTCTAAATCTTATTTTTGTTGGAATCCAAGAACACTGAGAGGGGGGCTGAATTAGTGTTCTATCTGTGAGATAATTTTCAACCTTATTAACAAATATTTTCAGTAACTGGTATGCATAAAATAAAGTAACAACAAGTAATAGAGATGCAACCACAAGAATCAACACCATAACACTGAGATTTAAACATGGAAAACCTCAAAGAGGAAAAACCACAGTGGGACTGGTGACCCACAATATCTATCCATTGGCCAAACGAATATATATTATAGGAGGGGTCTACAAATGCAGGAAGGCCAACAACCTAGAGCATACTACTCATCACGAAAGGATCCTCACTAACTACATACACCAAAATGGAGTTAGAAATGAAATTCTGAACTCAAAGAATGCATCTAGTATGTTGGATGAGTTCTAGTTTAAGTATTGTTTGTATTGGTTTTACACTATTCCCTTCTATACCAGTAACCTTATTCACTATCCAATCTCCTCAACCACCAACCAAGACCAGCTACATTTTATTATATTCTCAATCTGTCGATCAAGATCACTCACATAATAACACACACCTATATATTCCATACATGATCAAAATAACCTAAGAAGACTGACTTAAATACCCTTCCCAATTATAAACATAAATGCCTTATGTCGGCTTATAATGATATTAAAATTTGTTTGCATGTCGGTCTAGACAAAAATAAATGCATTAAACTTTGTGACTGATACCACTAATTGCTATCATGTAAACCTGTCGGATCAATCTCCTATGGCGGCCTCATATACCAGTTCCCCTAGTTTGTCAGTTACTGGTTCCTTTGTATGTCGGATGACTTGAATGTTGGTTGCCAAGCAATGAATACTAGTGGGTACCGGTTAAGTGTCCAACCCAAAATGATATGTGTTGCCATTAATGACAACACAACTAAATCGGATCGTTGAAGTGTTGTTCCGCTTCCTAACCAAAAACTCCCAAAACTGATGACCAAAATTGACCCTTCTCCCCCTAAGTTATACATTACTTCTTATGTCCCTTAACATTTTCCAGTTCAACCTCTCCCCCTTTGAAATCAATGACGAAGCCGGTGTAACTGAACAATGAATACAAGAACTAAATCAAAATGTGTTTACTAGATCTAGATGTACTTGAATATATATGGGTAAGCACTATTCAAAAATCCTAAATATGTATCTTGATAGGTTTTCAATGTTCCCAAAATAGATACAAACCCATTAATAATGCATGCATGTAGTTCTTCTTCTGATAGGTCTATCAGTGTGGGTTTATTCATCAATTCTATACATTCCTACTTATGAAGTAACAAATTGTTCAACTAAGGACTTACCAATCCTCTCAATTCCCTTGCTCGTCAGATTAATCTATCCATATCTTTCTCCAAGGCTGATATTTCTTATTTGTAATCAAAATTTGACCATCAACAGTGTTGGTCAATGATTGGGTACCATCAAAATTGTTGGCCAAATGTTCCAACTAGGTCTTTGCCACTTTTATTTTTACCTCCAGGTTAGCTGTTAGTTTTCGGGTGTTAGTACAAGACCTATATATACAACTAAATTGATTAAGAGCCTCATCAATCTTGGTTAGTTCCTCTAACAACATGGCCTTGTCGGATGTGATCATGTTTTCATAGGTGACCTTCCTAGCTGTATTGTAACACTCAACTAACTATTGGTTTGACATTTGTTGAAGAGTTGAAACTCTTTTGAAATATGTTCAGTCAAACCCTTAAGCTTACCAAAGGGCCTAGCTACCAAACTGGTGTATCCCAGAACTAGTTGTTGCAAAATCAGTGTAGCTTGCACTATAACCTACTTCTCTTTAGATTCTTCTTTCAAAATTCTCTTTGCAACTACCATCATTAGTTCCGAGCTGCTCAACTGCTCAATTCTCTTCTTCCCAAAATATTCTTGACTAGGAGTGTCAAGTGCCAAAAATGAATGACTGGTCTCTCCGTCCTGCTGACTTACACTAGTGGTGAAGCCACTGAGTGCAGTAACTTGCTCAACCTTAGCCTCTTCTATATATACATTTGTTGTTGGAGGTTCAATATCCTCATCCCATTTATTGTCTATATCCACATCAATAACCTCTACATTCATAATGTTCTGTTTCGCTGTATACTGCTTATCTTGTAAAGTTTCAATGTTATCTGTCGATTTCTCTATACTATGTATAGGTGATATTGTCAAAGGAATATCCTTTGTTACATTTTGTTCCAAAAATATTGAATCCATACCCAATATACCTTTCCCTTTATCATCTATTGGGATGTTTGGAGTGTTAGACTTTGGAGGGAGTTCTGATGATGTAAAGAATTTAGGGTTATCAATAAATAATTTCACCTATGCCTCATGGGTCTCCTTAACAATTTCATTAACTCTACCAACCATAAGACTCACATGTCAGTGTCTACTGTAGAAAATTGTACTGTTAGAAAAATATAGACACCGTTGCATCTCCTCGGCAGTGATAACACCACAAACATTTAATAACTCCCACATTTTTATATTTTTATCTTCTTCTAGTGCAGACAATCTCCTAGCATCTAGTTTATTGTACAAATCTCCTGGTATTTGCTTTTCAATCTCAATTAATACCTTCTTATATATATCTAAGTATAACAAAATTGCTTCCTCAATCTCTTCTTGATCATTATCATCCATATGTACATAGTAATGCTGGATATTACTCAAAATTCCATCTTTCATTATCTCATCAACCAATTCAATAATAGAAAGAGGAGGAATAACCTTAATACCTTTACCAGATTCTAGGGCCACATCTATATTATATTTATTCTTGCTGGGAGTGGGAGTGGTTCCTTTTACTGATTTGCTACTTTTTGTCAATTTTCTCTCCTTCAAAATTTTCTTTGTTGCTGCTAGAGGGATGACCTTTTCTTTTTGTTGTTTCCCTTCCTTAGGATTCTTCCTCTGAATCCTTATATAAGTTTTAAGGATCTTGGAGGGATCCTCTTCAGTCTCAAAACTGGATGCAATAGAGACAATAAATTTTTTTGGTTGTTACTATCGGTGGAGTCTAAACTGTTGCTGGAGAGGATCCTTCTGCTAGTCCAATGATCTATTTTATCTCCAAGGATATTTTATCCACATCCTGTCTAGCTTTACTTATGTTTCCTTCCCCGTTCTTCCTACTAATCCAATTTCTCCTTCAAGTTCTTTTTGCTTTTCTATCCCAAAAGGTTTCTTAGCTTGATCAACTGGGGCATCAATGAGAGTCTTGGCATATAAGTCCAAGATATCAGCATCAACCTTATAGCCCATCTTAGTGATCTAGATCTTTCATGGTTTTACTTCCTCCATCAATGTTTCATCCTTCTTCACCATAAAGGAAATTTCTGTTGAATATTTGTCAACTATATGTTTTGGAACTCTTTCTCTCTGCTTCATTGCTTTCTGAAATGATTTGAAATAACCCCATAAAATGGAGTCTCTCTCCTTATCTTGTCCCAAACCTCTTATAGCATCTTTGGTTTTTTTCCCTAACATATATAAAATGCCGATAGTGTTTTACCGAATCCTAGTAGCTCATTCAAAAAGAAAAGCATAAAGAAACAACAAGGTTGCCATATCGGAAAATACCTTTCTTCTCACCCTTAATCTTCCCTAGGTTTAAAATTAGCTCACCACACATCCATTGATAGAGATGATACTTATCATTTTCTTTGACCATCTTATAAGCATAGTAAATGCATGATCTGGAAACAAAGTTCAATCAGTTTAATTGGTTTACCTTGTAACCGATGGTCATTCTTGCAAATTGAACAACTTTGTCTTTGATAGTTCTCATCCTCATTGACTGGTTGTCAAAATTTGCATCGGTTAACTTCTCCACCTCACTGTTAGATATTTTCTTCTTTTCATGAGTCTAACTAGCTTGGGGAAAACTGGTGATTGCATGAATAGCCTCCTTGGTGATTTTGTAAGGCCACTCTAGCCATATGAATTCCTTGTGGACACGTCTCAACACATACCAAATCATTTCATCTTTAAATTTTGGCATCTCCAAAATGTTTGTGAAACCCTGATCCTTCAGAATTTGGAATTTTGGTTTCATCGACCCATTCTTGTCCAACACATTTATCATGTACATTGTTTTGATTTCAGTAGAATCTAAATCCTCTAGAGTGCGGTGAATATATGCATGAACATCTTCAACATACAAAACTCTATTTGGAACCTTAGCAAATGTGTTGACTGCATCATCAAATATCACAATCTAAGGGCATTTCTTGAAAACCAGGCATGGATGATCCTGGATGTCAACAATTGCAGCTTGGGTAGCCACACCTGCTAGAGTAGGAGAAAATCCAGAAGCCATTGCAATTGAAAAGATAGCTTGAAAACTAATTAAATACCTCACAACCTTCATTGATGAAAGTTCTTGAAAATCTGCTCTGAATGCACTAGAATTCACTTGAAAATGCTTTTGATAGCCTTGAATTTCTTTAAAATTTCTCTTCTTCACTTTGAATGGAGTGTGATAAAAAATGAAGTAATATTTATTGGAAATATGAAGGAATTGATTATGTGTTACATTGATGTTTTGTCATTGATGTCAACACTAGCTGTTATGGTTGTTTACTGGCTTCTGGTAGAAGGATTGGATTGAAAAGATTATCAGTTGATTGTTTCCGGTATGTCTGAATGATGGAATAAGATTGTATGAATGTTTTATATGCTTATCAATTATGTTTCAGTCAATTTGTATTGACCTGATGATTGGATGCTATCTTATGTTCTAGTAAGCTTGTTTTAGGTCCGGTAAGGGTTTCACTGATAGGACTTTGTTGAAGATCTTTGATGTAATGCATAAGTGGTGTTGGTGTGGTTTCTAAAAGGGATTCAAGATTTTGATGGTGATTGTGTTTGTGCCTCAACTGATTGGAGTCATTTCTTTGGCGTGTGTGGATCTAATTTAGGTCTAGTGCTATCTAGGTTATGGACCGGTTTCATGAAACGTGTTGATGGATATTTCTGAGGCACTTTCAGGATGTTTTATTGGTTGGATGATATTTGTTTGGCCTTAGGTTGACATGTTTTATGATTTTATTTCAGAATTATGTATTGGATTTATTGAATTATCATTTGGGTGGTTGACCTAATTGTTTAGGTTAAGGGTTTGTATAAATATATGTGAGATCTCATTGAAGATAAGAAGAAATGAGCGAGTAATTTAATAATCATTTGAGAAAAGGATTTGGTCAATCATAGGTGATCGAGTTGGGTTCATGCAAGAGGTTTAATACCTCTAGTATAGAGCTTAACCAAGATTGTAATAAAGTATGTTTGATGCTATCATAGGCAGTTCTTCTTTCCGGATTGTTGTCCAAATGTTTTGAGGTGGTTAACCTCTTTTGTAGTCAGTGAGACTCCATTGTGATGAGTACTATGCTCTAGACAATGTGCCTTCCTGCATGTGCAAGCCCCCTTTTGTAATCACATACTTTCTACAGAAGTATCATCCAATTGTGGGTAGGGTTTCCCACTGCGGTTTTTCCCTTTACTGGGGTTTCCACATATAAATCATGGTGTTATTTGTTGTGAATGCATGGTATTGATTCTCTAGTTTACAATTATGTTTTAATGCTTTATCAACTAAGCCAATATCTTTTTTCTGCTATTCTAGTAAATTTTAAGTTCTTTAATTCATATAATCTATTTACAACTGATTCACCCCCCCTCTTAGTTGTCCATGAGTTATCCTAACAACATTTCCCTTTTATTCTGTGAAAACCCTAATTTTTAATTGACATTAATGCATGCCAACAGATCATATCGAATTCAAAATCCATAATCTCAGTACCAAAAAACCTTCAGACTGACTTCTCCAAGATTTGAAATAAGCTTTTAGACCACTACAAGGGGTAATGCATGATCTGTCATTAATTTTCCTCCCCCTAAGGATAATGCCTTAGTTACTAGATGAGTTTCTTGCCGGTGCAAGATTATTCTTCTCTACCAATTGAGTAACCAGGTTAATTGTCTCTATTGGTTGACCTTCAGATCTCCTAACCCATTTCTTCTCATGCTCCTTCATGATATCATCAACCTTATGTTTTCCTTTCTCATCATTTCCTACCGGATTGTTTTTGCTTCTACAAAATTTAGCAATATATCCTATTTTGTTGCATACATAGCAAGTTGTATTCTTCTTCTGAATTGCCTTACTATATCCTTGATCATTCCTTGACCTGCATTGATTTTCCATATGTCCAAAATTTCTACATGCATGACATTTCACATTCATTCTACAATCTTTTGTCCTATGACCAAACTTCTTAAAATTTGAACACTAACAGGGAACTGAATTATTATTCTGATTTTCTCTATTTCTGCATTGACTTGCTCTATGACCAAATTTATTGCAAACAAAACATCTAGCATTGAATTTATCTACATTAGGTCTCCTTACCAGTGATTTCTAATTTTGGTTGACAAGTGGATTCTCCTGATTATTCTTTTGACTAGTTGCTTCATCTTCATTTGCAGTACTAGAGCTTTCTCCATGCTCAAATCCAAGACCTCTAGTGTCTCTCTTGTGCCTTTGATCCTTCAATAGCTCATCGAGATTTGTTGGCCTTAAAATTATCTTTATACTCATTTCTAGTATCCAGATATCCTCTTAGGATTGTTATCAATCTTTCCAACTCTTGGTCATTGTTGTGGGATTGCACCAATTTAGTTCTCAACATATCATTCTCATGCGCCAACCTAATGCATTCTTTAGATCTATCTTTTAGATATTTTCCAAGATTTTATTCATTCTTCTTCCAGTCTTCAACCTCCTTAGACATCATCATGGTTAGGGCTTGCATTTCATTCTTCATGACACCATTTTCTTGACTCAGCTTCTAATATTGTTCTTTAAGGGCATTCTTCTCTTCATCATCCTGATTTTGTAAAAGTTCCTTCCTTCTAGATTGTACATATGACAACCTCTCCTATAGGATAAGAATGAATTTCTTTGCAGAGTTCAATTCATCTTGTAACTTCAAGTTCTTAATCCTTTTAGCATCATATTCTGCAATTCCTACTTCAAGTTGTTTCTCCATACTCATCTCCATGGATTCCAAATTCAAGATCTTCCTCAAGTTGTTAGACTTACTCCAAGGCACCAAGCTCTGATACCAATTGTAGGAATCCAAGAACACTAAGAGGGGGGGAGGGGGGTGAATCAGCATTCTACTGGTAAGATAAGTTTCAACCTTATTAACAAATATTTTTAGTAACCGGTATGCATAAAGAAAGTAACAACAAGTAATAGAGATGCAACCACAAGAATCAACACCATAAAAAAAAGATTTATACATGGAAAACCTCAAAGAGGAAAAACCATGGTGCGATTGGTGACCCATAATATCTATCCACTAGCCAAATGATTAAATATTATATGAGGGGCTTGCACATGCAGGAAGGCCAATAGCCTAGAGCACATTGCTCATCACAAAAGGAGCCTCACTGACTACATATACCAAAATGGAGTTACAAACAAAATTCTAAACTTAGAGAATGCATCTAATATGGGGGATGAGTTCTGGTTTAAGCACTGTCTATACTGGTTTTAAACTGTTCCCTTCTGTACCGATAACCTTATTCGCTATCCAATCTCCTCAACCACCAACCAAGACCAACTACAGATTATTATATTTGCAATTTGTTGATTAAGATTGCTCGCATAATAACACACACCTATATATTCCATACATTTTCAAAATAACCTAACTAGACTCACTTAAATACCCATCCCAATCATTAACATAAATGCCTTATGTTGGCTTACAATTATATTACAAGTTGTTTACATGTCAGCCTAGACAAAAATAAATGCATTAAACTTGGTGACCAATGCTGCTGATTACTGCCATGTAAACTTGTTGGATCAATCTCTTATGTCAGTCTCATATACCGGTTCCTAGTTTGCCGGTTCCCCTTATCTGCCAATTGCTAGTTACTTTGTATGCCAGATGACTTGAATGCCCATTGCCAAACAATGAATAGTGGTGAGTACTGATTAAGTGTCCAACCCAAAATGATATGTGTTTCCATCAATGACAACACAACTAAACTAGATGAGTGTCAATTTCCAACAATTGTAAGTCAGTGAGACTTTCCTGAGGGTTCTAGCCTTCCAAGTCATTACCTTTTGAGTAGTGAGCTCTAGGCAATGTGTCTGAATACATGTGCATTCCCCATTGTAATATTTTCACATACTACTATAGAGTATCATCTTATTGTGGGCATGTTACCACTGTGGTCTTTCCCTTAACCAATTTTTCTATGTCAAAATCTTGGTGTTGTGTGTTGTGTTATCTACTAGCTTATCTTTGTTATTGCTGCAATTTATAAGATTTTTTTTTGTGGTTAATTTTTTAGATCTAGGGAAAACTGATTCACCCCCCTCTCAGTTTTCCTTTATTGTTGTTGCCAACATAAAATAATATGAGATTATTGCTAACATGTTGATATACTTGCCTCTTGCTTACAAACATAAAATTGTTGCTATTGATGAGATCCAAACTATGACAAATGTGATAAGAGACATGTTGATCAGTAAGGCTTGCTACTTTTGAGCTGAGTGAGTTTGAAGACTCTCTTCCTAAGACTAAATCTTCATTCAAAGCTACTATTTCTGAGAAGCTCAGATATGATCCAAGAGAAATTTCTACAAGAGTATCTAGATATGAGAAAGAGATGAAAGAGATGGAAGAAGAAGAAAGAGAACTCTAGGAGTTTGAAGAACTTATTGCTAGAAGATTGCCTAAAGGTGCCAATAAGTGTGAAGGAAATTTACCTCTTAAATGTTTTTCATGTAATAAGATAGGAAATTTTGCATCAAGGTATCTGGAAAGAGACATAAATCCTAAAAGCCATTTAAGCCATATGAGCCTAAATATCAGAAGAAGTGTTATTATGTTGTTGATGAAGGTGTGACAAATGATGAGTCAGATAAAGAAAATTCAGGAGATGAATTTGTGTTCATTTCTATCAAGGAACATGATCCTGTAACTACAGAATCTACAAGCTGCATTAATGGGGAGAAATATTTATTTGCTAAAGTTGAGGAAAAAGATGAATGGGTAATTGATAGTGGTTTCTTTCGTCATATGACAAGTGATAAGAATAAATTTGTAAGTTTGGAAAGGTATGATGGTGATATAGTAATATTTGGTGATAGCAAAGCTTGTGTAATCCATGGTAGAGGCTCTATTTCTCTTGATTGTAAGCACAATACTAATGATACATTGTATATTGAAGTTTTTAAGCATAATCTTTTGAGTGTTGGTCAGATGGTTGATAAGGGATATAACTTGAAATTCAAGAATGGTAAGTGTGAAACCTTAAGTATCTCTGAAACTGAGATTGTATCAGGTACAAAGAATAAAGGTAATATATTTCACTTGAATGTTGGTGGAAAAATTTTTTTGACTGCTCTGATTGATGAAAGTTGGTTATGGCATAGAAGGATGTGTCATGTAAATTTTGATTGCATGCTTAAGATAAATTCTACTCTAGAAGTTAGAGATCTAATGAAGTAAATAAATCCTTCTAATCCAGTATGTAAGGAATGTCAATTAGGGAAGGTGACATGTATTTCATGTTACTGGTTGATGATTATTCAAGAATGATGTGGGTTACCTTCTTAAGGGAGAAGTCTGAAGCATTGGATAAGTCCAAGATTTCCAAGGCTAGAGTTGAAACTAAGACTAGATTTAAGATAAAGTGTCCAAGATCTAATAGAGGTGGAGAATTCACTTCTAATGAGTTTAGTTCATATTGTGAAGATCATGGAGTTAAGAGATATTTATTTTCTCCTAGGACACCACAAAAAAATGGTGATGTAAAGAGAAAGAATAAAACAATTCAAGAAACTAATAGAACCATGATGATTGAAGGAAATGTTCTGCAAATGTTTTGGAGAGAAGTTGTGAGTACAACAATATACAATCTTAACTAGGTAGATGTTAGAGGTGATACTGGTAAAACTCCTTATTAGTTATGGTTTGGTCATGCCCCTACTATTAGGTATTTCAAAATTTTAGGTAGTAAATGATGGTATGATGAATCAATAAGGATCCATACAACTATCGAGAGGGGGGGGGTGAATCAATAGATAGAAAACTTACTAGACTTTCAACAAACTTAAAAACAAGTCAAACTTAGAAATGAATGGTTCAAACATTGAACTATCAAATGCAATATCACTGTCAAGTATACCAGTTGACTATCATAACAAAATAACAGTAAAAAAACTCTAAAACTCACAAACTATTTAACAAAAACATTCAAATACTTTACTAATAGTAGTAAACCCACATTTCATATTGTTGTTGGTCATCATATCATATCTTGATGGTATGATGAAAGAATAAGTATTCAGTAGATTACTAAGAGAGGGGGGGAATCAGTAAATAGAAAAACTAATACAAACTTCCCAATCTCAATCTTAATCACACAAAGTAAACTTATCAATGAAATATCTCTATCAAGATAAAAACTCATAAGAAAAACTGGTTGACTATTATAGCAACTTAATAGTAAACAACATTAAACTTGTAAACATCGAAATGCTTTATCACATGTTAAGATACTTCATTTCTCAATGCTTCTGGTTATCATGCCTTATTAGAATAGTTAAGTAGTTAACCAAATCAACCATGAGATCATAACCACAAAAAAATTCACCACATGACACAAATATTTTTGACATGGAAACCCAAATGGGAAAAACCACGGTGAGATGAGACTCACAAGATAACTATCTAAACTCCTCTAAAGTTCACCCTATTAGGAGCCAAGCCTATAAAAGCTTTACAAAAGTCCAATTAAGAACTGATCCTATTAAGAATCACTTAGTTAAGGGATTGACTACAAATGCCTTGTTAGAAGAAAGTACCCTGTTAGGAGTAACCTTGGTAGAGGATTTGAGAATCCAAGCTAATGGATCACCTTGTTAGAGGATTTAAGAAGTAACCAAGCTTGTTAGAGCTTACCCGGTTAGGGGATTTCAGTTTTTCTCTAATTGTTAGAAAGCAATAGGATTTTGCTTGATCTGTCTGAATACCACTACACTTGCTTGATCAGATCCTTTTAAGCTTCTCTCTGCCTTTACTCATCCTGCAGATTCATTATCCAGTTCAGCAAAAACATAGTCAACTGATTTCTGCCAACACCTTTTACAAAACAACTTCATCGACCTTATATGAAAATCAATTAGGTTAGTAACACAACAAAAACCTAATTCTCTCATAGAGATTACAAACAAATTCAGTTCATGTATGACTATTGGATTTACATAGAAATCCGTACACATTAATCAAGAAAACTCCAACCGCTCCTTGATCACTTCTTGATCGGACTTAGTAACTCATCACGTGCTTTGCATTAGATGCAATACACTTTACTCATTCCCTGGATAGAAACACACCAAAAAATTTTGAACTTATCTTCATACAGTGACCATACATGTCACCATCAATACTGCTCATCATTAGATCATAAACCAACATAACCAATTCAACAACCTAAAATAGTTAGGGTTTAACAAAAATAACTGGTAGGGTTTATTGATTACATTACATAGATAGGATTTAACCTTTTATACCGGTTACTGGTTTAACTCACAAACTTACATACCAGCTTACAATGTCCTTTACAAATATCTTCCTACTCGTTACAAGAGAAATATCAACAATAACAACAATATCATTACCGGTTAATTGACATCAATGACAATATAACATATCATTAATGCAATCTTCATGCAAATGCCAACATATCTAAGTGGATTTAGTAGTTAAGAAAATTAACCATAGAAAACATAACAACAAAAATATACACCACTTGACACTGATTTTGACGTGAAAACCCAAATGGGAAAACCCACGATGGGGATGAATACCCACAAGTATTCTAAACTCTTTTGAAGTTATCCCTATTAGGAGCCAAGCTTGTTAAAGCTTTTACAAAATTCCTATTAAGAACAGATCCTGGTAGGGACCAACCAGTTAAGTGATTGACTATAATGCCCTATTAGAAGAAATACCCTATTAGGAGAAACTTCGGTAGAGGATTTCAAATCCAAGCTAATGGATCACCTGGTTAGAGGATTTAGATAGCACTAAGCTTGTTAGAGATTACCTAGTTAAGGGATTTGACTATTGTAATTGTTAGAGAACAACAGGGGTTTGCTGATCTGGGTAATAGCACTACTTTGCTTGATCAGATCCTTTTCATGCTTCTATCTACCTTCACTCATACTACAGATACACCTTCTAAACACTACAACAAAACAACTCATCAACCTTATAAACAAAACAATAGGTCGGTAACACATCACAAACCTAAGATCTCATAGAGATTACAAATGAATCAGTTCAAGTATGACTGTTGGATTACATACAAATCATTGCACATCATTAAAGACAACCTTGACTGCTCCTTGATCACTGCTTGATCGATCCCTATAACTCATCACATAGTTTCCACTTCATGCAATGTACTCGCTCATTCCCAAGATAAATTTTTTATCTCTACGTGCCAAAAACCATTTGAAACTCTTCTCATACAACATTCATACATGGCATAATCATTACCGTTCATCATTTGATCATAAACCAATACAACTAATTCACCAAGCTCCATTGGTTAGGGTTTAGCACATCAATAGGTATGGTTATGTTAGGACCTAGAGGAAACTGAGAGGGGAGGGGGTGAATCAGTTGTCTATTAATTTCAACCCAAATATACTTTAACCAAACTTGATACTTAATATTGGTAAACCAAACTTAATGTTGGTAAATAGGTTAATAGTTAATAACAGTACCAATGAAACTTAATGCATGAAACAGAAAGAGAAACAGTGTCCACAACACATAACGCAAAGATTTGTACGTGGAAACCCTGTAAGGGGAAAAACCACGGTTGGAAATCTTACCCACAATCAAATGATACTACTGTAGATAGTATGTGTATACAAATGGGGTCTACACATGCAGATAGGCTAGCTGCCTAGAGCTCACTGCTCAATCACAAAATGAGAGTCACACTGACTACATTTGGATGATTAAATCTAGTGATAATGTACTACTTAAAGTAGCATCTCCAATGCTGGATTCAGTACCTGTTAAGCTCTGATTGTCTCCTTCAAACCTTCCTTGAATCTTTAAATGATGTCTTCTTGAGTAGCTCTTCTTATATTCACATATACCAAATATCACAACCTTATAATACCTTATCCTATCTCCTATATCAATCTCACAATTGAGATCTTACATATATACCAAAACCTAAGACCAAATGTGTAGGTCAGCTTAATAAGAATAATATAATAAAGTCTATTACAAGTAAGTCAAGATGTGATGCATCATGTCGACTCAACAACAATATTAATTTATTAAACCATCTCCATAACGTGTCATGCTGATCTAGAATAGATCACACTTGTTGGTCCATAACCTAGACCCATTTGCTGATAACAAAAAATATGTTAAACCGATTAGACCAATAACCAAATCTCCAAAACCAAGTGTCCAAACCATGTCTTCAACACAACCAAGTGATCTCCAGATGATAACAAGTCATCCTTAGTGCCGGTGAACAATATAACCTATCGGTGAACAAGATACTGGTGACTGTGCATAAGTCGTTGAGTCTTGCCGATGAACATAACCAAAGATCTCCAGAAGGATAAGTGTTGATAAGTGTTGACATCAATGACAAAACCAATGCAACATATCCATAATACCAACAATCTCCCCCTTTGGCATTGATGGTAACACAAGATGGAAAAACCATCTAAGTGCCAAAGCAAAAATGCCAAAAACCAACAATCTCCAGAATAGATCAATACCAGAAATCAAAATACAAATGTAAAGAGTAAAAATCTCTCACCTAATGAATAATCTCTCCCCCTTTGACATCAAATGCCAAAGCAATACAAATACCGGATACAACCAGTTCATAGAACCAATTACAAATACCAACTTATCCAACTAATCCCCTTGAGAAGTAGCTCTCCTCTATCAAAGCCAGAAAAAGGTTTCTCTGTAAATTCTGTTGGTTTGATGCCAAGCATCAACTGTCTAAGTCTCTACCAGTGAGGGTATGACCCCAAGCTGCTCTTTGAGATATTTAAAAGTTTCCTTAGGCAAAGACTTATTAAAGATGTCTGCAATCTGCTCTTTAGTATTCACATAAAACAATCTTACTTCTTTTTCTTCTACATTCTCTTTCATAAAATTGTATTTGATAGAAACATGTTTAGTTTTAGAGTGAAATACCAGATTCTTAGATATATCAAATGCTGCTGAATTATCACAATAGATGATTATAGGTTCTTTGTATTTTACCTTTATGTCCTTCAACATTTGTTTAATCCATAATACCTTAGAACAATTGGTTTCTGCTACAGCATATTCTGATTTTGTTGTTGATAATGATGTACAACTCTGTTTCTTGCTTAACCATGAAATCAATCTACTACCAAGAAAGAATGCCATGTCAGTGCTACTCTTTTTGTCATCTACATCTCCTACCCAATTAGCATCAGTCTATGCACATAAACCAAGATTTGTTGTGCCTTGTAAATACTAGAAAATCCTTTTTACTATTGATTCATGATTTTCTCTAGGATTACTTTGAAATATTGAAATAGTACACAATGCATTCATTATATTAGGTCTCGTTTGTGTCAAATATACCAAACCTCCAATCATAGATTTGTATCTTGTCATTTTAATAGGAGTTGAATCATCTTTCAATGATAGTTTATCAGTTGTAGTCATAGGAGTACTTACCGGTTTAGAGTTTTCCATACCAAATTTCTTTAGTAATTCCTTCAAATACTTTGATTGACATAAAAATATACCTTTATCAGTATGAGAAATATGCAATCCTAAAAATAATTTTATCTCCCCAATCATAGACATTTCAAATTCTTCCTACATCTTGTTAGAAAAGTATTTACACAATCCATCTTCTCCTCCAAAAATGATGTCATCAACAAAAAATTCAATAACCAAAATTTCTTCATTAGTCACTTTGAAGTATAAGTTGTTGTCATCATTACCTTTAGTGTAACTAAGTTTCATAAGATATTTGTCCAATCTAGCATACCAAGCTCTAGGAGCTTGCTTCAATCCATATAAAGCTTTCCTTAACCTGCAAACCATATCTTTATCATTTGTTAATGAAAATCCATTAGGTCATTCAATGTAAACTTCCTCTTCAAGATCACCATTCAGAAATGCAAATTTAACATCCATTTGATATACTTTATAGCTTTTGCGTGCTGCAAATGCAAGAAATAATCTGACTACCTCAATTCTAGCTACCAGTGCAAAGGTTTCATTGTAATCAATCCCCTCTTTCTATGAATATCCCTTACACACTAGTCTTGCTTTGTTTTTGATTACCTTACCATCCTCATTAAGTTTATTTATGAATACCCATTTAGTTCCAATTATATTTTTATTTTTAGGTCGGGGAACCAATGTCCATGTGTTGTTCTTTTCAATTTGTTCCAATTCATCTTCCATAGCCTTAATCCAATGTTTATCTTCACATGCCTCAATGACAGATGCTGGTTCAATTTGAGAAATTAAACATACCTCTTCATTTTCTAGTCTTCCTCTTGTCATAACTCCTTGATACTTATTCCCAATTATCTAACTTTTAGAGTGAGTCAATCTTACATACCTAGGTGTGTTCACTTGTTGTTGTTCTTCAGTCACTGTGGAATTCTCTTATGATGCTAGTGTGACTGGATCAACATTCTGTATCGGTGCATTCGGTATAGGTTCATTTGTGATTATCTCAACTGCCGGTTCAAAATCCATAGACCTTGAATTTCTTCTAAAATATTCATCAATCTTCACATTTGCACTCTCAATGATTTTCTGCAATCTCTTATTAAAACATCTATATGCTTTTCTTTTAGATGCACACCCAAGAAATATTCCTTCATCACTTCTAGGATCAAATTTACCAATATAATCATCTCTCCTAATGTAACATTTGCTTCCAAATATTTTGAAGTACTTAAGAGTAGGAATATTACCAAACCATAGTTCATAGGGTGTCTTACCAATTTCACCTTTGATGTGAACTCTGTTGAAAGTGTAAACTATTGTATTCACTGCTTCTCTCCAATATACATGAGGTAGATTTGGTTCTGATATTATGCTTCTAGCTGCATCCTGAATAGTTCTATTCTTCCTTTCCACAACTCCATTTTGCTGAGGTGTCCAGGGTGCTAATAGTTGTCTTCTTATTCCATTCACTTCAAAAAATGTATTGAATTCCTTAGATGCAAATTAACCTCCTTGATTTGATTTAAACATTCGATTTTCTTTCTGGTTTCAATCTCTACAAGTGCCTTGAATAATTTGAACTTCCCAAAAGCTTCTAATTTCTCCTTGAGAAAAGTAAGCCAACATATTCTAGAATAATCATCAATGATTTGCATAAAGTATCTGTCTCCCTATAGACTTCTTGTTCTTGCCGGACCACATAAGTTAGTATGAATTAAATCAAGAACATCATTGGTTTTCTCATAAATACTTTTAAAAGTTGTTCTAACTTGCTTTCCCTTTGACATTCCTTACATACTGAATTATGAGGTTTTACAATCTTAGGTAATCCCTTACTGCTTTAGATGAACTAATCTTCACAATGCAATCAAAATTTAAATGATAGAGTCTTTTGTGTCATAACCAACTTTCATCAATGTGTGCAATCAAGCATATCTTTTCAATGTTATTCAAATGAAAGATATTACCTCTAGTCTGATTACTGGTTGCAATTTCCAAACCAGTTCTATTCATGATTTTTCATTTACCATTCTTGAATTGTAACTAAAATCCTTTTTCAACTAATTGACCAACACTCAAAATATTGTGCTTCAAACCTTCAACATAATAAACATTGTCAATATTGTGCTTACCAAAAAAAGATATAGTGCCTTATCCCCTGATCAAACAAGCTTTGTCATCTCCAAATCTTACTAGACCTCCATTGTATTCCTAAAAAGATAAGAATTTACTTTTATCACCGGTCATAGGATGTGGACATCTAGAATCTATAATCCATTCATCCTTTTCTTTAATTTTAGCTGCCAGGGCTTGCTCTATCGGTGGAATAGTACGTGCCAGTTGATCTTCTATTATTGCAACCAAAGCCCATCCATTGTCTCTCAGTTCTACATTAGAATCATCTGTAACTCCTTCATCAGCATAGTAGCAAGATTTGTCTCTATTTTTCTTGAATCGGTATCTCTGATATTCAGGGTTAGGCTTATATGTTCTTTTAGCTTCTTCTCTTAATCTTGCATGTCTATCCGTACATCTAGATGCCATATGACCAATTTTATTATAGTTAAAACATTTAAAAGGTGATTTACCTTCATACTTACTTCCAATAGGACCTTTAGGCATTTTCCTTGCAAATAGTGCTTCAAGCTCTTCAAGTTCTTCATTTTCCCTCTTGATGTCTTCAAGTTCTCTTGCATAAAGTGCTTTCCAATCAAATTTATCAGCTAATGATGAAGATGGTACAAATGATGATGCTCTGAAAGCTAAATCTATCTTAGTTGTAGCAACAAGACCAAACTCCTCAAGCTCAAATGCTGAAAGTTTTCCAACCAAGGTATCTCTAGACACTGATGTATTAGGCATGGTTCTCAACTCATTAATAGTAGCTAATTTCATCTTGTATGTCGGTGGCAATGCTCTTAAAACTTTAGAAACAATTTCATCTTCACTTAAGGAACCTCCACATCATTGTGTTCCCAAAACAATTTCTTTAACTCTTTCCATAAAAGCAAAAATTCTTTCATCTTCTTCCATTTTCAAATTTTCATACCTGACCCAAAAGCATTCCAGTTTTGCAATTTTGATAGGGGAATCACCTTCATTCAATGTATCCAATTTATCCCAAATAGCTTTAGCAGTAGATCGGTCTGATAATCCCATGATTTGCTAATCTAACAAGGCACTCAAAAGTGCTTCTCTTGCTTTGCAATCATTCTCTTGATCCTTACCCAATGTAGGTGGATTAGGTTGATTCGCTATAGGACCAGCATAACCATTTTGTGTAACATCCCATATGTCTCTTCCAATGCAATTTAGATCAGTCTCCATTCTGATCTTCCATATACCATAGTTATTTCAAGCAAGTTTTAGACTGTCCTTCTTGAAATAGTTAGTTGCCATAGAATCTCCTCAAGTTGCTAAACTTCTGCAAAAAAGAGGACTAGGCTCTAATACCAATTGTTAGGACCCAAAAGCAACTAAGAGGGGGGGTGAATCAGTTGTCTATTAATTTCAACCCAAATATACTTTAACCAAAATTGATACTTAATACCAGTAAATCAAACTTAATGTGGGTAAATAGATTAACAGTTAATAACAGTACTGGTGAAACTTAATGCATGAAATAGAAAGAGAAACAATGTCCATGACACATCACACAAATATTTGTACATGGAAACCCTGTAAGGGGAAAAAATAGGGTGGGAAATCTTACCCACAATCAAATGATACTACTGCAGATAGTATGTGAATACAAATGGGATCTACATATGCAGATAGGCCAACTGCCTAGAGCTCACTACTCAATCACAAAATGAGAGTCACACTGCCTACAATTGGATGATTAAATCCAATGATAATGTACTACTTAAAGTAGCATCTCCAATGCTATATTCAATATCGGTTAAGCTTTGATTGTCTCCTTCAAACCTTCCTTGAATCTTCAAATGATGTTTGCATGAGTAGCTTTTCTTATATTCGCATATATCGAATATCACAACCTTATAATACCTTATCATATCTCCTATATCAATCTCATAATTGAGATCTTACATATATATAGAAACCTAAGACCAAATGTGTAGGTCATCTTACTAAGAATAATATAATAAAATCTATTACAAGTCAAGATGCGATGCATCATGTCGGCTCAACAACAATATTAATTGATTAAACCATCTCCATAACGTGTTGTGCTGATTTGGAATAGATAACGCTTGTCAGTCCATAACCTAGACCCATTTACCAGTAACAAAAAATATGTTAAACTGATTATACCAATAACCAAATATCCAAAACCAAGTGTCCAAACCATGTCTTCGGCATAACCAAGTGATCTATAGATGATAACAAGTCATCCTTAGTGTCAATGAACAATATAACCTATCGGTGAACCAGATACCAACGACTATGCATAAGTCAGTGAGTCTTGTTGGTGAACATAACTAGATATCTCCAGAAGGATAAGTGTTGACATAAATAACAAAAACAATGCAACATATCCATAATACCAACAAGTTACCCTTTGATATCACTTCTTCTCAAGTAATATTGGTTTCCTTCACTAGTTCTCCTCCCGGTTGCAAAACAACATCATAACATCATTACCGGTTATAATTACCATCAATGACAACATAATACTTCATCAATTCAATCTTCATGCAAATGCCAACAATCTCCCACTTTGACATTTATGGCAATACAAGTATCAATACCCTTGATTGTGATGATTGTGTATAGGAATCTTGGTTTACATTTTACCATGTACTTCCTTCAACTAAGTCTCCATGTCTTCAGCTAGTAACTGGCTATAGATTTTCTTAACTTAATCATACAATTCTTCTCCCCATAATCATATAGTTCTTCTTCCCCTTTGACAACAATGCAAAAGTGAAAGTAAAACATGCAGTATCATACTTCACTATTCTGCATCATCAACCTGCAACATGACGCTCCCCCTATGGAATATCTCCACTCTACACCAATCCTGCTTCAATATTCTTAAATTATCTCTGGGACTGACGTATTCCACATCTTCTCAATTGACCTCATGTAGGGGCACAACCCCTAGCTGACCTCTAAGATATTCAAAAGTAGTATTAGGTAGAGGTTTAGTAAGGATATCTGCTAGCTTCTCCTTGGTAGATACATGCTCCAATAACACATCTTTACTCTGCACTTTCTCTCTCAAGAAATAATATTTCAGCCCAATATGCTTGGTTCTAGCATGAAACACTGGGTTCTTTGAAATATTTATTGCACTGGTGTTGTCACATAAAATCTTTACTGGATCTGTAATCTTCAATTTGAATCCTTCCAGAATATGTTTCATCTAGATTATCTGGGTACAATTGATATATGTTGCAAAATACATAGCTTCAACAATGGATTGTGATATACAACTCTACTTCTTGCTAATACAAGATACAAGTCTTCCTTTGAGAAAGAATGCACCACTAGTTGTACTCTTCCAATCATCAACATTACCTTCCCAGTCTACATCTGTATAAAATTTCAAATCAAATTTACCTGCATATGGATACCATAATCCATAGTCAATAATACCTTTCAAATATTTGAATATCCTTTTGGTTGCTATCAAGTGTGTCTCCTTTGGATCCTTCTGAAATCTAGCAACTAAACTAACTGCATGAGCAATATTTGGTCTACTGTGAACAACATAGTGCAGTTTCCCTATCATTGATCTGTTCTCCTTTTCATCAATAGATGCAACTTCATCCTCCTTAAACAATTTACAACTTGTAACCATTGGTGTCCCAACTAGTTTACAATCACTCATTCCAAATGTCTTCAATACCTCTTTCACATATTTAGACCATGTGATAAAAATACCACTCTTCATCTGCTGAATTTGCAAACCTATGAAGAATTTTATCTCTCCTACTAGAGACATTTCAAATTCACTTTTCATCTCATTTGCAAAGTCATCACTCATGTCATCATTTCCTCCAAATATGATATCATCTACAAACACTTCACTCACCAGTATCTTATTACCTTCAGATTTGAGTTATATATTGTTGTCTTCACTAGTTCTCTGAAAACCTATCTTCATCAAGTCTTAATGTAGCATTTCATACCATGCTCTTGGTGCTTTCTTCAAACCATATAGTTCCTTGTGCAATTTACACACCACATCCTTTGCATCAGTCAAAGCATAACCATCTAGCTTCTCAATGTATACTTCTTCTTCCAGTATTCCATTAAGAAATGTTGACTTCACATCCATTTGATATACTCTAAATCCCTTATATGTTGCAGATGCAAGCAGAGTACTCCCTAAAACCTTCCAATCTTGCAACTAGTGAAAATTTATTGCCATAGTCTTCTCCTTATTCCTATGCATAACCTTTGCATACCAATCTATCATTGTTTCTGACTACTACTCCATCTTCATTCAGTTTATTCCTGAATACCCATTTAGTTCCTATCACATTTTTATTCACCAGTCTAGGTACTAGGGTCCGTGTATTGTTCTTCTCAATCTATTCAAGCTCCTCTTCCATAGCTTTGATCCAGTGATCATCTCCAAATTCTTCGTTAGCAGTTCTAGGCTCAATAGTGGAGATCATGCAAGAATTCTCTCTAATTCTTCTTCTAGTTAATACTCCAAGATCTTTATCTCCAATAATCTGGTCAAGATTATGATTGAGTCTCACATACCTTGGAATAACATTAACATTATCTTCAAGTTCTTCTTCCTCACTATCATCATCTTCTTCTTTAGAATCTACCAGTTCTAGTTGAACTAGTACTACAACATTCACTTCACCAGCTTCTGGCTTCACTGGTTATGGTTCCAAAATCAGAATGCAAGGTTCTTCTTCCTTTTTCTCCTCATTGGTTTCTCCTCTAAAGTAAATTTACCACCTTGATCAGTCCTTAGATACTTTATCTTCTTACCACTTTCCTTTTCAGCTAAGGCCTTGAATGCCTCAAACTTACAAAAGCCTTCTATTTTGTCCTTCAAGAATGTGACCCACATCATTCTTGAGCAATCATCAGTGAAGATCATAAAATATATGTCACCTTGAATTCTTTTAGTCCTTATGGGTCCATAGAGATCTGTATCAACCAAATCTAACAAATGTTCTACTGAGAAAGATTTTCTCTTAAAACTTGAAGATGTCATCTTTCCCAACTAACATTCCTTACATAGAGCATTCACTAGTTTGTCCAACTGAGGAAAACCTCTTACCGACTTGGACTTACTAACTTTGACAATGTTATCAAAATTTATATGACAAAATCTTTGATGCCAAAGCCAACTATCATCTACTTTAGCAATCAAATAGTTGTTTACTTTAGGATTTAGGTGAAACAAGATACCTCTTGTCTTCTTGCTGGTTGCAATCAGTTCACCTTTGTTCCCATAGATTTTGCACATTCCATTCTTAAATTCCAATGGATAACCTATGTTATTGATTGAGCTACACTCAAAAGATTGTGCTTTAATCCTTCAACCTAGTAGATGCCATCCACATTGCTCTTTCCATCAAGAGAAATAGTTCCCTTTTCTTCTACCATACAGGGTGAGTCATTTATCTCACAACTCCTCCATCAAATTCCTTCAAAGTAAGAAATTTATTCCAGTCACCAGTCATGTGGTGTAAACAACCACTATCTATGATCCAATCATCAGAACTATCCATGTGAGAAACTAATGCCTTCTGATCAAATGTCTCCTCTTTAATGGCAACAAATACAATGTCTTCATTAGCATCTCCCTCGGATTCCTCATCAGTGATACCACCATCAACTACGATGAAACAATCTCTTTTTCCTTTTCCTTTTTACTTCATGTACTTCTCACACTTATTCTCATTGTCACCATTAGGATAGCTAGCTTGTGTCCACTCTTGTTACATGAAAAACACTTCAAAGGTAATTTACCTATGTACTTACCAGTACCTTTGGGCAAGCGCTTGGCCAACAATGCTTCAAGCTCAATCAGATTGTCTTCATCATCAACTTCTTTGTTAGATAGAGATTAATAACTGTGGCTAACATCTCTTCTTTTCCTCATAGGTGGGTTAGAAACTGAAGCTCTAAATGCAAATTCACATTTTTGAGCACTACCATCATAACCATTTAATTCAAATGCAATAAGCTTACCAATGATGGAATCAAGAGTTACCTTAGTTTTATCAATAAACTTTAGGCTCCTGAATGGCTGCAACTCAGATAGCATAGACTGATAGAAGGGTTCTCAGCACCTTACTAACCACTGTGACATCGTCCACTTTACCACCAGCACTCTTGATCTCACCAACTATCTCCTTGATCCTCTAACCATATTGTTGAATATTCTCACCTTCATCCATCCACATGTCATCAAATTTACCTCTCAGACTCTCTTCTTTGGAAATCTTCACATGCTCATCAATGCTATAGATTTACTCAAGTTTCTTCCACAACTCACAAGTAGTCTCCATACCATGGACATCAACATACTCTAAATTAGACAAATAACTGATAATGGCCTTTAATACTTGATTATTTTCTTGTTTCTCTTTCTTTTGATCATTAGACATAGTCCCACTAGGTGCAACATATTGAGTAACAACATGTTCCTAGTATTGACTTCCTAGACTCTTGATATAGATTTCATTCTATCACTCCATATTATGTAGTTTTCCCTATTAAACTTTGGACCTTCTTTCTTCATCATGTTCTTCAAGATATTTACCTCAAGCTATTAGGATTAGACCCTAGAGGACTTGAAATGCTCTGACACCAATTGATGGTATGATGAATCAATAAGGATCCAGACAACTATTGAGGGTGGGGAGGTGAATCAGTAGATAGAAAACTGACTATACTTTCACCAAACTTAAAAACAACCTCTCAATTCAAACTCAGAACTGACTAGTTCAAATACTGAACTATCAAATGCAATATCACTGTCAAGTATATCGATTAACTATCATAATAGAATAATAGTAAAACAACTCTGAAACATAAACCATTTAACAAAAACATTCAAATACTTTACTAACAGTAGTAAAAGAACATTTTAGATTGTTGTCGGTCATCATATCATATCTAAGTGGATTTAGTAGTTAAGTGAATTAACCATAGCAAACATAACCACAAAACATTCACCACTTGACACAATGATTTTGACATGGAAACCCAAATGGGAAAACCCATGGTGGGGATGAATACCCACAAGTATTCTGAACTCTTCTGAAGTTCACCCTGTTAGGAGCCAAGATTGTTAAAGGTTTTACAAAAGTCCTATTAAGAACATATCCTGTTAGGGACCAGTCAGTTAAGGGATTGACTATAATGCCCTATTAGAAGCAATACCCTATTAGGAGTAACCTCGGTAGAGGATTTGAAATCCAAGCTAATGGATCACCTTGTTAGAGAATTTAGATAGCACTGAGCCTATTAGAGCTTACCCTATTAATGGATTTGACTGTTGTAATTGTTAGAGAACAATAGGGTTTATTGCTTTGGTGAATAGCACTACTCTGCTTGATCAGATCCTTTTCATGCTTCTATTTGCCTTCACTCATACCAGAGATACACTTTCTGGTTCAACAACAAACTACTCTTACACTTAATAAAAAATTGCCAACACTACAACAAAACAACTCATTGACCTTATAAACAAAACAATAGGTCAGTAACACATCACAAACCTAAGATCTCATAGAGATTACAAAAAAATATGTTCAAGTATGACCATTGGATTACATATAAATCATTGCACATCATTCAAGACAACCTTGACCACTCCTTGATCACCGCTTCATCGATCCCTATAACTCATCATGTGGTTTCCACTTCATGCAATGTACTCGCTCATTCCCAAGATAAAACCGTTATCTCTATGTGCCAAAAACCATTTGAAACTCTTCTCATATACATGCATACGTTGGATAATCATTACCATTCATCATTTGATCATAAACCAATTCAACTGATTCACCAAGCTCCATCAGTTAGGGTTTAGCACATCAACAGGTAGGGTTATTGGTTGATCTCACTTCTTCTCAAGTAATACCGGTTTCCTTCACTAGCTCTCCTACTGGTTGCAAAAAAACATCATAACAACATCATTACCATTTATAATTGACATCAATGATAACATAATAGTTCATCAATGTAATGTTCATGCAAATGCCAATAGTAAATTCTATATCAAAAGAGATGAAGATCGTGGAAAGTTTGATGCTAGATGTGATGAAGGAATCTTTCTTGGTTATTCTACTAAGAGTAAGACCTATTGGTGTTTTAATAAAAGATAAAGAAAGATGGTTGAAAGTGCTAATGTGAAGGTTGATGAAGGTAATGTGAGATAGATTAGATCTCGCAGATATGATTATGATGATTAGGATGCCATTTCAAATAAAAAAAAGAAATTATAGACCCAAAGTCAATTTTAAATTGCTGCGAAAAAGCCTAAGAATGAAGATGCTAATGCAGAAGAAAGATTTCAAGAACCTGAAATTCAAGAAAATCCTAAAACTCCTAGGTATGTAAGGTTGTATCATTGAAAAAATCAAATTATTGGTGATAAGAATATAGGTGTGATGACTAGGAGAAGACTTTTTGAAGAAATTTGTTTGATCTCTAAGATTGAACCTAAGAATGTTGATGAAGCATGTAAAGATGAAAATTGGATTAAAGATATAGAATAAGAATTGAATTAGATTAAGAAAAATTATACATGAATTCTTGTTCCTAGTGCTAAGGATAAAAATGTAATTGGAACTAAATGAGAATTCTAGAATAAGTTGAATGAACAGGGTGAAGTTGTCCAAAATAAAGCTAGGATTTTTTGTAAAGGTTATTCACAGATGGAGGGAATTGATTATGAGGAGACTTTTTCTCTAGTAGATATAATTGAAGTTGTTAGATTATTTATTGCATATGTTGCTTGCAAAGATTTCAAGGTTTATCAGATGGATGTCAAATCATCCTTTCTTAATGGTGAATTGGAAGAAGTCTACATTGAGAAACTAGATGGATTTCATCTAATAGATGAAAAGGACAAGGCTTGTTGATTGAAACAAGACCCTAGAGCCTGGTATGCCAGACTGGATAAGTATTTGATGAATCTTAGATTCAATAAAGGTACTACTAGCAATAATTTTTATTTCAAGATTGATCATAATAACATTTTGATTGTTGAGGTTTTTGTTGATGACATTATCTTTGGAGAAAATGATTGCCTATGCAAGAAATTTTATGAAGAGATGCAGAATGAATTTGAGATGTGTATGATTGGTGAAATGAAATTATTCTTTCTAGGAATGCAAATTACTCAATTGGATAAAGATGTAAGCTATGGTGACCAGATGTGAATGAACTATTGAACAAATTTGGTTTTGAGGACTCTAAACCTATTGGTACACCTATGGTGACCAGATGTAAGCTGACAAATGATGATGATTCTCCAAAAGCTAATTAGACTAGATATAGCTCTATGATTCTTGGTTTGTTGTATTTGACTTAGACTAGACCTAATATAATGAATGCTATATGCAATGTTGCTAGATTTCAAGATAATCCTAAGGAATCTCATGTTACGGCTATAAAAAGGATATTTAGACATTTGAAAGGGATAGGTGATTTTGGTTTGTGGTAATATAAGAATTATGAATTTTCCTTTAATTCTTTTATAGATATTGATTGGGTAGGTGATGTTGATGACCGAAAAAGTACTATTGGTGGTGCATTCTTTTTGGGTAAGAAGTTGGTCTCTTGGGAAAGTAAGAAGAAGAATACTATTTTCTTATCTACTGTAGAGGCTAAATACATTGCTACTACTAGCAATTGTACTCAAGTAATTTGGATGAAGTAGACATTGAAGGATATAGGAGTTATTTATGATGATCCTATTGCTATATATTGTGATAATTCAAGTGCTATCAATATTTCAAAGTATCTGGTGTTACATTCCAAAACAAAGCATAAATCAATCAAGTTTCATCTCTTGAGAGAGAAGGTGAATAAGAAAGAATTCAAATTGGAGTATGTATCTACAAAGGAACAAATTGCAGATATCTTTATGAAACCTTTTCCTAAAGATACTTTTGAGAATCTCAGAGAGAAGTTAGGGGTGATTTCCCCTCCTAATGGGAACTAAGATGCATGGATTTTCATTAGACTGGTGAACTTCATCGAGATATTTTATGCTCTAGATTGATGAGTGAGGCTGATACTTAGGGGGAGTAGTTAGTATTGGTTCATATTTGTGGGGAGAGAATATTGGTCCCTAAGCCTTTGTCATTGATGTCAAAGGGGGAGAGAAGCATATGAAAAAATTCATCAGAGAGTAGAGCATTTAGAAATTTGATTTGTTTGTCTAAGGGGGTGTTGATCATTGTCATTTTGAGGGAGATTGTTATGAGTCGATTTCTTTCTTTGAATTGATTGTTTTTCACATTCATATGTTGCCATCAATGCCAAAGGGGGGGATTGTTGGATGTTACTGAGAAGATTGTTGGAATGATGTGTTTTCATTGATGTATTCTCCCATGTATTCTAGTGTTGCAGTTTGGCTAGATGAGTTTGTTTTGCAAATGAGCTAATGTAGTTTGAAGGGTTTCTGATATATTGTCTGTAAATGGTCCATTCCCATTTGCAGAGGTCTGTGATGAGCCTTAGTTTTATGCTTTTATTTGTAGACATTTTACTATACTTAAACTTTTATATATTTGTTGATGGACTTTATATCATGCTTTAATGGAATTTATGGACCTATTTGATAATTATGTTACCTATAGTGTGAGACCTTTATTTTGATAAAACCATGAAATTCATGAATGCAAGTATAAGGTTTTTACTGTCTTTGTGTGATTGATGAATGTTGCAATGGAAGATCATGAAATATGGAGGGGAATTCTTGCTCTAATCTTGGTGTTGCAACTGCATGAAAAAATTCTTTGTGATGAAATAGGGCTTCATTTATAGTAGGATGGCAACATGGACATGACTAGACAACAAGGCGTGAAGGGGTCAAGGATTATTGCAACTCAGGCAATAGTTGTCCAGGCTCATTAAGGAATATTCAGAACAATCATGATTCATTAATAGTTCTATTAATAGTCATGATGGATGTTAGAGAATATTTAGGGAAAATTTGCAGATGTTCAAGGACATGACAAAGTCCTAATTGCCTTAGTTTTCCTAGATTTCATAGTTTAAATAAAATCCTCCAACTAGATATTGGGAAGTGGAGTGACTCTTATGGGAACTATTGCAAGAATGGATGTTATAAATCCTTCTCATGTTTCTTAGATAGTTAGATACTATTTTTTGTATCAAGCAATGTTATGTTGTTCAACTGATTTTTGAATAAAGAGTATATTTACTTTCTGAATAATCTTATGGTGTTTTAGTATGGTTGTGTGAGCTCAATAAGTTAGTTTCCGATGTAACTTTTATTCCAAAAGACTTACCCAAGGGGGCCAACTTGGTGAGGATTCTGTCTTGTTATCTTTTATGCACTTTATCTTTCAAGTTATCTAATTTTGTTCTATTAAATTGCTTGTTGTTTTCTCTTGCAACCACAAACTGTTACACTATGTTTGTTCTTGTAGCCAAGACAAAGCATAATAGTTATTTCTGTATAAGTTGGAAGAATTTACATTTTGATAGTACGAGTTAGTATAATATTTCTGAGTAATGATTGTAAAGAAAGTCCCTTTCCTATGAAGATTTATTTAGTATTTCCATTTTCTTAAAGTAGGATGGATTTGTTCCTGGACACTCTTGGTGCATATATTTTGTTGTCCCATTTCAAGTTGTATGTCCTTAGATTGATAAGATAATTGAGTCAAGGTAGTGTGGTTTGAATAGTTTCTCAGTTAGGAACTTGTGTCTCTAAGTTGAGTACTAAGCTATGTGTATCCATTGTTTTGAACCAACAATCCGCATGATGTTTTGATCAAGTTATGAGATTCGATATTGAGGATGTTTATTAGTTGTTCGTGTTATTTGGTATTTTAGTTTGTTCTCCATTTTTCTCTATAATTTCTATATATTTAGTTATGGATGTGTTGGATATATTCTATATATTGACATGTGTCCTCAGTTCGATTGGTTCATAATTTAGAAATCTACAAGTGAATCTTTTAGATTGATAGTCAGTTGTGTTGATGTTCTTGAGCTCTGGTAGAGAGATGATGATGAATCTAGTAATTCAATTTGTTGTGGTGGTTGTGGTGCAATTCATGTTGCTTGTGAATATCTCTAGATCATGTTCCATGCATATTTGTGGTCCACATTGATTATTTTGCATGTTATTGAATATTTTCTTTGTTTGGTGATGTTTTTCATGTTATGTGACATTCTTGGTGGTTGTAGTGTGTTGTGGATGACTGAGGCATAATTTTTGGAGGTGTTGCATGTTTGTGGTATTGATTTGGGTCCATAATATCTCTTAGCTGACATTATTTTGGTTTGCATGTATTGTTGTAGCGTGTGAGGTTATTATTTCATTATTTGTATTGAGGGTTTAACCAACCTATATTTTAGAGGTTGATGAATTGTATAAATAGATGTAATAATCATGTAGGATGTATGCATGAAATCTTGAAGAGTGTGTATGATCGAGTTATATGTGTTAACAAGTGATTTGATCTTTCAAAAGTGTGAAGGAGAGAAGAGAAGTGTTGCAAAGTAGACTATGTGCTTAACCAAAACTGTACTCAGGCATATGGAGATAATATTTTCACATTTCATGTAATATGGAATCTTGTCCCAATTCTTTTTTAATTTATTGAGACTTCTTGTAAGGTGGTGAGCCTTACCTAAAGGTTGTAGCCTTTCTGGGTTTCTTATTTGAGTAGTGAGCTCTAGACAACATGCTTGAATGCATGTACATTCCCCATTGTAATATTTACGTTTACTCCTAACAGGATATTATCTCATTGTGGATAGTTTCCCATCATGTCTTTTCCCTTAACCAAGTTTTCCACATCAAAAATATTGGTGTTATGTGTGTTATTGATGTGGATTTGTTTCATTCTTTAACTGTTAATTATTAGATCTGATTTGTGGTTTAAGTTGCAGTTAGTTTTTGTGCAAACTGATTCGCCCCCCCTTCTTAGTTTTTTACATTGTTTCCAGCACGATGCCCATATAACCCACTTGAAGGTGAGAGATAACCTTTTGGTTACATCTTTCCAACTCAGAGAAAAAAACCTCAATTGACCCTGGTTCTAAAACCACCTCAATAGAAATATCAATAACCAAAAAATCTACTTTGATTATAACACCAACTTGGTTAATGGCCAAGACATGGTAGGAAGGTAGTTCACTAGGGGGCCCAAGATAACTCACATTTTGACCTTTGAGAATACTACTAACAAATATTTTCCTACTTAGAGTTGAAATCCTTGTAAACTATTTTGATAAAAGACACTTCTATAGGCTGACTACGAGTGAAATATTGATTGGAAATTGCATTTCTTATTAGTCTAAACCATAGGAAGGTATAAACTTAAAAAACAATATGGATCCATTAGCTCTCAAATGAGTAGTCTCAACCTTAGTAGGAGACACTAAAATTAAATCTAGAAATGGATCTATCTCTTCCTCAATAAGAGACCCTTAGGGGCCACATCCAAGTTAAGAGGACTAGCCTTAACCCTTAACCATGTATGAGGAGTAACAAAAATAGCACCTAGGAAGACCCTAACAAATCAACCTAGGTCATCCCTAGCCAAAGTAAAGACATAATTGTAACCAATGTCAAAAACCAAATGGGGAAAGGGAGCACCAAATCCAAACAAATCTGAATTACTCTAAGAAATAAGATCAACCTTGTCTCAAAGATGCATGGAGAAGATATAACCTAGAGAGGGAATTATCAAAATCTCAGTAGATTAATTGGGGGTTGAAGGCCCCATTCTCATAATATCCATGAATAGGACCATAAACAACACCAATCCAAATGAAATTTTAGCCCATAACCTCCCATAAGGTGTAGAAGAAAGGACAACAATATTGGAGTGCAAATTTGTATTTCCCACAAAATAAAACCCCATACTAATTTTCACCTTCCTACTATGCACAACAAGAGAGAAATCATCATGGACATAGTACCAAAAAATGAGGCCAAGAATTTGCATGTAGACTGGAATACCATGAAGTGCTCCAACAAGGGGATTAGGGTAATGGAAAGAAGCACTTTAAGGGTTTCATATAAAGACATTGAAAAATAAAAGGAGTTGGATCCCAAATCCCTACATTGATAAATAACAAGAAAGAAACAACAATAGAACCATCGTCCCCACCTCTTGGAAAAGATCCAACAAAAAATAGCACAACAACATCACCCTCCAAACTTTAGCCAAAGAGAGGTTATTGACACTAAATCTAACTACTCTATACCCCTAATGAAATAGGGCTAGATACAGAAATACTAGGCCCTCTCCATCTTTATCTTTCTCACTTACTACTCCTTCCCCTCTTTAAATTATTTCTCCTTAACTCTTGCTACATCTCATTCTCATTCTCTCCTTGGCAATACAATTTAGATTGAGGTTTATTTAGAATAATAATTTTAGATAAATATTTTTTATATTATTGGTTTTGAAATAATAATTTAGATTAATATTATATAGTAGTGTCATAAATTATAACACCTTTAAAATTTAACACTCCTTTTTGGGCCTTTTTTTTAGTGTGCCTTTTCCTATGTCATTTTTAATCTCATTTGGGCTATATCACATCCTATTTTGTGAAAAACTTGAAGGACCCAATTAAGCATCACTAGACCCAACTCTCATGACTCTTCTTTTGGAGGCCTAATATTTTTAGGACTATGTCAAACATGGGTTCCATGGTCCCTTTTGGGGACCATTTTCTCCTTTGGATTCCTCAATTTATATGGGTGTTTGACCAAAATTCCCAAAATATGAGCCATTGTTAGTGTTGGCCTTCCCTTTTATAATTTTAGTCTTTATTTTTATATATGACTATTGAAAGTCAGCCTAAAAGTAAAAATACCTTGAGAAACCTATATAAAGGCATCGTACGTAGTATATTTTATCACCTTTTACAATCCACATCCCATTCTTGCACTCAATTCCTTCATTCAAGAGCAAATATGAGTACAAGGAGTATCGTCCTACAACAAGCTATCTTCAACTATATTTTCATGGTTTTTTTTTATGATTTATCATTTTGTAGTATCAATACTTGGTGGACATATCTAAGGAGCACTGCATCACCATCATTATCCATCTTGATATATAATATTGTCAATTGAGAATTTTACTTTAGATTTATCCTTTTCCCTACCAACGATAAGCTATATTGTATAATAAATCATAGTAGTAGTGGAGTTTAGCACCTACTAAGTGTTTGGCATAGGAAATCCCCTATATAGTACAAAATTTTTCCTCTTTTTGGTTTGTAGGGTACAAATATAACAATCAAAATTTTTAGATTTGTTGAGTAGACTAAAACTTATAATTCTAGATTTTGAATAGGTAGAACCCTTGGACTATGTCAATTCACTCACCTATCCAACACTTTTGCTAAATTTTGGAGAGAATGATGTAAAGAACATTCTGATAGATAGGATGCAAAGTCTCATGATATAGGACATTTCTTAGGATTAATGTTCCTAGCATACGGGTCCACCACTATCAAGACCCAAATTTTAGTGGCAGGTTCTTTTATATGTCTTTAAACCTAATCTTCCCTCTATGTTGAATTTTAGTTCTATATATTTCTATTTATATTTATTATTGTCAATTTTGCATTATTTAACCTAGTTCCCAGATCTTAAATTTAATTATATCTAATTATATATGATCAATATTAAATAGGGAATACTTAGTCATAGTGCTTGAATCTTTGATAGAACTAAAGTTGATTCTATGGTTTTTCCCAAATAGATTTTGGAAATGGATATTAGTTTATATCTCTAGGATAGGACCTCATTTTACATACATTTCAATAGTATATTCAATCTATTTAGAATATTGATTCCATAAATTATTTTTTTAATTTTGATGTCTTTATGAAATGTTTTGTGCAAGAAAACTCATTGCTAAGGATGACAAAAAATCAAGTAGAGGGTCTATTCTATTCCTTACAAGATCTCATTAGTATTTAGTGAAGATGTATAATGGTTCAAATGCTAGGTGTCAACTTGCAAAATCATTTCTAATAAAATTTATTGTCACATGCATGCTTATTGAGGTTTTTGATAACCAATAAGTGACCTAAAGTATCACATTATTTTAAAGGAGAAAGGAAATAGTTTAATTAATATGATATGAGAATCTATTTTGTGTTAGGAAACATGGTAGAAGGGATTTTTTTTTAAGAATTGGCATTTCAAATCCTCTATAGATTAGTTTATGTAGGTCAATAGTTGGAAATTGCATTCTCTATTTTAGTCTTGCAAGCTTCATGAAGCTATCTCTTTTTGATACCATATAGTCTTGTATTCTATCAAAGCATCATAATCTCAAGGGCACCTATTTAGTCTTAAATCTAGTGGAGTTAACAAAGGATGCTAATTTTTAAAAAATATAGTTTTTTAGAGAAATATCATTCAGGGAGGTGGACCCTTGACTGGGCCCCTAGGATGTACATTTTAATTTGAGATACTACATTGTCATAGGTGATAGAATATAATATCTTCAAAACAAAAAATTTATTGGAGATAAGCCTGACCATACCCCATATTAAAAATTGATTGATGTTTGTTCAAAAGACAATAAGGATATTTCAAGTAGTGAATCTTTTTCTAAGGAGTGGTCCCCACTACTTGGGTGGATAAACATTTTGGAAAAAATAATTTCTTATTTAGAAAATTTACCTCCACTTTGGTTAATGTTTCTAACAATGGTATTGAGATCTCTATTCAGTGTCTCTAGAGGTAGTATTAATATCTCTCTTTGATTAAGGTCTCTAAAGATGGTATTGAGATCTCTCATCCTAAAAATTTAATGGAATTGGAAACCTTAGATTTGACTATGACTTATAATTAAGTTCTATACCTTCAAACCTAATGTGGATCTTATTTGTTAATAGGATCCTAATGCTTGAAAGTCAAAGAGTAGCATTTTTGTTAGTGCTATGGTTGATGGGTTGTTCCTTTTAATATTTTCGATTAAAGAAGATATGATTAAAGTCCTCTCATAGGTCTCCTATTTTTATAATAAGGGACACCATAATGATCTCTCTCTAAAAATAGAAGCCTGACTTTGATGCAAAATTAAACCTAGGTAGGGTAGCCCATACTTAGGTTTTCTTATTGAAGCTCCCTCTAGAATATTGGAGACCTAATATCCTAAGAAGTATTGTGGATCATTTAGAACACTTATTATTATTTGTAAGGAAGTTAAGTTGCAGAACAACTTCCTACACTACTCTTGAGAGGAGGGTAATAAGTTTTTTTTTTATAGATAATTACAACAGTTATAAAAACCTAATAGAAATAGACATAATAAAATGCATATCACAACAATGAACAATTTACATGGGGAAAACCCTTTCAAGATAAAAACCCCACACTCCAAAAGCAGCTCAATATATTATTCAGCAACCAGTTCAAAAAATTACAATATACTTGCAAAGAAAGCTCTTTATAGGAGTACCAATAATCAGAGATTCAAAGGTAACTCAATAGCCATAATAATCTTACACACAACCTCTATCTCACACACCTCATATATAGGAGATACAATACAAGAAACCATCAAATGATATTACAAAACCATGGTCTAAAACCACCCAATAAAGTAGAGACAATCTTATCTCCAATCCAGATGCCCTATGATGTGTCAAAACACATATCAACACATGTTCTTCCCTTTTACAACTCATTTATGTGTCCCATGCATTTTATATTTCCTATTTTAAGAGTCCAAACTTTTGAAGGGCATAACTTGTGAACCGTGTGTTCGATTGAGGAGTTGTTTGAAGCGTCAGAAAGCTCAAAAAGTGATATATCACCTAGTAAACACACCATGCCAATTTCAATCAGTTTTAAAGGTATTTTAGAGGGCCTTAAATCCTCAAAATTATATTTAAACCTTTCATCATACCTTCCAAGAATGGAAACTTTAATACCTTCAAAAATAGCTATGATCTTGCGACGAAAATTTATTGACATGCTTATCTAGCCAACCAAAAGCTTTGGGGAGAATTTCACACCATTTTGTGCTCAAATAAAAACTTACTATAAGTAGTAACTGTAATGGTGAAAAGTTTGGGTTTCCACCCCAAGAGAGATAAAAACCAATAATTTTAGACTTGGGTGGACATTACATTCAAAAGAGGGGGAATCGACAATAGATTTGCTAAAAAATTAGTAGAGATTAAGACTGAATACTGATCGGATTGATTAATTTGGGATCCCTCTTTTATAAAGGGAATTGTTGAATTAAGATAAAGTGTTGTAATTGAGGGTAAAAACATGAAAACAATGAGCTACAAATATGGGATTGAGTTGTGCACTTGGATTTGAGAAATGTTTAGAGACTCAAATCTGATCTTGAAAGAGCACCTAAAATGTCGAGACCATGGTTCCTGTTGCTATGGTCCTCCAAAATGTTTGCACACTGAAGGGGGATTGATTCATTTTTATAAATAAAGCTTATCCTGAAGATTGTAGCTCCATACCTACTTCCTACACACCAAAAGAAAGGGAAAAAGTTTGGGAATGGGGATTTGCCTTAGGTCAAACCCCAATTTTGAAATTAACCATGAAATTAAGATAAAGATAATTGAAATTGCTATAATGAAAGATTCTCCTTTTTAGGGAGATGTTGAATAATAACTAAAAATCAAGTGATACACCTCCTTGTGAAATTTTTTTTTGTCTCCACACAGGATTAGGGTTTCATAAATTCTTCAACAAAATAGGAGGAAAACATCTACTTTAATGCTTGAATCATGACTTTATTATTACTCCAAGTCTTGAAGGAAGATCGATTAATGCTCACTTTCTTGAATTCTTGATGTCATATGTGTTCTTTTTCTAATGCATGGATGTTAAATGGGAGGGGAAAGCCTCCTTTTATACTTTCCTGTTAGGAAAATTTGCTAATTTTTTGACATGATTCAACATGGAGATAATAATCCCACTCAAATTTGAAATGCTAAAATAGGTTTTTGAGGGGCCCAAAATGAGGAGGACCATGGCGTGGTGCCATGATCCTAGTGAGGACCAAGGTGCGACACCCTAGTCCTACCCTATTTTGGGGTAAGGAAAAGGTGTTAAATACATAGAAAAAGTAAAAAATGGTACAATTCATGAGGGGCATGAGCATAATCAAGTACCAGTCATGCCAAGGGGTGCAATCACTGAGGTAGGGACCGAGTACGGTCAAAATTTCAAAGTGGTGCAATTTTAGGATGCTATAGTAGCCTCATATAAATGGAAGGTTGAGACACCATTTTCCCAACAATCTCCCACTTATTGAACACCTTAATTTAATTTTTATGAGACATGAGGCCCATAGACTCTGAACAACATTTAAAATTCTCTGTGCTCACAGTCTTAGTTAAAGAGTCTACAACATTCATCAAATTTTCTACCTTAAACAACTTCACCCTACCATATTTGACTATATCTCTAACTTTAACATCAATATATTTGGTTCGAGCATGAAATGTCAGGTTCTTAACTAGGCAGATCACACTTTGATTGTCACAATAAATTGTCACCGCACCTTTTTTTATTCCAATATCTGAACATGGTCTCTTAAGACAAATGGCTTCTTTAAAAGCATGAGTAGCTGCCATATACTCTACTTTTATAGTAGACAAAGCAAGCATAGCCCATCACTTACACATACAACTAATTGCACTACCAAATAAAGTAAACACATAAGCACTAGTGGATCTTCTGCTATCAAAATCACTTGCCCAATTTGAATCCACATAACCATGAATATCAAGGGAATCACATCTCTAACCAAATTACCATGATAACACAAAGAATACTTTGAGGTACCCTTCAAATATCTGAAGACTCTTTTGATTGTATCCTGATGAACTCTACCACAATTAGACATATATATGGAAATAATTCCCACTTCTTGGGAAATGTCTAGTCTAGTAGAGACCATAATGTACATCAAACTTCCAACCGTGCTCTAGTAAGGCATACTGCTCATATCTTCCATCTTTGATGTGGATTTAGGAAAATCTAAAACAGATAATTTTATTTTGACTATAAAAGGAACACACAATGGTCTACAATCCTGCATGTCGAACCTCTATAAAATTGAACTCACATACTTACTCTGGCTTAGCCATAATTTTTTGTTCATTTTATCTCTTCTAATTTCCATCCCAAGAATGTGTTTCACTACAACAAGATCTTTCATTTCAAACTTGATAGAAAGTTGAGACTTTAGTTCTAATATCATACCTTTCCCTTTACCAATGAATAACATATCATCAACATATAATGCAATGTATAGGAAATAAACACCATCAAATTTATAATAAACACAATGATCTAATTTAGAACGTTTGAATCCCAAACTCAACAAATATGTATCAAATTTATGGTACCACATCCTAGGACTCTATTTGAGGCCATACAAAGATTCTTCAATTTACATACAAAATTACTTTTACCTTTCACCACATAGTGCTCTAGATGTGTCATATAAATATCATCCTCCAAATCACCATGAAGGAAGGAAATTTTTTGCAATAGGAGAAAATATCTCACCATAATCAGCACCCTTAACCTAAAAGTAGCCTTTTGCAAGAAACCTTGCTTTATACTTCTCAATACCTCCATCTGAACCAATCTCTTTCTTGAACACCCATTTACAGCCAATAGGTTTCCATCCTTTAGTCAATGGTACAATATCCCATGTATTATTCTTTTTTAAAGTTGTCCTTTCTTCTTCCATAGTAATCTTCCAAGATTCTGCATTATTCATACCTAATGCCTCTTCTACATATCCAGGTTCATCTACATTAGTATTCAAAAAAAAAAACATCTCCAATCATTAGGTGAATACCTTTCAGGTGGTTATCTTTGTCTTGTAGACCTTCAAACAAGTTGAGCTGGAGGTTCTCCCTCCTCTTCTGAATATTTAGAGCTAGATGATCGTTCCTCAACTTCTTGCCTATCTATGGGTCTCAATTCAACTCTTTTAAGTGTAAAAGGGAATTGAATTGCATATTTTTGTTAAGTTTGTTCTAGCTGCAATGTAATAGAAGGGGACTTAATTTCTCTAAAAATAACACTTCTACTTGTATTACCTTTTGTGTAATAGATCCTATAGTCTATATCCTTTCACACCATAACTATATTCGATGAAGATACATTTCATAACCTTGTTCTCCAACTTTGTTTTTCATAAATTCAATGCTTAAAAAATTAAAGTCAAGATTACAATCACTCAAAATTTCAACAAGGTTTTAATGTTTAAGGGTTGTTAGACCCTTCTCTTCAATGTGGCCAAGTCTCTAGCACCATAACATAGTCTTCTTTGCAGGTAACTTTTCTTCAGAATAAAGAGCACCCTTAGGTACCCAAAAACCATGTACATCTATCGAAGGTGAAACCCTCAAATCTTCCAACTAAGTATCTATAGATTTAAATTTTACAAAATTTCTCTTACACTCAATAGTGTATGCCTCTTCTTGTAAAAAGTGTTGAACCTGACACCTCTAGTAATCACCATAGCACCCTTAATCATCTTGCATACTGCATCAAAACAGACTACCTACACACCTACATCTATCATTTTTCTCATAGATAATAAATTTCACTTTAATCCAAGGGCATGCAAGACACCACCAATTCTTTTTATTCTACCATTAGGAAACATGATCCTAACTTTATCATGACCAACAATATCTAAATGTGAACCATCACCCCAGTACACCTTACCTCCATTAAATTCTTCATATTTAGAAAACCAATTGATCTCTATTGGAAGTCATATGAAAAGATACACTTGAGTCAATTAACCATGAATCATTACATGTATGAGTAACCAAAGTTGCAATGAATGCATCGCCGTCTTCCTTCTCAAAATTAGAATCAAAATGAAAATTCTTTTTTTATTCTTCTCTTCTTCTTTGTAGTCCTTATTGTTGGCCTTTTGGTGGAATTGATTATGTGTTGGATTGATGTTTTTTTATTGATGCCAATACAGGCTATTTGGATTCTTTACCGACACCCTTCTAGTCCTAGTAGGATGAGTGATTTTTGGTTGATTCGGATCTAACATGATCCAATAGGCTCTGGCATAGTGTAGTGATGGAATTAGCTTTTTCATGATACTCATGCTCATATTTGGTCTATCAGTTTTGGTCTGGTGATTGGATGCTATCATGTTTGCTTAGAAGCTTAGTTTCTAGTTCTAGCTAGGGTTTGACTGACAAAGCAAAGTGGTGTCGATGCAACTTCTGGTGGATTTTCATGATGTTGTTGGTGATCATGTCTTGGTGGATGGAGATCATTGTTGTAGTGTGGAGACCTATATTGGGTCTCAATTGATCTAGGTTATGGGCCGACTTTGATGTAACATGTGGATTGGACATATTGATGTATTTTTGGGATATCTTATATGTTGTTTGGTCTAAGGCTGACATGGTTTATAATTATGTAATTGGTTTATTGTCTAGTGGTCGATCTGATTGTTTATGGTTGAGGCTTTGTATATATAGATGTAAGATCTGATTGTAGATCATCATGGTTATGTTAGAGGTCATGGTCAAGGAATGTAATGTGTGAATAATGTAATATTATTTAGGCAGAGGAGTTGGTCGATCATTAGAGATCCAATTGGGTTTATATAATAGGATTTAGTCCTTTGGTATTGATCTTAACAAGAACTATACTTAGGCATAGGGGATGCTATATTTTGTAGTTCAACACTTCTCCAGATTGTAGTCTGGATTTATATGTAGTCAGTGAGGCTCCTTTTGTGATGAGCAATGCACTCTAGGTTGTTGGGCTTCCTGCAAGTGTAGGCCCTGCAATTATAATTCATATACTTACTAAAAAAGTATTATCTAACTATGGGTAGGCTTCCCACCATGGTTTTTTCCTTTACCGGGTTTTCCAGGTACAAATCTTGGTGTCATGTGGATGGTATTTATTTTGTGATTATTGTTTATGCTTAATTGGTTTAACTGCTATTCTAGTATTAATGTTTTGAGTTCTAGTATTAAAGTTTAAATTACTAATGGTTCTGGTAATCTATGACAACTGATTCACCCCCCCCTCAGTTGTCTTCCGATTATTTGAACTATCTAAGAATTGATATCAGAGCCTTGGTCCTCTCTACAAAAAGCTTAACCACTTGAGGTAGATCCCATGGCATCTAACAGTTCAATTTCATCTAGTTCTTCTAGAGCTATCTTTCAGAGGGATATTTTGGGGCTTGATGGAAGCTCATCTAAGATGTCTTGTAAAGGAGATTTGGGAGATCACACAGAATGGTGTAACACCCTATAATCTGGGATCTAGCAATTCTCCTCCAGAAAACCTTGACAAGGAGCTTGAGAATGATTGTAGAGCAAGAGAAGCCCTCTTGTGTGCACTTTTTGATCAGAAAATAATGGGATTAACTGACAAATCACTTGGAAAGGCTATATGGGATAAATTAGAGACTCTTAATGAAGGTGACCCTACAATGAATATTTCTAAACTTGATGGTTATCGAGTGATATATGAAAACTTGAAGATGGAAGAAGATGAAAGGATTATTGCATTCATGGAAAGGGTAAATGAGATTGTTATTGGAATTGTGGTGGAACTCTGAGCAAAGATGAAATTTTCTAAAGTTATGAGATCCCTACCACTAGCTTACAAAATGAATGCTACTGCTATTAATGAGTTGAGAATAATGGCTAATACATCTCTCAACAAAGATACGTTGGCTAGGAAACTATCTACTTTGAGCTTGAAGAATTTGGACCTTCTGGAGCTATGAAGATTGAACTTGCTTTTCATGCATCTACATCTACAATCAGTAAGCAAGACTAGAAAGCTTTATATGCAAATGAATTGGAAGATATGAAGAGAGAAGATGATGAGTTTGAGCAACTTGAAGCACTATTTTCTAGAAGAGTACCTAAAGGACCGATAGGAAGTATGAAGAAACATCACATTTTAATTGTTTTGCATGTAATAAGATTGGTCATTTTGCATCTAGATGTCCTGAAAGGAATTCAAGGTTTGAAGAAAGAGTTACAATATCATGTAAGCCTAACCCTCAATATCAGAATAAGTATAAGTACAAGAAAAACAAAGACAAATCATGCTACATAATGGATGAGGAAGACGTTACTTGTTGGCATTGCACACTCCAATGAGAAATTGTAGGTGATTGAAGGTATTGTCATTGATGGCAACCTTGCAATCCTATGGCACTGACACCGACACTCTACACCGATAGATAGTTTATCAGCAGCGGCAATGGCAAAGATGATTACCGACACCCTGGTTGACAGGATTTTGTTTATTGCATATTGTATTTATTTGTAATATATTTTTGTAAGCCGACAAGGCATATTGTAATAAGACTCATATATAAGTATGAGATCTTGTAGATCATTTAAGATGCAGACATGGGAAGATTATTGCAAAAGTAACATGTGAATATTAAGGCAGATTTTGGAGTAAGGTTTATGGCTATTGTATGAGATTAAACCGATACTGAACCTGGCATAGTAGATGCTGAGCTAAAGAAGTACATTATATTGGATTTACATAATCCATTTTGTAAGTCAGTGAGACTTCCTTTTTGTAATTAACAAGTGAGCTTTAGGTAGTTGGCCTTCCTGCATGTGCGGACCCCTATTGTAAGTAATATCCATTCATTGGCTAGTGAGTGAATATTGTGGGTCACAAATCCCACCGAGGTTTTTCCCACACTGGGTTTCCTCGTTAAAAATCTTGTGTTATGGTGTGTTTTCTATGTTGTGCTTATTGTTCATATTTACTACATTAATTTTTGTTTACCGGTACACTATTTTGGAATGCAATTTATTTAATAAGGTTAGAAAATCTATTTACCAGTTAGATACTGATTCACCCACCCCCTCTCAATATGTTTGGGAATCCTAACAATTGGTATCAGAGCCTAGTCATCTTTTTTCAAAATCCTAATAGCTTGAGGGAGATTCTGACACTGGTACAGATGGATAACTTGAGAAAGCAATTGGAAATAGCTCTTGTAGATTATGATGCAAAAAAGTTGAAGAATATCAAACTTGAAGATGATCTGAAGGCTACACAGGAAATCATTCAAGGACTTTAGGAGAATCTGACTATTGCTAGAAACACAAGAAGAGAACTTCATGAGAAGATACATAATGATGACGATGAAAAGGAAACTCTTAATGATCTTGTAACCAAGATGAAGCAAGAAAACATGACCTTGAGGAATGAGATACAAGATATGACTATGAGATTTTGTAAAGACACTGAAGACAGAAAGAAAAATGAAGATGACTTGGCTAGGAGAATCAATGATGCTAGAAATGAAAATCTAAGACTTGGTCATGAAAATGATATGTTAAAGACAGATTTGATTCACTTGGAACATGATAAAACTAAACTCAACATAAAGAGAAATTCAACATAAAGAGAAATTCAAGAAAAGTTCAAAAGAACTTTATGATATGATGAAAAATTAGAAACCTAATGGAGATACTAATGGACTTGGCTTTGAAGTTGGTGAAAGCTCCGATACTGCAAACAATCACGATCATAGTAAACCGGTAAGACAACCTAATGCCTACAAATTCAATGGGAAATGAGTTAACTCTAACAAGTATGTCCATAGAGAAAATCAATATAGATCTAGAAACTATTAGAACACTAATGCACCCACCGGTCAATGTTCTAAATGCAACAAAATTGGTCATAATTTAAAAAATTGTAGAATGAATGTAAGATGTTATGTTTGTGGAAGATTTGGACACTTAGCTAATCAATGCAGAACACATACCGACATAGGATATCGAAAAGCTATTCATAAAAACAATGTGACTTGTTATGCTTGTAACAAGATTGGACATATTGAAATTTTTTGTAGAAGGCATCACCAGTAAATAATAAGGACCCAGTTTGAAAGGTAAAGAGAAGGTTGATGAGGTAAAGCAAGAATTTTCAAAACAATGAATTAGAAAGAGAGATCAGAATGTTGATGAGACTTTTCCTTCACCAGTAGTACAGAGTATCACTCCATCGGCAGGAGATTCTTCATCTAACTGAAAAGAAACCTTTTGGGGGTATGGCAACTAACTGAAAATCATGCTAGTTTACCCTCGGTTGATGGTAAGAAGATGAAATGCTTCTTTACCGATAGATGAGTTAATTTTTCACTTAATCAACAGGCATTTATTATGGTAGTTGAAGGAAATGACATTATAAAGAAAGTGTTTTCACTCTTTTTCACTCACCGAGCATTCAAATTTCCTAAGAGCACAAAAAACCCGAGCGAAGGCATCCACAATGAGAAGTGAAGCAAAATATTTCAAGCATCCAAAACCTAAAGGCAGATTAAGGTATTTATCAAATGACTTCCTCCTCTACACTTGAATTCATTGCAAACCCTACTATAATTGAAGTGGTTAAACACCCTAGGCTGGTATTTAAGATCATACCCGAAGTAGAAAAGCTTGATGATACCGTAGGTGCATTCTTTAAAATACCCAAATGAGTTGCATATATAGAAGACCCTAGGATATACATACATTGTCATATTGAGGAACTTGGTGTTGATGAAATTATGAACATGTATAGGACTATAATTTGTGATGAGAATGGTATTGTGAAACCAGAACATAAGATCATAGAAACCCTAGGTTTTGTGGAAATACTTAGTATTCCTATTTTTCCTAAGGAAGTTGTGAGAATTGTACTTAGCAGAGTTCATGGGGAATTATTTGGGCTTGAATCCATCCACAAGATCACAAAATAAGTAGTTAGGGCAGTGACTGGCTTACCTTCCACCGGTAGTAGGCCTGACAAAACTAAGAAAGTTCCAAACAACACTATGATGACATTAACTAGTGCAACCCATGACAATAGATACTTGAGAGTCAATGATGTGAAAGATATAAATGTGAGATTCATTAGCATGATACTAGGATATAAAACTACACATGCTAACAGATTAAACTCTATTTCTAGTTTATGTATCAAGAGTACTTATGACATGGTGAACTATAACACTAAGATTGACATATATGAATGGCTAAATGATGAATTGATAGACAACCTAAAGAAAATTAAATGTGATAAGAAAGGTACTTTCAGATTTGGCAATCTACTTGTGTGCCTAATGCTATACATTTCTAAGGAAGTTCTCGGTATAAGTAGGAAAGAATTTTGTTTTGACATACTGATAGGCAAACAACTTTTGGATATCTTTACCGACATGGGAGATGATAGGGAAAACAGCATAATTGAATACTTCCAAGCATTTAAGGCTCGAATGCAAACAAGGGAAAGGCTATCTCAAAGCATAGTTGTCAAATATCAGAAAGAAATATGTTTTGTTATAAAGAAAGATGAAATCTAGATGGAAGCAGTTGCTCCTAGAACTATTTGAGTGACAGAAATGGGTTATGAGGTAGATGAGAACATAATTGAGACATATGCTAAAGCCCTACTTGAAGCCCCTAGAGAACCTAAAGAGGAAATATTTGGAAATGCTGAAACTATTGAGAGCAAGGTACAAACCCTTAAACAAATAAAGAAAAGAGATCAATCTATTAGAAAATAAACAAAATAGGCCAAAGAGATCAAGGAAAAAATATTGAATATCATTGGTATTAAGGAAAGTGACTTGGAAGGGATACAACCGAAAGCTCATCTTTCACTGGTTGGAACTTCATCTGATAGTGAAATCCCAGCTGAGTTTAAGAGAGTAGAAAGGAAAATAAAGCTTCACCAACACCCTCTCCTACACCTAAGAGAACAAGAAGGAAACAACAGGCAGTAAGGCCCCCAAGAAAGAAAATGACACCAAGGAAGAAGAAAGAAAAATAGGTTATTCCTCCTTTAGACAATCTTTTGAATGAAATAACGGATGATGGAAACTTGTCAAAAATTAGTAAATTGTATGATACTTTTACCAATGAAGAAAAGGAAAGCATATAAAACACTATCATTCTACACTTAGACATATATAAGAAATTTTTGACAGTTGTAGATGATTTACCGAGTGACTTGTATAGGAGACTTGATGCAAAGAGACTAGCTATTATGGAATTTGATAAGAAGATAAAGATAGAAAAATTACATTCATTTCACTCAGTTAAATCAGTAGATGAAATTGATGAATTGATAAGTGAGGAAAACAAGACAGTATTTTCTAGTGGTCACCGACATGTAGGTTTAATGACTGGAAGAGTGAATGAAATCTTTGAAGAGACAACGGATAAATGGGATATCTTCTTTGTGGAGAAAGAAAAACAAGAAGAGCTCAAATGACACAAAAATTTCAGAGTTTACCAAAAGGAAAAGGACAAAGGTAAAGGCAAGGTAGGTGGACCTCCAAGCATAAAAGTGACAGACAACTTGCCCCCACCTTCTTCTAATACTCCATCGGTTGAGACTATTGATATACCACCAGCTACTGATAATGTTGAGTTGGAATCAACACATGAGGACACCAATACTGATTCTGAAGTTTTGTATACTATGAATATTGATACACAAGAGGTAAATATTGTGGTTGATAAGGAAACCACTGGTGAGAAGAAAGATGTGGCTACAGAGCCATCGACTGAGAATATTGTAGTGGAAACACATGTAGAACATACAATTAAAAATATTGAAATTGGGGTTAAGACACAAACTAAACAATCAATTGATCCCCTAGCTTCTAGAATGGTGACTGATACTCGTGCACACATTGAAAAACCCACTGGCGGAATGCAGATTGTTAAGGTAGTTGGACAATCATTTGGTTCTTCAATGACGGAATTCAGACCAACTAATGTGACAAAGGTATTATTGGATTCCATCAAGAAAATCACAAAGTGTAATGCACTAGCATACAAAGCTATTGATGATACAATTCATTTATTAAAATTTATTGCACCCAAGTGCAATGTGGACAATAAAGATTCTTTAAGTCAATTAGACACATTGTCTAAGTATATCACCAGTAACTTATTAACAGTTGATCAGATAAATGAGGAGACATTCAGTGAGAAAATGAATAAGGAAAAAGAAAAATTCTTTGATGAGTCAATAAAGAAGTGCATGGGACACATTGATACCCTATTACTGACACTAAGCAAAACAATAATGGAATTTAAGGAGTTATACAAAGACACATGCAAGTCTGATATTTTGATAGTGGATATAGACAATAAAATTAGTAAAGTGCAGAAAGAAATAAATGATATTGCTGATAATCTCATCGGTTCATTAGAACCCATATTGGTTATAGAGCAAGAAATAGTAGGATTTGAGGAGAAAATTGAAAAATTTGAAAAAGAGAAGGAAAGAATAAAGTTCAAGGCTAAAGAGCTTAAGTGTAGACTTGGTCCTAAACTTGACAACCTCGTCTCTTTGAGAAAAGAGATCTCAGAGGCACTTGTTCCAAGACTAAAGGCACCAGAAGAGAAAATGCACATCCTCACCGGTACAATTCAAAGGACTGAAGCAGCATTGAAGGATAGTGAAAGGTTCATTGAGAGCCTGAATTTTGTATTGGCAGATCTATTTCAAATTGTAACCAACCAGTTACAGGGTTCTAGCTGAGAACTACACTCAGTTGATATTTTTGATAGCCTTTGTCATTGATGCCAAAGGGGGAGTAGTAGAGATGAGAAAAATGATGGACAAATGAGATCATCTTCTCAGGGGGAGCACACAGTTTTGGTAAGACTTTTTGGACTTCAAATTTTGCATACATTTTTTAATGTTTCTCATGGGTGTTTCCATCAATGGCAAAGGGGGAGATTGTTGGCATTGCACACTCCAATGAGAAATTGTAGGTGATTGAAGGTATTGTCATTGATGGCAACCTTGCAATCCTATGGCACCAGCACCGACAGACTCTACTCCGATAGATAGTTTACTGGCACCCTGGCTGACAGGATTTCATTTATTGCATATTGTATTTATTTGTAATATGTTTTTGTAAGTCGACAAGACATATTGTAATAAGACTCATATATAAGTATGAGATTTTGTAGATCATTTAAGATGCAGACATGGGAAGATTATTGCAGAAGTAAAATGTGAATATTAAGGCAGATTTTGGAGTAAGGTTTATGGCTATTGTATGAGATTAAACTAGTACTGAACTTGGCATAGAAGATGCTGAACTAAAGCAGTACATTATATTGGATTTGCATAATCCATTTTGTAAGTCAGTGAGACTTCCTTTTTGTAATTAAGCAATGAGCTTTAGGCAATTGGCCTTCCTGCATGTGCAGGCCCCTATTGTAAGTAATATCCATTCATTGGCTAGTGAGTGAATATTGTGGGTTACAAATCCCACTGAGGTTTTTCCCACACTAGGTTTCCTTGTTAAAAATCTTGTGTTATGGTGTTCTTTCTATGTTGTGCTTATTGTTCATATTTATTGCATTAATTCTTGTTTATCGGTACACTATTTTAGAATGCAATTTATTTAATAAAGCCAGAAAATCTATTTACTAGTTAGATACTGATTCACCCCCCCCCCCTCAGTATCTTTGGGAATCCTAACATTACAAATTCTATTGATGAATCACAGGAAGAATCTACTAGTGGTTCCGACAATGGTAAGGAATGGGTGTTCCTGACTATCAAGGAAGATGATTTGACATTAGAAGATAATGTACCCAAAGAGAAGGTACTTGCTGCTAAAATTGAAGACAAAGATGAATGGGTAATTGAGAATGGTTGTTCACATCATGTGACTAGAGATAAAGGGAAGTTTTTGTCTTTGCAAGAATTTGATGGTAGTCTAGTTAGATTTGGAGATGACAAAGCATGTATGATAAAAGGAAAAGGAACTATATCATTGGATGATAAGAACAATACTAACAATGTTTATTATGTTGAAGGTTTAAGGCATAATCTTTTGAGTATAGGACAGTTGGTAGATAAAGGATTTCAATTATAGTTCAAGGATGGAAAATGAAAAATCATTAACAGATCTAGTTTGGTGATTACAACCGGTACATGGACAAATGGTAATATATTTCATTTAAACTCCAGTAAGAAGACATGTTTGATTACACAGATTGATATAAAAGGTCGTGTCATGTGAATTTTGATTGCACTATGAAGATCAGTTCAACTAAGGCAGTTAGGGATATACTTAAGATTATGAAGCCCTATAATCCGGTATGTAAAGAATATCAAATGGGTAAATAGGTTAGAACCTCTTTTAGAAGTATACAAGATAAATAAAATGATGTTCTTGATCTTATTCATAATGATTTGTGTGGCTCTGCTAGAGTTAAATTTTTTCAAGGTGATAGATATTTCATGCTAATCATTGATGATTATTCAAGAATGACATGGGTTACTTTTCTAAAACAAAAATCTGAAGCATTTGAAAAGTTTAAAATCTTTAAGGTTAAAGTGGAAACTGAGACATGATTGAAGATTAAATGTTTGAGGTCAGATCATGGTGGAGAATTCACATTTGGTGAGTTTAATAAATTTTGTGGGAAGCATGGTATAAGAAGACAATTTTCTACACCCCAGACACCTCAGTAGGATGGAGTTGTGGAAAGGATGAATAAAACTATCTTGGATGCTGCTAGAACAATGATGATGGAAGCTAGTCTACCTCATATCTATTGGAGAGAAGCAGTGAGCACAATAGTTTATACATTCAATAGAGTACATATCAAAGGAGAAATCGGTAATACACCTTATGAATTATGGTTTGACAATACACCTATAGTTAAGTATTTCATAATTTTTCTAGTAAATGTTATATTATGAGAGATGATATCATTGGGAAATTTGATCCTAGATGTGATGAAGGCATATTTCTTCGTTATTCTAATGAAATCAAAGCATATAGATATTATAACAAGAGATTGTAGAGAATTATGGAGAGTGGTAATGTCAAAGTAGATGAGCTAAACAAAAGTCAAATCAAAGTTTATGAGAAGGAATCAATAGTGGAAATGATAATATCTGAACCGGTAGCACCTTTACTAGAACAGATTGTTGAACCAGTTACTTCGATAGTATCAAAGAATTATACAATAACTAAAGAATAGGGAAGAGGAACATAAATTCAAAAGATTCCTAGGTATGTGAGATTGAATCATTCAGAAGATCGGATAATTGGGGATAAGAGCAATGCAGTGATAACAAGAAGAAGACTAGAAACTAATGAGGTATGTTTAATTTCACAAGTTGAACTAGTATCAATAATTGAGGCATGTAAAGATGAATATTGGTTGAAAGCTATGGAAGAAGAATTAGATTAGATTGAGAAAAATAACAAATGGACCTTGGTTCCCCGGCCTAAAAATAAAAATGTTATTGGAACTAAATGGGATTTTAGGAATAAGTTAAATGAGGATAGTCAAGTTATAAGTAATAAGGCTAGATTGGTTTGTAAAGGATATTTTGAGAAGGAAGGAATTGATTATGGAGAGACTTTTGCACCTGTAGCTAGGATTGAAGCTGTAAGATTATTTCTTGCCTATGATGCTTATAAAAACTACAAGGTTTATCAGATGGATGTTAAATGTGCATTTTTGAATGGGGATCTTGGTGAGGAAGTTTATATTGAGAAACCTGGTGGGTTTTCACTATTAGATGATACAAATCAAGTTTGTAGGTTAAGGGAAGCTTTATATGGATTGAAACAAGCACCTAGAGGTTGGTATGCAAGATTGGATAAATATCTTTTGAAGCTTGGTTTTACTAAGGGCAGTGTTGACAATAATTTATATTATAATATCACTGATGATGATATACTAATTATTGAAGTATTTGTTGATGACATTATTTTTGGAGGTGAAGATAAGATATGCTTAGAATTTTCTAAAAATATGGAGAAAGAATTTGAGATGTCTATGATTGGTGAGATGATATATTTCTTAGGTTTTCAGATTACTCAGACTAACAAATGTATTTTCATCTCTCAAACTAAATAAGGAATTGTTGAAGAAATGTGGCATGGGAGATTCTAAATCGGTAAGTACTCCTATGGTTTCAAGTGAGAAATTGACAAGAAAAGATGTTTCTGCACCGATAAATCCTACAAGATACAAATCTATGATTGGAGATCTGCTTTATTTAACTCACACTAGGCCTGATATTATGAATGTTATTTGTATTGTTTCAAGATTTTAGAGTGATCTTAGAGAAAATCATGAGATGGCGGTGAAAAGGATTTTTAGATACTTACAGGTACAGTACAATATGGTTTGTGGTACCCTAAGGATGATACCTTTACTTTATGTGCATATACAAATACTAATTGGGCTGGAGATGTTGATGACCAAAAAAACACTTTTGGTGGAGCTTTCTTTCTTGGAAAGAAATTGGTTTCATGGATTAGCAAGAAACAGTCATGTACTTATTTATCTATTGTTGAAGCTGAGTATGTTTTTGCTACTACTAACTGTACACAAGTTTAATGGATGAAGCAAATGTTGAAGGATATAAGGGTGGATTGTGATGCACCAAAAGTTATTCATTGTGATAACTCTGCTGCTATTGATATATCAAAGAATCTTGTATTTCATTCTAAAACAAAGGACACATCTATAAAGTATAACTTTTTGAAGGAAAAGGTGGAAGAAAATGAAGTTAGACTAGTTTATGTGAACACTAAAGAGAAGATTGCAGATATTTTCACTAAACCTTTGTCCAAGGAATCATTTGAGTACCTGAGAGATAGATTAGGATTTTCTACCCCTCTGGTAGAGACTTGATTGATGTGGTTTGGCATCAGTTTGGTATGCACTATCAAAGATACTATTCATTCTGGCACTAATGTGGGATGCTACTACTTAGGGGGAGTAGTTAGCTTTGTGATTCAATAGTTTATGTTTTTGCTTTGATATTTTTGTTAGATTTCTAGCATTGATGTCAAAGGGGGAGATATATTGATGTGAAAAAGAAAAAGAAAGAAAAATAAAAAGTCAAAGGGGGAGATATATGAATAAGAAAATAAAAAGGAAGAGATATTGAAATTCAGAGGTATATGTGGGAGATTATTGGTTGTCTTCCATTTGGGGGAGACTTGTTTGGCATTTCATGGTACTTATATGTTTTTCACATCTAGTGTTGCCATCAATTCCAAAGGGGAAGATTGTTGGACTTTTGGTGGAATTGATTATCTGTTGCATTGATGTTTTGTCATTGATGTCAACACTAGCTATTTGGATGCTTTATCGACACCCTTCTGGTCCTGGCAGGATGAGTGGTTTCTGGTTGATCTGGATCTGACATGATCCAGTAGGCTCCAATATAGTTTGGTGATGGAATTGGATTGTTCATGATACTCATGCTTATATTTGGTCAGTTGGTTTTGGTCTGGTGATCGGATGCTATCATGTTTGCTTAGAAGCTTAGTTTCTGGTTCTGACAAGGGTTTCACTAGTAGAGATTTTGGTGGAGATCTTTGATGAATTTCATAAGTGGTGTTGGTGTAGCTTCTGGTGGAGTTTCAAGATGTTGTTGGTGATCATGTTCGGGATGGAGATCATTTTTGTAGTGTGTGGACCTATATTGGGTCCCAATTGATCTAGGTTATGGACCGACTTTAATGCAACATGTGGATTGGACCTATCGATGTATTTCTAGGATATCTTATATGTTATTTGATCTAAGGTTGACATGGTTTGTGATTATGTAATTGGTTTATTGTTTGGTAGCCGACTTGATTGTTTATGGTCGAGGGTTTGTATATATAGATGTAAGATCTCATTGTAGATCATCATGGTTATGTTAGAGGTCATGGTCAAGGAATGTAATGTGCCAATAATGTAATATCATTCAGGCAAAGGAGTTGGTCGATCATTGGAGATCGATTTGGGTTTATATAAGAGGATTTAGTCCTTCATTATTGAGCTTAACAGGAACTATACTCAGGCATAGGAGATGCTATCTTTTTCATTTCAACACTTCTCCAGATTGTAGTCTCGATTTATATGTAGTTAGTAAGGCTCCATTTGTGATGAGCAGTACGCTCTAGGCTATTTTCCTTTCTGCAAGTTCAGGCCCCTCAATTGTAATTCACATACTTATTGCAAAAGTATTATCTGACTGTGGGTAGGCTTCCCACTGTGTTTTTTCCCTTTACCAGGTTTTCCATGTACAAATCATGGTGTCATGTGGATGGTATTTATTTTGTGATTATTGTTTCTACTTAATTGTTTTAACTTCTTTTCTGGTATTAATGTTTTGGGTTCCAGTATTAAAGTTTAAAATGCTAATGGTTTCGGTAATCTGTGACAATTGATTCACCCCCCCTCTTAGTTGTCTTGTGGTTATTTGAACCATCTAACACTTATGTATACAATCTAATTTAATGGAATTATAGTAGATGACTTTGGACTTTCCAATATATTTAGATCTCCCTATAGATTTGGACTTATTGCACTTCTCATTCTTCTTGCCTTTTTCCTTAGGTCTTCTAAGAATAGTTAGGGATTCCTTCATATTGATGGATAACTTCCTCCACAAATCTTCACCAATTAGGGCACCCACCACATCTCTAGACTTCAAAAAAAAAAAAGTACTATTGATAGTCATAACAAGAGAATCCCACGAATCAGGTAAAGAACAAAGTAAGATCTAGGATTTCACCTCTTCATCTATCTAAACACTAGTAGATACCAATTGAGCCACCAACATATTAAATGCTTCAAAGTGGTTTTCAACTTGTCTACCATCTTCCATTTTAAAGGAATAAATTTTTTTCCTCAAGAAAATCCGATTTAATAAAGATTTCACTTGACGCATCTCACCAAGCTTAGTCCATAACTTCTTTACAAAGTTCTCTTCATGGACATTGATTAGAGTAGAGTCTGCCAAGAACAATCTAATTAGACCCTTGGATTTTTGGTCCATAACATCATACTAAGTAAGCACAATAGGATCTACAGGTCTTGATACATTCACATCAACAACATCCCATAAATCTTGATCTATTAGTATATCTTCCATCTTTAGCTTCCACTTTTTAAAATCTTTCATTAAATTTCTCCACCTCTATTCTACTTGACGAACTTTCTATCTAAAAATTCTTTCAACAAGATAAAAAATGTGTCTTCTACATGAGCTAGGATTCAAATATGGATTAGTTCAAAAAACCCAACAACCAACAACTGAAACCAAAGGTGATTAGGCTCTGATACCACTTGTAGTGAACAACTTTCTACACTAACCTTGAGAGGAGAGAAATGTAAAAAACTTTTATAGATCATTACAACAATTATAGAAAATTAACATAAATAAACATAATAACATGCATACTACAACACAATGATTTATGTGGGGAAAACCCTTTTGAAGGAGAAAACCCACACTCCAAAAGCAACTCAATATAATATCTAGTAATCAACAACAAATTACAATATACTTATAGAGAAATATGTTCACAAGAATACCACTAATCAGAGATTCAGAGGTAACTCAATAGCCATAAGACTCTTACACACAACCTTTATCTCATGCACCTCATATATAGAAGATACAATACTAGAAACTATCAAATGATATTATAAAACCATGGGCTAAAACTATCCAGTAAAGTAGAGCCAACCTTATCTCTAATCTAGATACCCTATGATGTGTCAAAACACACATCAACATGTGTTCCTTCCTTTTATATCTTATTTATGTGTTCGGTGCATTTTATGTTTCCTATTTAAAGCGTCTAAACTTTTGGAGGCCATAACTTGTGAACTATGTGTTTGATTGATGAACTGTTTGAAGCGCCAGAAAGATCGTGAAGTGCTCTATCACCTCTTAATCCACTACACAAGTTACACCAACTTTTCAAGGCATTTATGATGGTCTAAATTCTTCAAAATTAAATTTAAACCTTTCATCACACCTTCCAAAAACAAAAACTTTAATATCTTCAAAACTAGTTATGATCTTGCTATGAAAATTTACTGGCATTCTTATCTAGCCAATAAAAAGCTTTGGGGAGAATTTAGCACCATATTGTACTCAAATGAAAACTTACTATAAATAGTAACCTCATGTAAATGCAAGGTTGAGACACCTTTTTCCCAACATTACTAACAAAGTCACTCTAAAAATCATATCTCATATTTACTAGACTCTATGTCAATGTTGAAGTTAATAAGACCCTTCCTTAGAGTGTCACTTTGAACTCAAAGATTGGTAAGAGATGGTATAATATTCTTTATGAGAATTTGGGGTTTCTTTACTAAAACTATTTTAGATTTGGTCACCTCATCACCTCATACATAAATCTCACATTCCTTTTACTCATAACCGCTCAAAAGGGGTACAAAATCTGTAGAGTCCCCCTAGCCAATGGGTGATTGGAAAATGTTAATTTTTTTTGAGATGCCTCTATTACCATATATGTCCTAAGATCTAAAGAAAACTCCCTCTAAAGAGAGTATTCCTTTCTCTAGGATGAAAAATTCTTAGATTAAGGAGATGAACAATGGCCTAGAAGAGGGAGAAATCCTCGAGACAATGTTATAACAAAAACTAATAAGGTAGAGAAAGATAAGATAGACAAGAGATTAAATTCTTGGAAAGGAAAATGGTACTTGTGGGCGGACAGGCTAGTGATGCTGAAATAAGTAATTTATTCACTCCCAATTTGTTTCTATCTTATCTTTCTCTGGTAATTGGAGTTAATACTATTGGAATTTGATCATTTGGTCAACCGATATATGGTTGTTGTGCATAGAGATTAGATTTATGTATGATGACTATTTTGTATGTTGTCATTGATGACAAATATGTTTCTTAAGTCATCTAAGTCCTATAGATCTGTTGGTATTTTGGTATGGTTTTGTCATTGATGTCAACACCTACTAAACACTTATCAACTCTAGCACTTTAGAGAGTTAGCAACATTCACCGGCAAGCAAGTGACTCATGCACAGTCACGGGTATCTGGTACACCGACAAGATATAATGATCATCGACACTTGGAATGATATGGAAAACACTTGGTTATGTCGAAGACATCATGTGGACACTTTGTCTTGGAGTTTTGTTTATTGGTATATTAGCATTTGCATATTTACTGTTACCGGCAAATAGGTCCAGGTTACACCAATAGGTTTATCTTTTCCAAATCAACATGGTAGGCTATGGAGATGACTTATTATTGTTGTAAATGCATTAAGCCGACATATTGAATCGGTTATTGCATCAAGTATTAATTGATATGTAAATTAATTTTATTGTAATATCTTGTAGAGACGACCTACTAAAATTGGTCTTAGGGTATAGTATAAATGTAAGATCTTATTTGTAAGATTGAATATGGGTAATGCGAAAAAGGATTGTGTGAAGGTATATGCGAGAATAAGAAGAGCTATACATGCAAACATCATTTGACGATTGAAGGAAGGTTTTTGTGAAGATAATCAGAACTACACCGGTACTGAATCCAGCATATGAAGATGCTATTTTGAGCAGTACATTCTTATTGGATTTAACCATCCAACTGTAGTCAGTGTGACTCCCATTTGTGATTGAGCAGTGAGCTCTAGGCACTTGGCCTTTCTACATGTGCAGACCCCATTTGTATACACTTACTATCTACAGTAGTATAATCTGATTATGGGTAAGGTTTCCCACCATGGTTTTTCCCCTTACAGGGTTTCCACATACAAATATTGGTGTTATGTGTTGTGAATGAATTTGTCTTTATGTTTCATGCATTAATCCTTACCAGTATTGCAATTAACTGTTAAAACTGTCTACCGACATATTGGACTAGTTTACTGGTATTAAGCAATAAGTTGGTTAAGTTGTTCTTGGTTTGAATTTATTTGACAACTGAATCACCCCCCCCCCCCTCTCAGTTGTCTCCGGGACCTAACAAGATCAACCAGATAGACTTACTCGATAAAGCAGAAATAATTTTATCTAAACTGACAATTAGGACTTCAACTGGTAAAATGACTGATAGAGTCTCACACTGACAATCGACACATGAAATCCATGAAGGATGAAGGAATGTGGTTTTGCAGCAACATTGAAGATTATTGGATGAGGATATGTTCTTGACTACATGAGCAAATTTGATCAACAAGGTAAAGATAAAGAAACACAATTAACTAGTAGTGATAGAAATCACTCAGATCGGTAACATGACACATAATTGGATTTGTTATGTCCGTGGCTGACATAACTAAAGCATACAATGCAAGATTGTCTAGATGCATTGATCCTAGGGAATCGTAATAAGGTTCTAGCCGACCTTATGATAATTTTTATTGTGTGATGAGGTATGAAAGGATATATATACATGAGCTTGTAAGTGTGATATGTGATGACCGAATTTTGTATTTCTGATAGTGCGAAGATTAGAGGAGTTGAGAGATAAATTCTTTGTGATGTTGTAATATTTTGAAGTGGATCTTATCAGACACATAAGGTGTTATACTAAGATCATTTGTACTTGTTGTCTTCCTAATAGTTGCAGCAAGAAAATCCTCTTACAAGGTCACTCCTAACAGGGTGTAGTCAGATCCTAACAGTTTTGATCATTAAATCCTCTAACCAGGTGACACATTAGCTTGTGTTTGCAAATCCTAGTTACTTGGGTAGCTCCTAACAGGGATGGTCCTCAAAGGCCTTTTTGTAAATCTCTTAACCTGGCTTAGACTTTTCTAATAGGGTGTGCCCCTAATTGGGTGTTGTAGACCTTAACCGGTCAAATCTCTATACAATTGTTAGTGGATCTTGTGGGTACTAACTCTCATCATGGCTTTTACCATTTGGGTTTTCCACGTATAAACTCTTGTGTCATGTGGTTTATGCTTTATGTGGTGATTGCATACTTCTTGTTATTTCTTACATGTCTATTAAGTTTTAAGTTGGTGAAATTGATATTCAGATTTGTATTGTTTTTACTAGCACTGATTCAACCCCTCATATTAGTTCCCTATAAGTTCATCATTCAGTATCAAAGCCTAAATTTCCTAAGGCTTAACCAATTGGAAGAGATCTCTAATCCTAAGGAAAATATGGGTGAAGGAATGAGATATAGAGAGATGGCTAGAGAACTTGCTCAAACTAAGGATGAGCTAGAAACACTAAGAGGCAAATTCAAGGCTTCACAAGCCAAAAGGAAAGAACTGAAAGATAAATTATTGGAAATCTCTGACAACAACTCTTCAAATAAGGTGAACATTGATGCACTAGTTGAGGAAGTGGAGAAAATGAATGGTGAGAAACTTAACCTAAGGAGAGAACTTTAAGCCCTTACAATTCGTATGAGTCAAGAACTTGAAACTAGGAGGGCAACTGAAGACCAAATCAAAGAGAAAGACGAAAAGATCTTTAAGATCAATTAGGAGAATGCAACTTTGTATGAACACTGGCATGAGGAGAAATAAGAAAAAGAAGAAATCAAAGTAAATATTGATATAGCAATGTCTCTTAGAGAGACTCTTATGAAGCAAAATGAAGATATTTCTAAAGAGCTTATAGAAGCTAATGAGAAGCTTGCAAAATTCAACAAGAGCTCTACTATGCTGGATGAATAGATCCAATCTCAAAGGATGAAAGGTGACACATCTGCATTAGGATATAATACATCTAAGAAATGTGAACCTTCTAGTACCAAGAGTGACATGCATGAAGGTAAAATTGCTCCTACAGATAAGAAGCCTACCAATAAGAAATCTTACAAACATGTTTGCTTTAACTATCATAAACCAAGACATACTGCTAATGTTTGTAGAAGTAGAATTGTTAGTAATATTGGTTATAGACCTAATACTAGATATGTACCTAGGATATTTGAAGGCTTTTGTTATACATGCAACATCTTTGGGTATAGATCAGTTGAATACAGATATGGAGCAAAAAATCTTGCACATCACATGAATATAAAAACTATTGGTGACTAGAGAAGGAATTTCTCTGACCAAAGGAACACAAATCGACAAAGACCCTATGTTAACTGTCTAGTCCTTATGAAATAGAAAAGAGAGTCAATGTGACTTGTTTAATCTACAACAATTTTGGACATGTGGAAATGAACTGCAGAAGAAGAATAGGGAGAGGCAATGTGGGACCTTGGTAATTTGCATATTGTAATATGGATACTCCGCATCTAGTTGATGTGACTGAGAGAGAAAGACCTAAATAAAAATGACATCCATACAAATCAGAGGAAACTGACCCTCTTGGTGCCCTATCTGGTGTATCGAATGATATTTTGCATGTAGAGGATGTAAGATCCTTTTATCACTGCAAACTTGAAGACTTGGGAGTTGTAGTAATTTATGAGAAATACAGATCTCTTTGTAATGAACAGGGAAGATTGAAAGAATAGTTCAGAAGTGTAGCCGATAAAGGTTTTCATCATGTGATCAATTTCATTGATGATTTTGATGACAAGTTGGTGATATTTTTTTTGAGGTGTATTCATGATCAATTTATGTGGTTAGACAGACCTCACAAAATCACTAAGGAAGCAATCCATGTTGTAACTGACTTCTGCTCAACCAGTGAAGTGCCATTTCTTAGGTTTATACCTAAGGATGATGTTGCAAAGTTAAATGGGTCTAGATGAGATAAAAGAGCCATAACCATGAATGAGATTAATGATCTTGATGTTAAATATGAGTCAATGGTAATTGGTTACAAAGTTTCCCACTCTAGCAGAATCAACAGTATACTAGCAACAACTATTCACACTGCCTACCAGATGATTAAGGAGGATGGTGATTATGATCTCTGTGAAGCAATGAAAAGTCAATTAATGAAAAATATTGAAGCATAGGACAAAAGGCATAGATTTAAATTTGGTCAACTTATCATGTTCTTATTATTTTATTTTGAAAACTTTTTCCCCAGTATAGGTGATATTCAATGGATATCTGGTACTCCAACACTATTGTAGATGAAGAACAATATTAGGATGATCAAAGACAAGTTTGATGATATCATATGGGGATATTTTAAGAAATTTTAGAAGGAAATGCATGTGAGGATTCCATTTGTTTCATGGTTGACATAGATACATGCTTGATGGAAGTTGTTATTCCCAAAACCATATGGGTAATTCCCATGGGTTATGAAGTAGATAAAGATCTACTTATTGTTTATGCTGATCATTTGTTAGCTCAACTGGTCGATGCTACTATTGAGAGGTTTGTAACCTACAAGGAGAAACTACTGAAAGTGCACTCTAACCTACAAAAGCTAGTGATTGCACAAAAAGTAAGAAAATAGGTATAGGAATTTATTGAGTAGGCCAGATTCACAAAAGAATAGATAGTTGCAGCAAGAGCCAAATTTGAGGCTCAACAAGGTTGAACTTCTAGTGTACCAACCGGTACCCCCACCGATAAGACTAGAGCAGCCAAAGCAGTTGAGAAGAAGAAAGAAGAAGAAACTAAGGTGAAGCCTGTTGAATCTCAAAGAGGGAAACCCTCTAAAATACAGTTTCGAAGGAAAGGTAAAACTATTGAACCTCCTACTGTGCCTGCCCAAACTAGAAAAATAAAGAAGGAGAAATCTCACAAACCAGTGACAAATGTAGAGAAAACACAATCAGAAGAAGACAAGAGAGAACTAAGGGCAAGTGCTAAGAAGTAGAAGACTACTCGAAAAGGTAAAATAGCTACAAAAATATTGACACTTGAAGATTCTTTCATTAGAACGATTAAGATTTTTAAGGAGTATGGTATTTACAAAGGTTTAAACATATTGTTTACTCATTTGTCTAAAAGTCAATTAAGGGAGATTGAAGATACGGTCATCTTTAGTATGAACAAGTTAAGTAGAGCCCTCATTCAAATACAAGGGAAAATTCCAGATTCCTTATATAATTTGAATTATGCTAGGTGGCAAGGGGAAATTAGCCTTCATAAGGAATTTATTGATTATACACTTAAACACTTGCAACCAGAAGCAACTGAAGAGGAAATTGAATAGATAAAGGTAAATGCAAAATATTTGTTTAGATCAAAGAAGAGATTAACAAGAATGCTTGTTGATGATACTAAATCAGTCTAAAGGGAGATGACTGTTTGATAAACAAATATTTAGGTCTCATCCCTAAAGAAGAAGAACAAGATGAAGAAGATAAGGATGATACACCTGTTAAGTTAAAGGGACAATATTTTCTTAAGGGTGTTAAGACTACATATTTTGAGTCGGACCCTATTTATACTAAGCATATAGATATACCAGATGATGATGACACCGGTAATGCAGTTAATGATGACATAGATAATGTTGACAATACCAGAGATAATGTAAATGTAGTAGATATTGATGTACAAATGGATGATCCCTAGAGCAACAATAAGATGTAAATAATGAAGGTGAGAAAGAAACTAATAAGAGTTCAAGTGAGAAACCGGTGAATGCATAGTCTATAGAGTCTCAGACTACACCAGTCAATGTAAGTACATATGCAAATGTAAATGTTGCTACTGAGGATAATCAGAAAGATTCAGTTGACAAGGAAGATGAAGCACTAGTAAAGGTACATCATATTTAAAGTCAAGTACCACCGATTACTACAACAACACAAAAGGAACAACTAGAGATAGGGAAGGAGAAACCTAAGAAGAAGTCAGAAAGAAAAAGGATGAAGAGAAGAATACAAAGATCGATGATGATGAGGACTCTATGAGTATTAAAGGTCCAATAGACATGGACAATGTGAGTTATTTTGAATTAATGGAAATTTCTACTGCTATACAATCCCGGGCACAAGAGAAAAGATTAAGGGAACAACAAAAGGAAGCAAAGACCATTCAAATTGTTGTTGAAATTTTGTCAAGTCTCCTACTGGAGACTGATACAAATAATCTATCCACCCCTATTGCCAAGCTTGGAAAATTAGTTGTTGATGTCAGTGAAAAACTAAAATCACTTGAAGAGGTAGCTCATGCTTTAGTAGAAAAAAATTACAAGAAGAAAAGGGGAAAAAATTTGATTTGAGAAACTAAGAAAGGCAAGGTTGCTTTAACAGTGAACAAAGATCTTTTGAAAATTGGAATAGACACCGGAGGTAAAATTTTGGCCACTATATATAAAGTATCATTATTTTGTTCCAACTTAAAGAAGAAGAGAGAAGATATAGAGAAGGAACTAGAAAGGATAAGTGATGCTTACATACCAGTACAGGACTCTACAATAACTTTTGGTAAATCAGTTGATGCCTTACATCACATATTAGAAATTTATGATTTTGAATAGGTGAAGTAGATAAGATCCTTGAAGGAGTTGAAGAATTAGTTAATTTCGAAGGTTGAAATCTTATAAAGAGCATACAAGGAGTTTGAAGTAATTTTGGCTACCCCAGAGATGAGCACTATTGATGCTATGGAAGAATTTGCTGCATAGATTTTGATACATGTTGAAATCATCGAGACACTATTAGAAACATGGGACAATAATCTTAAGCAGTTAAAGGTTCATTTCAGTGATATTTTCTTGTGAATTGCATTGTAAAGACTTTAAAACTCTTATATCTATCCATATGTGCAGTTTTTGTGGACAAATTTTGATGGAATGTATTTAATTTACTTTTCTATTTGGCATTGTTGTCAAAGGGGGAGAGAATTAGTTTAAGAGTCAAAATTTTGTATGTACTATTAAGGGGGAGCAATTTCTAAGGGGGAGTGTATTTCATGAAGTCATTTTTATTTTACACACTTAGTTGACAAAATTTTCTTAAGTGTTGCCATCAACGCCAAAGGGAGAGATTGTTGGCATTTGATCATTTGGTCAACCAATATATGTTTGTTGTGCATGGAGATTATATTTATATATGATGACTATTTTGTATTTTGTCATTGATGGCAACTATGTTTCTTAAGTTATCTAAGTCCTATAGATCAACTGGCTAGACTTACCTAGTAAAGCAGAAACAATTTTATTTGAACCGACAATTAGGACTTCAACCAGTAAAATGACTGATAGAATCTCACGCCAACAACCATTACATGAAATCCATGAAGGATGAAGGAATGCGGTTTTGCAACAACATTGAAGATTATCAGATGAGGATATGTTCTTGACCGCACGAGCAAATTTGATCAGATGAATGAGATTTGATCAATAACGCAGAGATCAAGAAACATAGTTAACCGGTAGTGATAGAAATCACCCAGATTGGTAACATGACACATAATTGGATTTGTTATGTTGATGGCCGATATAACTAAAGCGTACAATGCAAGATTATCTAGATACATTGAACCTAGGGCATTGTAATATGGTTCTAGCCGACCTTGTGATAATTTTTATTGTGTGATGAGGTATGAAAAGATATATACATGAGCTTGTAAGTGTGATATGTGAAGAACGAATTTTGTATTTCTGATAGTGCAAAGAGCAGAGGAGTTGAGAGATGAAGTCTCTATGATGTTGTAATGTTCTGAAAAAGATCTTATCAAACATAGAAGGTGTTATACTGAGATCATTTGTACTTGTTGTCTTCCTAATAGTTGCAGCAAGAAAATCCTCTTACAAGGACACTACTAACAAGGTGCAATCAAATCCTAATAGTTCTAATCGTTAAATCCTCTAACTAGGTGACACATTAGCTTGTGTTTGCAAATCCCAATTAATTGGGTAGCTCCTAATAGGGTTGGTCCACATAGGCCTTTTTGTAAAGCTCTTAACCAGGCTTAGACACTTCTAACAGGGTGTGCCCCTAACCAAGTGTTGTAGATCTTAACCGCTCAGATCTCTATACAATAGTTAGTGGATCTTGTGGGTACTAACTCCCACTGTGGTTTTTCCCATTTGGGTTTTCCACATATAAACTCTTTTGTCATTTGGTCTATGCTTTATGTGGTGATTGCATACTTTCTAGTATTTCTTACATGTCTATTGGGTTTTAAGTTGGTGAAATTGATATTCAGATTTTTATTGTTTTTACTAGGACTGATTCAACACCCCCCCCCCCCCTCTCAGTGCCTTATAAGTTCACCAAATACATCCTTAATTCAGAAATGAGAGTTTTTATGGCAAGGATTGGCAGAAAAACATAAGATCTCATTTATTGTTTGGTACAAAACTTGCAAACCAAAAGAGTATGGGGGAGTGGGGTTCAAAAGCTAGAATTGGCAAAATATTACTCTTGGGGCCAAAATGGTGTGGAAGATGATAAAATGGCCAAATTTAAAATGGGTAAGAATTCTGCAATCCAAATACTTGAATCATTTAGATCTTGTAGAAATAGTTAAGGTGAAAAACCCTCCTAAAGGTTCTAGGGTTTGGAATTTATTGTTAAGATGCAAGACAATAATAGTAGACTATGTCACTTGTCATGTTTATAATGGAGAGTCAAGCTTGTTTTGGGAAGATTCCTAAGGAGGCTAAACAAGTATTGATAGTTTGAGTTTAGTAGTAAATGTTAAAAAATTTCTAAAACAATATTAGGGAAATAAAGTGAGAGATTATGGAATCTTTACTTATTGCAATCTATCTTTGAGATGGGAATGGAAAGATTTAACTTAGCTTCCTTTACCTATGGTAGAAATAACACTATTAATAGAATTTATCAAGCAATGAGAGACTTCTTTTATAAATGGAGGGGATAAATTAATATGGGCAGGGTATAAATATGGGCAATACAATTCTCAAGAGGGATATAAAATTATTGCTAATTTGCATGAAATAGAAATATCTAATATCCATGTCCAATATGTTGGGGTAGGTAGTGTGTGTTGGCATTGTATTGTCATTGATCTGTCAATCGATGTAGTCAATCGGTATAGCGTAACTGGTATCTATGGTAGGTGTACCGACATATAGGTCTAGTATGTAGGCAAGAGATGTTACTGATATGAATGTCCACTAACAAGCAAGGATAAGAAAGAAAAGAGACAACTAAAAGTAAGACATATGCATTAGAAACAAAAGAGACAACTAAAAGTAAGACAGATCAATTTGTTGCCTGATGTGAACTCTGTAAAGAAGAATGAATATTGGCCCAGTATGTAGGTAGGTGCAGTATCAACTGGTAAACATGTTCACTGGTAAGAATGTGAGGGATAAGAAAACAATAGAGGAACAAGGCATCAAGTTATATGCAGTGAAAAATATATGATGTCTTAACTGGTTGAAAAAAGAAGAGCATGGCTTGAAGGATAACTGGTTAATGTATAACTGGTAGGGCAAGAAGACCGGTAATATAAGGTGAATACTAGATGTATGTTTTTTGTCAGCGACTGATTCTAAACTGACATAGTCAACTGAGATGGATACCAGCAAAGATTACACATGGTCTCCAAGTGGCAAACATACAGTAGAAATTGAACAATGCATCATCAAAGTAGTTGATAAGTAGCTTGACATTAAATGAATACTACAAAATTCATAGATTAGATGCAGAGGGTTACGGCTCAAGGTAGATCAAAGGATAGAGATTTGATTCTTTGACATCATGATCGAAGAAGGATGTTTGGTCGACTAGTTTATTGAAGAAAACTACTGAATCATTTATTGTAATTGACAAGAAGTAGGGTCATGGATCATTTTGAAGTTTCCTAAATTTAGTAAACATGTACATAAAGGATGAGATATGGCAATGTTGTTTTCAAGATATCATTGAGAGGGGGTGGATCAGTGATATCTTGTGTTCAATAGTGTGTACGCAAAACATGGGTTTTTGTATAGAGTGCAATTCAAAAGAGAATCCTTACAACAACAAAATTTAGAAAGATGGGTTATGAGGGTCCATCAAGATTTGTTTTATGTAGAAATTATGAAGAGAATATAGATCATATCCTTTTAGGATGCCCCTTCTCATGTGAATGCTAGAGGTGGATGTGTGCCAAGTTGGTATGGGTTTTAGATCTTCCAAATGATATTATAGTTCTATTCCAAATGTGGCCAATCAAGTCATTTACAAGTTTTCTTAGTAATCTTTGGGAGATATGTCCTCTCTATTGGTTTGGGAAATCTAGAAGGAATGAAATAGGAAAATTTTAGAGGATAGAGAAATGTCCCTTTTTTCTTTTCTAAAAAAGATTGAAGTAGTAATTATTAAAACCATAAACAATAGGATGGTTGTTCATCCAGATTCTCAGGAAAAATTACTAAATGGGATTAAAAAATGAGATTTTTTATGGCAAGTATAAGGATTCCCCCTCACATTGAAATTAAAGACAAAGACTCATTATTTAAAAGATTATAGATTACCTCCAATAAAGGGTAGCATAAACTCAATTTTAATGGGAGCTCTCAAGGAAATCTAGGTCCATTAGTAGTAGGTTGTATCATTAGGGATTCAAATGAAGAAACTATAGGATGGTTGTCTAACCCTTGAAGGATAATACTAGTAGAATTGCACATAATTCAAAGCTCTAAATATTGGGCTTCTTTTATGTAAGGAAATGCATATCACAAAAGTGGAAATTGAAGGAGACTCAACCTTCGTGGTTAATGTTGTAAGGGCAGGTTGTTTGCAATATAGCATTATAACAGACAATGAAAGATTGTTGGCATTTCAACAAGGATATTGAGAAGGTTGTTGATGATTATGGATATAACTGATTAAGGATGTTTACTATCTTGATATTATTATTTTGTCATTGATGTCAAGAAATTGATTTTCTAATTCAGTATGATGTTGTCATATCTTGAGAAGTATGATTTGAAGAATATAAAGATGTGGGTATAAGACACAGGAAAGATTATGATGAATAAGAAGATGAATAAGGTATTCAATGGGAAACTATTACTGAGTCAGAAAATGATGAGATCATGATGATTAGATTGTTTTAACATCATACATATGTTGTAAATTGAAAGGTTAATACTATACTATGTTACCAAGCAAAGAACCTAGTCGGTAAACTCTAAGGAACCTAGCTGATAAACCCTAAGGTTATCGCTATCAGTTAATGAAGGCGGAATGACTATTGAGTGAAGTTTAGTATTTACTGAGTTATAACCAAGTTGTAACCAAGCTATAAAAAAATGCATTAAATGGTTACATGTGTTATTTAATGAAGGAAGCTAATGAGTTGGAACTGATTAAATGATTGGTATGTGGTGCATGAAGTTTGTTAATGAATCTAAGGCAATCGAAAGTCGGCATGAAGATCTACAGTGCAGATTGAACCACAATACCCTGGCACAAGTTCCAAGAAATATGTGCAAGTTCCTAGGTGGGGTAAAACATATTCAGATTGAAAGATGCATTGAACCTGGAAAAGATTGAATATATGATGGCTATGATTGATCATGGGAAATGTGATCAAGGAGATTAAGTGGATAGCTAATTGTTTATAAATAGGGAACTGTTGATAAGCAATGTATGTGGGCAAATGTTTGCATAGGGATACTACATAGTGATTACTGAGCACAGAAGCTTGAAGACCTATTTGAATAACAGAGTATAGAAGCCCAATAGATGGACAAGATTAGTTCTATCTCTAGATTGTATTGAACAAATAAGAATATGCTTTAGCATTTTAGATGTGAAGTTGCAAATAGATGTTTATTACTATTATTTTGTGAAAGTGACAAAAAATCTCTTAACCGAGTGGACTTAACAGTCTTATTTGTAAAACCCTCTAGCAAGGTGACATTCTGATTGAGTGTTTGAAATCCTTTAACAAGGTCACTTCTAACAAGGTGAAGATCCTAACAAATTCGAGGGAAATCCCTTAACCGGGTCACATCTAGCAATGTGTTTGTAATCTTTAACAGGATTTACTTTTAACTGAGCATACTCTAGGAGAGTATATTTCTTAGTGGGTCTGAAATCCTGCAGTAGTTTTTCCCTATTTGGGTTTCCACATTAAATCTGGTGTTATGAGGTTTATGATGTTTATATGCTTTTGAGTTTTCATGTTTAATAATTTTGGTTATATTATTGAAGTATATGTTACCGAGGTTGAATCTGATGTTTTTATGCACGATTAAGTTTGTATGATTCAGCCCCCCCCAACTCTCATCTTGTTGGTTATTGGATCTGTACTTACAATTAATATCAGAACTATCAATTGGTATCAAAGCTTTGGACTTTAGAAGAAAAGTTTAAAGGTACTTGAGTTAAAGATCCAAAGATGTATAAGAGGGATGCACCAAAGCTGAACAAGTCAAGTTTATCTACATGGTAGAAAAGGATGAAGCTGCATCTATCAGGAGTTGGAGAATATGTTGTATACTATCTAGAGAATGATTTTGTTACACCGAGCACCTATCCATTGACTATGGAAGTGATAAAGGTAAATCAAGAACATATTCAAGCAATGATTGAAATAACATTTGCATTGACTGATTCAGAGTTTAATGATCTAGAAGGCTGCAATGATGCAAAGGCTATGTGGGACAAGCTCATATCAGTATATGGAGGAGATGTGATGAATACTAAGAGGGGGGGTGAATTAGTATGCCAAAAACTACTGCACAAAAACACTTATATAGTCTAAAGATAAATCGGTAAAGTTGTCTGACAGTCAAACTAGTTACCACACATGCAAACCAAAATGTGAATAAAGCATTCACCCACAAAAGCAATACAACCATAACACAGGATATTTGACATGGAAACCCAACTGGAAAAAACCATGGTGAGATGGAACTCACAAGTCACTATGTGTAGAATAGAAACCAAACTGGTTAAGGTCAGACTGGTTAAGGTCTTACAATGTTCTTCACCAGAACAGATCCTGTTAGCAATCTCAATCTCTGTTAGGAGATAAGTTCGATTAAAGACTACCTTGTTAGAGGATTTTAGATTCACATGTGCGAACCACCTTGTTAGAGGATTTTACAAAGGCTTTGAGGCCTACCCGGTTAAGGGCTATAGACTTGTCAAAGATGTGAGTAATCAACAAGTGTTTGATCTATCTAATAGCACAAACTACTTGGTTAGATCCAGTATTGCTCACAGCTAATGCATTTCAGCATTACTTCAATCTTCTCTCTCTCTCTCTCTCTCAGTTACAACTTGATCTTCTCAAATAAGATCGTTCTCACAACAACTCAATTTTCACCTCAAACCCTAGGTCAACATTAACCCTTTTAGCAACAACTTAAAACCCTAGACATGATGTCCTTTTAAAGGAATCTGATTTCATGTCGATCCAATAGGATAACATTACAATTTCCTAGGTTCAATGAGTCTAGACATACTTAGTAACATGACACAAGAATCATTGTCAATGTGTCGGCACCATTAAACAATTGGTGGATTGGCAACTCATCACAAAATGTCAGTTGGTAACTCATCATAGAGTATTACTAGTTCATACAAAATACCTGTTGCCGGTTTGTCACAAATGAAGATTGGTAAGAATGTGTTGTGCCACTTTTCTCCCTCATACTACTTGTGATCTATGAACCACTTGGGGTCGACATGCCACTTTAGACTAGGAAACACATTTTGCAAAATCACTAGTCTAGAGACTAGTATACAACATACCGGTTGCAACAAATACCAGTTGAGCACAAGCTCATACATATAAAGGGGATCTCAATACAAGTGTGTGTCCATCAATGAATATCACAACATAATCATAAAAAATGCCAACAATCTCCTCCTTTGGCATTGATGGCAACACTTAAGAAAGTAAAATTTTGACATCTATGTGTTTTACAACAAAAACTGGCCATTAACAAAATTGCTCCCCCTAAGCATATACACTATCCCTTAATCAACAGAGTGTATAGTAATTTTGCATTCAGAGAATAATCATCAGAGCATATAACATATAGCACAACATATATCAAGATTTCAAAACAGATACTTCTCCCTCTAATATACTTCTCCCTAGATATATCAAAATTTCAAAATTTTAAAACCAAAATCCAGATATACTTCTCCCCCTTTGCCAACAATGACAAAGTATCGTTGAAAAACCTATTTCCATATATATATAAAAGAGTTTATGACAATAATGAATAATACTTGTCAAAAACTTCTTTATAGTCCTACAAAAAAAATTTCATGGAAAGGGACCAGGACTCAAGTAGGGAGGTTTCCACTTCCTTCTCTGTCTGTATCTATGATACTTGTTCCTCCATGGCATCTATTGTGCTCAGTTCTTGTGTGACTGTCAGGGCATCCAGGTTCAGATAACACTTCTGAAGAATTTGCAGTCGTGGAAGTAATACCAGTTGAAGCTCCATCAAATCCCTAGACCTTGTGCTGATCTCTTGCTCCATCTTGGCTGACTGGATCTAGAACCGGTGAACGGTTTTCCCATATGCTGCAAAGGAGTCGTAAGGAGTTTTGAATGTGCCCAAGTAGGATTGTAAGTCCATTTGAAGCTATTGCTTCTTGGCTAACACATCATCATAGAATAAATGAGGTTGATAGATTTTGCTGAGTAGCAAGTTTCCCTCATCCAAGGCATTCCTTATGTCCTTTTGATCCTTTAGCAGTTCAGTCCTAAGCTCATTCAATTTCTTCACTAGAGAAACATTAAGAGCCTTTTGGTTCTCTTTCTTTACATTGGCCTCTGCTGCTTCTTCTAGACTTTGTACCTGATCATCCACTACAGTACATAGAAGTTTGAGTTGTGCTAGTGATGAATCAGTGTCAGGAAGATTAGTACCAGGGATTAAACCAGTAAGTGTGTCTATAGCCACCTAAATAATATCTTGTTCTCTTTTCCTTCGAATGCCTTCAAGGCACTCTTGGGCAACCTTGATGCTCTGCATAAGCTTAGACTCACTTGCAGATTGGAGATCAGTGGGGCTCAAGATAGAAGTCGGTTTGGCTTGGCTATCGGTTGCCTTAGGAGTTTCCATCTACGTGGTCTTCATTGCTTCAATGGTCTTGTCCTCTTCTTCCTTCTTTTTCTTCTCCTTCTCTTCCTTTTCTTTCTCCTCTCTCTATTTCTTCTCTTCCTCTTCCATTTTCTTCTTGTCTTCTTCTTCTTTCTACTTCTGCTCTGCTTCTACCTTCTTCTTTTGTTCTTCCTCTTCCTTCTTCTTCTTCTCTTCCGCTTCCTTCTTCTTTTGTTCTTCCTCTTCCTTCTTCTTCTTCTCCTCTACTTCCTTCTTCTTCTTCTCTTCCTCTTCCTTCTTTTTCTTCTCCTCTTCTTCCTTCTTTCTCTTTTCTTCCTTATCTTCTTCTTCTTTCTTTTTCTTGTCATCTTCTTGCTTCATCTTTTCTTCATCTTTTCATTTCTCCTCTTCCTCTTTTCTCTTCTCTTCCTCTTTCCTCTATTTCTCATCTTCATCCTTCTTCCTTTTCTCTTCCTATTCTTTTGCTGCTTGCTATGTGTCCACAACTTGTTCACCACCCTGATCATCCTATTGCCCTTGTTCAGTTCCCTCAGAAGGTATGTCTTGAGTGACATCTTCTACATCCAGGGCATCGACATCTATGGTGTTGATTAGTTCTTCCACCAGGTTTCCTTCCTCATCAAAAACCTCATCCAGTTTGGAAATAACTGGTTCCTTTTCTGCTTGGAGGTTGGCCATTCATGCTTTGTGAGAGTTGATAGCATGGGCCATGTGTTGATGTGTATCTTTTTCAACATCATCAACTCTCCCCTCCAACAACCAGAGTCTTCTTCTCCTTGTGAAGAAGAGACCTTTATTTTGATCTAGGGCATCAAACAATTCTGAATTTGAGAGTTCGGGGAAGTACTGTGCAAAAACTTTCTCCCTAATCTCTTGTTCCTTTTCAATGGCAATGTGCCATTTATTATCCAATGATTTAAATAATGAATCCGGTGTCTGAGATTTAATCTCTAATGGTGACCAGTCATTTTTACATAAATAAAGAATAATTTCTAGCAATACATCATCTTTTTCCTCACTATTGAATTCATCATAATAATCTATTAAATCATGAAGTAAATTTCTCCTAATATTCTTTACTGTTCTTTGACAATGTGTCAAAGGTTTGTAAGAGGAGATATCTATATTTACCGGTGCGGATGCTATCGGTTCATTCTTCTTCATCTTCTTGGTCTATCTAGCCTTCTTTGGATGTTCATCAGACTCAGTTTCTTCAGAGTCCGGTTCATTTTCCTTAGTCTTCCTCTTTCTTTCGAAGACTTTTTCTGGTGTTACCTTTGATTTCTTCTTTGCTGGTGACCGCTTGGTCACTATTGGAGTCGCAGTGGTAGCTAGTGCCGATGCTGCAAGCACTACCTTAGCTTTCTTAGCTGGTGGTTCTTTTCCCTTCTTCACCAATGGTTCTTCAATCGGTGTGATCCTCTCCAAGTAGATTCTGGTCCTCTTAGCCTTTGGATCAAGAGGTGAGGCAATAAGGGTTGAAGCATACCTTCTAGCATGTCAAACATGACCTCATAGCCCATAGGCTCCACTTCCTCCATTCTAGGCTCAACAGCCTCCATTAGACATTTGTCAACCTGAATAGTGAAACAGATGTCATCTTTGTATTTCTTCACTATGTCACCTGAGATTCTTACCCTCTGACTCATCTTTCTTTTCAACTCATCAAAGTATTTGTTCAGTACCTCAGGGTAGCCAGTTCCAATGGCTTGCATGCTTTCCTTTATCTGCTTGGTTACCAGTTGGTCAGGTGACCACTGGACATCTCCTACACCCAGAAAGTAGCATTGGAAATAAAAGAACAACCCTACCAGTAGTTGTCCAAACTTAAACCTCAGTGAGTTGTCCTACTTGATTGCCTTGAGATTTAGTAGGAGTTTCCTTTGCGTGCTAGTGCATAAGTCAAAAGATGCATCCTCTTTTATCATTTGGTAAGTAGCATTTAATGCTGTAGTAGATATAGAATTAATCCTACTAGCTGAGAATGTTCTGTATCCAATCACCATGCATGCGTATTTCACCAGATCATCCTTGATAGGATTTACTGTCATGCCCCATGAATCACTTGTTGAACCCCTAAGATTGGTCATTTCCATTTTGCTCACTTTTCTCAGGGCTGGCACTTCCCCTATGTTGTAGAAACTGGTGACTGCATGAATTGCCTGAGGCATGATATCATGTGTCCTCTCTAGGTACATCTTGTCACCATGGACTTTGCTCAAGATGATCCTGATGTGATCCTCTGTGAAGTCTTCCAGGAAATATACAACGTTGTGGAATTTCTTCTTCTCTATGACACTAAATTCTGGTTTGATCCTTTTGTCCTTTCCGCAAAGTAGACCTAACTGAGTATGAATGGCTAAAGACCATAGGTCTTCTATTTTGCAATCAATATAATCTGAAATTCCTTCTTCAACTATGACTCCAGCTAGAACTTGTGATAAAGCATTATACTTGGACTTCCTCTAAATAAAACTTTCTGACTCAATGGATGTACTTGAACTAGTATGAGATGCAGAAGCCATTGAAGAGTATTTCAAGAACATGAAAAATACCTTTCAAACGTGAATTTAGGGCTTCCCAATTCTACTTCACTTCGCTCTCTGTCGGATACCAAATCACCACTTTGAGTTTTCCACTACCACTTGCAAACTAGATTTGAATCTCTTTCAAGGTTATCCAATTTCTTGAAATCTAAGCTCAAATCGCCTTTTCTTCGCTCAAAAATAGATAGTGAGAAATGATTTGAAAATCACATTTATACATGTCTCTCACCTACCGTCATTAATGCTCCTCTATTAGGGTGTAAACCCTAATTTGTCTTTTTACTATTTCTGGTCTTTTGCCAAGCGACAGGTATAACATAATAGTTAAGGTCTTTTACCGGTGTCAATTGGGGGTTTGAAAGCATTTTGCCATTTGCTCCCCCTATGCCTTTGAGGCTTAGTTTGTCGGTTCCGATATTTCCACACTACGTGCAGAAACCGGTTCCTCCTCCGACAATATTGGTTTCTTCTTCCATGTTTTCTTCATGTCTCCTTGAACTTTTTCAACATCTATTTCTCCTTCCTGAGTGACTGGTATATCATCAGATATACTTTTTCTGCTTCTACAGAATCTTGCAATGTGACCCGGTTTGTTGCAGTGATAGCAAACAAGTCCAGGTGCTCTCCAAGGTCCATTGTACATGTTTCCAATCTTTCTTCTACATGTTGCAGTAGTGTGACCATGACCATGACAGATCATACAACTTTATCTCCATCCGGTTGCCACTTGATGACCACCGCTTCTTGACTGATGATTGAAGACATTAAACCGGTTATGGTTCTGGTTCATAAAAGGTTCAGGACTAGTTCCTTGGGTCCTCTGAGGATATCTTCTAGTGTTATCCATTACAGACCTACATTCAAATGCTCTATGCCCAAACATGTTGTATGCATAACAATGACCATTGAACTTATTGGATCTAGGTATATTATTGATAAAATAAGGAAAATTATTGTAGGCTTTGCTCCTACATACATTGACAGTGTGTCCTTCTTTAAGACAGTTAAAGCAAACAGGTTTGAATTTTTGCTTACCTTTTCCTTTGAGTGTCAGTTGCTTCTTTGATGCTTCAACATTTGTTCATGAGGATTCTCCTTCCTCATGTCCAGAAAAATCAAGACCATTGGTATTCTTTGTCAGTCTAGATGACTCAAGCTTTTGCTCTAGCTTGACTATACTTTTGCCAAACTTAGCAAGTATTTCCTTTGACTCAAAGAGTTCTTTGGAAATAGCAGTGTTTGTCTCCATAAGACTTGCATTTTCAGAGATGGCAATGTTTAGTTCTCCTTGCATGTCTTCTTTTTCCATTCTTCTCTCATGAAAGCGAGTAGTTAGTGCACTAATCTCATGTTTCAACTTGGAGATCTCATGATCTCTGTCTTTTACCAGATCTTTTGCTTTTCTCCGGTTCTCAAGCTCTTGACTAAACCGAATAGTCAGTCCTTCCAACTCCTTTCTTATATTGGAGTTTGAATCATTCAGCTTATTCACTTCAGCAATCATGGCTTCCATGTTAGCTTCATCTTCAGAACTACTTTTAGATAGTTCCATTAGCCTGTCTGCATGTTCTCTTCTTTTTGCTTGAGATGCCTTGTATTTGACCATAAGATCATCATAGGCTTGCTCAGTCTTAGTGAGCCGTTGAGTAAGTTCCCTCAAGGTGTATTCCCCCATATCTCTTTCCAAGTGGTTAAACTTATAGAAAGGTTGGCTCTAATACCAATTGATGAATACTAAGAGGGGGGGTGAATTAGTATGCCAAAAACTACTACAAAAAAACACTTACACAGTTTAAAGATAAACTGATAAAGCTGTTTGACAGTCAAACTGGTTACCACACATGCAAACCAAAATGCAAATAAAACATTCATCCACAAAAGAAATACAACCATAACACAGGATATTTGACGTGGAAACCCAACTGGGAAAAACCACGGTGAGATGGAACTCACAAGTCATTATCTATAGAATAGAAATCAGATTGGTTAAGGTCAGACTGGTTAAGGTCTTACAATGTTCTTCACCAGAACTGATCCTATTAGGAATCTCAATCTCTGTTAGGAGATAAGTCCGATTAAAGACTACCTTGTTAGAGGATTTTAGATTCACATGTCTAAACCACCTTGTTAGAGGATTTTACAAAGGCTTTGAGGCCTACCCGGTTAAGGGCTACAGACTTGTCAAAGATGTGAGTAATCAACAAGTGTTTGATCTATCTAATAGCACAAATTGTTTGGTTAGATCCAGTATTACTCACAGCTAATGCATTTCAACATTACTTCAGTCTTCTCTCTCTCTCTCTCATAGTTACAACTCGATCTTCTCAAATAAGATCGTTCTCACAACAACTCAACTTCCACCTCAAAACCTAGCTCAACATTAACCCTTTCAGCAACAACTTAAAACCCTAGACATGATGTCCTTTTAAAGGAATTTGATTTCATGTCGATCCAATAATATTACATTACAATTTCCTAGGTTCAATGAATCTAGACATACTTAGTAACAGGACACAAGAATCATCGTCAATGTGTCGGCACCGTCAAACAATTGGTGGATTGGTAACTCATCATAAAATGTTGGTTCGTAACTCATCACAGAGTATTACTAGTTCATACAAAATACCGGTTGCCGGTTTGTCACAAATGAAGACTAGTAAGAATGTGTTGTGCCACTTTGCTCCCTCGTACCGCTTGTGATCTATGAACCACTTGGGGTCGACATGCCGCTTCAAACCGGGAAACACATTCTGCAAAATCACTAGTCTAGAGACTAGTATACAACATATCGGTTGCAACAAATACCAGTTGAGCACAAGCTCATACATATAAAGGGGATCTCAATACAAGTGTGTGTCCATCAATGACAATCACAACATAATCATAAAAAATGCCAACATGTTGCCCCTGTCTAGTTTCCTCAGAAGGTATGTCCTGAGTGACATCTTTTACATCCAGGGCATCAACATCGATGGTGTTGATTGGTTCTTCCACCAGGTTTCATTCCTCATCAAATACCTCATCCGGCTTAGAAATAACTGGTTCCTTTTCTGCTTGGAGGTTGGCCATACGTGCTTTGTGAGAGCTGATAGCATGAGCCATATGTTGATGTGTATCTTTTTCAACATCATCAACTCTCCTCTCCAACAACCAGAGTCTCTTCTTCTCCTTGTGAAGAATAGACCTTTATTTTGATCCAAGACATCAAATAATTTTGAATTTGAGAGTTCAAGGAAGTACTATGCAAAGACTTTCTCCCTAATCTCCTGTTCTTTTTCAATGGCAATGTGCCATTTATTATCTAATGCTTTAAATAATGAATCTAGTGTCTAAGATTTAATCTCTAATGGTGACTAGTCATTTTTACATAAATAAAGAATGATTTCCTGTAGTACTTCATCTTTTTCCTCACTATTAAATTCATCATAATAATCTATTAAATCATGAAGTAACTTTCTCCTAATATTTTTTACTATTCTTTGACAATGTGTCAAAGGTTTGTATGAGGAGATGTCTATATTTACTGGTGCGGATGCTGCTGGTTCATTCTTCTTCATCTTCTTTGTCTATCTTGCCTTCTTTGGCTGTTCATCAGACTCGGTTTCTTCAGAGTCCAGTTCATTTGCCTTAGTCTTCCTCTTTCTTTTGAAGACTTTTATCGGTGTTACCTCCAGTTTCTTCTTTGCTAGTGACTGCTTGGTCACTCTTGGAGTTGCAGTGGTAGTCGATGCCAATGCTGCAGGCACTACCTTAGCTTTCTTAGTTGCCGGTTCTTTTCCCTTCTTCACTGATGGTTCTTCAACCGGTGCAATCCTCTCCAAGTAGGTTCTGGTTCTCTTAGCCTTTGGGTCAAGAGGCGAGGCAACAAGGGTTGATGCATACCCTTCCAACATGTCAAACATAACTTCATAGCCCATTGGCTCTACCTCCTCCATTCTAGACTCAACAGCCTCCATTAAACATTTGTCCACCTGAATAGTGAAACAGATGTCATCTTCGTATTTCTTCACTATGTCACCTGAGATTCTTACCCTTTGACTCATCTTTCTTCTGAACTCATCAAAATATTTGTTCAGTACCTTAGGGTAGCTGGTTCCAATGGCTTGTACACTTTCTTTTATCTACTTGGTCACCGGTTGGTCAAAGGACCACTAGACATCTCCTACACCCGGAAAGTAGCCTTGGAAATAAAAGAACAACCCTACTAGTAGTTGTCCAAACTTAAACCTCAGTGAGTTGTCCTGTTTGATTGCCTTAAGATTTAACAGGAGTTGCCTCTGCATGCTAGTGCATAAGTCAAAAGATGCATCCTCTTTTATCATTCGATAAGCGGCATTTACCACTACACAGATACAGAGTTAATCCTGCTAGCTGAAAACGTTCTGTATCCTATCACCATGCAGGCATATTTCACCAGATCATCCTTGATATGATTGACTATCATACCCCGTGAATCACTTGTTGAACTAGTGAGCTTGGTCATTTCCATTTTGCCCACTTTTCTCAAGGCTGGCACTTCCCCTATGTTGCAGAAACTAGTGACTGCATGAATTACCTAAGGTGTGATATCATGTGTCCTTTCCAGGTACATCTTGTTACCATGGACTCTGCTCAAAATAATTTTGATATGATCCTCCATGAAATCTACCAGAAAATATACTGCGTTGTGGAATTTCTTCTTCTCTATGACACTAAATTCCGGTTTGATCTTTTTGTCCTTGCCGCAAAATAGACCTAACTGAGTGTGAATGGCTAAAGACCCTAGGTCTTCTATTTTGCAATCAATAAAATCAAAAATTCCTTCTTCAACTATGACTCCAGCTGAAACTTGTGATAAAGCATTATATTTGGACTTCCTCTGAATAAAAATTTCTGACTCTATGGATGTACTCAAACTGGTATGAGATGCAGAAGCCATTGTAGAGTATTTCAAGAACACGAAAAATACCTTTCAAACGTGAATTTAGGGCTTCCTGATTCTGTTTCACTTCACTCTTCGTCGGATGCCAAATCACCGCTTTGTGTTCTCCACTACCGCTTGCAAACTGGATTTGAATCTCTTTCACGGTTATTCAATTTCTTGAAATCTAAGCTCAAATCACCTTTTCTTCGCTCTGCACTTGAAAACTTTTCTTTTCTTGAAAACAGATAGTGAGAAATGATTTGAAAAATGTATTTATACATGTCTCTCACCTACCATCATTAATTCTCCTCTATTAGGGCGTAAACCTTAATTTGCCTTTTTACTGTTTCCGGTCTTCTACCAAGCGATAGGTATCACATACCGGTTAAGGTCTTTTACTGGTGTCAACTAGGGGTTTGAAAGCATTTCACCATTTGCTCCCCCTAAGCCTTTAAGGCTTAGTTTGCCGGTTTTGATATTTCCACACTAGGTGCAGAAACCGATTCCTCTTCCGACATTATTGGTTTCTTCTTCCATGTTTTCTTCATGTCCCCTTGAACTTTTTCAAAGTCTATTTCTCCTTCCTGAGTGACTGGTATATCATTAGATATACTTTTTCTACTTCTGCAGAATCTTGCAGTGTGAACCGGTTTGTTGCAGTGATAGCAAACAAGTCCAGGTGCTCTCCAAGGTCCATTGTACATGTTTCCATTCTTCCTTCTGCATGTTGCAGCAAAGTGACCATGACCATGATAGATCATACAACTTTCTCTCCATCCAGTTGCCGCTTGATGACCACCACTTCTTGACTGATGATTGAAAACATTAAACCGATTGTGGTTCCGATTCATAAAAGGTTCGGGACTAGTTCCTTGGGTCCTTTGAGGATATCTTCCAGTGTTATCCATTACAGACCTACATTCAAATGCTCTATGCCCAAACTTGTTGCATGCATAACAATGACCATTGAATTTATTGGATCTAGGTACATTGTTGATAAAATAACGAAAATTATTGTAGGCTTTGCTCCTACATACATTGACAGTGTGTCATTCTTTAAGACAGTTAAAGCAAATAGGTTTGAATTTTTGCTTACCTTTTCCTTTGAGTGTCAGTTGCTTCTTTGATGCTTTAGCATTTGTTCCTAAGGATTCTCCTTCCTCATGTCTAGAAAACCAAGACCATTGACATTCTTTGCTAGTCTAGATGACTCAAGCTTTTACTCTAGCTTGATAGTACTTTTGCCAAACTTAGCAAGTATTTCCTTCGACTCAAAGAGTTCTTTGGAAATAGAAATGTTTGTCTCCATAAGACTTGCATTTTCAGAGATGGCAATGTTTAGTTCTCCTTGCATGTCTTCTTTTTCCATTCTTCTCTCATGAAGGCGAGCAGTCAATGCAATAATCTCTTGTTTCAACTTAGAGATCTCATGATCTCTATCCTTTATCCGATCTTCAGCTTTTCTTTGATTCTCAAGCTCTTGACTAAACCGAATAGTCAGTCCTTCCAACTCCTTTCTCAGATTGGAGTTTGAATCATTCAGTTTATTTACTTCAGCAATCATGGCTTCCATGTTAGCTTCATCTTCAGAACTACTTTTAGATAGTTCCATCAGCTTCTCTGCATGTTCTCTCCTTTTTGCTTGAGATGCCTTGTATTTGACCATAAGATCATCATAGGCTTGCTCAAACTTAGTTTGCCATTGAGTAAGTTCCCTCATGGTGTATTCCCCCATATCTCTTTCCAAGTGGTTAAACTTATAGAAAGGTAGGCTCTGATACCAACTGATGAATACTAAGAGGGGGGGGTGAATTAGTATGCCAAAAATTACTACACTAAAACACATACATAGTCTAAAGATAAATCGGTAAAGAAATCTAACAATCAAATCGATTACCACACATGCAAACCAAAATGCGAATAAAGCATTCACCCACAAAAGCAATACAACCATAACACAAGATATTTAATGTGGAAACCCAACTAGGAAAAACCACGGTGAGATGGAACTCACAAGTCACTATCTACAGAATAGAAACCAGACTGGTTAAGGTCTTACAATGTTCTTCACCAGAATAGATCCTGTTAGGAATCTCAATCTCTGTTCGGAGATAAGTCCAATTAAAGACTACCTTGTTAGAGTATTTTTGATTCACATGTGTGAACCACCTTGTTAGAGGATTTTACAAAGGCTTTGAGGCCTACCCAGTTAAGGGCTACAGACTTGTCAAAGATGTGAGTAATCAACAAGTGTTTGCTCTATCTAATAGCACAAACTGCTTCGTTAGATCTAGTATTGCTCACAGCTAATGCATTCTAGCATTACTTCAGTCTTCTCTCTCTCTCTCATAGTTACAACTTGATCTTCTCAGATAAAATCATTCTCAACTTCCACCTTAAACCCTAGCTCGACATTAACCCTTTTAGCAACAACTTAAAACCCTAGACATGATGTCCTTTTAAAGGAATCTGATTTCATGTTAGTCCAATAGGATTACATTACAATTTCCTAGGTTCAATGAATCTAGACATACTTAGTAACAGGACACAAAAAGCACCATCAAAGTGTCAGCACCATCAAACAATCAGTGGATTGGTAACTCATCACAAAATGCCGGTTGGTAACTCATCACGGAGTATTACTGGTTCATACAAAATACCGGTTGCCGGTTTGACAAAAGTGAAGACCAGTAAGAATGTGTTGTGCTGCTTTGCTCCCTCGTACCGCTTGTGATCTACGAACCACTTGGGGTTGACATGCTGCTTCAGACTGGGAAACACATTCTGGAAAATCACCACTTGTCTAAAGACTAGTATACAACATACCAGTTGGAACAAATACTGGTTGAGCATGAGCTCATACATATAAAGGGGATCTCAATACAAGTGTGTGTCCATCAATGAAAATCACAACATAAACAACAAAAATGCCAACAAGATGAACATGTTCAAAGAGCAAAAGTAGATAGTCTAGGAGGACAACTTGAATCTATGAGGATGAATGAAGGTGAGAACATAACCCAATACAGTACAAGACTAAAGGAGATTGTCAATCAAATCAAAGGAGCAGGTGGAACTATTGAAGAAAAGGATATAACAAGTAAGTTGTTAAGAACCCTTCTATCGGCTTATGCAATCCGAGTCTCTGCAATCAATGAATTGAGGTCTGTACCTAATATGCCAGTTTCTTTAGATGCTACAATTGGTAAGCTACATGCATTTGAGTTAAGTAACTTTGATAACAGTGGATCTTCGGTAAATAAAGTTGAATCTGCATTTAGTTCTTTTCATCTTGATGAATCTAATGATTTCAATGAAAGAAAGTATAAGTACTCTAAAGGAGATCACAATGGAGCAAGTAAAAGATTTCGTAAGAACATGGAAGAAGTACACAAACTGTATGAGGAAATTAGAAAGCAAGAAGAGTTTGAAGCACTATTAGCTAAAAGGTTACCAAGAGGCAAAGGTAAGTATAAAGGAAAACTACCTTTGAAATGTTTCAATTGTGATAAGATAGGACATATGGCTTCTAACTATCCTGACAAAGATTCTACTGAAAGGAGAGATTGCTGAGATGATAGACAGAAAGATAATCATTACAGAGGACACTGAGATTTCAGAAGAAGAGTTGAAAGACATGCTTAATAGCTGATGAGGAATCCAATGATGATAAATCAGATGATATTGATACAAAGGAAGTAGTTTATGTGGCTATCACAGATGGATCAGATGAAGAAAGGTATGAAGAAAAAGCCCTAATATCTCACATAAACACTAATGATTCTTGGATCAGAGATAGTGGATGCTCACATCATATGACAGGAGATAAACATAAGTTTGTTATATTAGAAGATTATGATGGAGGCTATGTTAGATTTGGTAATGATGCACCATGTCCGGTGAAAGGTAAAGGATCTATAACACTTCTTGACAATGCAAGATGCAATGATGTTTATTGGGTTGAAGGTTTGAAATATAATTTGTTGAGTGTAGCACAGCTAAACAACACAGGTTACCGAATATAATTTCAGAAAGGAATTGTCAAAGTTCATGAAAAAATGGAAAATTAGCTGCTACCAAGACACAAACAAAAGGTAACACATTTCACCTTGACTCAACTCGTAACAAGTGTTTGTATGCAAAGATAGATGATACTTGGTTATGGCATAAAAGGTTTTGTCATGTAAATTTTGATAATCTGATAAAAATAAGTAAGAAGCACCAAGTAAGAGGTCTACCGAGTCTTGAAAAACTTGAGAATGCTATGTGTCGAGGATGCTAGATGGGTAAGATGACAAGATCAAGCTTTACAAGTAAGTCTTACACTTCTAAGGGAATTTTAGATCTAGTGCACACTAATCTTTGTGGTCCTATGAAAGTTCAAAGTTATTATGGTGATAAATATTTCATATTATTTGTGGATGACTATTCAAGGATGATGTCAGTAATGTTTTTAAAAGATAAATCAGAAGCTTTTCAAATGTTTAAATGGTACAATGCAAGAGTTGAAAATGAAACAAGAAGACAACTAAAATGTCTTAGATCAGATAGAGGAGGAGAGTTCACATGTGATGAATTCAACTTATTTTGCAATGATCATGGTATTAAAAGACAAGTCTCTACACTGAGAACTCCAGAGCAAAATGGAATAGCTGAGAGAAGAAATAGATCTATTGTGGATAGTGCTTGAACACTGATGATTGAAAAGAAGGTGCCACAAACATTTTGGAGAGAAGCAATAAGCACAACAATTTACACCCTGAACCGAGTACAATTGAAGAAAGGTACTTTGAAGACACCATATGAAATTTGGTATGATAAGAAACCTAATGAAAGTTATTTTAAAATCTTTGGAAGTAGATGCTATGTTCACAAAGATGATAGAAATGGCAAGTTTGATCAGAAAAGTGAAGAAGGAACATTTCTAGGTTATTCTTCTAGAAGCAAAGCATATAAATGTCTGATCAAATCATCTAACAAAATAGTAGAAAGTGCAAATGTGAAAATTGATGAATTTGCAAAAAGAAATGATGAAGGAAATTCCAAGGAACCAGAAGACTATGATGAATTTGTCTATGTTCAATCGAGAAGTCTTACCGAGAAGACTATTAAAGAAAATGAAGAGAATATTCAGTTACCGAGTGATGAAAAAGATCATACAGAGCCTACCAAGTATGTATTAGCCAAGTATGCTAGAAGACATCATGCACCAAGTCAGATTATAGGAGATAAGGATGATCCAGTGATGACAAGGAACAAACTGAGATAGAACACATGTCTGATATTTGAGACAGAACACTAATGCCAAGACCGAAGGACAAAAATGTAATCGGTACAAAGTGGATTTTTAGAAACAAGGTAAATGAAAAAGGAGAGGTCATTTGAAACAAAGCAAGAATAGTTTACAAAGGTTATGCTCAAGAAGAAGGAATTGATTATGGTGAAACTTTTGCACCTGTTGCTAGACTTGAAGGAGTAAGAACATTGTTGGCCTATGCTGCTTTCAAAAACTTCATGTTATATCAAATGGATGTCAAATCTGCTTTTCTGAATGGAATATTAGAAGAAGAAGTTTTTATTGAACAACCTGAAGGATTTGTTGAAGACAATAATAAAGATCAGGTATGCAAATTGAACAAAGCTTTATATGGTTTGAAACAAGCACCTAGAGGTATGAAAGATTGCACTCTTATTTGATAAAGATTGGTTTTATAAGGACAAGTGAGAACAACAATATGTACATGAAGAATGATGAAAATGGAATACTAATCTCAGCCATATTTGTTGATGATATTATATTTTGTGGAAATGACTCTTTATGCAAGAACTTTGGAAATGAAATGAGCAAAGAATTTGAGATGTCATTAATCGATGAGATAAAGTATTTTATAGGTTTACAAATAATGCAAATGAAAAATGAGATTTTCATTACTCAATCCAAGTACATAAAGGAAATCTTGAAGAAATTTGGAATGGAGGATTCAAAACCAGTAAGTACTCCAATGACTATCAATTGTAAATTATCAAAGAATGATGAAATTGCATCTATTGATGAGACACTTTACCGATCCATGATTGGAAAACTACAATATGTTGTTCACAATAGACTAGACATAGCACATACAATAGGTATAGTTGCAAGATTCTCTGCATATCCTAAGGAAACACACATGACTACAATCAAAAGAATTTTTTGATACTTGAAAGGCACTGAGGATTATGGCTTAGTATATCAGAAAGGAAATGATTTTGATTTAAAAGTTTATACTAGTGCTAATTGGGCAGACAACATTGATGACAAAAAAAGCACAAGTGGAGGAGATTTCTTTTTAGGAGAAAGACTAGTGAGTTGGCTTAGCAAGAAACAAGGATGTGTTTCACAGTCAACAGCAAAAGCTGAATACGTTGCTGTAGCATTGAATTGTACCAACATTGCATGGATCAAACAACTGTTGGAAGGTATAAATGAGAAAGTTACCAAGCCAGTAACTATATTCTATGACAATACTAGTGCCATTAATATTTCAAAGAATCTTGTTATGCACTCTAAGATAAAACACATCTCTATCAAATATCATTATCTTAGAGAAGAAGCTCAAGAGAAGAAAGTGGTGTTGGAGTATGTTAGCACAAAGGAACAAATTGCAGATATCTTCACCAAGCCACTACCAAGGGACACTTTTGAATATCTCAGAAGTAAGTTAGGGGTCCTACCCCAATCTTCTACTTACTGACCGTGTTCGGTGAAAGCATCAATCCGATGACTCTATCGAAAGTCTTTTAGGAGTTGATGCTGCATTACACACTTTAGGATGTTTTCTAAAGGTGTACAGGAAATATTATAGGAAATATCATAGGGAACAGGAATTAAAGACAAAATGCTCTGACCAAGACTTAGCTGATACACAACAGCAAGAAATCACTTCATACAGGAAGAAATTATGTTTTAGTTCTTTATTTTTTGGCATTGTTGTCAAAGGGGGAGAAGACCAATTGAAGGGGAAGAAAACTAAGAAGACTACAGATTGGAAAGAAGACTGAAGAAAAGAGGAGAATTCTAATGTATGGGGGAGAGCATTTCAACATTTCAGAATCACAACAATCCGAATCTTTTAAGGTCAAATCAATTGGTTTTGCCATCAATGCCAAAGGGGGAGATTGTTGGCAATATAGCATTATAACAGACAATGAAAGATTGTTGGCATTTCAATAAGGATATTGAGAAGGTTGTTGATGATTATGGATATAACTGATTAAGGATGTTTACTGTCTTGATATTATTATTTTGTCATTGATGTCAAGAAATTGATTTTCTAATTCAGTATGATGTTGCCATATCTTGAGAAGTATGATTTGAAGAATATAAAGATGTCAATAAAAGACATAGGAAAGATTATGATGAATAAGAAGATGAATAAGGTATTCAATGGGCAACTATTACCGAGTCAGACAATGATGAGATCATGATGTTTAGATTGTTTTAACATCATACATATGTTGTAAATTGAAAGGTTGATACTATACTATGTTACCAAGCAAAGAACCTAGTCAGTAAACCCTAAGGAACCTAGTCGGTAAACCCTAAGGTTATCGCTATCAGTTAATGAAGGTAGAATGACTATCAAGTGAAGTTTAGTATTTACCGAGTTATAACCAAGTTGTAACCGAGCTATAACAGAATGCATTAAATGGTTACATGTGTTATTTAATGAAGGAAGCTGATGAGCTGGAACTGATTAAATGATTGGTATGCCATGCATGAAGTTTGTTAATGAATCTAAGGCAATGGAAAGTCGGCTTGAAGATCTACAACGCAGATTGAACCGTAATACCCTAGCACAAGTTCCAAGTATGTGCAAGTTCCTAGGTGGGGTAAAACATTTTCAGATCGAAAGATGCATTGAACCTGGACAAGATTGAAGATCTGATGGCTATGATTGATCATGGGAAATGTGATCAAGGAGATTAATTGGTTAGCTAATTGTTTATAAATAGGGAACTATTGATAAAAAATGTATGCGGGCAAATGTATGCACATGGATTCTACATAGTGATTACCAAGCATAGAAGCTTGAAAGCCTGTTTGAATAATAGAGTATAGAAGCCTAGCAGATGGACAAGATTAGTTCTTTGTCTAGATTGTATTGAACAAATAAGAATCTGATTTAGCATTTTAGATGTGAAGTTATAGATAGATGTTTATTACTATTATTTTGTGAAAGTGACAGAAAATCTCTTAACCGAGTGGACTTAACAGTCTTATTTGTAAAACCCTCTAGCAAGGTGACATTCTGATTGAGTGTTTGAAATCCTTTAACAAGGTCACTTCTAACAAGGTGAAGATCCTAACAGATTTGAGGGAAATCCCTTAACCAGGTCACATCTAGCAATATGTTTGTAATCTTTAATAGGATTTGCTTTTAACTGAGCATACTCTAGGAGAGTGTATTTCTTAGTGGGTCCGAAATCCCGTAGTGGTTTTTCCCTAGTTGCGTTTCCACATTAAATCCAGTGTTATGAGGTTTATGATGTTTATATGCTTTTGAGTTTGCATGTTTAACAGTTTTGGTTATATTATTGAAGTATATGTTACCAAGGTTGAATCTGATGTTTTTTATGCAAGATTAAGTTTGTATGATTCATCCCCCCCCCTCATCTTGTTGGCTATTGGATCTATACTTACATTTAGTATCAGAACTATCACAAGTTCTATAGCTAATTGGAAATTGAAAGACTTTTTAGATATTATTTTAGCCCTACTAAATCATTTTGAGGCATATATGATCAATCACATTTATCAAGAGGGTAATAAGGAAGTGGATATATTGGCTAACAAAGCGGTTGATGGATTGAAATAAGTATTTAATTGAAGTGGTAAATATATCAAATATTTCTAGGAGAAGAGGACCAATGACTAGCATGCTAAGAGAATTTGAGTTTGAACTTGGCGGAAAGTCTCCCAAGGGAAGATCACTTATTTGGTGTGACGTAATTGCAGGTGCTAGCCCTATCCCCTGTCGAGTATAAGAGAAGGAATTTAATGAAGTAGAGTGTTAGTTTAACTAGTCATACTCATTATTATCTTTACCTAGATTTATAGTCCTATACTCTTTGAAAGGTATGTAGTGAAGGTGAAGGAATGTCAGGTGATAGTGACAGGTCATCAATTTTATCAATTCAAGATAATCAAATGGCTTGGATTATGACATCTCTCACTCCATTAATACAAAGTAGCTAGTGATCATCCTTTCTTATCCTTTGATGGTTGTGTTTGGATCAAGACTTATTTCAATGGGAAATCTAGATATGACAGATCATCTAGGAGATCTGCAAGGACATTGAACTGGGTGGTTTTAATGATAAATTTTTTGGTATATTTCTCAAGGTGGTGTTAAAATTGAGAATTACACATTTAGTGTAGTTAAAGTTTTTCATTTATTTTTCTTCTTGGGTAGTTCTCTCCTTTTTGTTTTCCCTATTTCTCATCTATGTTGTTATGGACTCTCCAATTAGATTGGCGGATTATAAAAAATAAATCGCTTTCTTAGTTGAGATTACTTAAAAACGTCTATACAAGGTAATCAATTTCTCACATAGGTTGATTTTGTGTGCAGTAAAATTTATTCTAGGCTAGGAAATTATCCTTCTTGATCATAGATATTGTGTAAACTCAGACATCCTGGAAAAGCTTTTGGACACATTGCTCTATATGGGAGAAAGGAAATAAGATGCAAAATTAAACTTTTCTCGATGAATTAGATAGAGCAATGCTAGTGGTGGATGATAGGCTCACGATTTTGCATCTTGGAAAATATTGTGTAGTTTAAACTAAGACAAGGGAGGTGCCAAGGATTTCAATTCTTACTATTTATAACTAGAAGAGCTTTGAGGATAAAGAATTCAAAATCAGGAGGAATCTGGAATTTTTAAAGATCAAGTCATGGGTTTTTCAGCTAAGGGCTCGACAGAGAGAGTTATAGGAAATGATGTAAATAAAGATGAAGGATGGGTATGGAAATACAAGCATTAAGAGGAGGAGGACAAGATGACCCTTAAAGCAATTGGAGAGACTCTTGGAGGTGATTGAAAATGCTCAAAAGGAATTCACCAGAAGTCATGAACCAAGAGGCTGAGGCAATAATTTTTTATTGTTTTATTTGTTCTTGGTAGTATCATCTATTGTTTTTTGCCATTGTCATTTTGAATTCTCTTAATCTATATACTATAGGTCCTTATTCTGTGAACTATTTTGAAATTTGGTGATTTGGCCTATCGGTCCTCTATGTTTGTTTTTGTTAAAATCTCTATAATTAGCCTTTTAATATATAATAGACCTTTTGGCTTTGGCCATTTATTGATAAAAAATAATAAGGTACACATGATAACTATCCAAGATGGAAATAATAAAGAGAAATAATGAATGATGGATGTTAACCCCTTAAATGCATATTATATCTCTACAGATGCAAATGATGATACATTCTCCTTAGTTCTTGTGGAGACAAACCCCAAGACTTTGGCCTTAGAAATGATAATTCTAAAATTTCAAGACAAAGATCTTAATACTAGGGAGATCACTATGGCAACTGCCTCCGATGATTTGAGTAAGAATGACACACACACATCCAAAGAAAGAAAGGAAATGAACAAACAAACACAATATAAGTTAAGAATCTTGATCTTTCATGTATAGAATTGAAGACCAATTAGATAAACTTCTTGCCTCCCAAAAAGGAAAATAAAACTATTGTTCAAGTGTTTTTTAATTTTAAACAATCTCCTGAATTCTCCCTCCCCCCCAACCTAGAAACCAATTTGACCATGGTTAACAATAGAAATAGTACAAAATCTAGTGGTAAGAAAGTTGACACGAGATTAGGGATTAGACAAGGAAGACTTTCTCATATAAAAAACTAGGGAAAAAGAAACAGCAAAGGATATGGCATTGGGAAAATGAGTTACCCTTGATAAATTGTCATGGGTCAAAAAAGCATAAAAATGAAGATCTCATTGGGAACATTGAAGGGCTAAACATCCCTCATAAATAAATTACTCTAAGATGTACCATTTTTTACAATACAATAGATATACTCATGTTATATGAATCTAAGATGTCAAATTCTATTTTTACTAAAATTGATGAGAAACTTTGGCCCAATCCAAATTGTAATATTAGATCAGTTGATGGTGTTTTAAGGAGGATATTGACTATGTGAAATCCTCTCTTTGGTAAAGGGATTATGGTTGACCATTGTAAAATAGTCCAATAGTTAACTTTACTATTGTGTCTTCCAATGAAAAGTGGAACCTTACTAAACTTTATGCACCCAATACCAGATCTCCCAAAAAAGTCTTATGGGATGAAATTACTTCTCTAGCTAATTCACAATTGGATTGTCATTAGATGATGAGGGGATTTCAATACCCCACTATTTCCTTCAAATAAATTGGATGTATTATAAGATTAATCTGATAGTATAATGGATTTGTTAATTTTTTTAAGAAATACTAGCCAATTGGACATGAACCTTAAAGATTCCCTTTTTACATGGTCAAATAGTAGAATGGGAGTTGATCTTATCCAAGTAATATTGGATAGATCTATCATTTCTAATGGGTGGAATATACTTCAAAATCTCATTCTCAATGTTCTTCCAAGAATAGGTTTTGATCATAACCCCCTACTATTGTTCTATGAAATTCACCTAGGCATGTTCCTTTTCCTTTCATATTTGAATTTATGTAGTCTCTACATCTCAATTTTAGAACCTTGGTTGATGCCTGGTGGAATAGTCCTGTTAATGGGATCCCCATAGTTAGGGGTACTTACAAGATAGAGGAAATAAAAAATAAGGTTAAAGGATGGAATTGATACACCTTTGGTAACATTTTTCATAAAAAGAATCAAATTTTAGTTGATTTTAAAGAGATTTAGGAAGCTATGGATAATATGAGCATAGATCTTGAATTGTATCTTATAAAATAACATCTGAGAGAGGAGTATCACCACATTCTTAAAAAAGATGAAATACACTAAAATAAAAATGTAGAGTCCACTATTTACAAGAACATTTGTTTCTTCCATCAATCCACTTTAGAGAACATGAGAATGAACATAATCAAGAAAATAGTAGACCATACAAATTGGAATACATGGGAGTATAAGGAACACATTATGTAAGTGGTGGTTTCCTTCTTTCACGATACCTATAAGGCATTGAATGGAGATGTTGGTAAAGAAGGTGAGAATTTTGACATGATCATGAGTAGCTTGACAAACTTTGATGTAACTAAAACCTACTTAAATATTTCCAAAAATAAGAGGTCAAATCTATTGCCATTTCTTTTGGAGCTTATAAATCTCCTAGTTCTGATGGGTCCCCCTTGGTTTATTTCAAGAATACTAGGACATTGTTATGGGACATATTGTAGCTACTAGAAAGGGCTTCTTTCATTCTCAAAAAATCCTAAAATAAATTTTATGTAATATGTTTATAAAATCCTCTCTAAATTGATAGGTAATTGCCTCAAACCTCTTCTCTCCTACCTTGTTTCTATCAATATAAAAATATTTGTTCAAGGAATATAAATTTACATGCTATATTGACTAGTCATGAGATCCTCCATTCAATGGAGAAGAAAAAAATAGGTATGATTTTAAAACTTGATATCTCAAAAGCTTATGACATGACCTCATGAAGTTTCCTTTTCATTACTCTCCAAAGTTTTGGTTTCTAGAATGAAGCTATCCAACTCATCAAGGAATTTGTTACTAATTTTAAGTTCTCTATGTTGATCAATGGAATTGTTGAAGGTTTCTTTCATAACAAAAGAGGTATTCAACAAGGTGATCCCCTATCCCCCTATATATTCATCTTTGTTGTAAGGTCCTTGGAAGTATCATTTCAAAAGTAATCTCCCAAAATAATCATAAAGGAGTTATGTTATATTCCTTCTACCCTCCTTCCTCACACCATCAATTTAAGAATTACACTATCATTTTTGGCTTGTCTTCTATCCATGAAGCTCAAGAATATATGGAAGGTGTTGCCCAAAAATTATGCTCAAATCTTAGGGAAACATATCAATTACAACAAATGTTTTTAATTTATATTTAATACTAAGGAAATTTTTGAAGATAAATTGTTAAAATTATTGAATGGTGGCCCAAAAAGATACTCTCCTTGTGACCTACTTGGGATTATCTTTGGCTACAAAAAAACTACCTCATAACTAATAGTTCATAATCATTGAAAGAATTAAAAAAAAAATTGTTTGGTGGAAAGGTAAGATCCTGAGCTAGGATGGAAAATTTCAATTGTTGATGGTTTCCCTAAAAAATATCCCTTTTTTTTTAATCTTTCCCTATTCACAATTCTAGATATTATAGCTGATAGAGTGACAAATCAAGAAGAAATTTCTATTGATAAGGTTTGAGGGAAAAAAAAATGGCTCTTGTTAAATGGCACACTTTGTAAAACAAAACATTTTGGGGGTCTTAGGTAGAGAAAACTCCAACCTTCCAATAAAGATCTTCTTGCTAATATCAGATGGGATATGATATCCAAAAATAATTATTAGACCAAGAATGCATATGTTAAATACCTTAGTGGTACAAGATTGCCCATGCTAAATACCTCAAGGCTGAGGTTCTATTCTTCTCTTTCCCCCTAAAGGGTTAGTGGTTTGGAATAATATCTTAAACTCTAAAAGAATCTTGAGAGAAGTTATCAAATGGTGTGTGGGTAATGAGCTAAGTGTCAATTTTTAAAAGTATACTTGGATCAACAATGTTTATCTTAACTCTAGCCCCTTATTTAGAGAATGTACGGACCCTCTATCCTAACACTTTATATATAGATGTTTTGTTAATGTTGACTAGAGTGAAGAACAAACCAAATGGAAACCCTTTCCACTACATTTTTTGTGACAAGAGAGAATTAGAGACCAATTTATTGAGGCTCTTGGTGAATGCTATTTATTCAATTTCCAAAAAAATGATAAATCTTTTTGGAGCCTAAACCCCATAATTTTTTTTTGTTTCTTTAGCCTATTATTTGTTACACATTTCTAGGAGAACAAAATTTAGATGGAAATTGATTTGGGATATGCATGTCATGCCAAATATTACTCATTTTTATGGACATCCAATCATAATTAAATCTTGACTATTGATAACCTAGTCAAGGGGGAGTTTAACCTGGTTAATAGATTGCATATTATATTTCCAAGATGAGGAATTTGTGGATCATCTATTTTTGCATTGCATCTTTATTAGGGAGGTTTGGGAAGAGATGTTGACTTCCCTCTGTACTAAGTATGTTTTTCCTGAAACAATTACAATATTTGTTGAAATTTAGAGATATAACTCTCATTTTAAACATCCTATGTTGGAAGAAATTTAGAACCAAATCCCTAACTTCCTTGCTTGTGGTATCTGGAAGGAGAGGAACAAAAATATCAAAGAGGTTTTCTAAATCATAAGAAGCAAAGTTAGAGAAAATATCAAACATATGAAAAACCAATGTGCTTATCAAGCAACTAGTTTAATTTAATTATATGTTAGAAAGAGATGGGGAGTCAATTGCAGCACCAATAAACTAAAAATCAATAAAAAAAATCTTAATACATTATGATAGATGTAAAAAACTAAAAAATATTGAGTCAAGATAAAACTTAATGGATGCAATAAAAGGAATCTTGGAATGGTAGCAACAACAAGAATAATACAAGATGAAACTGATACAATGATAGAAGGACATGCAAAAAATATTGGAATGAAAACCATTAATGAAAAGTTGAAGCTATATCCCTTTGGTGGAGACTTAAAATAGCTATCACTCATGGATTATAAAATGTCACTATTGAAGGAGACTCTAAAATGGTGACAAATCTCATCAAATTGATAACTCATCCATCTTGGAGGATAAGAAATTCTAATGAAGACATTAGACATATTTTGAATCTCATACCTTATTGGGAAACTAAATATATCTTTGGAGAAGGTAATAAATTAGTGGATGCTTGAGTAAATTAAGGCCTAAAACTTAAGGACTGAAAATACTCGAATAATGAAGGGAATATTACCCATCAAATCAAAAGTATTTTGATTGATGATAGATAAGTTTTTTTTTTGGCAAATATTTAATGCATATATATTTATATTAAAGTATAATAATAAGAAATAAAATATATGAAGAAAATAAAAAGAAACTAATACAAAGAGAAGTGCTCAATCTATAGAGATTTAACCAGACACATAGTATAATGCTTGAACTCTTAGGGTCCCAACATAAACTTTGACACAAAACGTAAACCATCTTGAAGCAACTTCAAAGAGAAGAGCTCAATTTGAATCTACTAATATATAATATGCTTTGGACCACTAGAGCTAACATATATATGAGAAACTTTAGATTATAGACAAGTTGCACTCATTAATTATGCAAGAAAATATTCAAATTGATAGTTTGTAATTCATTGTGATAGTTTAGATTATCCACACATATAGAGAGCTTATGTATGATGAGGATACAAATAAATGGTTGAGGAAGTTATATGAAGTAATAAATGATTGATGACATGTGAGAATCATAAGAAGGAGAAATAACTATGATAAATTAATTACCATAGATTATTTTTAAGAGAACCCTATAGATTTAATTAATTCCCACTTTGGGTTTATGTATAATGACCACTTGAAAATGAACCCTCCTAATTGTTATGACATTAATGGAAAGAGACAAATATGATACCCAAATGAAAGCATGGATTTTGCATCATTATTATCACATGGAAAGTATGAGACAACCTTTACAATGACTACTTGATAAAATATCATATTTTTTCTACAAAGCTCTACTAAAATTGTTTTATGCTTATCATTTTTGGATCCCTCAAGTTAATTGGTTTCTATTTATAATACTGAAAGAGAAGATATCATGGGTGACCATCATTTGAGAGTGGAACCCACATATTTTGTCCCTTTGAAGAAGAATACCCAGGTGAGGGATATTTTTGAATGAGGGTGAATTTATCCCTTTTTCAAAATTATGAAGGGGAAGGATGAAGAGATTTTATCTTTATTCATGAACAACTAGAGAAATGGTAGGGTAAAGGTAGGAAAAATCAATATGGAGGTGTTGAAAGAATTAATAGCTTAGGTGATTCTAGGTTGAGATGGGAGGGTGAAAGAGTTTCATGCTTGAGCAAGAAATAGGTTTATGAGGACTATATATCTATATTTATAGGGGAAGGAGAAGAGATTAGGTGAGATCAAAATAGTTATAGCATGGAGGACCTACTACTTCCATGGGAAGTTTTTAGTTACTAGTTGATCAAGTAATTTGATCTTAAAGGGAATTTTTCTTCTATTCATGGGTATCACTTTCCCCTTCTTAACCATTTGAGACACCAGAAGATAGTTATCTTTCCTTTTTCTTTTTTTCTTCCATGGAGAAGTGCATTTTAGATGGTATTTATCCACCATTATATTAGGATTGTGTGTGTGTGTGTGTTTGTGTGTACACAACCCTCCCAACCTACACATCACAACCCTCCCTCTGATCATGACCCAAACCCTCCTCTACCTGGTAGTTCAAAATGAAAAAATACTTTTAAAGATGAGGCCCCTTCTTCTTTTCCATTTCTCTAATAAATGTCATCATTTTCTCCTCAAGAAGATATAGGTTAACCCTTGGATGTGACACCCCATCACTAGTTATGGACATTTTCTTAAAACCTATGACTAATAAAGGCCAAAAACCCCGTCAATACCCTTGGTCTAGCACAAAAAATGTCTCTCCTTTGCCTATTATTGACATTTCCAATGGTGATTGTGCCAATAATGAAATAATCACTTTTTGTTGAGAACTAAGTTCAACAAGACTATATAAGCTAGCATAATGATTGGTTGACTGCAACTTTATGACTCTATTGAGGTGTGAAGGTAAAAATATCACATGATATTATACAAGGTAAAATTTGGAAGATTAAACTATTGTAAAATCATAAAAGATCCAACCAAAATAAAACCCTAGTTCTAAAATAAAAAATCCACCATATACCAATGAAAAGCATAAAACATATAAATTATAATGAAAGAAAAAGATTATACCATTCACATGCTTGGTAGGTTCTGATCTCCACTGATTTTGTTTGATATGACTTCTCTCAAATTTTATGTGTGCACAAGAGCTCCGCAAACAATGGATTGTGGTTATGAAGTCGCTTGATCATAAGTAGGCTAGATCGATGCATAGTTAGCATTATGAAAGAAAGAGGGAATCCCCTTATATAGAAGACACCTTAGTAAATGAAGGGATAATATTAAGAAGTGAAAGAATAAATGATCAACTAGGATTAAAGGGTAGGTAGGCGAAAAGGATAAAATATGAAGGGGGTAGAGGAAAATTAAGAGATAAATGACAAGTGTCATGGAGGAAAAAGCTAACAAAATGATTAAATAAATAAAAATTCATTTAATTAATAGGGGAAGTGGGACCAATTAAATAAATAAAATATTTATTTAATCTAGGGAAAGAATAATTTAAATAATTAAAAATATATTTAATTAATAGAAGGCTTAGGATAAAATAATTTTAAAATAAATAAAATACTTATTTAATTATGATAGGACAATTTTAGGTGTCTACAAATATTAACATTTGTCACAATCAGATTCAATAGTAGGTGCAACTATCTTCATGTAAGTATCAATGCATTTAGGAAATATTTGATGCAATCAATAATAACCTAAATGTAAAATATTTATACAATTATGTCTAAGTTGGACTTAAGAATGAGTAAATGATATTAACTCCAACAATTTTAAATAAAGGACAAGGTGGATATCATCCAAATTTTGCATGATAGATTTAATATATAGATTCTTCTACCCCAGGGGTCAATATGTATCTTCAAGTTATATAAAATTCACTACCCCAATACCAAATTACCACTCTAAAATTATTTATCATATATTATTATTTTTCTAAACAAGGAGAATAAAATTGTGATAAAGGATCTTATCATACCTATGTTAGCATAAATGCTATATTACCTTGTTATTTTTTGATAATGATAAACGGGTTTTACATGGACCCAAAACCAAAAGTTTTACAAAAGCCGACCATCACCCAAACAGATAGAAACCAAAAGAAAAATAGGGGAGCACCCCAGAACAGAAACAAAAGTAAAAGAGACACAAACAACAAAATAAAAACACTCAAATAAAAGAGTGCACTAGTTCCTTGTTCTTCTGGATGGTAGTCTTATTGATTTCCTCTAGTGTAATGCCCCACCAAGAAACCCCAAAGGGATAAGCTAAATCACATGAATAGAGTGCAATAATTTTTTTTTTAAAAGTTAAACACAACACAATGATACAATGAGATATCAAAGTTCAGATTACACAGCGGAAGACATCCACTAACACCTAAAGAGTTTCCCAACATGCTAACTTAATTCCACATTTCACTTAACTCACACTAATAAATCCAATAAGCTGATTATCTTATAACAAAATAATTCTTAAACAAGGATAATTTCTTTCAAAAGATGAAAATATAAATCACAAGATAAGGTTAATCAATTAAGATTTATCTATACCCTTCATTCATACTTTTCATTAAAATTTAAGTCATGCATCTAATTTAACAACACACTTGAATTTCATCATAAACTAATGAGATCTTTCCATGCATACTTAATTTCCTTAACAATAATTGAATACATTCCATTATTCTAATCTACATTCTTTCACGATCCGATTTACTGTATTTTAAAGATGATTGCATACACGCATATACGATTAATTCCATCTTATCCATTCTATACATTCTAACATAATGTCATCCATACATACTAAAACTGAAAAGGAAACATAAGAGAATAAGCATCACATAACACCAAATTGACATCGGAGTTCACCCCTAAAGGGCTACATCTCTGAGTCTACTCAACTGCAAGACCCCTTTGATAATTAAATAAGTTAAGAATACATGAGGTTCTCATCATTTACAATCCTACCATCATGGTGAAACATAACCAATATACAAATGACCATGTTGGTCAATAAATACATAAACGATCCCTGAAAAGGAAAGGATCTAGCTGAACATAATGGAAGCAAATACAAAGATCCATTGGAGCATCTGCGAAACTAAGTCATCGCGGCCCAAGGTCTAGCATGATATCAAGTATTCACAAGGCATAAGCAACATGATGACTCCAAAAAAGTGCTCCTATCAAGACAACACGACAACACACTAGCAAATATAGGGACAAGTGTCATCACACAACCTAGTATGGTTACCATTGCAGGTCTTCATAGGTTCTCACCCCATACACTGGGTTACTCTGGCAACCTAATCCAAACCTCCAGCCCATCCAAGCCTCATGTAAACCCACACATCCTTTCATGAAGACAAGAATGATGGTTTTCCATTTCAGGCCTTCTCATAGCATGTTAAGTCTATACTAGCACTCATCCCATGTGTGAGGCAAAATTATCATACTTAGTGATTCATTAACTAACACTCTAATTTTCTATTAGGTTATCACTTATTAGACACACTTTCGATGGGTTACCCAGCAAGCACTTGATAGTTCTGATACTAAGTGTAAGTACAGATCCAATAGCCAACAAGATGAGAGGGGGAGGTGAAACATACAAACTTAATCTTTTATAAAAACATCAGATTCAACCTCGGTAACATATACTTCAGTAATATAACCAAAACTATTAAACATGCGAGCTCAAAAGCATATAAACATCATAAACCTCATAACACCAGATTTAATGTGGAAACCCAAATAGGGAAAAACCACTGTGGGATTTTGGACCCACTAAGAAATATACTCTTCTAGAGTATGCTTGGTTAAAAGCAAATCCTGTTAAAGATTACAAACACATTGGTAGATGTGACCCGGTTAAGGGATTTCCCTCAGATCTATTAGGATCTTCACCTTGTTAGAAGTGACCTTGTTAAATTAGTTCAAACACTTAATTAGAATGTCAACTTGCTAGAGGGTTTTACAAATAAGACTGTTAAGTCCACTTAGTTAAGAGATTTTCTGTCACTTTCACAAAATAACAGTAATAAAAATCTATCTGTAACTTCACATCTAAAATGCTAAAGCAGATTCTTATTTGTTCAATACAATCTAGACATAGAACTAATCTTGTACATCTGTCGGGCTTCTATACTCTGTTATTCAAACAGGTCTTCAAGCTTTTGTGCTCGGTAATCACTATGTAGCATCCCTATGCATACACTTTCCCGCATCCATTGTTTATCAACAGTTCCCTATTTATAAACAATTAGCTAACCACTTAATCTCCTTGATCACATTTCCCATGATCAATCATAGCCATCAGATCTTCAATCTTGTCTAGGTTCAATGCATCTTTCAATCTGAAAATGTTTTACCCTACCTAGGAACTTTCATATATTTCTTGGAACTTGTACAAGGGTATTGCGGTTCAATCTATGCTATAGATCTTCATGCCGACTTTTCTTTGCCATAGATTCATTAACAAACTTTATTTACAACATACCAATCATTTAATCAGTTCCAGCTCATCAGCTTCCTTCATTAAATAATGCATGTAACCATTTAATGCATTTTGTTATAGCTCGGTTACAACTCAGTTACAACTCAATAAATACTAAAATTCACTTGGTAGACATTCCGCATTCATTAACCGATAGCAATAACCTTAGGGTTTACCGACTAGATTCTTTGCCTAGTATCATAGTATAGTATTAACCTTACAATTTACAACAAATGTATGATGTTAAAACAATCTAAACATCATGATCTCATCATTGTCTGACTCAATAATAGTTGCCCATTGAATACCTTATTCATCCTCTTATTCATCATAATCTTTCCTATGTCTTTTATCGACATCTTTATATTCTTCAAATCATACTTCTCAAGATATGGCAACATCATACTGAATTAGAAAATCAATTTCTTGACATCAATGACAAAATAATAATATCAAGACAGTAAACATCCTTAATCAGTTATATCCATAATCATCAACAATCTTTCATTGTTTGTTATAATGCTATATTGCCAACAATCTCCCCCTTTGGCATTGATGGCAAAACCAATTGATTTGACCTTAAAAGATTCGGATTGCTGTGATTCCGAAATGTTGAAATGCTCTCCCCCATACATTAGACTTCTCCTCTTTTCTCAGTCTTATTTCCAAACTTCAGTCTTCTTCCCCTTTTTTATTAGTCTTCTCCCCCTTTGACAATAATGCCAAAAAGTAAAGAACTAAAACATAATTTCATCCTATATGAATTGAATTCCTGTTGTAATGTGTCAATTCAGTCTCAGTCAGAGCATTTTAACTTTAATTCTTGTTCCCTGTATTGGTTCCTGTAATATTTCCTATACACCTTTAGAAAACATCCTAAAGTGTGTAAATCAACATCAACTCCTAAAAGATATTTAATAGAGTCATCGGATTGATGCTTTCACCAAACTTGGTCAATGAGCAGAAGATAGGGATAGGACCCCTAACTTACTTCTGAGATATTCAAAAGTGTCCCTTTGTAGTGGCTTGGTGAAGATATCTACTATTTGTTCCTTTGTGCTAACATACTCCAACACCACTTTCTTCTCTCGAGCTTCTTCTCTAAGATAATGATATTTGATAGAGATGTGCTTTGTCTTAGAGTGCATAACATGATTCTTTGAAATGTTAATGGCACTAGTATTATCATAGAATATAGTTACTGGCTTGGTAACTTTCTCATTTATACCTTCCAATAGTTGTTTGATCCATGCAATGTTGGTACAATTCAATGCTGTAGCAACATATTCAGCTTCTGCTGTTGACTGTGAAACACATCCTTGTTTCTTGCTAAGCCAATTCACTAGTCTTTCTCCTAAAAAGAAAGCTCCTCCACTTGTGCTTTTTCTATCATCAATGTTGCCTGCCCAATCAGCATTAGTATAATCTTTTAAATCAAAATCGTTTGCTTTTTGATATACTAAGCCATAATCTTTTGTGCCTTTCAAGTATCTAAAAATTCTTTGGATTGTTGTCATATGTGTTTCCTTGGGATCTGCAGAGAATCTTGCAACTATACCTACTGCATGTGCAATGTCTGGTTTGTTGTGAACAACATATTATATCTTTCCAATCATGGATCGGTAAAGTGTCTCATCAATGGATGAAGATTCATCATTCTTTGATAATTACAGTTGGTAGTCATAGGAGTACTTACTGGTTTTGAATCCTCCATTCCAAATTTCTTCAAGATTTCTTTTATGTACTTAGATTGAGTAATATAAATCTCATTTTTCATTTGTAGTATATGTAAACCTATAAAATACTTTATCTCACCGATTAATGACATCTCAAATTCTTTGCTCATTTCATTTCCAAAGTTCTTGCATAAAGAGTCATTTCCACAAAATATAATATCATCAACAAATATGGCTAAGATTAGTATTCCATTTTCATCATTCTTCATGTACATATTGTTGTTCTCACTTGTCCTTATAAAACCAATCTTAATCAAATAAGAGTGCAATCTTTCATACCATGCTCTAGGTGCTTGTTTCAAACCATATAAAGCTTTGTTCAATTTAATTTACATACCTAATCTTTATTATTGTCTTCAACAAATCCTTTAGGTTGTTCAATAAAAACTTCTTCTTCTAATATTCCATTTAGAAATGCAGATTTGACATCCATTTGATATACCTTGAAGTTTTTGAAAGCAGCATATGCCAACAATGTTCTTACTCTTTCAAGTCTAGCAACAGGTGCAAAAGTCTCACCATAATCAATTCCTTCTTCTTGAGCATAACCTTTGCAAACTAGTCTTGCTTTGTTTTGAATGACCTCTCCTTTTTCATTTACCTTGTTTCTGAAAATCCACTTTGTATAGATTACATTTTTGTCCTTCGGTCTTGGGATTAGTGTCCATGTGTCATTCTTCTTGATTTGATCAATCTCTTCTATCATAGAATTTATCCAATCTTCACTGTTAAATGCCTCTTTCACTATTCTCAGTTCAAATTCAGATATCAGACATGTGTTCTGTCTCAGTTTGTTCCTTGTCATCACTGGATCATTCTTATCTCCTATAATCTAACTTGGTGCATGATGTCTTCTAACATTCTTGGCTAATAAAGGCTCGGTAGACTCTATATGATCTTCTTCATCACTCAGTAACTAGATATTCTCTTCATTTTCTTCAATAGTCTTCTTGGTAAGACTTCTCGGTTGAACATAGACAAATTCATCATAGTCTTCTGGTTCCTTGGAATTTCCTTCATCATTTCTTTCTACAAATTCATCAATTTTCACATTTGCACTTTCTACTATTTTGTTAGATGATTTGATCAGACATTTAAATGCTTTGCTTCTAGAAGAATAACCTAGAAATGTTCCTTCTTCACTTTTCTTATCAAACTCACCATTTATGTCATCTTTGTGAACATAGCATCTACTTCCAAAGATTTTAAAATAACTTACTTTGGGTTTCTTATCATACCAGATTGCATATGGTGTCTTCAAAGTACCTTTCTTCAATTGTACTCAGTTCAGGGTGTAAACTGTTGTGCTTATTGCTTCTCTCCAAAATGTTTGTGGCACTTTCTTTTCAATCATTAGTGTTCTAGCACAATCCACAATAGATCTGTTTCTTCTCTTAGCTATTCCATTCTAGTGTGGAGTTCTCAGTGCAGAGACTTGTCTTCTAATACCATGATCATTGCAAAATAAGTTGAATTCATCAGATGTGAACTCTCCTCCTCTATCTGATCTAAGACATTTCAGTTGTCTTCCTATTTCATTTTCAACTCTTGCCTTGTACCATTTAAACATTTGAAAAGCTTCTGATTTTTCTTTTAAAAAAATTATTGACATCATCCTTGAATAGTCATCCACAAATAATATGAAATATTTATCACCATAATAACTTTGAACTTTCATAGGACCACAAAGATTAGTGTGCACTAGATCTAAAATTCCCTTAGAAGTGTAAGACTTACTTGTAAAGCTTGATCTTGTCATCTTACCCATCTAGCATCCTCGGCACATAGCATTCTCAGGTTTTTCAAGACTCAGTAGACCTCTTACTCGGTGCTTCTTACTTATTTTGATCAGATTACCAAAATTTATATGACAAAACCTTTTATGCCATAACCAAGTATCATCTATATTTGCATGCAAACACTTGTTACGAGTTGAGTCAAGGTGAAATTTGTCACCTTTTGTTTGTGTCTCGGTAGCAGCTAACTTTCCATTCTTGTCATGAACTTTGACAATTCCTTTATGAAATTCTATTCGGTAACCTGTGTTGTTTAGCTGTGCTACACTCAACAAATTGTATTTCAAACCTTCAACCCAATAAACATCATTGCATCTTGCATTGTCAAGGAGTGTTATAGATCCTTTATCTTTCATCAGACATGGTGCATCATTACCAAATCTAACATAGCCTCCATCATAATCTTCTAATATAACAAACTTGTGTTTATCTCCTATCATATGATGTGAGCATCCACTATCTATGATCCAAGAATCATTAGTGTTTATGTGAGATATTAGGGCTTTTTCTTCACACCTTTCTTCATCTGATCCATCTTTGATAGCCACATAAACTACTTCCTCTGTATCAATTTCATCTAATTTATCATCATTGGATTCCTCATCGGCTATTAAGCATGTCTTTCTATCTCCTCTTCTGAAGTCTCAGTGTCCTCTATAGTGATTATCTTTTTGTCTATCATCTCGGTAATCTCTCTTTTCAATAGAATATTTGTGAGGATAGTTAGAAGCCATATGTCCTATTTTATCACAATTGAAACATTTCAAAGGTAGTTTTCCTTTGTACTTACCTTTGCCTCTCGGTAACCTTTTGGCTAATAGTGCTTCAAACTCTTCTTGCTTTCTGATTTCCTCATATAGTTTGTGTACTTCTTCCATGTTCTTACGAAATCTTTCACTTGCTCCACTATGATCTCCTTCAGAGTACTTATACTTTCTTTCATTGAAATCATTAGATTCATCAAGATGAAAAGAACTAAATGCAGATTCAACTTTATTTACTAAAGATCCACTATTATCAAAGTTACTTATCTCAAATGTATGTAGCTTGCCAATAGTAGCATCTAAAGAAACTAGCATATTAGGTAGAAACCTCAATTCATTGATTGCAGAGACTTGGATTGCATAAGCCGGTAGAAGGGTTCTTAACAACTTACTTGTTATATCCTTTTCTTCAATAGTTCCACCTGCTCCTTTGATTTGATTGACAATCTTCTTTAATCTTGTACTGTACTGAGTTATGTTCTCACCTTCATTCATCCTCATAGATTCAAGTTGTCCTCTTAGACTATCTTCTTTTTCTCTTTGAACATGTTCATCTCCTCCATATACTAATATGAGCTTATCCCACATTGCCTTTGCATCATTGCAGCCTTCTAGATCATTAAACTCTGAATTGGTCAATGTAGATGTTATTTCAATCATTCCTTGGATATGTTCTTTCTTTGCCTTTATCTCTTCCATAGTCAATGGATAGGTACTCGGTGTAACAAAATCATTCTCTAGATAGTATACAACATATTCTCCAACTCCTGATAGATGCAGCTTCATCCTTTTCTGCCATGTAGAGAAACTTGACTTGTTCAGCTTTGGTGCATCCCTCTTATACATCTTTGGATCTTTAACTCAAGTTCCTTTAAAATTTTCTTCTAGAGTCCAAAGCTCTGATACCAATTGATTGTTCTGATACTAAATGTAAGTACAGATCCAATAGCTAACAAGATGAGAGGGGGGGGGGGTGAATCATACAAAATCTTTTATAAAAAGATCAGATTCAACCTCTGTAACATATACTTCAGTAATATAAACAAAACTGTTAAACATACAAACTCAAAAGCATATAAACATCATAAACCTCATAAGACCAGATTTAACGTGGAAACCCAAATAGGGAAAAACCACTGTGGGATTTTGGACCCACTAAGAAATATACTCTTCTAGAGTATGCTTAGTTAAAAGAAAATCCTGTTAAAGATTACAAACACATTGCTAGATGTGACCCGGTTAAAGGATTTCCCTCAGATCTGTTAGGATCTTCACCTTGTTAGAAGTGACCTTGTTAAAGGATTTCAAACACTCAATCAGAATGTCACCTTGCTAGAGGGTTTTACAAATAAGACTATTAAGTCCACTCGGCTAAGAGATTTTCTATCACTTTCACAAAATAACAATAATAAAAATCTATCTGCAACTTCACATCTAAAATGCTAAAGCAGATTCTTATTTGTTCAATACATTCTAGACATAGAACTAATTGTGTCCATCTACTGGGCTTCTATACTCTGTTATTCAAACAAGTCTTCAAGCTTCTATGCTCGGTAATCACTATGTAGCATCCCTGTGCATACACTTGCCTGCATCCATTGTTTATCAATAGTTCCTTGTTTATAAACAATTAGCTAACCGCTTAATCTCTTTGATCACATTTCCCATGATCAATCATAGCCATCAGATCTTCAATCTTGTCCAGGTTTAATGCATCTTTCGATCTAAAAATGTTTTACACCGCCTAGGAACTTTCATATATTTCTTGGAACTTGTGCTAGGATATTGTGGTTCAATCTACACTGTAGATCTTCATGCCAACTTTTCTTTGCCATAGATTCATTAACAAACTTTATTTATAGCATACCAATCATTTCATTAGTTCTAGCTCATCAGCTTCCTTCATTAAATAACGCATGTAACCATTTAATGCATTCTGTTATAGCTCGGTTACAACTCGGTTACAACTCGGTAAATACTTAAATTCACTCGGTAGACATTCCGCCTTCATTAACCGATAGCGATAACCTTAGGGTTTACCGACTAGGTTCCTTAGGGTTTACCGACTAGGTTCCTTAGGGTTTACCGACTAGGTTCTTTGCTTGGTAACATAGTATAGTATTAACCTTACAATTTACAACAAATGTATGATGTTAAAACAATCTAAACATCATGATCTCATCATTGTCTGACTCAGTAATAGTTGCCCATTGAATACCTTATTCATCCTCTTATTCATCATAATCTTTCCTGTGTCTTTTACCGACATCTTTATATTCTTCAAATCATACTTCTCAAGATATGGCAACATCATACTAAATTAGAAAATCAATTTCTTGACATCAATGACAAAATAATAATATCAAGACAGTAAACATCCTTAATCAGTTATATCCATAATCATCAAAAACCTTCTCAATATCCTTACTGAAATGTCAACAATACTTCATTGTCTGTTATAATGCTATATTGCCAACACCACTTTGGGCGCGGCACCCAATCAAAAGCCACTTTCCCATAGGACACTAGACTATACTCAAATGAACTCAAAAACCAAGGAATACACATGGTCAAGCGAACAAAGTTCAAAATGGAGGAAACAACCATTTGGTCAAACATGACTTCATATGAGGTGCACTAATAGATGGTACTCTAACTAGAGACCTGACTAGCTATGGTCAACCACAAATCATCATTCGACACCTGCACAAAGGATACGACCAATAACAACACCACAATAAAACAATAGTCAAACTCGAGACCGAAGATAGAAATAGGTACCCCAAATCAATCCATATGACAGGGTCCAATCAAACAAATCAAGGCTTGCCATTACTTAAGCAAAAGTGAATACATAAATGAAACTTGCATAGGCAACAATTGGTAGATACAATCTTTTTCCAAATTGATTTAAACATTAAATGTCGATCAAGTTTTCTAAATGATCTAAGTTAGATTGCAGTTATCTACCTCATCTAGGTACAAGTTGTTCTTGGTTTTCTAACTCACTAAGGTTCATTTGCATCAAACATACATAAATGCGTCATTATGAGTTTTTAAACCAATTTCATAACAATCACATTAAATAAACATTAACCAACTAAATATGATATTTACTCTTCAAATGAAACATCAAATTGTCATACTGGTTTGAAAATAATTTTCTCCAAGTTCATCTTTCGAGAACCAAGTTAAACTTTTACGATTAAGGAAATATACATTTAAAAGAATCAAAAATAGGCAAGCTTTTCCCAAATCCACAAAACTACTTCCTTATGTATATATAGAAAAATACCAAAATTAACTATTAATTAACGTATATATTTATTAATCCGTGATTAATTAAATATAACAAATTCATAATTAATAATGAAATTAACAAATTAAGTACTTAATTAGAAAAGTATGCATTAATAATAAAATGCAATTTGAATATTAATTAATGTATATTTACCATTTTACAAATAACTAATAACAAATTAATCACAAATTATTAATTAATGACCAAAATTTATTCATAATTAATACTTAATTTAAAATTAACAATTATAATAATATTAAATAAATATATATTTTTTGATAAATATATATATATATATATAACAATATAAAGGGGGAGGGGGGGTGGCTATCCATGTGGACCCCATGTGGGTCCCTAGCGTGCTACCTCCCGGTGGTGGGGGTTTATTCCTCGCCACGTGGTTTTTGCTATTTTTTAAAAAAAATTAATGCTAAAATAACAGTACCCGAAAAAAATAGAAAACACAGTCAATCAGAGACTAAAAATTTATTTATTTATTTGATAGCTTTGGGTTTTCTAAATTTTACAATATGAGAATACCCAAATCTAGAAAGAACAAATTCCTCTAAGACAACACCATATTGGCAAAATGAGACTAATCTACACAAATTTTACATCAAATTTGCCAAACCCCCAAACTAAATTCCAATTTAAAAACTTGAACAGGAAACCTTCAAAGGAGTTAAATAAAAATTTATCAAGAACAACCAAACCCCCAAATTTCGTTCTATTTATTTATTTATCTTTTTTTTTTTACCAAGTTTATAGAGAGCAACCCAAAATTCAATCTGGAGATTGGAAAGGGAGCAAGGAGGATTTAATTTCAGAAATTAATCTACAACTTCTTTCATTTTCCCCAAATAAATGAGATCTTCAACAACACAACCAAATTCCTTCCAAAAGAACAAACAACTCTGATAAACAAGGAAATCAAAGATATAAACCAGAATCTTACCTCATATAGCAATCCTGGAAAGATTTAGTAAGGAGCCCAACCTGCAGGCTCGAGAAATTCCTTCCTTTGGCAAAACCCCCAAATTTTCCATCCAAAAATATTTTCAAAAAAAATCAACCTCCCATATTTTTCCAAAAACCTAGGTTAAATGGGAGAAGTTTGACCAAAATTTTCTTTTTTTGGAATTAAAATATTTTATTTAAAATAATTCTCCAAAAATCATTCTTTTAAACTATATCAATAAATTAAACTTGCTTTTCAATTTAAAATTGATTTTCTCAAATAACTGAAATCAACCTTTCTATTTCAAAAAGCCAACAAGATTAAATTAATTCTATTTAAATTAAATTTAATTCTTTCTTTTCTAATAGCATAAACATAATAAATTTAACATTAAAATTAACCATTTAATTGAACTTGCTACCAACCTGAATTGAGCAATTCAATTAATGATTAATCACATAGAAAGGAAGCCTATTTAATTTAGACTCCAAAATACTAATGCGAAAACACACATTAAATCAAATTAAAGATTAAAGATTAATTACTCAATTTAACCACACACAAAACACGCAATCCAAGAAAGCCACACAGACAGATGATCCGCATACCCAACCAAAGGGAATACCGATGGCAACTGACGACGCTCACTTGAGCATGACTATGGTCAAACGAGGATCTCACGACCACCTAATCCAACTCTAAGGATTAAAGAGGTAAACTCAAACCTACAAACCCAAGTGGAGACGAACCTCGCACCCATGCAGTACTGTACTTGAAATCTCTTGCAACCAAGAGTCATACATGCATACATATATATACTTAATGAAAGTGTTAGCCCGAGGTTAATAACACAAAAAAGGAGAACTAATAAACTTGCATACAAATTGGTGTGAAAACCACATTAACAAGTGTGCACTAAAATCAAAACATCTGAGTATAATCATTATATTATGATAAAATAACCAAGGTCAAACTGAGATTAGAAATTGATTAGGGCAGGGGTACTACATATAGCTCTTCCATAATGAATCTGGAGGTGGCCTTTTTGTTGCTCCTGCTTCTGGTCCTAGAACTAGGGCCTATGGTTTTGTTGCCTCCAGCAGCAATGTCTTCACCTCCAAGATCTTTCTCAAGATCAATATGGATGGATATGTACTCCGTAACCATGACATTGATCTTTTGGAGCCCCTCCATACTATTATTCATGGCCTCCTTGCTTATGTCGACCAGGTTCTTGATATTTTTCTTAATCTCTACCATAGACTATTCTACCCTTTCAATTTTTTGTTCGTGGGTGCATTTCATAGTCTCAACATCTTGGGAGAGCTTCTAGGTCACACTCATGAGCTTCTCAGACTTGCTAGGCTCTGGTGAAGCTATGAAAATGTCAATTATCTCCTTAACCCCAAATTTGAGGGTATCTATTATTGGCAAATGCACACTCCAATGAGACATTGTAGGTGATTGAAGGTCTTGTTATTGATGGCAACCTTACAATCCTATGACACTGGCAAGACAATTCACCAGCACTGGCAAAGATAGACTCTATACCGGCATAGAGGCCGACAAGAATTTTGTTTGTAATATATTTTGTTTATTATTGTAAAATCATTGTAAGACGAATTGGCAAGTTGTAAAATTACTCATATATATAAGAGATCATTATAGATCATTTAGATATAGAACTAGAAGGAAGAAAATATATAGGTGAAATAAGGCAGACCTATTATGCGAATTATAGGTTAAGGGTTTATGTATGAAGCAGAGCTATAAACCGGTACTGGATCTGGCATAGTAGATGCTATTTTGAAGTAGTACAAGACACTGGATTTATATAATCCATTTTGTAAGTCAGTGAGACTTCCCATTTTGTAATTGAGTAGTGAGCTCTACGCACTTGGCCTTCCTGCATGTGCAGGCTCCTATTGTAGCAGTATTATTCTCTTATTGGCTAGTAAGTGAATATTGTGGGTCACAAATCCCACTGAGGTTTTTCCCACACTGGGTTTCCTTGTTAAAATACTGTGTTATGGTGTGTTTTTCATGTGTCTGCAGTTATCTTTGTTTATTGCATTATTTCTTATTTACTGGTATTCAATATTAATATGTTCTACATGTTTTAAGTTAAGAAAATCATACAACCATTTAGATACTGATTCACCCTCCCCCCCTCATTATCTGTGAGAATCCTAACAATTGGTATCAGAGCTTGGTCCTCTATTTTCAGAAACCTAACAGCTTGAGGAAGATCTTGACACCGGTAGAGATGGAAAACTTGATGAAGCAATTAGAAGCAGCTCTCTCAGACTATGATGCAAAAAAATTTTAAAATATCAAACTTGAAGATGAACTAAAAGTTGCACATGATATTATTCAAGCACTTCAAGAAAATCTTACCATTTCAAGAAATAAGAGAAGAGAACTTTGTGAAAAGATGCAAAATGAGAATGATGAAAATGAAACTCTTAGTGACCTAATGAATAAGCTGAAACAAGAAAACATGACAACAAAGAATGAGATGCAGGATATGACTATGAGATTTTCTAAAGAAATTGAAGATAGAAAGAAGAATGAAGAAGACTTGACTAGAAGACTGAATGAAGCAGCACATGAAAACACAAGACCTAGTTATGAAAATGATATGTTGAAGACAAATCTGATGCATGCACATAATGTCTCAAATGAACTCATGAGACAAAAAGGTATCTTGGAAGTAGAACTGGTTGCTGCAAATCAACATAAAGAAAAACTCAAGAAAAGCTCAGAAGAACTTGGTGACTTGTTGAAGAATGAAAAAAATAATGGTGACACTAATGGTCTTGGCTTTGAAGCTGGTCAAAGCTCTGGTACTACAAACACACAGGATCATGGCAAACCGGTAAGACAACCTACTGCTTATAAATTTAATGGCAAATGATTTAACTATAACAAGTATGGTCATAGAGCAAATCAATGTAGATCTAGAAATTATCAGAATACTAATACACCCACCGGTCAATGTTCAAAATGCAACAAAGTTGGTCATAATTCTGAAAATTGCATAATGAATGTAAGATGTTATGTTTGTGGAAGATTTGGACACTTATCTAATCAATGCAAAACACAAACTAGCATAGGATATGGAAAAGCTATTCAGAAAATAATGTGACTTGTTATGCCTGTAACAAGATTGGAGATATTGCAAAATTTTGGAGAAGCAAGTCCTCACCGGTAAATAACAAAGGTCCTAGTTTGAAAGGTAAAGAAAAAGTTGAAGAAGTAAAGCAAGAATTCTCAAAACAATGGATCAAGAAATTAGAACTAAATGTTGGTAGGAATACTCCTCCACCGACAGAAAAGAGTAACACTCCACTAGCAAAAGAAAGTAACACTCCACCAGCAGGAGATTCTTCATCTAACTGAATAAAATTCCCTTGAGGCTTTAGCAATCAAATGTGAAACATGCTATTATTCCCTCGATTGATGGTAAGAAGTTGAAATTACTTCTATACCGACATATAAGTTAAGTCATTATTTAACTGACAAGCATTAAATGTGGTGGTTGGCAAAATTAACATTATAAATCAGTGTTTTGGCTCCAATTTCATTTCACCGAGCATTCAAACATTCAAAAAGCATGAAAATTCCAAAGCAAAGTCATTTCGAGCAAAGAAGCAAAGCAATTCAGCAAACAACCTTTTCCTAAGGCAGATAAAGGTATTTATATCCATGGCTTCTTCATTTGTTCCTGAATTCATAGCAAACCCTACTATAGTCAAAGTGATTAAATGCCGTAGACCTGTATTTCAGTTAGTTCTCAAAATTGCAAAGAAGGATGATAATGTTGGTGCATTTTCCCAGATCCCCAAAGGAGTAGTTTTTGCAGAAGACCCTAGAATGTACATTCATTGTCACATAGAAGAATTAGGTGATGAGGAAATCAAGAGCATGTATAAGACTATAATTTGTGATGATTCTGGTAATGTGAAACCTGAACACAAAATAGTCGAAACCCTAGGATTCATTGAAATCCTCAGTATTATGGGATTCCCTAAGGATGTTATAAGGATAGTTTTAAGCAGGGTTCATGGTGAATTTTTCTGGTTAAACTCAGTTCACAAAATAACTAAAGAGGCAATAAAGGTTGTGATAGGGTTACCCTCCACCGGTAACAGACCTGATAAGACAAAGAAGGTCTCAAATGACCTAGTGATCAACCTAACAAGTGCAACATCTGACAAGAGATCTTTAAGAGTGAATGATGTAACCGACATCAATGTCAGATTCATTAGCATGATTTTAGGCTATAAAACCACAAATGCAAATAGGTTAAACTTAGTCTCTAGCCTATGCATAAAGAGTGCCCATGATATGATCAAGGATAATGCAAAAATAGATGTGTGTGAATGGTTGAAAGATGAGCTTATTGATAATCTTGGAAAAATTAAGAAAGACAAAAAGGGGACATTTAGATTTGGAAACCTACTTGTATGTTTAATGTTGCACATAATAAAACAGGTACCCGGTATTGGTAATAAGAATCTTGATTTTGATATACCGGTAGGCAAACAATTGTCTGATTTACTAAATAACATGGGTGAAAATAGAGAAAAGAATATAAATGAGTACTTTCAGGCATTAAAGGCCCAGATGAATACTAGAGTCAGACTTTCACAAGCAATTGTAAATAAGTATAAGGATGAAATATGCTTTTTTATTAAGAAGGATGAGATTTGGATGGAGGCAGTTGTCCCAAGAACCATTTGGGTTACTAAAATGGGTTATGAAACTGATGACAACATAATTGAAACATATGAAAAAGCCCTTCTAGAAGCACCCATGGAGGCTAAATAAGAGGTATTTGGCAGTATTGAGACTATTGAGAATCAAATTTAATCTAAGAAAAGGGTAAAGAAGGTAGAAGCAATAGTAAGAAGAGGATCTAGGCAAGAAAAGGCTATCAAAGAAGATGTACTTAAACAAACCGGTATCACCGAAGATGAGTTAGAAGAACAACAGCCAGAAACTCACCTTTCACTGGTAGCAACTTCTTCAAAAAGTGACATGCCAGTTGCATTTAAGAGAGTTGCGAGGAAAAGAGAACCTTCACCAATATCCACATCTTCTCCTAGAAGAAACAAACATAAACAAAAGGCAGTAAGGCCCCCGGCTAAGAAGATAACTCCTAAGAAGAAGAAGTTAACACCCAAGAAGAAGACTCAACGAAACATTGCTCCAATTGACAAACTACTAGATGAAATAACGGAGGATGGATAGCTAAAAAACATCAATAAATTATATGATTCATTATCAGTTCATGGCAAGGAGAAAGTTGAAAATAGTGTAATTCTACACTTGGACATTTACAAGAAATTTCCAATGCAAGTTGTAGATGAATTACTGACAGAACTATTTAAAAGACTTGAAGCTAGAAGGCAAGTTGTTGTAGAGTTTTATAAGAAAATGAAAATTGAAAAACTACTTGCTGTTTATCCAGTCAACTCACCAAAAGAGATAGATGATCTGATCTCTAAGGCTAACCGGTCAATATTTTCAACTGCACACTGGCATGTAACACTTATGGTTGGAAGAGTAAATGAGGTTGCAGAGGAAACTGCAAATGCATGGGATATATTCCTTGTAGAGAAGGAAAAGCAGGAAGAATATAGAAAACCCAAACACATCAAAGTATATCAGAAGGACAAGGATAAGGGAAAAGGCAAGGTTGGTGGACCACCTAGCATCAAAACAAAAGATAACTTATCCCCATCGCCTCTGACTACTCCACCGGTAGTGACTACTGATAATCAACCAGATAGTGAGAGCATGGACATGTCAAAAAAGGACACCAATCCTAACTCTGAGGTATTATACACAGTGGACATTGATACTCAAAAGGTCAATATTGTGGTAGACAAGGATACAACTAAGAAAACAGATATGGCTAATGAGCAACTGATAATTGATGGTATAGAAGGTAAACCGACAGATGATAACACAGAGCAACAAGCAGAGCAACACGATCCATCACCACAATAGGTTCATACAGAGTTAGTGCCACCGGCATCAGCTGAGCAAACCAAACCTTTGCTTAAAGAAATGGAAACACAAAATGACCTACCAGAGGTCACCACAAGCAAGGATATTGCTCCCACCAGAGGAATACAAAGTGTTGGCTCTTCAAGTACAGAATTCAAACCAACTAATGTAACAAAAGTTCTTTTGGATTCCATAAAGAAGATAATAGATTGTAGCTCACAGGCTTACAAGGCAATAGATGACACCATTCCAATTTTGAAAATGATAGCACCAAAATGTAATGTAGATAATAAAGATTCTTTGAGTCAACTTGACACTTTGTCCAAGTATATTACTAAAAACACTATGACAGTTGAACAAATAAAAGAGGAAGCATTCAAAGAGAGATTAGAAAAGGAAAAACACAAATTCTTTGAGGAAGAAATAAAGAAGTGTACAAGGCAATTTGACACACTTCTACCAGAACTATGTGAAGGAATTCAAAACTTTGTACAAGGATACATGTAAAACTAACTTTTTGACAGTTGATATAGATAAGAAAATTAGCAAGATACAGGAAGAAATAAATCAACTAGCTAACAATTTCATTAATTCATCTGATTTATTATTAGTTTTTGAGCAGAAGATAACAGGTTTTGAGGAAGAACTATTAAATTTGGAAAGAGACAAAGAAAGAATAAAATGAAAGGATAAAGATCTTAAATGGAGACTTAGTCCAAAATTGGACTATCTCACCTCCTTAAGGAAAGAAATATCTGATGCTTTGGTTCAAGGACAGAAAACACCGGTAGAGAAAATGCAACACCTCACCGGTACAATTCAAAGAATAAAGGCTGCAATAAAAGACAACAAAAATTTCATTGAGAGCTTGAATCTGGTTCTGGCAGATCTTTTTTAGATTGTAACCAACCAGTGACAAGGATGAAGCGGAAACCACACTCTATTGATAGTTTAACAACCTTTTTCATTGATGCCAAAAGGGGAGTAGTGGTATGAGAAAAATCCAATAAATTAGGATCATCTACTTAGGGGGAGCACACATTTTTGGTAACAATTTTTGGGACTTCAATTTTTGGATACACTTCGATTTTTTCTCATGAGTGTTGCCATCAATGCCAAAAGGGGAGATTGTTGGAAAATGCACACTCCAATGAGACATTGTAGGTGATTGAAGGTCTTGTCATTGATGGAAACCTTACAATCCTATGACACCGGCAAGACAATTCACCGACAGCAGCAAAGATAGACTCTACATCGACAAAGAGACCACTGACAACAAAAGGAAGCATACCGACACAGAGGCTGACAGGAATTTTGTTTGTAATATATTTTGTTTATTATTGTAAAATCATTGTAAGCCGACTTGGCAAGTTGTAAAATGACTCATATATATAAGAGATCATTATAGAATATTTAGATAGAGAACTAGAAGGAAGAAAATATATAGGCGAAATAAGGCAGACCTATTATGTGAATTATAAGTTAAGGGTTTATGTATGAAGTAGAGCTATAAACTAGTATTGGATCTAGCATAGTAGATGCTATTTTGAAGTAGTACAAGACATTGGATTTATATAATCCATTTGTAAGTCAGTGAGACTTCCCATTTTGTAATTGAGCAGTGAGCTCTAGGCACTTGGCCTTCCTGCATGTGCAGGCCCCTATTGTAGTAGTAATATTATCTTATTGGACAATAAGTGAATATTGTGGGTCACAAATCCCACTGAGGTTTTTCCCACACTAGGTTTCCTCATCAAACTCCTATGTTATGGTGTGTTTTTCATGTGGTTGTAGTTATCTTTGTTTATTGCATTATTTCTTGTTTACCGGTATTCAGTATTAATATGTTCTACATGTTTTAAGTTAAGAAAATCATACAACCTATTAGATACTGATTCAGCCCCCCCTCTCAGTATCTATGGGAATCCTAACATCTATTTCTCTCTTCACCCACTTCCAGCAACACTCCTGCCTTTTGGTTGCTTCCATTATCAGGTTCATCAGAGAACGATTTCTTTGTAACCCACTATCCACTTCTTTAGGCATGGTGACCTGTTTTTCCTTCAAGAAATTAATAGGAATGTCCAGTTTGATTTCCTGGTCCGAAGTCTTCGGACCATAATCCTTAGCTGCAATCTTCTTCTTTTTAGAAAGGGGGTCGGCCTTAGAAATCATCTTATTGGTAGATTTATATTTGCTGGCTACCTATCTGGGGGGATTCTTACTGCTAAATGTACTAGGGGTGACCATCATCTTACCTTCTTCCACTGGCTTATAATCAGGGTCATCCAAAGGAATGGCACCCCACTATTTTGTAAATCCATTTCTGACACAGAAATATCTTGAATATTAGGATGTTGGCCTTTCTCAGATAGAGAGGGCCCAACTTCAAGGGCCTTATTGTTGGCATATGATGAAGTGGTGATAATGTATGTTGTCATCGATGTCAATAAGTGCTCAAGCAGGTGAACTGGTATGAACCTGTATGAAGATCAGAAGTGGTTATGGTCAACCATGATGGAGTGGACCGGTGTTGGGGTTCACTAAGTGTGACTACTAGTTGGTAGTCTCAGTTCAGCTCTAGGGTTACCAGTTTGGCTTGTGCGGTGCAACTGATGACGTTTGTCTTGTGCAGTGCAACTAATGAGGTTTGTCTTGTGTGGTACAATCGATGAGGTTTGGCTTATGCAATGCAACCAATGATGTTTTGTGACTAGTTAGTTAAGGAATAAGGATAAGGATTGAGATACCATGTTAGTTGTGTGCACGTGAAGGATTTCTTTGTGGTTCTTGCACATGAAGATTGAATGCATTGTGTAGAGCATTTTTCTTAGCAGTGTGTGTAGAGCACATGATGGGTTATTGATTTTCAGATGCAGTGAAGATTGGGTGATGCAGAATGTCTTGAGATCTATTTTAGATCATTTCATTCTATGTAATGTGTTTGGATTGTCAGGATTGGACTGCTTGTAAGTGTAAACTTGAAATATTTAGGGTTTAGGGTTTATGCTACCGACCTAGTTTTTGTCTATAAGGTCGATGATTTTGGTTATTGTAGTGGTTGGCAAAAGTTGTATTTATGTCCGTGTGTTGGAGATTTGATACTTGCCAAACCAGAGTGAGGAATCTACAGAGTGTGATTGCAAAAGAGAGGAACTGAAAAGGATTTTCCTTAGCAAGAAGTGTTGTTATCAAATCGGTGTTCTTACCTCTTGTCTTCTAACCATTTCAATAGGAAGGTAACTCCCTTGACTGGGTAGCTTTAATAGGCTTTGTTGTAAATCCTCTAACCAGGTGGCTCAAGCTTATTGAGTTATTTAAATCCTCTAGCGAGGTAACTCCTAATAGGGTTTCAACCTTTAATAGGGTATATAGCTATTGCTTAACTAGGTGATCCCTAATAGGATTGGTTCCTAACAGGACCTTTACTGTAAAGTCTTTAACCAGACTAGGCTCCTAACAAAGAAGAATTCAAAAGAGTTCACAAACAACTTGTGGGTATTCATTCCCACCATGGTTTTTCCCATTTGGGTTTCCACGTGAAAAATATGTGTTATGGGTTGTGAGATTTTCGTGTGATGATTGTGTGGTTTTGATTAAGTTAGATATGCATGCATTGTTAAATGGTTGTGGTATTATTGGTACAACTCATGCATGATTATATCAGTGAAGTATTTATCAAGGTTTGAGATCTATTGAATGTTGTTTGAAGTATTCTTGTTTAACCGATATAGAAATGGTTAAGTTCAGTGGTGAAGACAACTAGTCAGCTATGTTTTGATATGATAGATTGTTGAAGCAGTTTTTTTTGTGTACTGATTCACCCACCCCTCTAAGTACCAGTTAGGACCTTAGTAGTTCATCATTATTCATCAATTGGTACCAAAGCTCATCCAGGTCCTCAGTGATATAAGCTTAACCTCTTGAGGAAAAAGATCATGTTTTAATTATGAAGAGGGAAGGTCCTAAGTTCAATAGGGACAACTTTAAAATATGGAAGGATGGGATGAAGATATATATCAAGAGTTTGGGTGCACAAAACTGGAACTCTGTTGAGACTGCCTATGTAATCCCCCCTGGCACTCTAACCGATGATTAGAAAAGAGAGATACAAGAAAATGGGCAAGTCATGGAAGCCCTTATTAGCAGCTTGTCCGATGTAGAGTTCATTGATGTACAAGATAAGGACAATCTGAAAGAAGTATGGGACAAATTGGATTCCATTTATGGTAGTGATGAACATGTCAAGCAGGCTAAGGAAGAAAGCCTTAGAGGAAAGTTTGAAGATATGAGGATTGTTGAAGGAGAGACCATTCAACAGTATGGCATAAGAATTAAGATAGTGGTTGGAGAGATCAAGAGCACTGATGGAACAATTGATGATGCCACTATTGTCAGTAAAGTTCTTAGATCACTTTTACCAGTCTATGCAATCAGGGTTGCTGCTATTTAGGAGCTAAGGTCTATTGACAAAACCAAGGTATCTTTAGACTCTATTATTGCAAAGTTGACTGCATATGAATTGAATGGCTATGATGGTAGTGTTCAGAAGACCAAGTCAACCTTTAGAGCATCTGCTTCCTCCGCATCGACCAGAAAAGGAAAAGAGGTCAGTGTTGGCATTTTTGATGATGATGTTGTGATTATCATTGATGGACACACACTTTCTTTGAGATCACTTTTTGTATGTATGAGTTATGCTTAGCTGGTATTTGTTCCAACGGTATTATGTATTATAGTCTTTAGACTATCATTGTTTTGCAGAAAGTGTTTACTGATCTCAAGCGGTATGAAGACTCAAGTGGTTCGAGGATCCCAAAGAGGTATGATGGAACAAAGTGGTTGCTATCATTTTTCCTAGTCTTCATTTTGACAAACCGGTAATTAGTAAAATGTGTGAATCGGTAATCAGCAAAATATGTGAATCGGTAATAGGTAAATGTATGAACCGATATTATTTTTGTGATGAGTTATCATCCACTGACACTTTGGTGGTGATTCTATGCCGTGTTGCCAAATGTGTCTAGATGAACTGAACATAGGAACTTGCAATGTAATCCTATTGGACCAACATGAAATCAGATTCCTTTATAAGGACATCATGTCTAGGGTTTTAGTGGTTGTTAAGGTTTTAGGTGGTTGATGAGGTTTTGTATGACTATCATAGAAGAAGATTAGCTCTGTGTGAAGAAACAGAGTGTGGAGATTTTGAAGACTGAATTAATGCTGAAATGCATTAACAATGAGCTATCAATGATATAACCAAGCATACTGTGCTAATATTTAGATCACCCACTTATTGATTACTCACATCTTCGACAAGTCTGAAACCCTTAACCGGGTAGGCCTGGCAAAGCCTTTGTAAATCCTCTAACAAGGTGATTCACAACTATGGATTTGAAATCTTCTCACAAGGTAGTATTTAATCAGACTTATCTCCTAATAGAGATTGAGATTCCTAACAGGATCTGTTCTGGTGAAGAACATTGTATGACCTTAACCGGTCTAACCTTAACCAGTCTGGTTACTATTCTGCAGATAGTTACTTGTGAGTTTCATCTGACCATGGCTTTTCCCATTTGGGCTTCCATGTCAAAATCTCTTGTGTTATGGTGATTGTGCTTCTATGGGTGAATGCCTTATTTGTTGTTTGGTTTGCATTTGTGTTAACCGGTTTGTTAGTAAAACTGTTATACTAGTTTACTACTAAACTATTTAAGTGTTTGAGTTTAGTATTTTTTGGTATACTAATTCAACCCCCCTCTTAGTATTCATCAATTCGTATCAAAGCCAACCTTTCTATAAGTTTAACCACTTGGAAGGAGATATGGGGGGATACACTATGATGGAACTTACTCATCATCTCACTCAGACTGAGAAAGCCTTTGATGAACTCAAAGTCAAATATAAAGCCTCTCTAGCAAAGAGAAGAGAGCATGCTGAGAAACTGATGGAGCTTACTGAAAATAGTTCTTCTGATGAAGCAAACATGGAAGCCCTACTTGAAGAAGTTGAAAAACTGAATGAATCTAATGCTAACCTAAGAAGGGAACTAGAAGGACTGACTATCAGAATGTGTCAAGAACTTGAGAATCGGAGGAAAGCTGAAGATTTGGTAAAAGACAAAGATCATGAGATCTCCAAGCTGAAGCAAGAAATCAGTGCATTTACTGCTCATCTCCAAGAGAGTAAAGTGGATAAAGAAGAAATGCAAGGTGAACTAAACATGGCTATTTTTTGAGAATGCAACCTTGAAGGAATCCAATGCTGCTATTTCCAAAGAACTCACTGAGTCAAAGGAAATACTTGCCAAATTCAATAAGAGAATTGTTAAGCTAGAACAAAAGCTTGAATCAGCAAAACCAGTAAAGAATACCACTAGACTTGGTTTTTCTAGTTATGAGGAAGGTGAGGCCTCTAGAACAAAAGATGGAGCATGAAAGAAGCAACCGACACCAAAGGATAAAGGTAAGAAAAAGTTCAAACCTATTTGCTTTAATTGTCTCAAGGAAGGACACACTGCCAATGTATGTAGAAGTAAGGCTTACAATAATTTTCCCTACTTTCTAAACAATAAGCCTAGATCCAATAGATTCAATGGTAAGTATTATGCATGCAACAAGTTTGGGGATAGAGCATTTAAATGCAAGTCTATTATACACAACACTGGCAGATATCCTCAAAGGAGTCAAAGATTTTTTCCTGAATCCTCTGTGAACCGGAATCCAAGCTAGTATAATGCCTATGACCATCAGTCAGGTGGTGGTGGCTATCAAGCAGCAATTGGTTGGAGAGCAACCTGTTTGATTTTTCATGGTAGTGGTCACACTGCTGCAACATGTAGGAGGAAGAATGGTAGATTGAACAATGGACCATGGAGAGCTCCTGGAATGGTTTGCTCTCATTACAACAAACCGGGACACCCTACCAAAACTTGCAGAATGAGAAAGAGCATATCAGATGATATACCGGTCACACCAAAAGGAAAGATTGATGTTGAAACTATTCAAACAGATATGAGGACAACATGGAAGAAGAAACTTGAAGAAGTGTCCCAAGAAGAACCAGTTTCTGCACCTAGTGTGGAAGTCATTGAACCGACAAACTAAGCTTCAGAAAAGCTTAGGGGGGAACAAATCGGTGAAATGTTTCGAACCCCCAATTTACATCAGTAAAAGACCTTAACTGGTATGTGATACCTATCAATTGGTAGAAGGCCGAAAATGGTAAAAGGCAAATTAGGGTTTACGCCCTAATAGTGGAGAATTTATTATGGTAGGTGAAGAATTCGTTTAAAAGGGATTTTCAAGTCATTTTCACTTATGAGTTTGCGAGCGAAGATGTTTTCAAGTGCAGAGTGACAAAAGGAAATTTGTCTTGTGATTCAAAGAGATTTCACAACTTTGAAGAAGAATCCGGAGATAATATCAATCAGACAGGTGAAGAACACAAAGAATTAATCCAACAACCAAAGTAGTGTGTGGCGAAGCTGAAGTTGCAAACTCTAAATTGTGGATTTCTGAAGGTATTTATCAAAATTCTTGTGTATCTGTTTATCATGGCTTCTACATCACACTCTAGTCCTAGTGCACCTGATGATTTAGTAGATTTTATCCAATGGAAGGCAAAATAAAATGCCGTATCCTAGATACCCGCTAGTGTTATAGTTGAGGAAGGTATTTTAGATTATATTGATTGCAAAATAGAAGACCTAGGATCTCTAGTGATCCATTCTAAGTTAAGTTTATTTTGCAGGAAGGACAAGAAGATCAAACTGAAGAACAACATCTTAGAAAGAAAGAAACTTCACAATGCGGTCTATTTTCTTGAAGAATTTACAAAAGATCACATCCACATCATTCTAAGAGGAGTCCACGGTGACAAAATGTATCTTGAGCGCACACATGACATCACTCCAGAAGCAATTCCTTCCATCATCAGTTTCTATAACGTTGGAGATGTGCCAGCCCTAAGGAAGGTCATCAAGACTAAAATGACCAAGCTCACTGGTTCTATGAGCAACCAACGGGGAATGACCGTAAATACCATCAAGGATGATTTGTTCAAATATGCCTGCATGGTGATCGGATACCAGACATTCTATGCTAGTAGAATTAACTCTGTCTCTACTGCAGTGGTAAATGTCGCCTACAGGATGATCATGGAAGATGCCTCATTTGATTTATGCACCTGTATGCAAAGGCAACTTTTGGTGAACCTGGAGTCTATTAAACAGGACAATGCCTTAATATTTAAATTTGGACAACTATTAGTAGGATTGTTCTTCTACTTTCAAGGCTATTTCCTAGGAGTAGGTGATATACAATGGTTTGATGACCAACCAGTTACCAAGCAAATCAGAGAAAGTCTTCAAGCAGTAGGAACCGGTTATCTTGAAGTCCTGAACAAATACTTTGATGAGTTCAAACACAAGATGAGCCAAAGAGTTAGAATATCTAGTGATATTGTCAAGAAGTATGAAGAGGACATCTGCTTTATCATCAGAGTAGATGAGTGCATAATGGAGGCAATTGAGCCTAGAAAAGAAGAAGTGGAGCTCATGGGATATGAGGTAATGTATGACATGCTAGATGGGTATGCCTCTACCCTACTTGCCTCACCTCTTGATCCTAAGAAGAAGAGAACCAATACCTATTTGGAGAGGGTAACACCTATTGAAGAACCTTTAGTAAACAAAGGGAAAGGTAGTGCCATTGGTATCGACACCAGTTACTTCAGCAAGTCCTAAAGGGACCAAGTAGTCACTGGCAAAGATGAAACTGGAAGCTGCACCTGCCAAGGTCTTTGAAAGAAAGCGGAAAACTAAGAACACCTCATCGGATTCTAAGGATACAGAACCTGAGGTATAGCCCAAAAAGACTAGGCAAACAAGGAAGAAGACAAAGACAACCAACAATGAACTGGCATCATCAGCACTGGTAAGTATAGACATTTCCTCTTACAAACCTTTAACACATTGTCAAAGAACTATCAAGAATATTAGGAGAAAAGTACTAAGTGATTTAATTAGATCATTTTGATGATTTTAATGACAATGAAAAGGAGGAAGTAGAATAGGAAGTTATTCAATATTTATGTATTAATGACTAGTCACCATTAGAAATTAGATCTATGACACCAGATTCTTTATATAATTCTTTAGATAACAAATGGTGTATTGCTATTGAAAAGGAACAGGAAATAAGAGAAGAAATATTTGCACAATATTTTCTTGAAGTGTCAAATTAAAAACTTTATGAAGTTATGGAAAAGTACAAAGGCCTCTTCTTCATGAGAAGAAGAAGACTTTTGTTATTGGAAGGGAAAGTCCCTGAAGTGGTAAAAGATACCCACTCACATGTCAAAGCCGCTCTAAGATTGCACCAAGTGTCAGAAGACAACAAGAAGGCTGGGCAAGAACTAGAAATGGGAAAACCAGATGAGGTGTATGATAGTGAAGGTGAACCGGTCACTGAACAGATGGACACAATTGATGTTGATGCTCTGCATGGTGAAAATGTCACTCTGGATGTAGCAAAGGACAAGGCTGACAAAGAGAGAGTGGACAAAGAAAAACATGACAAAGAAAAGGCTGATAAAGTGCAAGCGGACAAAGACAAAAAGCATAAAGAGGAAGAGGAGAAGAAGCAAAAGAAAGAGGAGAAGAAGAAAAAGGAAGAGGAGAAGAAGAAAGAAGAAGAGGAGAAGAAGAAAAAGGAAGAGGAGAAGAGAAAAGAGGAAGAGAAAAGGAAACAGGAAGAGGAGAAGAAGAAAAACGAAGAGGAGAAGAACAAACAAGAAGAGGAGAAAAAGAAAGAAGAAGAGAAGCGGAAAGAAGAAGATAGAAAGAAGGAAGAAGAAAAGAGAAAGAAAGAAGAAGAGGAGAAAAAGAAGGCTGAAGAGGAAAAAAAAAGAGCCAAAGAGAAGGAGGAAGCGGAAAAGAGTACACAAGTGGAGACCTCAAAGGCAACCAGTAGTGAAGCCAAACCAGCTAACATTACTAGTCCCATTGACCTCCAATCTACAAATGAAACGGAGCTGCTCCAAAGCATTAAGCTTGCCCAAGAGCAACTGGAATTGCTAAGGAGGAAGAAGGAACAAGATGTTATTCAAACTATGGTGGAAACTCTTACCAGTTTGATTCTTTGTACCAACCTCCCCAGTACCGATTCCGCTCTGGCCCAACTAAAACTTTTACGCATAGTTGTAGAGGACTAGGTGCAATTCCTAGAAGATGTTGTTGAAGCCAATGCACAAAAGAAAAATCAAAAGGCATTGAACACTGCCTTAGGGAAGAAATTAAACAAGCTCCGGTCTGACCTTCAGAAAGTGCAGAAAGACATAAGAGATGCCATGGATGAGGGGAAATTACTACTCAGTAAGATAAGCCAACCCCATCTATTCTGTGACGATGTGCTTTCTCAAAAAGACAAACTACAATCTAGTTTGCAGGCATATATAAGCACCTTCATGATGCCCTATGATTCCTTCACCACATTTGGGCAAACCATTCATCGGTCTCAACTCCAAAATGCCGGAATAGAGTTGGAGATAACCAACCAGACCCGAGATTTGTAGGAACTTCAACTGGTTCTACTACCAAGACTGCAAATACTTCAAAAATGCTATCTCAATCTGGATGCCTTAATGGTCACTCAAAAGATGAGTACCTTGGATGCCATGGAGGAAAAGGTATCCCAAATGCAAATGGAAATTGAGGTTGCTACCTCATTGCTTGAGTCATGGTCCTTATCCATGAAGACATTTATGCAGGATTTTAAATTGGTTTTTGATAAGTTTCACGCATTATTGTCATAAACATTTATTATATTAATGATAATGAGAAACAGGGGTTATTATGCAATACTTTGTCATTGTTGGCAAAGGGGGAGTAGTATTCTATATTTAAAATTTCGGTGAATGCCATGTATTCTTTCATGTTGTCTCTTTAGGGTACTAGTATACATTGTCTTTTCTATATGCTTAGGGGGAGTAATTCTGATTATGGCATATTTTTGTTGTAAAACACTTAGATGTCAATTTTTTTCCTAAGTGTTGCCATCAATGCCAAAGGGGGAGATTGTTGGCATTTTTGATGATGATGTTGTGATTGTCATTGATGGACACACACTTGCTTTGAGATCACTTTTTGTATGTATGAGTTATGCTCAACCAGTATTTGTTCCAACCGGTATTATGTATTATAGTCTTTAGACTATCGGTGTTTTGCAGAAAGTGTTTACCGATCTCAAGCGGTATGAAGACTCAAGCAGTTCAAGGACCCCAAAGAGGTACGATGGAACAAAGCAGTTGTTATCATTTTTCCCAGTCTTCATTTTGACAAACCGGTAATTGGTAAAATGTGTGAACTGGTAATAGGTAAAATATGTTAGCCGGTAATAGGTAAATGTATGAACCGGTATTATTTTTGTGATGAGTTATCATCCACTGACACTTTGGTGGTGATTCTGTGTCATGTTGCCAAATGTGTCAAGATGCACTAAACCTAGGAACTTGAAATGTAATCCTATTGGACCGACATGAAATCAGATTCCATTATAAGGACATCATGTCTAGGGTTTTAGTGGTTGTTAGGGTTTTAGGTGGTTGATGAGGTTTTGTATGTGCAATCATAGAAGAAGATTAGCTCTGTGTGAAGAAACAGAATGTGGAGATTTGAAGTCTAAAGTAATGCTGAAATGCATTAACAATGAGCTATCAAAGATCTAACCAAGCATACTATGCTAATATTTAGATCACTCACTTGTTGATTACTCACATCTTTGACAAGTCTAAAACCCTTAACCAGGTAGGCCTAGCAAAGCCTTTGTAAATCCTCTAACAAGGTGGTTCACAACTGTGGATCTGAAATTCTCTCACAAGGTAGTCTTTAATCAGACTTATCTCCTAACAGAGATTGAGATTCCTAATTGGATCTATTCTAGTGAAGAACATTGTATGACCTTAACTGAACTGGTTACTATTCTGCGGATAGTTACTTGTGTGTTTTATCTCACCGTGGTTTTTCCCATTTGGGTTTCCACGTCAAAATCTCTTGTGTTATGGTGATTGTGCTTCTGTGGGTGTATGCCTTATTTGTTGTTTGGTTTGCATTTGTGTTAAACTGTTTGTTAGTAAAACTGTTATACTAGTTTACTGCTAAACTATTTAAGTGTTTGAGTTCAGTATTTTTTGGTATACTAATTCACCCCCCCTCTTAGTATTCATTTGTCAGTACCGGTTATGAATCTAGGCCAAGCAGAGATATGGATGATGAGGAGATTCTGATGGAGTTTGAAGCTCTTCTTGCCAAGGGACTTCCAAAAGGCACCGGAAAATACAAAAGTAAGCTTGCTCTAAAGTGTTTTTCCTGCAATAAGATAGGACATATAGTTGTTAACTATCCTAACAATGACAATAAGGATAAACTAGAGAGGTTTAGGAAGTATAAAGGAGTAGGTAGGAGAAATTGTCTTGTTGCAGTGGATGGAGGTGTTATCATTGAGGAATCTGAGGATGAAGAGAATAAGGACATAGTGTTTGTGGTTGTCAAGGAAGAGTTGTCTGACTAGAAATCACTTGTCTCACATATTGACAACTCTAACAAGTGGATCATTGATAGCAGGTGTTCTCACCACATGACCGGTGACCGGAGAAAGTTTTTGTCTCTTCAAGAATATGATGGTGGTGTTATCTGGTTTGGCATTGACGCACTAAGCATGGTGAAAGCAAAAGGATCCATCTCACTAAATGGAAAGAGAAGTGCTAATGATGTCTACTGGGTGGAAGGCCCTAAGAATAATCTTTTGAGTGTTTCTCAACTGAATGATAAAGGACTCATATTGCAATTCAAAGCTAGAGTCTGTAGAATAATTGGAAAGAGTGGTGAACTTATTGCCACTGATAAGCCGACTAGAGGAAACCTATTTCAGCTAAATGCCAAGATTAGTTAGTGGCTGATGGTGAAATTTGATGACAGTTGGATATGGCATAGGAGACTTTGTCATATAAATTTTGACAATATTGTAAAGGCTAGTAAGATCAAGGCAGTAAGAGGATTACCTTTGCTGAACAAACCTGAGAATGCCTTGTGCAGAGAATGCCAACTTGGGAAGATGTCTTCCTCAACATTCAAAGGTAAGTCTTTTTCCGCAGAGAACTTACTTGATCTAGTGCACACCGATCTATGTGGTCCTATGAAAATTAGAAGCATTCAAGGAGATCGGTACTTCATGATTCTTACCGATGATTGCTCAAGAGTGATGTGAGTCACATTCTTGAAAGACAAATCTGAGGCATTTAGAAAGTTCAGAGCCTTTAGGGCATTGGTGGAGAAGGACACCGGTAGAAGGATAAAATGCCTAAGGACTGATTGGGGAGGTAAATTCACTTCTGATGAATATAATAAGTACTATGAGGAGAATGAGATTAGGAGGCAATTTTCTACCCCAAGGACACCACAACAGAATGACATAGCAGAAAGAAACAACAGGACTATGGTTGAAGTGGCCAAAACTATGTTGATCCAAGGAAATTTCACTCACACATTTTGGAGAGAAGCGGTGAGCACTATAGTCTATACCATGAACCGGGTACTCATTAAGAAAGGTAAAGACAAAACCCCCTATGAGTATTGGAATGGGAGAATTCCCAATGTGAGTTATTTTAAAGTGTTTGGGAGTAAATGCTATATCAGGAGAGGTGAGCACCTGAGTAAGTTTGATGCTAAGTGTGATGAAGGAATATTTATGGGATATTCCACTAAAAAAAAAGATCTTAAGTGCTACAACATCAGAACTTAGAAGATTGTTGAGAGTATCAATGTCAGGGTTGATGAATCCCTTGAGAAGCTTGAGGAAACCGACAAGAAGCAAATGGAAGATGAACTAGGTTTAGCCTTCTCAGAACTGGTTAAGAAAGAAATGAGTGACAAACACTGGAAAGACCTTAGTGTTTTTGTATTGTTAGAAGCTTCAATGGGTGAAGAATAAGATGAAGTGAAAAAAGAAGAGGAAAAGAAAGCAGAACCAGCTACGGTCATTCCTAGGTATGTAAGACTGCATCATGATCCGAAGCAGATCATAGGAGACAAAGATGCAGGAATACTTACAAGGACAAAGGTGAAAGAAAATTCTTGCATGATTTTAGAATTTGAGCCTAAGATTTCTAGAGAGGCACTTACCGATGAAGACTGGATAAAGGCAATGGAAGAGGAGTTGGATCAGATAGAGAAGAATGCAACATGGTCCTTGGTAGCAGACCAGAACACAAGAATGTCATATGTACCAAATGGGTCTTCAGGAATAAGCTGAATGAAGAAGGCACAATGGTAAGGAACAATGAAAGACTTGTATGAAAGGGATATGATCAAGAAGAAGGAGAAGACTATGGAGAAACCTTTTATCCAGTGGCTAGACTAGAAGGTGTCTGAATGCTACTTGCTACAATTGATAGTAGGCATGTGTAGTATAGAATCTGGAATAGTTCTAGTTCTAGTTCTACCACCCCGCCCAATTCGGCTGGTAGTGGTGGGTAGGGGGAGGTAGTGGATAGTTGGGGTTGAGCATGTTACGTATAGAATTTGGCATATTGGGAACAACTAGAATTGGTAGTTCTCCCACCCAATTCTATGGCCCTACTATTAGATGCGGGTGAAGCCAGGGTAGCTCCTACTATTCGCCAATAGGGGGTAGGGCCAAATTGTATACGTAACATGCCTACTTGGCCCTACCCTGGCCTATTAGAAAGGGTTCATTAGCTATATTCTATACTACACATGCTAGAAGGCTAGGGAATTATGGATAGTAGGGGTGGGTGGGAGGGAAGATCATTTCATTTGACCGTGGGTGGGAGGCAAGACCAAGCATCTGAGAAGGAATTTAGATATTCAAGTTGCCCATTTAGTTTAGGGTTACTTTCTCGCCACCAATGAAAGCATGGGTAACAACAGCCTTTTATCGAGGAGTCGGTGAGATGCAGCATTCAAGGGATTTAAGGTATACCAGATGGATGTGAAGTCTTCCTTCTTGAATGGAATCCTGGAGGAAGAAGTGTGTATTGAGCAATCAGATGGGTTTTCTTTGTTAGAAAATAGTGACATGGTGTGTAGATTACACAAGGCCTTGTATGGATTGAAACATTGACCAAGGGCATGGTACGAATGGTTACACTCTCATCTTGTGAAGATACGATTTTAGAGAACAAGTGAGGACAACAATGTCTATCTAAAAGATGAAGGTGGTCAGATTCTAATATGTGAAGTATTTGTAGATGATATAATCTTCAATAGAGATGATGATATGAGTCATGCATTTGTAGATGAGATGAAAAAGGAGTTTGAGATGTCTCTGATTGGAGAGATAAATTTTTTCATTTGTCTATAGATTCAGTAGATGAAAGAGGGTATCTTCATTACCTAGTCCAAGTATATCAAAGAGGTATTGAAGACCTTTGGCATGGAGGAGAGAAAACTGGTTGGAACACCGATGGTGACCAGCTACAAACTAACAAAGGAGGATGATACAACATTGGTGGATGAGAAGGAGTACCGGTCAATGATCGGTAAGTTGCACTATGTGGTGCACAATAGACTAGATATTGCTCATGCAGTGGGAATAGTGGTCCATTTTCAGAAGAGTCCAAGAGAATCCCACTTGGTAGTGGTAAAGAGGATTCTTAGATACCTGAAAGGGACAATTGATTATGGATTGTGGTATCCATATAATGGCAACTTTGATCTCAAAGTGTTTACTGATGCAGATTGGGTAGGTATTGTGGATGACCGGAAGAGCACAATCGGTGGAGCGTTCTTCCTTGGTGGAAGACTAGTCTTGTGGATGAGCAAGAAGTAAAGTTGTATTTCCTAGTCTACAGTTGAAGCGGAGTATGTGACTGCATTTATGAACTGCACTCAGGCAATCTGGATGAAGCATGTATTGAATGGCTTCAAAGAGATTATATCTGAACCAGAGAGTATATTTTGTGATAATACTAGTGCAATAAATATTTCTAAAAATTTGGTATTGCATGCTAGGATGAAGCATATTGAGCTTAAGTATCATTTCTTGAGAGAAAAGGTTTAGAATAAAGAGGTTGTGTTAGAACATGTTTCCAGTAAGGAGCAGCTAGCAGACATATTCACTAAGCCCTTACCAAAGACTACATTTACCTATTTGAGAGGTGCATTAGGGGTTCTGCCCCATAATGAAGTAAATTAAATATGTGTGCTCCACATCAGTCAGGTACTACCATGTTAGATCTTATAGGATTGATGTGTTGAAGAATTCTACTCCATAGGGGGAGCAGCATAGTGGATCCTGGAAGCTTGTGCCTCCACTTTAGCATTGTTGTCAAAGGGGGATAAGATATATATGTTTGAAGGTCAATATACAAAGGGGAGATGGAATAAGTGGTGTGAGAAGTGATTGAGAAAAGTGCACACTGACCAATCTAGGTAGTGGTGGTGATATTTTAAGATGAACCGATATATGTTATTGAGAATGGTGTAGATACTGAGTAATGATACACTAAGTATTTCCATCAATGCCAAAGGGGGAGATTGTTGGCATATGATGAAGTGGTGATAATGTATGTTGTCATTGATGTCAATAAGTGCTCAAGCAGGTGAACCTGTATGAAGATTGGAAGTGGTTATGGTCAACTAGGATGGAGTGGACTAGTGTTGGGGTTCACTAAGTGTGACTACCGGTTGGTAGTCTCAATTTATCTCTAGGGTTACCAGTTTGGCTTGTGCCATGCAACCGATGAGGTTTGGCTTGTGTGGTGTAACCGATGATGTTTAGTGACCAGTTAGTGAAGGAATAAGGATAAGGATCGAGATACCACGTCAGCTGTGTGCACGTGAAGGATTTCTTTGTGGTTCTTGTGCATGAAGATTGAATGCATTGAATGCCTACCTTGGGAATGAACATTTTTCTTAGCGATGTGTGAAGAGAGCAGATGGGTTATTGATTTTCAGATTTGGTGAAGATTGGATGATGCAGAATGTCTTGAGATTTGTTTTAGATCATTTCATTCTATGTAACGTGTTTGGACTATCAAGATTAGACCACTCGTAAGTGTAAACTTGAAATATTTAGGGTTTAGGGTTTATGCTACCAACCTAGTTGTTGTCTATATGGTCGATGAGTTTTGTTATTGTAGTGGTTGGAAAAAGTTGTATTTGTGTCCACATGTTGGAGATTTGATACTTGTCAAACCAGAGTGAGGAATTTGCAAAGTGTGATTGCAAAAGAGAGGAACTAAAAAGGATCTACCTTAGCAAGAAGTGATGTTATCAGATCAGTGTTTTACTTGTTGTCTTCTAACCATTTCAACATAAGATAAATCCCTTGACCAGGTATCTTTAACATGCTTTGTTGTAAATCCTCTAACCAAGTGGCTCAAGGTTATTGAGTTATTTAAATCCTCTAGCGAGGTAACTCCTAACAGTGTTTCAACCTTTAACAAGATATATAGCCATCCCTTAACTGAGTGATCCCTAATAGGATTGGTTCCTAACAAGACCTTTATTGTAAAGTCTTTAACTAGATTAGGCTCCTAACAGAGCAGACTTCAAAAGAGTTCACAAACAACTTGTGGGTATTCATTCCCACTGTGGTTTTTCCCATTTGGGTTTCCACGTGAAAAATCTATGTGTTATGGGTTGTGATATTTTCATGTGATGATTGTGTAGTTTTGATTAAGTTAGATATGCATGCATTGTTAAATGATTGTGGTATTAGTGGTACAACTCATGCATGATTATATCAGTGAAGTAGTTATCAAGGTTTGAGATCTATTGAATGTTGTCTGAAGTATTTTTGTTTAACAGGTATAGCTATGGTTAAATTCAATGGTGAAGACAACCGGTCAGCTATGTTTTGATATGGCAGATTGTTGAAGTAGTTTTTTTTGTGTACTAATTCATCCCCCCCTCTCAGTACCAGTTAGGAACTTTGTAGTTCATCATTATTCATCAGTTGGCCTTTCTCAGATAGAGAGGACACAACTTCAAGGGCCTTATCATACTCCATGATGAGAAAAATAAGCCCTTCATGGAGAATAGGATTATTTGGATTCTCCATACGTTTTTCAAGACTATTCTCTAAAGAGGAGGCCAGATAGAATGGAAAAGAAATGATTTTACCATGCCTAAAATGGTTCAAAATGATAAAATGGTAAGAAAAGATACTGGCATATCTACCATCAAGGGTAATATACCTCATGATGAACTCAGCCATGTCAACCCAGGGAGCCATGAGATCTTTCCTATTGTATCCACCATCAACCATTTTGTTAACTCTTGCATGCTCCTTGTCTTTATCGAAGAAATTTGCCAAGTATTCCTCCCCAGTTTTCTTGTCTCTATAGAAACTTCTACCACTCATTGCCAGACCAGTAACTGTCACCACCAGAGTTTCATCCAGCTAGTAATCAGTACCATAATCCCTCAAGACCCCTTTCTTCCACCCATTGACAAAGGTTTCCATTAGCAGGGGAGAGGGGCCATGGAGTTTTTCCAAGAAGGGGACAACTCCCCCATCAATGATTTCCTACCACAACTCTTTATTTTTCTTACATTTCTCAAAAGTAGATGGTCCTTGCATGTTCTTTTCCCCACCCATAATGTTCTGGGTCACCAAATAAGAGTGAATGGACCGCACTAGAGAAGTCTCCAAACAATAGCACTAGATGGGCATTCACCAGAAAAGTCTTTGAACAGTAGTAGAAAATGGGCCACACAATTAGACAGAAAATATAAGCACAAAGGAAGTTTCTAGATCTTCGAATAGGGAAAACAAGAAGCCTCCATTTCCCCAACAACTCCATCAAATCATGATTAACATTCATTGATTACTACAAGTGGTTGGAATCATCACAAGGTAGATCACACATATATTTTGGGAAATCATCCCTACTTCTCCACCATTTAGCCACCATGTAGCCCACCACCAAGTTGGCTAGTAGATCTGCTACTTTATTACCTTCTTGAAATACGTGCAAAATTTTGAAATCATCCAATTCATTTATTATATCTTGACAATCCTTGATCATATTGGCAATCATCCAACTAGGATCTATGCGCCCATTCAGATAATTCATAGTGTTTAGTGAGTCAGACTCCAGCCAAACCTTTCTAAGCCCTTCTCTTTTAGCCATGTGTAACCCAATGTGGGTAGCACTAGCCCCCACAAAGTGGTTGGACTGGGTGCCCAGAGGGAGCGCCACCATAGAAACCAATAGACCCATATGATTCCTAGCCACTCCCTCACACCTGACCGGCCCAGGATTCCCTTTAGCTGCCCCATCCACATTGATTTTGATCCATCCCATAGGGGGGGGACACCAAAGATCATTTAATCTGCACTACTTAGTTTTTGCATAGGAATGGAAATATTAGAATCAATTTTTCACTGTTTGATAGTATTCCATTCCTCCTAGAGAGTAGGGAGGGGATGGTCATTCTTTCTACTGGGGTAGGAGTGCAGGAAATTCTCCTTGGTAGAATTATGAATTCTAGTAGCCACAACAAGCACAAAAGATTCCATGTCTCTAAAGACTCTATTATTTCTCTATTTCCAAATTCACCAAGCAATATGAGGAAGAGAAATATTCCAAAGAACTCCCAAATCCCGATTGTCAAAGGGGCACTTCCATTCAAACCAAAACCTTTGAACAGAATCGGGGAAGACCCAATTAGTGTTCCAAATATCAAGGAATAAATTCCAAATATCCCTGACAAAAGAGAAGTAAAGTAGCAGATGACCAACATTTTCCTCATCTTCTTTACAAAGGAAACATCTATTAGTAAGAGGAAGACCTCATTTGCAAAGATTGTCAATGGTAGAGATCTTACCCTGCATAAATAGCCAAAAGAAAATATTAATTTTTAGAATTTAGAGCTTATTCTAGATACCTGCCCAGAAGGGGGGGGGTTCCTGGAGATGAACTTGTAAGCATCAACAACCTTGAATTTCTTAGAAGATGAGAAATTCTAAAACACTTCATCATCCACATGAGAGCGGGGGATGTGTATACAATTCAACCAAGGTTGTATAGGTGCCAAAGCATTATCCATAGAATTGAGATCTAACCAGGCTCCATTTCTAATATAATCAACCACCTAGGAGCCAATTTTGCTGAGGCAAAATTATTTGAAAGGAGAAGCCCAAATAGAATTTGATAGGGGGCCATCACCAGTCCACTAGTCATCCCAAAACCTGATTTTGGCACCATTCCCTAGCACCCATCTACAACCATGCAAAATAACTTTGGAGGAGCCAAATAATTTGCTCCATAAATCAAAGGTAGGATTGGGGAGGTCATAAGATTCTAAGGTGTTTTGGATATCCAAAATGTAGTATTTATGTTTGAAAATGTCAATCCATTCATTGCTCTATTTAAAACATCTCCACAGTTGCTTGGCCATCAGGGCTTTATTAAAATCTCTCAAATTTTGAATGTCCAGTCCACCCATGGACTTGGGAAGGAAAACCCGATTCCAAGCAACAAGATGTAATCTATTCTTAGTTTCAGTTCCTATCCATAATTTTTTTTTGAATTCTTTCCATTTTATCAGCAATTTTGGCTTGGATTTTGAATAAAATCATAGCATAAATTGGGAGGCTCTGTAACAAATCTTTGAGCAGCTAGAGCTTACCAGCTTGGCTTAACAAATCACCTTTCCACCCATCCAACTTATTTTGGAATCTATCAATAAGGTTCACCCAGAAGGAGTATGGGGCTAGACCATGGCAAAGGGGAAGACCTAAATAAGAGTTAGGTAGAATTCCAACTTTACACCCTAGAATCGAGGTAATCTTCTTTTTCCTATGCTCAGGAGTGTTAAAGAAAAAATTTGAGCTTTTAGCTAGGATGATTTTTTGCCGAGTGCCTTGTTCATAAGTATCCAAAGTCTTTTTCATATTCTTAGCTTCTCTAACTGAACCTTCCCCCATAAATAGAGTATCATCCACAAATTGTTGGTGAGAGAATGAAGGGGCCTGAGAGGAGGTCTACAATCCCATAATGTTGCCTCTTCTGACTTCCCCCTGAATAATTTTATTAAGAGTTTCACTCATTAGGATGAAGAGCAAAGGAGATAGAGAATCCCCCTATCTGACTCCTCTAGACGCGAAGAAGAAACTAGAGGGAGATCCATTAATCAAGACAAAAAATTTGGGGGTGGACACACATTGCTCAATAATATGAATGAAGCTATCTACGAATTGAAACGCCCCAAGGATTCAGAGAAGAAAACTCCAGTTAACTCTATCAAAGGCTTTCAACAAGTCCAACCCATTAGTTATTAGTAATTATATAGTTGGAAAACTTATTTGTTTCTATAAACCTTAATTTTTTAATTAAAATTAGTGGGAAAGGCCCCCAACCCATTACATATCTAGTACCGATCATCAAAACCAAAACAAGAAAACTAGTCATAGAGGTAGCCAAATAGGGCACCAACCAAACAACAAAGCTGGAGCCAAACATGCAACAAAGTTATTACTAGTTGTAGCATCATAAATTGTACGCACTTGCTAGAGTGGTACAATTTCACACCTAGTTTAGCACCCACCTTGGCGCATTTTGCATTTTGCATTGCATTTCCCCTGTAGCACTTAATTAATTAAATTAATTAGGTCTAAGGTTCTATTTCATCATCTTCCACATCATAAAGTTGGGCCCTTTCATTAAAGCGTGCCCTTTTCATTTTATTCCTCCAATACATCATTTAATCAAAAACCCTAATTAGGTCCTATTTAGAACTTGGGGGCTTGATTTCAGGGGTTAAAACATCTTGAAGTCACTTGTAACTTCGGGATTCTCTCTAAAATCATCATATCCGACGGCTCTGAAAATTTGGTGAAAAGTTGTCAGGACCATGGCGCCTGGAGTGCACATGGTTCCGGACATTTTTCCCGAAATTTTAGGAGCACAATCCAATCATAAAATAAAGCTTAACCCAAAGAAATTAGTGGGAGATTCAATCTCTAGGTCGGCCAAAAGTTGAAATTAAGACCTAGGGTTTCCTATATAAGAGCTCTCTTTCTTCATTTGAAAGGATCCGAATTTTCATTTTCAGGAACCTTATAGGCACCGAAAGAGCAGATCTTTGAAGACTTCAACAATATTCAATACTCGTACATCAAGCATTCATCAATTTCATTCATCCATTTAGGGCTTGGAAGGCATTGAAGAGCAATAAGGGATCACCGACTGAAGATTGGCTTGTACCCCTCCCTTGGGGTTGGGTATGATTTCATGTTGTTTTCATGTCTTTGCATAAGCCTCAATATATCATTTGTATTCATGCTTTAGATCACTTTGCATCTTGATTTGGAGCATTTACATTATCATTTACAAGCAATTGGGGTTTACTTTCTAGGTTGCTCTAGTTTGCTTACTTGCATTTTAGGATCTTGCACACACACAAGCTCTGCACACACAATACTATTACAATACAACTTGGCTATTCGTGGAGGTGGAAATCACTGAAGTAGGGGTTTGACTAAGGCAAAACCCTATATAGCCACCCACCATACCTTTTCAGATAAAAGTGTAGGTTTCGGGATTCAGATGACACCGCAAGTTGTAGATCCGATGGAAGCAGACCGAGACAGAACTTCACACCAAGTTCCAGAGCAAAAGACCAGGACAGGGGCGTGGGGTACCCTGGTCCTACCAGGACAGGGGCACTGGGTGCCCTGGTCCTTGGGACAGAGGCGCTGGGCGCCCTGGTCCTTCTGTCAGACAACAACTTTCAGCATTTCCGATAGCTTTCCAGATTGCAAAATAGCAGTTTCAGGAGCAGTTTCCGGAGCAGTATCAGGACAGTGGTGCCCACGCCCCCGTCCCAAACATTTTCATTCAAATTTTGACTTCGCGTACACATCTGCATTCTTGTCTTGTCCTTGTGTTTATAGCTTTTCATTGTTTAAACTCAACTCTGCAATCTTGCTATTAGTTCATACTTGCACTTTGGGGTTAGGAATTGAACTTACATCATTTTATCTTTCAATTACAACAAAGGAATAGAAATCCTAATAGGTAGCCCCTGGCTCTCTCTTCCACAAAAAGAAGTAGCCAATTATGTGATACCTCTAGGCTCTTTCGTATTCCATAATGTGTGTCAAAAGGTAGGATTAGTGCATGATAGCCTAGTCTCGCTTTTTCCCCTACACATTTTGGTGAACCCGACGTGAAACTATCATTGCTTCCCCCATTGCATTTGTTAGATCTAGATATAGATTTAGTGTGTTTCATTTAAGTTTCATTTTTCATTAAGAAAAAAACAAAAAAAAAAAAAAAGAGAAAAAAAGAGGAAAAGAAAAAAAAATAGGGAAAAGAAAGAGTGTTTTTCTTTGCATTGTGTGTTTAAGTTTTATGCAAAATGTCAGATTTTTATTTGCAAGATGTTCATGTTTATGATTATGTATGAAATTATGTTGATTATGAGTATAGTCAAGATGAATTAGATGAAGCTTTGGATGAGTTTTTGAACCCTAAAGATACCAAACCTTCATTTTACCAAAAACTCATAAACCTTGTTACTATGCCATTTAGGTGTGATGAGAAAGATAAGTCGAATGATTCAGGTCTCAAGGGTACATTCCTATCAACTCTTCCACTAAATCTGGTAACATGGTTGTTTTCAATAATCCCCTCTATGAAGAGATGTCTCCTTTTGAATCAAAAGATAAACCTTTTAATAGCTATGATCATGCTTTGTTGGATGATGTTCTTGATGACTTTGTGGCTTTATCGAAATCTTTAAACAAGAACAAGACTTCTAAATTAGTTAACATGATAAACCTGAATGAGCATAATAAGCCTCTCTTTGAAGTCCAAGGTGCTTATCCTTCTCCCACCTTTCAAGTTCCTAAATCACCTCTCCTTACTATCCAAGGAGGGTATGGTCATGATTCCTTTCTTACTTTGAATAAACCTATCATCACTGTGCAAGGAAGAAAACCTATAAGTCCTTATAGTTATGCCAAGCAGTTAACTAGAGAGAGTTATCATGCGGTTGCCCATACTTATCATACTAGGAATAATAGGTAGCCCAATCCTCCTCCTATTATTCCAGTTTCTCTTCCTAATCCTCGACCAATTCTTCCGCAAGCTCCACGTATTTCACAAGTTATGGGTAAGGAATATGATCTCATAGAACAACTTAAAGTTACCCCTGCTAAGATATCCCTTTGGGATTTGATCCAAACTTCTTCCGCTCATCACGAAATGTTACAAGATGCCTTGAAAGATTCGAATGTTCCTCCACCTAATACATCTAGTAATATAGTGTCTTTGGTTAACTCTGTGATGAATCCTAAAGCTCAAATTGTATTTACTCAAGATGAATTGCCTACTAGTGAAATTCAACATCAATATGATCCCTTGATGATTGTGGTTATCATAAATGACAATGCTATAAGATGAACACTGGTAGATAATGGCTCTGGCCTTAATGTGTGTAGCATTAATCTATTGCATAAGATGAATGTGGATACATCCCTTATTGATCTTGACTCTCATCCCATTCGAGGCTTTGATAATGTGGCTAAGTCTTCATTAGGTACTATCACCTTACCCATCACAGTGGGACCTGTTACTTTGCCTACCCCTATCCATGTTATGTCAGGAAATTTAACATACAACTTGTTATTAGGGAGACCTTGGATTCACAGTACGCAAGCCGTCCCCTCTACATTGCATAGACAAGTTAAATTTATTTATAACAATAAGACATATACCTTGATAGGTGATACTAATTTTCAAGCTTGTTTGCAAACATCTACTTCCAAAGGGAGTTCTTCTGAACCTTCCTCTTCTAGTGATGACTCTTTACCTATGGATGAGTCATCACCCTCCGATGATCAAAATTCTTTGGATGAGTCTGAAGTTCTTGAAGAAGATTCTTCTCAACTTGAATCTACACATGAAAAGGCTTTTGATCCTGAGAAGGTTCTCGCAGAAGACGATTGGGGATCTCTTGACTTTAATCCCACCTTTGTAGGTGAGTATAGGGTTCCTCCTAGAGAGTTTAAAGTCAAAAAGAAGGAAGAAATTAAAGATCAATCAACCTTGCCTGAACCTATGAACAACAATTTTGTGGCCACTTCTCAAACTTCTTCTCCTCATACATCTAATTCTGAAGAATTTGATTCTTTGTCTTATGAAAAACCACCTCCTCTTTCTGAAATGGCTGATCGTTATGGTCGTGGTTTTCATATTTTAGCTAAGTATGGGTATAATGGAAATGGTTGTGGCGCTCACGAACAAGGGATAAAGGTTCCTCTAGGGAATAATCTTTGCGATGAGACCTTGGGACTTGGTTATAATCCCCACAAGCGCACTAAAGCTTCTAAGAGACCCTGTATTAGTGTAAATGTTATTTCTACATCTCTACCAATGAGACACCCTGAGTATATTGATGGGGATCCTTCGTGTGCCTATGCTTTGGATGTCTTCCCTACCGATGATGCTTTAGCTGAGTTCTTGGGAGCATATGACACTCTTCCTCGTTATCATCACAATAGGGGATTTCCTTATTGTTTGAACACTGAAGCTTATTTTGGAAAAGAGATTGATAATGATGAGATTGTGGAAGAATTCCCTCAGTTAAAGGATATTCCTCAACAAAGTGATCTTCTGATAAGTGACACCACTGATGTTAAGATGGATCCTTGCAAGGAAGAAAAAGTTATTAAAATTGGAAAGTGTTTGGATGAAGAGGAACAAAAACAATATGCAGATTTATTGCATGAATTCCTTGAGATCTTTTCTTGGACATACTCTGACATGCCTAGTATAGATCTTAAGATTGTTACTCATAATATTGTCTTAGTTCCCGATGCTAAGCCCGTGAAACAAATGATTCAAAAAATGAATCCTAAGGTAGCTCTCCTTGTTAAGGTTGGGATTGAAAAATTATTGGAGGCTGGATTTATCCGTCCTATTGACTATTCCCCGTGGATTTCAAATATTGTCGTTGTGGCTAAACTAGATAATAAAATAAGAATGTGTACCAACTTTCGAGACTTAAATAAGGCTTCTTTAAAAGATGATTTCCCTCTCCAAAACATTGACATGATAGTTGATTCTACAGCAGGACATGCTTTGTTATCCTTCATGGATGGTTTTTCAGGATACAATCAAATTTTCATTAATCCTCAAGATCAATTCAAAACTGCTTTCACCACTCCTTGGGGTACGTTTTGTTGGATGATGATGCCTTTTGGACTTAAAAACGCCGGCGCAACTTATCAACGAGCGATGACCCTTATCTTTCATGATTATATGCATAAGATTTTAGAAGATTATGTTGATGATATTTTAGCCAAATCCACTCTTCGTATAGATCATATTAAGATCCTTCGTCAAATCTTTGAAAGAATTCATAAATATCACATGCGCTTGAATCCCTAAAAATGTGTTTTCAGTGTGGATAGTGGAAAACTATTAGGATTCATAGTTTTGCATCGTGGGATTGAGGTGGACACTAAGAAAATAGATGCTATTGTCAACATGCCACCTCCTAGAAATGTGTCTCAACTCAAAAGCTTACAAGGAAAGATTCAAGCTATTCGTAGGTTCGTATCTCAACTTTTGGATTGTACCTTTCCTTTTACTCAACTTCTCAAAAAGAATATTACTTTTCAATGGAATGAATATTGTCAGCAAGCATTTGAAGATTTAAAAGTATATTTGGCTAATCCTCCTATCCTTCAACCTGCCGAACCTTCTAAACCCTTTCTTCTTTATATAGCTGCTTCCTCTCATGCTCTCGCAGCATTATTGGCACAACATGATAAAGATGGTAAGGAATGTCCGGTTTATTATATAAGTCATACCTTACTCGATTATGAGACCCGATATTCTGCGATAGAAAGACAATGCTTGGCCTTGGTGTTTGCGACTCAGAAATTGAGACATTATCTTTTAAATTCAAAAGTCCATGTCATGGTAAAGTTTGATCCTTTGAAGCATCTTTTCTCTAAAACTGATTTATCAGGATGCCTAGCTAAGTGGGTTATGATGTTAACTGAATTTGACCTTAAATTTGTTTCACAAAGAGCAATTAAAGGGCAAGCATTGACCGATCACTTAGTTAAGGCCCCTTCACCTTTCTCCTTCCCTAATCTTGAGTCTTTTCCTGATGACTTCATTCTTTGTACAGAGAAAGATGAAACTTGGGAGTTATATTTTGATGGCTCTAAGTGTCATACGGGATCGGGGGCAGGTGTTGTTCTAATTTCTCCTACAAAGAAATCCATTCCCTTATCTTATCATCTAAATTTCCTATGTACCAATAACATTGCTGAATATGAGGCTCTTATAGTAGGAATAAAAGTAGCCTTGGCTTTGAATATAAAGCACATACATATTTATGGAGATTCGCAATTGATTATAAGATAAGTAACAGGACTGTATCAAGCAAAACAAGACAAATTATCACAATATAAAGACCTTGCTATCTATTTGTTACAAAAATTTGATTCTTATACCATGGAACCTGTTCCTTGAAAAGATAATCGACATGCGGATGCAATGGCATGTGTGGCTTCTCTTGTATCTTTAGAGGACCCTATGGTTGATCTTAAATTTGTTATTCACAACCTTATTTCTCCAGCTATTGTAGACGATTCTAGCTTGGTAACATGTTGTGACTTTATAGACTCAGATGAATGGTATTCACATATCGTAAGATGCTTGACTGATGGTACCTTTCCTAATTCTGCCAATAGGAACACTAGGGCTAGAATCCACAAGCTGTCTGCTAGATATATCATTCTTTCTAATGTTCTTTACCGAAGGGGTTATAACGGTCTTCTCCTTCGCTGTCTTAACAAATCGGAAATCCCTGTTGCTCTTGAAGAGGCACATTCAGGTGCTTGTGGGGGGCATTTTGGAGGCAAATCCTTGGTTCAAAGATTGCTTCATATGGGATACTATTAGCAAACTATGCAGAAGGATTCTTTTTCATTTATTAAGAAATGTCATCAATGTCAACAACACAATAATCTGTTTCATGCTCCTGCCCAAGAACTTCGTTCTCATGTAGCTTCTTGGCCTTTCTCCGCATGGGGGTTGGATCTCATCAGTAAAATCTCTCCTCCTTCATCTCAAGAACACACTTTAATTATAACCGCAACAGATTACTTTACAAAGTGGGTAGAAGCTGTTCCCCTTCGTTCTACTACTGCTGAAGTGATTTGTCAATTTCTTCTAGAAAACATTATTTCTCGATTTGGGATACCTTCCACTATAATCTCAGATAATGGGACATCATTTAAGAACAAGGAAGTGAAGAAATTCCTCGAGAAATATCATATCAAACATCGATTTTCTACACCATACTATCCTTAATCAAATGGTCAAGCCGAATCATCCAATAAGATAATTGAACAAATTCTTCGCAAAACTATGAATAAGCATGGTAAGGATTGGAGTACTCAGCTAATCTATGCTCTTTGGGCCTACCGAACGAGTGTACGAATTGCTACAGGAACTACCCCTTATAACCTTGTTTATGGTGCTGATGCTAATATGCCTTTAGAGTTAGAGATTCCATCACTTAGAGTTTCTCTCAAAGGTATAGTAGATGATGACTCTTATAGAGAACAAAGACTTCAACAGCTTGAGATGCTTGATGAACAGCGTGTAAATGCTCTTGAGCATATTCAAGCATATCACAAAACTCTACAACGAAGCTATAATGATAAGGTTATTCAATGTTCCTTCTCAGTAGGTGACTTAGTTCTCTATGAGAATCAATGCAATGTGAATGCCTTACCTAAAGAAAAGGGAAAATTTAGTCCTAATTGGCTTGGACCATATATCGTTATTGAAGATTATGGATCAGCTGCTTACAAAATAGCAGATGTAGATGGTACGCCTCTTAAAGAACCTATAAATGCTATGCACTTGCGTAGATACTATGCTAAATTCATTATTCCTTATCTTTCATTTCATCTATCTTCTTTTCAGCTCTTCAAAATTGGGTAATATGTTAGCATATCTTGATTAGAGCAAATAGAATTAAATGATATTATGTTTAATCTATATTGCTTTGTTCTTGACAAGCGTGTTTCTTCACTTTATAGTTTGTCTTGAATTCATTTATGTAAATTGCAAAATATTTACATTTCCATTATGCTAGCATATTATACAATGTCTTTATGTGTTAAGGAGAATCGTATCATGTTGTGTTTAAGTTTAAAATTAAATCACATTAGTTATATGATTCTTAGGCTTAACACATATTTCTTCTCTATCATCAATGTAGTACTTGATTAAATATTTTATTTTAATTAAGTCACACATGTATCAATTTAATCATGGAGCATTGAGAAATCAATCGCATGGAAATTAAATTTAGAACATACATGTACATCTACCAAATGTATTAGCTTTAATCAAAATATACATTGTTTTAGACATTAAAGATAACACATTTGAGACAAAGACAAGCATGTATATATATATATATATATATATATATATATATATGTGGATCATGTTTTCATATACAAAAGTAGGTCACTATACATCCAAAATGTGACCTATCCTACATCATGAGATCATCTCCTATCCCTAGGGCTAGTGGCTGGAGAGTGACGACTAGACGTTCCCTCCTAATCTGGCCGTGAAGGTGGACCCATAGGTGTATAGTGTGATATAGACTGTGAATGACTCTGAGAGGAACTCCTACGATCCCTATCCATAAGGATCGCGCGATACGAGGTAGCCTCAGCCTGAGCTGCTGCTAGGTCACGCTGTGCTCGCTGAAGGTTCTCTGACAGAACTCTCTCTCTCTCTCCATATGTCCACATGTACTCGAAATGGGGAAAACAAGTCCTCATGCTGACCCGCATTCCCCTGAGGCCTATAAGCAACCTGTGAGGAACTAGGGATCTGTGCCATCATGGAAATATCTGTCACTGCTTGCTGAATCAAGGAATGCCACTCCTGCACATTAGCTATAGCAGTAGAACAGATTTTGTATTAGTACCATTCTATATCATCAAAACATTAATCAATCAATATAAACCTACTATACCTGGATCTCCCTCGCGCTAGTAGGGATCGCGATATGGTAGCATCTATGACTGGGAACTACTAGGCTCCCCATGCTCAAATAATCTGTGCACGATGGGTGTAGGCTGGCCCATACTAGAAACAGGTCTCTGTATCGCCTCATGTTTCCCCTTTTGGGGAATAAGAGGAGGATCCAAGGCTATGGTATCATCTCCTGAATGGTGGGGAGCTGCATCTGACTCCTCCTCATCATCTCTATCCTCCTCCTCCTCATCATCCTCATCCTCATCTGCAGCCTCACCTGCATCCTCATTCTCCTCATCTCTATCTGTGTCATCCTCCTCTCCCTCCTCCTCCTCCTTGGCACTAGGCTGATCTCCTATGGGTGGATCAGGATCTCCTACCTCCTCATGACCCTCTCCCTTCTCTAGTTCCTCCGATTTGGATCCTTGATCCTCATCTCGGTCTCCATGTCTCCATGGGCCTGGATGGCCTGTCGGGTAATCTGGTGGAAAGATAGGCCCTGGGTATGACCTTACAAACCATGAGAGATACCTGTGCTGTGCTTCGGGATCTGTGGAGTAATTAGTGACCACATCCTGATCGGATCCCTCTATATCTATAATCTTGATGTCATCTATCGTAGGTCTCGCTACTACTCTGGGTCTGGGAAGGACTCGCGAGTGTCGAGTATAGATAGGTACATCGACTGGAACACACTGCTCTAGCCCAAACTGCCTCCGCACTCGATCAAAGTAGAATGGGACTATGATATGTGAGTATCATCCTCGCAGTAGGTGATTCCTCTATAAGCATGCTAGCTACCTCTCCATCCCATCCCATCTATGCATCCACAGATATGGTCTCCATACTGTCACCTCAGCTGTCAATCTATCAAATATCACTCTCCAATATAGTAGATCCCCAAATCTCCACTCGCTAGTAAGTGGATAAGAAAACACCCTAGGTCGCTCACTAGCCACACTCATCGGATAGCTAACAGGCTTGGTGCATGTGAAGTGCTCAAATATCCACATCTGCAGAAGTGTGCATGTCATCAAGCTACAACACTCTCCAAACACATACTCCTCAAGGTCGTGATAGAGATGTGCAAGCATACTCCAACCCCAAGCATATACTCTCCTATGTCTCTCCATAGCCCTGATGCACCATGTGAGACCCCCATGCATGTGTGTACCTCGCCCATTAGGGCAGACGGCTAGTGCAATGATGACAATCATAAGACGTCTCACAAGGGGCACCTCTCCTGTAGGATGTAAGAGCCAGCTGATCATGATGCAACCTCTAGTCTCATTCGGCATGACTCTCCCTATGTAGTATACTTGCTCCCTCTGATAGTCCTCCACTGACTGATCGATCGCGTATGCCACAGTGGCTCCTCTGATAGGTAGGCGAAGTATGCGGTACACATCCTCAAGTGTAACCATCATCTCTCCTACTGGGAGATGGAATGTACATGTGTCAGGATCCCATCGCTCCATAAGTGCCATCAGCATAGCAGGATGGAATCGAATGGCCAGCATGAGGATCGCATACCATAAACCCACGATCGATAACATATCCCTCTCTGCCTGAGTCAGCCGGGGAATCTGATCTCACAGACTATGGAGAATCTGCCCTGTGGTGTGCTCTCTCATGTATGGAAGACCCTGTAATGCAAAAACATCAGTATAATCAGTACTCAATCATCAAAATCATCTACACAAAAAATAAAAACTGACGAACATCGAAAGCTAACCCTTGCCAAGTCCTGATTGGGACCATGGCACCCTGAGAGGACCATGGCACCCTTCAGGGACCATGGCGCCCCACAGGGACTATGGTGCCCTGGGAGGACCATGGTGCCTCACAAGGACCATGGCGCCCTAAAAGGACCATGGCACCCTGGGTGGGACCCAGGGTTAGATGCTAGGGCCCGCATTCGATCACAGAAACTCAAAGTCAATAGAAATGCAGAAAGTCAAAGTCAAAGTTTAGTCAACTCACCTCATCCAGTGGCTCATCATCGATCACAGCCTGTTGCATGATCTCAATCCTCGTGGGACGCTCCAATCGTCATGAAGGCATGATGATAGCTATGTGGGCTCCGCTGCAATGAACAATACTCAAAAATCAACAAAGTGACAAATACAATTGTCACTTTCAAGGTATATATTTTCATTCCTTTATTTTCAAAACCCTAATTTTCCTCTATTACTCATTTCATCATAACTTGAGTTTGGGAGATGTGATTTTCAAACTGTTTGTTGCGTAGGAATCGTATTTTCATTCCCTTACTCCCGGGATGTTCCAAAACGTGCTCTGATGAAGCCTCTTCAGTGAACATCTCTCATCAATAATCTATCACACAATTTGTCGTAAGTAAACATGCTATCCTATTTCACCTCCCTAATAAGAAAGCCAAAATAGGGGGGGCATATAGCTACTCGCAAATTTCATCACTTTCCTTAGTAAGCATTAGGTGATTTTGTGATCAAACATGTATTTTGTAGGGTGCGGTTCCTAACTGTGTACTGCAAATACCGTTGGGGGCTTCGTCCGACAACTTATGGATATATCCTTTTTCAAATAATGTTCACTTTTATGTACTTTAGCTTGCATATGCACGTAGTACTCATATGACCGCTAAAGTCGGGGCTAAATGTAGTGTTGTAAATTGTATGCACTTGCTAGGGTGGTACAATTTCAAACCTAGTTTAGCACCCGCCTTGGCGCATTTTGCATTTTGCATTGCATTTCCCCTGTAGCACTTAATTAATTAAATTAATTAGGTCTAAGGTTCTATTTCATCATCTTCCACATCATAAAGTTGGGCCCTTTCATTAAAGCGTGCCCTTTTTCATTTTATTCCTCCAATACATCATTTAATCAAAAACCCTAATTAGGTCCTATTTTGAACTTGGGGGCTTGATTTCGGGGCTCAAAACATGTTGAAGTCACTTGTAACTTTGGGATTCTCTCTAAAATCATCATATCCGACGGCCCTGAAAATTTGGTTAAAAGTTGTCGGGACCATGGCACCCGGAGTGCACATGGTCTCGGACATTTTTCCCAAAATTTTAGGAGCACAATCCAATCATAAAATAAAGCTTAACCCCAAGAAATTGGTGGGAGATTCAATCTCTAGGTCGGCCAAAAGTTGAAATTAAGACCTAGGGTTTCCTATATAAGAGCTCTCTTTCTTCATTTGAAAGGATTCGGATTTTTGTTTTTAGTAACCTTATAGGCAGCGAAAGAGCAGATCTTTGAAGACTTCAACAATATTCAACATCTGTACATCAAGCATTCATCAATTTCATTCATCCATTTAGGGCTTGGAAGGCATTGAAGAGCAATAAGGGATCACGGACTGAAGATTGGCTTGTACCCCTCCCTTGGGGTTAGGTATGATTTCATGTTGTTTTCATGTCTTTGCATAAGCCTCAATATATCATTTGTATTCATGCTTTAGATCACTTTGCATCTTGATTTGGAGCATTTACATTATCATTTACAAGCAATTGGGGTTTACTTTCTAGGTTGCTCTAGTTTGCTTACTTGCATTTTAGGATCTTGCACACACACAAGCTCTGCACACACAATACTATTACAATACAACTTGGCTATTCGTGGAGGTGGAAATCACCGAAGCAGGGGTTTGACTAAGGCAAAACCCTATATAGCCGCCCACCATACCTTTTCAGATAAAAGTGCAGGTTTCAGGATTCAGAAGACGCTGCAAGTTGCAGATCCAACGGAAGCAGACCGAGATAGAACTTCACACCAAGTTCTAAAGAAAAAGACCAGGACAGGGGCATGGGGTGCCCTGGTCCTACCAGGATAGGGGCACTAGGTGCCCTGGTCCCTGGGACAGAGGCGCTGGGTGCCCTACTCCTTCTGTCAGACAGCAACTTTCAGCATTTTTGACAGCTTTCCAGATTGCAAAATAGCAGTTTCAGGAGCAGTTTCCGAAGCAGTATCAGGACAGTGGTGCCCGCGCCCCCATCCCGAACATTTTCATTCAGATTTTGACTCCGGGTACGCATCTGCATTCTTGTCTTGTCCTTGTGTTTACAGCTTTTCATTGTTTAAACTCAACTCTGCAGTCTTGCTATTAGTTCATACTTGCACTTTGGGGTTAGGAATTGAACTTGCATCATTTTATCTTTCAATTACAACAAAGGAATAGAAATCCTAATAGGTAGCCCATGGCTCTCTCTTCCACAAAAAGAAGTAGCCAATTGTGTGATACCTCTAGGCTCTTTCGTATTCCATAATGTGTGTCAAAAGGTAGGATTAGTGCATGATAGCCTAGTCTCTCTTTTTCCCCTACACACTAGTAGAAGCAACAACTAAGACCAATGATAGAATCAACTAGATAAACAATAGATCCAATACCATAAATATTATCATCAACAATAACTCCTACTATTAAAATAGCAAGACCATTCTTATAAGCCTCATTGTTGTTTGTTATTGTAATATAAAAAAATCATATGAAAGATTTTGCTCATCTATTTTAATATAGTATCAAAGATATAAATTATTTGGAAATCTAATAGTAAATAATGGATAGTTGGTATGTACAAGAAATATGGGAATATGAAGAAATATATTTGTTCACCTAGTAGTAGAGTAGAAATGTGTGAGGATCTATGGCATGTCTAGGACCCTTCTTTGTATTAGGATTTGTTACATGTTTGGGAGCCAACCTTGAGAGAAAGGCATCCATTCTATGCTAGAGGGAATGTTAATGTTCATGGAAACAAATAGAGGCGATGTTATAACTAGCTGAGTGCATCTCCAAAATAAATAAAAGTAAAAGATTAAATACTAAAGTGTATCTCCATTATAGGGAAAGACTAGCACATGAGAAAGATGAGAAATGTTTGTATGCTTGGAATGTTTCATAAAACTAACAATGGTCTATTGCATTTAGGAAGTAAATTTTTTTATGAGTTGTTATTAAGTTCTATAGCTCAAATTATACTTGGATGACATGATTATTTTAGAAAAGTTACCTTCTCCCCAATGTTTCCCTTTCTTTTTAATAATGTACAAGATATGGTTTGAAATTTGGAATGGTGAATGGAAGATTGAGGAGAGAGTACATAGCCCACTTTTGCATAATTAGTATATTATATATGAAATGATAATATGACACCCCAAAAAATATTAAACAAGTAATAAAAATGTGACCAAGGCATCAAGATTTGGTGTAGGGTGCAATATATATTTGCATGATTTTTAAGATTAGTGGCCCTATAATTTGGAATAATTTATATTCATGTTATGCTAGTAGATAGGGTGAATTTTGATGTATGTCTAATATTGTGTAAGAAGAACATAGAGAGTGAAAGCTGTAGATTTTCTTACAATTTAATATACTACCTCTCAATGATCCATGCTTGAGAACTATTGAGAAAATATTTTTCAATCACATTTGAGAAAGGTGCTAAGGGAAGATCTAATTGACAATTATTTTCATCATAAATTTAAATATTTATGGAGCACTTTATGATTGGTATAGTCATTATTGGTGACAAGAGTTTGGTTATTTAATAGTATTGACAATAGTGGAAATAGTAAGATTGGAATAAGTTTGATGCATGGAAGAGTTTGTTTTAAGGGTTTATAAAAAAAAAATTAGAGGTGAATTTATAAGTTTTCATTAGTTCATAAATGGTATTATAAATTATTTTTAGGTTGTAAGAAGTAAAATTTGTGCAGTTCTAGTGTAATAAGAGTTTTGGTAGGTGGTTTACTTTTCATTTTCTCATGGAAACACATATGTCAAACATTACTTATTATTTTTGGCCCATTTTGTTACACATGATGAGGCCTTCAAAGACTTATCTAATATATCAAATGGATAAACTGTACTAGGATCACGTTAGGCTAGAACCACCGAAGGTTGGATGAATTTTTATAATCTCAAGTTAGCTTCTTTCTTTTAGATGGTGCTTTGCATGAGAATATTTTGTGTCTTTATTATATTGCTTTCATTTGATATTTCATTGTTGATGTTGATAGATTTGAAGAATGCATATATTGTAAAGGTTGATATTTGAAGACAAGTAAGTGGTTTGGTGTTGAACTTAATATGGGTTGTATCTTATACAATTTAAGAGACTATGATGAAGAGTTATACCTTTATAAGGGTCAAGAGATAACTTGAACAATCCCTATGAGTGCGAAGATTAGTATATATTTTTGTCAAATAATTTGGTATCTATGATTAGGACTTTAAGGAAAATAGAACTCGATAATTTAGCTTGGAGCTACACCTTTATGAGGGTAGCAAGGTAACTTGATGGAGCTCCACCTAATTCAACATTTTTTCCTTCAAAGAGAAACCTCTTTTAAAAATTGTTTAATTTTTTGAAGTAATTAGAGACCTTGATTGTTTAGGCCTTAATGAGGGGTCCCTTTGCAAGGTGAAATGTGATATTTCAAGGATACTTTTGTAGAAACAATATAATTGGGAGGGATTATTAGCATAAATTATATAAATTACATTGTTAATTATGCATGGTTATACAATTTGTAATTGTATTCCTTTCTATATACCTAACTATTTTTAGCTATTGTAATGCCCATCACGCAAACCCCTGAAAAAACAATCATAAAATCTAGAAAAGACAAAAATAGTTTTTATTTTTTTAATTTACTACAACATGTATCCAGCTACATTAACATATTATTCTTAAGAGTTCTACATAAAACTTAAATACATAAGTGGAATAAATCAGGTACATATAAACATTCTTCTCTAGGGTATCATAACATCATTACTTAAACTACAACATCAAATAAGATAATATAGAACAACCATCAACAATTTATGTTTACTTTCCTCTATCTACACTACTACTCATTTCACTTCACATAACATTGAAAAGTAATCATATAAATTCCATTAACCACTTATCCATGATATAGTACCATATCTATCACTTATACTTCTATTATTACTTAAATCATCGTTACAATACATATTATATCATGTTCAGGTGCTTATTATAAATATACATTGTTTGTTTCAAATAAGAAACCATGACATACAATTTCTCCAAGTATCCATAGCACAAAAATTGTAGAAAAGAAGAAGCATCCAACTCTCTCATGAACATCCAACAAAAAAAATACTAATGGAAGAAGGAATCAACCACCCGATTATGTGGAACCAAAAAGAAACTACCCCTTGTGCTCCAAATAATAATATAAGGCCCCCCACACACTAATATTAGATTGACACCTATCTCCCAAGAAGCACAACAAGAAAACACAAACAAAGACTATTAACACAAGACATAGGCTTAACCATGGATGAGTGAATGTAGTGGATGTGATTGCAACAAGTCTGAAAGACAATGGAGCCATAGCCTTTATGAGTGGCACCTATTTGCTAGGTTTTCACCATCGCACTTACCTAAGGTGCCACTGGAGTGGTTTGTTCACCATTTGGATGCATGATTTTTCTCTTTACTATTTTTATTTTTATTTTTTTGGTATTTTCTTCAAGATATTTATTTGAATGTTTTTGATGTTTTTGTCAGTATGTATGGGAACCTGATGCTCTATGCAGCTTATGTATAAAACTGTTTGAGGTGCATGTTGTTGATCGGATCTGCTAGTAGTTCTCCTTCTGAAGTAGCCAACTAATATGCCCTAGACCCAAAGACAGCAGTGATAACATATTGACCCAGCCAGTTTGATTCAAACTTTCCCTGATGTTCTCGATTGGGTTGGTTACGAGGATTATTTCGAAGAACAAGATCACCTACCTCAAATGTACGAGGTCTAACTTGGTGATTGTAGCTTCTGTTCAAGCGCTACTGATAGGCCTTGAAGTGATTGTATGCATCTTGTCGTTTCTCATCAAGTAGCTGTAAGTCTTGGAGATGGGATACTCTGTATTCTTCATCATCGATGAGATTGTACAAGGAAACCTGTAGTGATGGTATCTCAACCTCAATAGGTACAATAGCTTCTGCACCATAGACTAGTGAGTAGGGAGTTGCGCTTGTAGGGGTTCGAATGCTAGTTCGATATGCCCATAGTGCTGGATTCAATTGAACGTGCCAATCATGACCGGCATCATTGACTATTTTCTTGAGGATTCTTAATATGTTCTTGTTTGATGCTTTGGCCTGACCATTGCCTTGTGGGTAATAGGGAGTGGAAAAGTGGTGTTGGATGTGAAATTTCTCACAGTTCATAGATATCCCAATTTTTGAAAGGAGGACCATTATCTGTGATGATGGACATGGGTACACCATATCGACAGATGATGTAATTAAGGATGAATGAGGCGATCTGCTTGCCGGTGACTTGGGTAAGTGGAATAGCTTCGATCCACTTTGTGAAGTATTTGGTGGTAGAAATAATGAATTTGTGGTCGTTGGATGAAAAGGGATGGAATTTACCCACAAGGTCAAGTCCCCATTGAAAAAAGGGCCATGGTGTTGTGATTGGTTGCAATTCTTATGCTGGTGCATCTATCAGGTCGCCATGAACTTGGCATTTCTTGCACTTTTTGACAAAGTAGTAGGAGTCTTTTTCCATGGATGGCCAATAGTATCCAGCCCGCATGAGTTTCTTGGCTAGTGACGTACTGCTTGCATGGGTTCCACAAATTCCTTAATGTACCTCTTCCAAGGCCTTTGTTATCTCATCCTGTTTCAGATATCGAAGGAGAGTAGCATCAAGACTACGTCGGTATAGGGTTTCAACAATAATGGTATATCAAGCAGTTTGGCGAATGAAGGTTTTAAGTTGGTTATTCGATTGGTTCACCAAATGATACTCTGCAAAAAGGATTAGAAAATTTGTTTTATGGCAACACACACAAGAGCACAAGAAACAAACGTTAGTGTTAGCAACAAAAGATTATCCTAAATAGGCATATCAAGAGAGATATTAAGCATGAAATAGAAAGCATACAAACATAGAATAGATAAACTATACTCCTCCAAATGCTAATCAAGATGCTCATAGTCTCTCCTCCCTTGTTCCTCTCCTCTCCAAGTTCCACATGAGTGTAGCTCTCAGCTTTTTAGCACTAGCCATGGATGCCATATGGAGATTCAAGATGGTTGAATATGATAAACAAATGCTATGCAAGTGTAGATAGTGATACTATGAAAAAGCTCTCTCCTAATACCAGTATAACAACAATACTCTAATGCTTCCTTCTTTGCTTGACAGGAAGGGTTCTATTTATAGAAGAAATAGGAAAATGAAGGGTTAAGATTGAGCTATCTTAACAAGGGTTAGGATTGAAAGATATTCAATCCATGTGACACTTTCAACCCAATCCCATGTTGACAAGTGTCACCATGAGGAGGCTTGAGAGGAGAGATAAGGAGAATTAAAAGCTTGAGGGGACATGATGGTTACCCTAGGGGGTTGGGTTAAGGTTAGGTTAATGGATATTCCTTTTATCCAAGGGATAAATGAATGTACAAGGGTTAAATGGTTACCTTAGGCAAAGAAATAAATGCTTTGAAGAGACCCATGAGTCAAAATGATGGTTAAGTTAGAGGAAAGTCTCTAACCAAAGGTAAAAGGTGAGTTAACCATAAATGGTTATGTAAGAGCCTTTAATGGTTTGGAAGAATTTAGAGGTTAACCATTTGAAGACTTAAAGCCTTAAATGTCTTTCAAAGACTTTGAGGACTTTGAGAAGTGACTCCAAGTTGCTTAGGAATGTGACAATATTTAGAGGGTGAACTAGGCCAATTAGAAGGAGTTAGAAGAATGTAGAAGGGATTTAGGCATGCAAGTGGATTTTGTAGGAGAATGCAAGTGGGAGGAATTTTGGGATTTTCAATTAAAATAAAATCATTTATTTCAATTAAATAGTCTAATTTGCATTTGGATAGATATTTAAATAAATATTAATTTATTTAAATGAGAAAAAGGAAGATAAAGCATTAAATGCTTGAAGACTTTAAGGGAAACCTTTAAAGGCTTAAGAAGTCTCTGGAAGGAAGCCATTAAGTTTGAAGACTTTAAGGGAAACCATTAAAGGCTTAAGAAGACTATAGAAGGAAGCCATTGAGTTTGAAGACTTTAAGGGAAACCATTAAAGACTTGAGAAGACTCTAGAAGGAAGTCATTGAGTTTGAAGACTTTAAGGGAAACCATTATAGGCTTGAGAAGACTCTAGAAGGAAGCCATTAAGTTTGAAGACTTTAAGGGAAACCATTAAAGGTTTCAAGCGGGTGAGGATAAATAGGATTTTAAATATATAATTTATTTAAAATAGCTGTGCAACTTGCATTTGTAGGAAAATGCAAGTGGGTGGAGGATAAAGGTGATTTAAATAAATGTTAATTTATTTAAATGTGAGAGATGAGATTTTGGGGGATTTAAATAAATATTAATTTATTTAAATGTCAGAGAAGATTTAATTAAACAAATATGATTTATTTATTTAATTAATGGTCTGAATTTGGTTAAGTGAATTAAATCAAATAAATTGAATAATTTATTTAATTAATAGGAGAAGAGGGTTAAGATGAATTAATTAAATATTAATCTAATTAATTATTGATTGATGGTTAAATAATCAAATAAATACTAAATATTCATTTAATTAAGTGGACAAATTTATGTGACTATAGATATATTTTGTAATTTTGTAATAATGAAATTAGATTGGCTTTGACTTCTAAAATCAAAACCATTCCATTAGTTATTTTTTCTCTCCTTTTCCCTTCCCTTTCTTCTAAGCTCTAGAATACCCCAAACTCTATTTAATCTCATTAGTAGGTAGCTTTTCTCTCATTTCTACTTTTCAACTATTTCTTTCATCTTGATGATGAATCACGTAATATGATCCCAACCTTGATGATGAAAAGTATCATACAACTCAAAATCAGAAATTAATAAACAAACATTATAGATTGTGAAAATTGTATAACTTTAATTCTTAAAATATACAATATATTATAAATAAAAATCAATGAAAATAATATAAATTAAAAATTGAAGAGCTAACTATTCATAAAGAGAGACAAGCCTATACACACAAAACCAAAGAGACAAATATAGAGAAAAAAAATATATATATATATTAAGAAAACGAGTTAAGAATGATATGCAAGGTGATATGGCTAAGATATAATAATCTAAAATAATTACAATGCCTGGGATCATCTCCTCTCATAAGGTTTACTTTAAACCCAGAGGATATAACGTCAGTCTTTCTCCAATGGTTAATAATTTTAAAATCAAATTTGACGTACCAAAGAAACCTACGAAGACTTCAATGCCCTAACAAACGTATAACTTTTTTTCTGAACTGTAACATCAATGCACTGTGGTCCCAAAGCCTTTTCCGTGCAGTGTGGTCCAAGGCCCTTTGTATTGACATGTGTGATCATTCAGTTCGATCTCTAGCTGAAGCTTTATCTCTCTTCACAATTGTATGACATATTCTGGAGTGCATTCTACTACTAGAAACATGCACCTTGCAAGAACAGTTGTGCTTGTGACTTGGTATTTCTCTTCATCAATATTCATCTTCTCTCCAACTTTTTTGTTTTGAAGGCAAAGAGGTGTGAGAGAAACAATGGGCAGGGGCAAGATTGAGATAAAGAGAATTGAAAGTACAACAAACAGGCAGGTAACATTCTCCAAGAGAAGATCAGGGCTCTTCAAGAAAGCAAAGGAGATATCAATTTTATGTGCGTCAGATGTTGCTGTCATAGTCTTTAATAGTACTGGAAGGCTCTTTGATTTTGCAAGCTCAAGGTTTGTTGATATTATTTCTTAATGGATCTGTAGAGAACATATGTATATCATTCATGGGTTATTTTTCTTTAAATTTTTTGTGGAGGAAACTAAATCCATAAAATTCTATACATATTGTCATCTAACAATTTATTTAGTTTGCAAAAGATTTCAAATAATCTGTTAATGGGTTATTTGATTTTATACATTTTGACATTGAAAAATTAGAATCTTTGAATTTGGATTATTGTTTTTCATATCTTCCCATCTAGAAAAACTATATACATAAGATCAAGAAAGCAAAGGAGATATCAAATTTATGTGCAGGAGATGTTGCTGTTATTGTCTTCAATAGCACTGGAAGGCTTTTTGATTTTGCTAGCTCAAGGTTGTTGATAGTATTTCTAAATGAATCTGTAAAGAACATATATATATCATTCATGGGTTATTTTTCTTTATATTTTTTTTAAGGAAACTCTATATATATTGCCATCTAACGATTTTAAATGGATAAAACATTTACTTTCTCAAAAGATTTCAAATAATTTGTTAATGGGTTATTTGCTTTTATACATTTTGACATTGAAAACTGTCAATATTTGAATTTGGATTATTACTTTTCAATCTGCCCATCTAGAAAAAACTAAATACATAGAAATTAGAATTTTGAGGACTTCAAATTATCTAATATTCATAGGCTGCATTTTCACACAAGCCTTATTTACTAACAATGGTTATTTTAGTTTTTTGTTCTTTCTCATTAGAATGGGTATCAGAATGGGTATCAATCTTTTTATGTTTACATTTTACGAAGAGTGGAAGAAATTGTACAGAAAAGAATCCCTTTAAAATTAAAGTTCAAAACTTTTTTTTCATAGAAATTGGAAAAATCTAATACATGCTTTTAATTTTCTTATAATATTTAAGATCTGTTTATCTTCTCTTAAGATTAAAAATGGTGGAACACACAGCGAATGCGTTTAGAGGTTTTTCTTCTCTTAGATATGCCAAATCAAAATGGGTATCAGTTGCCAATATTTACATACAAGGAAAGGCAGAGGAAATCATATTGAGAAAAACCTATTTAAATAATGTTATTTTCATTAAAAAAATTGAAGAGCTCAATATCTTGAATTTTGAAGATCTATTTTGCAATATTCTAAACTGAAATAAATTACTGTAATAGCATGAAAAGAGGCGCTTGGAACAATGAATATGAGGTGAGCGTCCCCTTAAAACTATTTTCTTGAACAACTCAATACAAATTAACAACTCAATACAAATATACAACTTGCTGTTTTCTTAGATCACAGTAAATGATTTAGGTTTTAAAGCACATATAACTTTTTTTTTGTGGTTTGTTGTCTGGTCACTGAACACAGGCAGCAAATGTTGTCTCGATTTAGAAATCTGAAGAAAGAAAATGAGGAACTTCAAAAAGAATTGAGGTAGTATTTTGCTTATAATCTCAAAATTTGAGAGTAAATAAAAGGTGTAAGATTAAAAAATCATTGTGTTTTATTCTAATAATCTTGTGTAGTTGTGTGACGGGTGAAAATGTGGAGACATTGGCACCAAAGCAACTGGCTTATCTCGAAGAAAATCTTGTACTTGTACTGGAGACATTGGCACCAAAGCAACTGGCTTATCTCGAAGAAAATCTTGTACTTGTACTGGAGACATTGGCACCAAATGCTGATCATGTTTTTTTTCGTTTGCTTGATGTTTCAAAACAGACAGAAGTCTTGAAATATGAACGTCGAAAGACAGAAAGCAAGGTAACACATTAATACAGCCATGTAATTTTCTTCTTAAAATAGTCTTAATCTATCAACAGAATGAATTTAGTAGTTGATTCTTAGCGTTTAGTAATATTAATGTTTTAGATCATATTTCATGATCTATGATGAAAATGAAACTGTGTGGAAAAATAAAAGTACAGATAAAACATTAATGTTGATAAATATCTATATATACAAAATCTTTAAGAAAGTAAATTATTTTTTTGGTAAAATTTAAGCTAAAACATTAATGTTAATAAATCAAATTTAGAAATGTATGCATAGTGACTCATCTGACTCATCTGATTTGACTCTCTTCATCCTGATGATGGATCACTAGTGCAAAAATCTTACACACAATCGAATCCAGAAATGCACTCTTGATAATCATCTGATTATATTAAAACCCTAAATTTGGTTTTGGTAATATACAGGTAATTGGATTACAGCAGAAGCAAAGTATTCTGACGGAATGGGTGGGTATTACCTATGAATTCATTCATTTGGTACAGACTTTGGATTTTTACAGTCAAAGATAATATATTCAGGAAAATTACATGATCAATAATAAGAAAATGATACAAATTCAATCTAACAGTAACACTAATGTTGGTTTGTTCAATGCTGTAGCTTGCAAATGCGGAAAACGATGAAGAATATGGCTTTACTGTTAGTAACTCGGAGGGCCAAAAAAACTCCTCCACTTGCATTTCGTGTGCAGCCAAGTCAGCCGAACCTCCAAGGCAGTGGACATTAAAACCCTAGCTATTAGGGTTTCTTCTACACTGTGTTACTCTATAGATTTGTAAGTTCTTTACCTGCATGTACGATGATGTTACTCCATGGATGACAACATATATTTTTATACCATAAATAGATTGCCAGAAACAGTATGTGAAAAAACCCTAAAATCAGCCATTTATAGGTTAATCTTCAAAAACATTGAACTTTTTTATCTATATATTTATATATCGTAACAAATTACTTGTTGCTGTTTAGGAACAAGAAATTTGGCTTTTAAAAAAAAGTCATCAACTTCATTTAGTCAGGTATATTATTTTAGAACCAAATTCAAAAGGTCCACAATCAAATTCAGAAGTAACTAAGATATAAAGAAACAACAACGTTAAAGTGAAATTTGTTGACTTTTTTAAATTAATTTTTAATGCCAATAGAGCACATTCGACACTCCTAACCCTAATTTGATGACTTAAAACACTAAAAAGGTGGAACTTCATTTGTGCACAATAGAATGAAAATCATAACTTCTTTGCTCCATTGCTAAACTTCGGCTTTTGCTTGCCATTTCTCAAGGAGAGTTCAAGATGGATTGTTGCTTGTTCCTAGCTGGTTCTTTTGCTACTCCTATGTTGTTGCAATTGTAGATTTGTTCTTGAAGGCATTGAAGAGGAAGATTTCAAAAAAAGAGGTAGGTTTTTTGTGGTTCTTTTTTTTTTTGAAAATTTTCCTTGCATATTTTTAACAAATTGATTCAACTCTCCTTTAGTTTTTATTTTATTTTATATTTTTTCATTTTCATTTGTAGAATGATAAGTGCTTCTACTGTTAGGAGTGAATTGCGTTTTTAAAAAGACTCTACTCTCCCCTTTGGAAAAAATGTGGAAATGGTAGAACTTTCAAGTGGAGGAGGTTTTCTTTGGATTTTTTCTCATTACAAATAACCATACAAGAGCTCATACAGTCGAGTGAAAGCACATTTGTGTTTTATCCCTCACAAAGGCATCAAATTTTGTATAGGAAAGCCAAAAGGTAAAGGGCTTCTTGCAGAGTCACAAGTTTAGGCATATATAGAAGAGTAAAGAAAAGAAGATGAATAAATTGGGAAACAATCTTCTCATCCTTTGATAAATAGTAAGACTAAGACTAAGAAAGGATCAATGGTCTCTCCATCACATTTCAATCTTGAAGAAATAGAGAGTCATTCATTCTTGTCTATACCTAAACAACAACCTATTCCATCACATAAGAGAGAAAAGGGTCCATTGGAAACATCATTTTACAATGAGAGGAGACATATTACTGAGAAAGATATAGCTAGATGGATAAATGCTAACGGATTGGCATTCAATGTTGTTCTCTCACCTTATTGGCAAAAAATGGTGAGATCAATTAATGAGGCTCCAAAGGGGTTCAAGGGCCCAGGTTATGAGAAGGTGTGTACTTCCTTGTTGGAGAAAGAGGTGAAACATGTAGAGGACTCCTTGAAGCCCATCAAGGAATCATGGATTGAAATAAGGGTGTCCATTGTATCTGATGGATGGAAAGATGCAAGAAATTTCCCATTGATCAATGTTGTGGCAACATCCCCTAAAGGGGCAATGCTTTTGAGAGTAGTAGATTGTGAAGTGCATGTGAAGGACAGACCATGCATTGTTAATATTCTTTTCCAGGCCATTGAGGAAGTTAGCCCACATAATGTTGTTCAAGTGGTAACAGACAATGCCAAGAATTGTAGGGCGACTGGGTTATTGGTTGAGGAGCGATATCAACACATTTTTTGGACACCCTTTTCAGTCCACTCACTCAACCTAATGTTGCAAAAAACTGGCAAAAAGGTTGATTGGATCAAAGATATTTATGTTGATGTTGAGGAGATCCATATGTTCCTTACCAACCACCATCTGTCACAAGGCATATTTAGGCAATTCTTGAGATTGGAGCTATTGAGGGTAAGTTAATTATAATTTTTAAATTTAGTTAATTAATAAAATGAAAAAATATTAGTAAACCTTTTAATTTAATCTAGTTCTTTTAATTTTGAAATAGGTTGTTGAGACCCATTTTGCTTCCAACACACTTGTGTTGAGACAACTTGTGAAGGTCCGTGAGGCACTAGCTACCATGGTAATCAACCCTAATTAGAGCATATGGAAGAAATCCAAATCTACAAGGGAAACAAATGTTAGGAGAATAATACTAAATGAACCTTGGTGGGATAATGTTGAGTACCTCCTTATTTCACTAGGCCTATATTGAGCATGATCTATTATACTCACATGGATAGACCTTGTTTGGGTGAGGTATATGATGGAATCAACACAATGATTGAGAGAATTAAACTAGTAATAAATTAAAGAGAGAAAGACCCAAAAGAATTTTTTTTCAAGAAAATACAACAAATCACTATGGAGAGATGGAACAAAATGACCACTCCATTACATCTCCTTGCCTTTGCATTGAGCCCGAAGTATTATAGTCAACAAATTCTTCAAGAGAGTGACACAAGAGTTGCCCCTTATAGAGATCATGAAGTTTCTCAAGTGTACAAGGCAGCCATTCATAGACTCTTTCTCCAAGACCTACGGCCCAAGGTGTGGACTGAATTCATTAAATTTTCAAGAACAAATGACTGTGGTCTTGGAGCTCTTTGGGACAAGAATAAGGTTGCTTATCATAGTTGGTGTTACTTCTATGGAGAGATATACCAAAACTTACAACCTCTTGCCATCAAAGTTTTATCATGTCAAGTAAGTTCTTAAACTCTTAGTTATTAAAAAAAATCTTCTATCTTGCTTATATTTTAAATTTTAATTCATCTCTTACCTCTCTAAATTCAAAATCTTGATAGGTTGCTAGTTCATCTTCATCTGAGAGGAATTGGATCATATACTCCTTCATCCAATCAATAAAGTACAATAGAATACACTCCAAAAAGGTGGAGGACTTGGTCTTTGTACATTCAAATTGGTGGCTCATCACACACAAAGAAAATGCCTACAAAGAAGGGGAGACAAACTAGTGGGATATTGATCCAGAACATGCCATAGTGGGATATTGATCCAGAACATGTTGAGTTGGATGAGTCTATTGTCCACCTTGATGCACTTGGACTTGATGACATTGATGACCATGAGCTACCTACTAATCATGAGATTCGCTATGCTAGTACCATTGCCAATTATATTGCCAGTGCTAGTGCTAGTGCTAGTGCCACTCCTAGTGGCACTATTTGTGGTTCTTCTAATCTACCATAGAATCTGGAGGAGAATGATGATATTTTTGATGGACCATATGATATTTTATCAGTGATAGCTGATTGTTGTAGCCTGACATTATTATTTTTGAACTAAAACATTAATATGGTGGTGTATTTACTATTTTTCTATGTTAATTGAACTAAAAATTTAATATATGACTGTGTATTTTGCAATGTTATTGGACTATTACCATAGTATTGTAATTTAAAATTGACTATTGCTGCACATATGTATATATTTTTTATTTTTATATATTTTTGTACTAACGAACACAAAACGAACCCAAAACCCCCAAAAAAATTTTGTCGAACCCATGAACCCAAATCTCTAACCCAAACCTGACCTTGAACTGGGACCAAAAACTTAGACAATGGGACATTGGACGTCGTGATAAGGAAAGATAAACAAGGTGAAATGAAACAAATAATTTAATTAGCACAATTTTCACTCAATGATCTCATATTGTATGCACAAAATATAATATTAATTATTAGTTTGTAGTTCAAAACATGTGACATTTTAACTTGCTTGAGTATCAATTCTCACCAAATTCAAAAAATAAGAATATTTGCATTCTAATTCATTCTTCCACCCAGCTCAATAGTAATAGTTTAATACATTGCCTCATATTTATGAGAAATTATTTTATGAAGTTTGTTGTTTGTATGAAATGGTCTAAGTACATCAAAAAATATGTTGCTAGAGATAACACTAAATCAAATAGAAGGTATCTATTCTATTTCACATAAAAAATATGTTGGTATTTAGTGTGTTGTGTGTTGATAATAGAGGAGGTTGAATTGTTGGGTGTCAACTTAAGGAATATTTTCTAGAAAAATATCTTATCATGTGCATACTTATTGAGCTTTTTCAATAATCAAAATGTAACCCTAAATATCCTATTAGTATTAAGGAAAAGGAAAATAATTTAATTAATATGATATAAGAAGATATTTTGTGTTAAGAAGAATGGTTAGAAGGTATGGGTTTTTTAAAATCAACATTCCAAACCCTTTATAGATCAATTTGCATAGGCCAATAGATGGAAACAAAATTTTCTATTTTAATCTTGCAAACTTCATGAAGCTATCTCTTTTATATACCACATACTCTTGTATTCTATGAGGGCATGATAATATTAAGGGAACCTATTTAATCCTAACTCTAGTTTAGTTTAGGAAGGATGTAATAGTCACACCAAGGTTATCAAATTTCTTTTCAATATTAGATATTTTTTTCCTAAAACTAATTATTACATACCTTTAACTAATGCGATGACCCTATATAGAAGAACCACTAGGTTTTTGCAAAATGGTTTCAATATGAATTATATTAATATATATCATCATTGATAAGTCTAATACTAAAAGTATTCATTTTTAGATTTTGTGTTTCAATATAATTTGGGATTTAAATATGTAAGAACTTTTAAGTAAAATCTTTTTGCAATATTGATGACATATTCATAGCTCTTATAGGCTTTTTGGTGTAGGGCTTTAATTTATATTAGCAAGCTTAGTGTGGATAGTAGCCTTATTTGATATGTTAGAAATAATAAGGGGATGATATAACAAAAAATAGGTATATAAGATACCTAGTGGGTAGTAGCCTCATTTGTTATGACAAAAATAAGGGGATGATATAACAAGAAAATTAGTTAAATAATAAACCTAGTGAAAATACTAAGGTATTTTAATTATAGTAGTATATGTAGAGCATGTACCAAAATATGAATTTAAGAGATAAAAATGAAATTATAAGTGTTTAGCAAACCCATTTGCACACATGTTCTATGATATTTTATTTATTAAGTGAATTCCACTTAGGGTGTCAATAAATAGGATAACATGAGCTATTAAATTACCTAATATAATTAATATGAGTATAAATTAAAAATAGTGTACTTAAAAGTAATAGATTAGGATTCTAAAGAAACTTTGAACATAACTAGAGGTGTTTAGTACAATATTTTCATAAATAACATAAAACAAATTGATGAATAGTAGAAGAAAAAATGAGTGAAGTTGGAAAATTATGGAATGAGAAAAAGGATGTATAACTACTAACTTAAATATAGCATCAAAAGGGAAAGCTAGTTGATTGAAGCCAAACTCTTGCATGTATTAGATAGTTTAAGGGTTTTTTTAATTTTAATTATAGAGGAAAAATATTAGAGAATCAATTTAAGCTTGAAGATGCAACCTAAATAAGACAATAAAATTTTAGAGGGGAGATTGTAGGAAATTAACACAAATGTTAGAATAAACCATCAAATAAAAGTTGTTAAAACCATGAATAAACTAATGTAGGGGTCATACTGTTAGCACCCAAAAACATATCCAATGAAGAAAATCAAAACCCCAAGTAAAAAACTTAGATATCCTTCTGATGGGTATTTTCTTTTTTATCATTGACCTTCTGCTCTAGTCACCTGCAGCTTGAGGTTTCTCTCAAAGGGGTTGTCATTGTCCAAAAACTAGCCCCTAATTCCTAATCTTCTCTTCTTAGCTAGTAACTTGAAAAATCAAATGAAATAAAATTCTTTTACCTTTGTCCATGTGATGTACTAAAAGATTTAACTTGGAGCATGTGTTTTAAGTGATAAAAAGTGGGTCCCAGATTGTAAAGGCTCTCTTTTAGCATGATGATGTTGTGATTTGACATAGTAATCAAGTTGTATCCTGGGAAGGAACTCGACACTTGGTAGAGACTCTTTCCTAGACTAGTTGAGTCCCAAGTTATGCCACACAAGACCAAGAGCTTGGGCCTTGGTGATTCTCTTTTTTCCTATTCAGCAAGAGGTCGAGAGAACTGGTTGCTAGAGTGATGTGGTAGAGTCACTCATGACTCATTGGAGGTATCAAGCCCCAATAAGGAAAAGGATGTGCCACGGGTTGGTTAAGTGGAATTTGATGTGTCAGCTCGACATGCGGTGAAGAACCTGAGACAACTTCAGCAAGTCCCAAGTAAAGGAAAAGAGCACTAGGGATATGAAGGGATTTGAAGAAGCTACCAAAAGAATGACATGTGTCGAGATTACATGTCAAATTAAGTTATGCAGGTAGCCATAGACATTGTTTAAATCAACGCATAAAATCTAGAAAGGGGTTGACACAAGAGAAGTATAATGCATGGGACTTAGAAAGGTGAGTTTTCTAATAAGACGATAGGAAAATCATAAAAAAATCACTTGTATAAGATTAGATCCAAATGGATAATCAAGAAATCCTTATATGCAACTGTAGCATCATAAAATTGCGACCTTGAAATTTTCAACCATATTTGGGTCTTCACATTGGTGAATCAAATCCCTAAGCCTGATTGGAGATCCAAGACATGCTCACACTACCTAAAGCTTGCATCTCCTCATGCCCCGCACTCTCCTATGTCACTTCATGTCTTGAATTAGGGTAGGATAGGGGCATGGCACCCTTTTCCTTGCCCTATTTTGGGCCCCCTCCATTCAAACTTTGCATTGGGCTTTGCATTTTGGAAGTGGGAAAAATTTCCCTATGTTGGCCAATGATGAAAAATCAATCAATTAACCCTAATTGATGAATATATAAGATGCATTCTTCACTCCTATTTGGATAAGGTCAATAAGAGAAAGTAATGTGAACAAGCATTATCGTCATTCAAGCATTCAAGCATTCCTTTCAAGCATTGAGCATTCTCAAGTTTCCATTCAAAGCTAGGTGTTGCATTCAAGTCAAGGATTCAACCATTGAAGAGGATCTCTTTCATCATTCAATTCCACACAAGCAACTTTATCTACATTTCAATTGCATCCTCTCTTGAGTTGAATTCTACTTCATTCTTTCATTTACATTTACTTGCAAGTACTACTTTTCATCATTAGATTGATTTCAAAACTGGCGTTTGACCTGAAGGCAAACCCCCAATCCCAACCCCTTTTCCTCTCTTTTGTGTGTGTAGGTTGTAGGTTCATAGCTGTATTTGTAGATTTGGACTTCATTTTCAGAGGTAGAAGAACCCTTTTCGATGCGTGGATTTTTCGGAGGACCATGTGCACTTTCAATACAGTCGTGACAACTTTCGCTCAAATTTGCAGGGGAGCTTTGCCTTGACATTTTACTACCAATTCTATGTGCATAGCTTCCACCCACATTCCTATCTCAATTTATAGTCATTTCTTTGTCTCTTTTACACTTATTTTGTGCAAATTTCAATCAATTTCAATCAATTTCAGTTTTCTAAACATTATTTAAGGTGGCCTTATCCATTAGGTTTGACCTTTTTCAAATTTGCAATTCAATTTCTTGTCTTTTTCAAAACCCTAATAGGGTCTTATTTTCACATTCAAACCTTTATTTCCACCTATCTAAACTTTGTATAATCAACCAAATTTTGGGGGTTAGCTTTAAAATCATCGTAACTTTCATCCCTAAAAATTTCCGAAAAAGTTCGGAGGACCGTGTGCACTTTCAACATGGTCCCTCGATTTTTTCCTAAAATTTTGAGAGGTTATTATGACTATATTTAATTGCTTAAATCTAGAAAATTGGCTGACTATCTCAAATTTTTCTCTCTCTAAAATAAAAAATACTTCCCAAATTCAATATCACAACTTTCGAGGAAATATTTTAAATTAAGTGGTTAATTCTAATCTACCCCAAGTTTAAAAATTAAAATTTTAACGGATTTAATTTTGAAATTAAGTGGTATTCAATTGGTCCTAATTTTTAATCTCAATTTCTTAAATTATTTTGGAAATTGTGTCATTTCTCCTTTCAACAAAGTTCAAATTGTGTAATCATAATTTCCTTGTACTTTGCATTATTCAATTTTGCAAATTTTGTTCTTAAAATTCAAAATTCAAATTCAAAATTCAAATTTTTCCTCTAGTGCATTATTTTTACAACTATTAGTCCTACCTACACTATCCCCGTTAGATAGGGGATTAGAATTAAGGCTTCCTAAGGTTTAATTATCGAGGAGATGGAGCCTAATTTGGGTGACTTCTTCACTGAGGATAATGATAATTCTTCCCATCCTAATAACATCCCTATCTACCCAATTGATGATTCCAATGATGAAGAAGAAGCTTTGAATAGAGTATCTATTGATCAACTTTCAATATTGGATAATCAATTTGACAACTTTCAATAATGGATGTCCCAAGATTACCCTAATGGTGAAGCTCTTCCATTAATTGAAGGTCTCAAGCACATGATTCAAAGTTATAAGAATGGAATTGATATATTACATGGCATTTCTCATATTGTTGATTCTAATGTCATGCCTATAAAGAGTTGTGCTGAGAACTTAGGTTATTCACAACCTTCTACACAAATCAATCATTCTATTCCTTTGACCACTCCAATGGCTAGTATTTCTACTTTCACTTTAAATATCATGACTATATCAACTCAAAATGTCATACCTACAACCATTAGTCATGGGGGAAATCCCTCTTCTTCAATAAGCCCTTCATCCTTACACATGCCTTCAATAAGTATTCCCCTTGCCTCTCACCCAATCAATGTGATGCAAGGGGGCAATTCATCCAATCATTCTATTCCTCCTTTTAGTGTTCCATTCAGTACTCAATCATCTCTTATGCCTACTTACCATAGTGTCCCTATACCTTATTCTTAATCAATGCCTTCTTTCAAAAACATCACACCACCTTATCAATCAAACATCTCTAATATAAATTCTTCAACCGTAGTGACAATTAATAATCTTGCTCAAACCGTGTCATCATTGCAACAACAAATCACCTCTATGAGTCAATCCAAATTTAGTGTGCCCACGTTTGATGTTGCGAGCCCACTTTCTCTTCATATTGTTAGAGTCATCCCTCCTAAACATGATGAAGTCCCTCAATTAGAACTCTATAATGGAAAAGGTGATCCTTTAACACATGTCAAGACATTCCAAACTTTGTGGACTGACTTTGGTTAAGATCAAATATTGCTTGTAAAATTTTTTACTAGAACATTAAGAGATAAGGCCTTACAATGGTATTTCTCTTTTCCTTCCTATTCTATTACTTCTTTTAAAAAATTAGCAAATTCTTTTATTCAACAATTTCAAAACAACATAGGTCCTCAAATCACTTTGACTGGTTTAATACATTGTAAACAAGGTGCTAAAGAAAAAGTGACTGATTTCAATGGTAGATATAAGAATTTGTGTTCTCAAATTTATTTTCAAGTGCCTAATAATGATATTCAAAGAATTTTCATTTCTAATTTGCAAAAAGATATTAGAGACAAACTTCTCCTTTCTTAGTTTACTTCCTTTCAGTAGTTGTGTGCAACACTTCACAATTATCAACTGGCTGTGAGTCAACTAGAGCAATTGACTCCTATGGCTCTGAGTGATAAGGGTGACAGTGCTCAACAACCATTTTCAAAGTTAAAACCAAGAAAAGGATTAATTAAATTCAATGACAACATCAATAATAACAATGTGAATGCTACAACACATGTGCCTCCTATTTCTAATTTTTTTAAAAGAGAAAGACAATTTACTCCTTTGAATGAATATTTACATAGCACTATGTCTCAGTTGTTATAAAGAAATGTTAGAAAACTTCCTCCCATAAAACTAGTTGACCCTTCTAAGGTAGCCTCACCCTACTTTGACAATAATTCTTTTTGTCAATTTCATCATCAACTAGGTCATAAAATTGAGAAATGTTTTGCATTGAAAAGTAAGATTCAAGATGTGATTGATAATAATACTATATTTGTGGTAGGTATGAATAATAAGGGAAACAAATCAGTAGCCTCTCCTAATCAAAATCTTAAGATTTTTACTGATCCTTTACCTTCTCATACCTCTAACATGATTGAGACTGAACATACCTCTTTCTCTCCTTCTGATGTGACTACCACGACTCAAAATTTGGTGAATATGGTAGAGAAAAAAGGAAAACCTAAGTAATTTTGTATCACATTTGACCCTAGTAAGACCATTAGAGCACCTGATGGACCTCTATACATAGTTGCAAAGATCCAAGAAATTCCTTGTCGTGGTGTGCTTATCGATCCCTCCTGCATGGTTAATGTCATCACTGAGGAGTATCTTTTCACTTTACATTTTCATAAACAAATCTATGATGACACTAATGTGGTCATTAAGTTATTTGATGGATTCTCTTGTTCTACCATTGATTCTATCACACTTCCTATTGAGGTTCACACTAAAACTATGGTTGTCAAATTCATCATCATTCCTTCCTTTGAGAAATTCCATGTAGAGTTGGGCTATCCTTGGCTATCTTCCAGGAAGGCTATTGCTTCCCCAATCCATAAGTGTTTGAAATTTCCCCACAATGGAGAAATTGTAATTATTAATCATATCTTATTTTGACCAGCCGAAATAATCCCAGGTGTTCCTATTGATTTCTTTTTGCCTAAATAATTCCAATCTCTTCCATAAAGAAGCGATTCTCTCTTTCAATCTTATCAAAAGTGGAAGAAAGATATGATCCTCTCCTTGAGCCAACCTAGAACTCCAACAATTGACATTCCCATCCTTCTTGAATATGATGTTCTTCCCTTGATGGATATAACTAATATTCCACCTAAGGAAGACTCCCAACCTATTCCAATGGATGAAACTATGGCTTCTCCTAAGAAGAATAACAATATTCCTCCTAAGGTTAGACCTGTACCTTGGTGCAGGAGCACCTAGTTGAGCAAAACTCCCCTTTTTGAGTATTTAATGCTTACATGTTTGTAATATCTTGTGTCAAGTTTATAATGTTTTTTTAGGTTGTTGTGTGTCTTTTTTAGTGGTTTTGATCTCATTTTGGGCTCAAGAGGTCAAGTTTTGCCTTTCAAGCTTTGAGTTGACAATTTTTGGCAAAAATGTGCAAAATTGCCAAAAAGGTCTTCTAATGCTTTCCAAAGCATTGAAACATGTTTGATAAGTGTTTCTAAGCATGTATAAGTTTTTTATACAAGTTTATAAGGTTAGATTGTCAAAAATGTCTTTTGGAGCAAGAAATGTTGTCATTTGGGCTTGTAAAAGTTATCATTTTTTTTACTTTTCTTGCAAAATGAAGTTGTGGAAGCCTCATGTCCATACGAGGCTTGATAAATAACTTTTTGGACTATAAAATGACCTCTCTTTTCCTTTAAGAAGGTTGGTGATTGTATGAGCAAGATATTCCTATTAAAAATCATGAAATTTTGGCTTTTATCACTGTTTTTTGTTTCTTTGGAGTAACAGTCTATATTGTAGCAATCTTGTCCATACTGTACCTTTTGGGAAGTGTGAATATTGGTTTCCTAATTCTTTTCAATCAATTATTCCACTAGTTTTCTTTTTGCAAGTTGGAGAAATAAAATTATCTCTCATTCTGTGTGCTCACTACCTTATCAAGGGTTTGAAGTTACAAAATGCTACCACTTGACTAATCCAGGTCTAGGATCCCACAAAATGGATTTATTCAAGTTGGCACTCATGTATAGAATGTACATATGCTTTAATTTATGCCAAAATTGTGTTTGGAAGGAGGTCTTGAGTGAATACTAGGCAGGTATTGATTACTCAGCTAGTAGCATGATCAAAAACTCAAGATTTGCACCCAAAAGAAATTTGGAGTAAACAAATCTATGAGGTAGAGGTCTAGACATATGGAAAAGGGTGTTTAGAATCACCTTGGTTTGTTAGGGAATATCTTTCCTAATGAATATTCTCAGTTTGTAAGCAAAACAATGAGTTCACACTATTTTTGTAAATTGTGTTTGTCAAAATGCTCAAGGAATGCTTGAAAGCATAATCCAGGCCTTATAACCATGAAGGCTATGTAATAGGGAAGTTCATTAGTATTTTTCAAACCTCATTGAGGTATACTTCTATTTCAATTCCCTTGTTATGCAAGTCCAAAGAGGTGGCAGCAGCTAACTAGTGAAAGGCAGCATTTTGACAGTGACATTAGTATTCCACTTCCTTTCTCAGATGTGTGCCAAGTGTTTGGCATTATGTTTGTAGGAAAGTAATAGGAGAAGGGTTTATTTGGTATGGCAGAGGTCCTAAGCCAGTTTGGAGGCTTTATTAGTGGAGTTGGGAAGATTTCTCTATGTTCTTTGGTCTAAACCCTTCAAAAGTGCCACAAATAGTGGACAATCATGATTTTGCATCAACAATGGCCTACACCATGAAAATCCATTAAAACATACCTCTAAAACACCATCCAAATCAAGGTTGTTGGAGGATAAGCCCATTGTTGGGCAAGGTGAGGAAAAAGGTGCCAATTAGGCCTCCACAGGCTAGTAGCCCTTTTGACTACATAACACAGACTTTTGAGAACCCAATTGGTTTGGGGTTGGTAAAGCTTGAATAACCTAAGGGTAGTTGTCTAAGGACATTGAAGGACAACCATCCACCTCCCTAATAGTATGGTAGAGACATTTGTGGTTTGAAGTCTAGCAAAGGGCTTGAGTAAGAAGACCAAAAAAATGCTTAATTACCCCAAGATTACACAAGATCAAAAACAATACCTTTGCTTAGGTTTCTAGACCACTTAGAGGAGTTTATGATGAAAATGAACAATCTAAATAATGCCCAAATGATAGGGGAATGTGTAGGAAATTTTTAATGGTTGGACATAGCCTATAGTGGAGGAGCTAGGGAATAAGCTCACCAAAAAGGGGAGTTTGTTAGGAAAGTGATACATGAAGCACTTGGCACTATAACCACAAGAATAATTTTGTAAAAACATACAATAGCCTCAAACAAGTCTTTGGGAAACAAATTGAACCTTTAGACTTAAACATCCTTATTGAGCACTTACCTAGTAATCTCCCTATCATACCTCCTCCTCATGATTAACATAGTCTCCTTCCTACACCAAACATTCCTCCTTTATATGGTGGAGTTCCACCTCCTTAATCTTATAGATAGAAGAGGCCTACGTCTCCTCTTGTCCAACCTAAAATACCTCAACCTAAACCTCCAACTACCAAAGATGAGAATATTCCTCCTTCAATAAATATTCCTCCTCCTTCTCAATCTTTTGCTAAGACTGAACGTAATCATTGTGCGAGAGAAAACTGACAAAGTTTCATGATCGAGCTCATGAAGTTTTTCCTCAAAACATCCAATCTCCCAACACTCCAATAGTTGAGATGATTCCATTTTCTCCTAAGCAAGATGTCGAACCTACATCTCCAAGTTATAAGTTACAAAAAACATCTGATGTTTTTACTCCTATTCATGTTCACGCTCCTCTTTCTCATTGAAGAAAAAGGTGAAAATATTATTCATGATGGCAATACAACTCCTAATGCTTCTGATAGTGACTATGAATATGTTGATGAGGACAAACACTTATTTGTAGAATTTTCAAAATCTTTAATCTTAGCTCCTAGAAACAAACAAAGTGGCTTAGCACATAAGCATAGTCCTTGTTTGGATCTTGTGATAGCTCCATTTGCTGTGCTTGATGTCACTCCTTTGGCATGTTTCCTTCCTTCCCAGAATAGTGATCAAAAAGATTGGGAGGGGGATGACGTGCTAGACTAGCTACATTAGCACCATAGGTCCTCTACCTCTCTATTTTCTTTCTCTTTTATGATTATTCTTCTATGTGTATCCCTATTCTTCTATGTTCCCTAGTAATGTCTACTTGAGGATGATGCAAACCATTAAGATCTCTTTTGGTCTCTTTCTTGTTGACTCAAAAGACATCTTCTATTCCCTTTCTTTGAAGGTACTTTCCTTCCTTTGGGGAATGATGATTATGATGAATACTAAGAGGGGGGGGGTGAATTAGTATACCAAAAAATACTGAACTCAAACACATTATCAATCTAGCAGTAAACCGGTATAACAATTTAACTAACAAATCGGTTAACACAAATGCAAACCAAATAGCAAGTAAGGCATTTACCCAAAGAAGCACAATCACCACAACACAAGAGATTTTGACATGGAAACCCAAATGGGAAAAACCACGGTGAGATGAAACTCACAAGTAACTATCTGCAGAATAGTAACCAGACCGGTTAAGGTCAAATCAGTTAAGGTCATACAATCTTCTTTACGAGAATAGATCCTATTAGGAATCTCAATCTCTATTAGGAGATAAGTCTGATTAAAGACTACCTTGTGAGAGGATTTCAGATCCATAGATGTGAATCACCTTGTTAGAGGATTTACAAAGGCTTTTCTGGGCCTACCCGGTTAAGGGTTTCTGACTCTTCAAAAATGTGAGTAATCAACAAGTGAATGATCTACCAAATGGCATAGTCTACTTGATTAGATCCATGGTAGCTCATTGCTAATGCATTTCAGCATTACTTCAGTCTTTAGTAAATCCACACTCTGTTATAGCACATAGACTTGATCTTCTCTGTTAAGATCGCACATACAAGAACTCATCAACCACCAAAAACCCTAATAGCTACACACGTTAAAACCCTAAACATGATGTCCTTAAAAGGAATCTGATTTCATGTTGGTCCAATAGGATTACATTGCAAGTTCCTAGGTTCATTGTATCTAGACACATTTGGTAACACGACACAAAATCACCATCAAAGTGTCGGTGGATGGTAACTCATCACAAAAATATACTGGTTGGTAACTCATCATAGAGTATTACCAGTTTATACAACTTTACCGATTACCGGTTGGTAACTCAGAGTAATACCAGTTTAACTATTAAACAGATTATGGGTTTGACAAAAATGAAGACTGGGAAAATGATAACTGCCACTTTTAGTTCCTTTGCTCTGTTCCACTTAAGATCCTTGAACCACTTGAGGTCTTCATGCCACTTGAGATCGGTAAACACTTTTTGCAAAACACTGATAGTCTAAAGACTACAACATAATATTAGTTTGGAACAAATACCGGTTGAGCATAATTCATACATTAAAAAAGTGATTTCATAGCAAGTGTGTGTCCATCAATGACAATCACAACATAATCATAAAAAATGCCAACAAATTATTCTATGCACATATATACATATGATATACATGAGTTATCATACAACATACTGACCCCAAGGAAAGAGAAACTACCTCATCTTTTGTGTTTTGTGTTCATTATCCTTGGGTTTATTCCTCAATTAGGGGCTAAATCCTTGCGATAATGTGCTCTCTCCTTCTCTCTTGGGTGTATCCTACCTTAAAGCAATCGTTGCCGATAAGGCATGCACGGTCACTTTAATGTGCGGGCATACACTCCACTCATATTTTCCTTCTTGATACTCAAAGTTACTTAGTGAACTTGGATTTACTTTGTAATTTTCAATATCTTTTATTTTTTATGACTCATGGTGAGGGGAACCTTTCTACTTGCATTCATGGTTCTCTCTTTTGATCTTCCCTTTTACTTTGTCAATTGATGTCAGAAGATCCTTAGTCCACTAGGGGCTTGATGTATCTTGCCTCCTTGACGTGGTCAACGTATTTCAATCTTGTTTACTTATACTTTACTAGTAGTATTAGCATACACTTGTATTTGGGTCTTCACATTGGCGAATCGAATCCCTAAGCCTTACTAGAGACCCAAGACATGCTCACACTGCCCAAAGCTTTCATCTTCTCGCACCCCACACTCTCCTATGTTGCTTCCTATCCTGAATTAGGGCACGACAGGGGCGTGGTGCCCTTGTCCTTTCCCTATTTTGGGCCCTCTCCATTCAAACTTTGCATTAGGCTTTGCATTTTAGAAGCGGGAACACTTTCCCTATGTCAGCCTATGACAAAAAAATAGTTAATTAACCCTAATTGACGAATATATAAGATGCATTCTTCCATCCTATTTGGATAAGTTCAATAAGAAAAATTAAGGTGAACAAGCATTATCTTCATTCAATATTTTGAGCATTCAAGCATTCAAGCATTCCTTTGAAGCATTGAGAATTCTCAAGTTTCCTTTCAAGGCTAGGTGTTGTATTCAAATCAAGGATTCAACCATTGAAGAGGAGATCTCTTTCATCATTCATTTCCACACAAGCAACTCTATCTACATTTCAATTGCATCCTCTCTTGAGGTGAATTCTATTTCAGTATTTTAGTTACATTTACTTGCAAGTACTACTTTTCATCATTTGGTTAATTCCAAAACTAGGGTTTGACCTGAAGGCAAACCCCCAATCCCAACCCCTTTTCCTCTCTTTTTCATGTGTAGGTTGTAGGTACGTATCGGTATTTGCAGATTTTGACTTTATTTTGAGAGGCAGAAAAACCATTTTCGACACGGATTTTTCAGAGGACCGTGTGCACTTTCAACATGGTCCCAACAACTTTCACTAAAATTTGCAAGGGAGCTTCATCTCGACATTTTTCTACCAATTTCAGGTGCACAAATTCCTCCCGCGTTCCTATCTCAATTTATAGTCATTTCTTTGTCTCTTTTACACTTAGTCTTAAATTGCATAATTCAACCTTTTACATTCTAAAAGGGGTTAATTTTACTTTCCAAATTGAGTATCAATTCACTTAGCATTCAATATCTTCCTATTGAGATTGGATCTAGTGAATTATCCCCCCTCTTTTAATGTAATGTGCGTGAAAAGGTTAAGAAGAATCTTTTGTGAAACTTTCACTCATTCTCTTGAGGAGAGAAAAGCTTTCCACTTGATTTCTTCATCACCCTCTTTCACCACCATTACAACAACAAAACCAAGGAATTCAAATTGATGGCGAGTGAATCTGCATTAGTATGGGTGGTAGATCTTTTTGAAGGAGTAGTTGAATTGGTGGTTGGAAAGTAATTAAAAGAGCTTTAGTTTTCCTAAAAGGCATAAAGCAAAAAAGGTGGCTTCCATGTGCGACTACATGAAAATAGGCTATTTTTAGAGCTTTTGATTTTTCTTTTAAAGATTAACAACTAGTATATTAGCTAGGAATGATTAAAAAATGACTCTCAAAGATTTCTTGAGAAGGGTTTCAAAGATGAAGTGTTCATGTGCAAGACAAGGCTATGTGTTCTTGAAATGTAAATTTTTTGATACTAGGTGGAAAATATTTCAGTAGACTATTTTTGCAGCCAAAAGGGTTTTAAAAGTATAATGGATAACCAAAGGGATTTTGAAATGTCCTTTCAGTCATAAGTAAACTTTCAAAGGCTATCCATAATTTCCCCTTCACCACCAAACGACTAAGAGGCAAGGGAAGAGGAGAGGGAAACAATAACGATAGGGAGTGGATGGTTTAGATGAAAATATTGTCTGATCGAGAACAAGTGTGGAAGCTACAACTCCCCCTCTAATTATAAAATTTCTCTTTGAGCTCCTCTTTCCACTCGAATGGCTTCAAGTTTAGAATGGTAAGCTCCCTCTCTAGTTTTGTGGATGCTCCACTTCTTTTGTGATGGAACTCCTCTTCAAGATTGTGGAGCTCATCTTCTAGTAACAATGGTGTGAATCATGCCTCCTCTGAGACCTCGACAATGCAATGGTGGCATAACTCAAAATAGTTAGACTACAATAGTATTTATTTTCCATCAAGAAATATTTTGGTGCGCATGGTCCATTTTTGTCATATCTTCAATCAGTAAGGAATTTTATTTTTTGTATATATTGTATGACATGTCAAAGAGAAAAAAGAGCCAATTCTAAATATCTTGAGGCTTCTCACATTCCTCATTTTTATGAAAGGAATTCTAGGGTTGTAAGAGTTGGTTGGTCGGTCTCTCACTAAATATCATTAGAGATAATATCAGGGTCTAGTTCAGGGAGATTGTTGAGAATCAAGAGAATGAAAATTTCCTAAAGGGTAGTATGAATTAGTTTATGAATTCTCATGAAAAGTGTTATAGAAATTACCTTTGTTGTGTATTTATTATTTTATGTGAATAGAAAATACCAAGGGTTTTGTTATTTGTCTTTGCAAAGTTTGAATGTGTAACAATGTTTGGTGGTTTTCTTCAAGGGAGAATTTAATTACCTTCATTTATGTTTGAGTAATTTCATAAGTAACCATTAAATTAAAGAATTATTTATATACTAACAAAAGGGGTTGTGTTGGTGTAAGGCACCAACAATTTTTAAACCCAGTAATGTCAAAAAAATACCAATTAGTTGTTTACATTGAAATCATCATTTACTCTGTTTCATGGATTAGGCACTGGTTCATGAGAATATAGAGAGACGACTCACAAATATCTCATATTATTATCTTATTTTCCCTTCTCCTTTCTCTTCTTTTTCTGTTCAATTATTCTACACTGGGCATCTTAGAGAATAATTTAAAAAGGAAAGGAACATGATGTGAAACCTGTTGTTATTATATGTAAATTGTTCATATAGTGCTAAAGGAGATTGCATATTTAAGATCTTAAAAGTAATTAGGGAAAGTGGGACAAACATTACAAAAGGTTAACAAATCATTAACATTCATTATAAATAGGTTTGAGAATTATCCACCATTGAAAAATCCTTTGTTGATGCTACTAAAAGTTCATTAGTAAACATTATAAGAATAACCAGTAAGGAGTACCCTCCTAAGTTTGGTGGAACTTGAAGTGAAGAAGGCTTGCTTAGGCCTTCTTGTGTTGTTTTTTCTTGTCTCCAACCTGTTGATAGCATGAACTAGATGTTGTAAGTTTAATTCCCCTTAGGGTTGGAGGTAGCAGGAAAAATATCCAATAGAAATGGCGACTCTACTAGGGAGATAAGTTGCAAATTCATTTGGCAAGGAGTGTAATTTTGAAGAATCTGGATGCTTGTTTCAGATCTAAGTTTTAGCCTATAAATGTTTTATTGTAGCATATTTAAAAAATATTTGTGTGACTTTGCTAATTTACTTAGAATGAATATGTGCTTCAAATGGCTCCCAGTTGTTTGAAATTTTTCCTTTGCCAAGTAGGTTGCAACTTTGTGAAAATTGAACCAAAGATGTGAAGAAAAACTTCTAGTTTCTAGTCAAGAAGGAAGGTGAACAAATTCTGCACTTTATTTCTAGACATTCCTCAAATTTTCATGAAATAGCAAAGTCCCCTATTATTTGAAAGAAAGCACTAAATTAGGGAAGGATTACTGATAATATTTAGTATACTTCTCAATTGTCTTTTGTTTCTATATCTATTTTGAAAATAAGTATGCATGTATCATGGAGTGAGACACTTTATTCACTACTGTTAAGTTTTATTAGATGAAGTTTATAAGGTCTCAGAATGAGATTAAAGTGTGAAAGTATATCGTGATGTCTTCATATATGTATCCCATCATGGTTTCAAGTGAGATCATTAGTTGCAATTAGCCCCAACCATGTAATCTAAGAAGTAATTTAAGTGTTGTAAGGTACAAAGCTATAGATTTTAGTCATATTTATGGTTTTCCAAATGTCTTACAAGCTGAAATTAAAAATGGGATACCAAATTTTAGTGGACAAAAATGTGAATCAACAGATAAGCATCTTCAATAGTTTAATGATTTGCTAGATAATTATGAGATATATTTTGTAGATGTTATCATTAGGTTATTTGTGCAATATTTGATAGATGAGGCTATAGAGAGGTTTATAGATTTGTTACTAGGTTCAATCAGCTCATGGGATGAGTTCAAATCAATCTTTAGTGAGCAGTTTGGTGAAAGGATTTATGAAATTTTGGTTATCAGTGAGTTTATGAACATCCATATTGAGATGGTGAATGGATCCCTAATTTTAACCATAGATTCATGAAGTCTTTAAAAATTATTCTTGAGAATTGCAGACCTCAGGATGTAATGATATTTGACAAAATGATGAGCTACATATTAAGGAATGAACACCCAACAAGTTATTATGAGGCCTTGCAAATTGCAATAAGTATTGAGAAGGTTTCCAAGTATGGGATGATTAGAAGACTCAAGCCCAAGAATAAAGCTCCATATACAAATGAAATGTGTAGCTTAGAGGTACCTGTTCAACACTATGCATACAATCAATTACCTAGTATGAAAATGCCTGAAAAAATCACCTCAAGTGAATCCCAATTTGTTGTCCCTAACAATGTACCATTCATCAATGCATATCAAATTGAATCTAAGGCTCTTAATTAGAAATATGAAGCTCTTGCCAACTCCATAATGCATATCCAAAGATTTATTGACCATGAGACTAAGGAGCTTTCAAACAATGGAGACATTGTATTAGTAGAAGTCCAATAGAAGCCTCATGTTGGCAATGAGGCAAGTGAAATCTTCAAAGATATTGGAATTGTTGAGATGATGCAGCCACATGAATATGAAAATCAATTAAGTGAAGATCAATATGTATGTACCAATTTTCATAATCTTGTGAAGAATGATTATGATACGATGAATCTTCCTTGTATACCTTCATCTCATGATGTGAATGATGCTTCTTATTGTCTCAGTAGGCATAGTGACTTGTATAATTCCGATATAGAATAATTTACAGTATTTGAATATGATGGTGAGTCTTATGATGCTGATATGAAAGTGTTTGACAATGTATGTTCATTAAAAAGTATTTCAAATGAACATTATGATTATCACGTGGATCAAGAATCTATGTCAATATCGATGGAATGTTTCAATGACCTTGAGTTTTCAAATTTGAATGAGGATAATTCAGTTGATAAAGTGATAAGTGGTTCTCAATATGGGTGTTTCATTGTTGATTTCAAATCCTTGGAAGAATATAATAGTAATGAACTTTAAAGCATAGATGTTGCTGATGATAATAGAGACATATTTTCATTAAATAATCAACAAATGAATGTTGATGTTGATCCTATATGTATAAGTGTTGAAGATTCAAATACTTATAATTTCAACACTTTCCAGTTTGCTAATAAGTTACTCCATAGCGATAACTTTCACCACCATGATATTAAAATTAGCTCATGTGAAGTTGATATAGAAACATTTGTAGTGTATGAGGATGATAGTGACCTACAATATGTTGGCAATTATGGAAATGGTAGATCCCTTCATATGGTTAGCTCTAATGATTGCCAATTGGATATATCCATCAATTTATTTGAGGTTGAGATGGAGTCACTTATATTAACTGATTATGATAATGATATAGAACTATTCATCGATTCCTATTTGCTAATGGTTGACCTGAGTGTATGAACTAATAGTGTTGATCAAGAATCAATGACAATATCTATGGAAGATTGCAATGATTTTGAAAGGTTTTTAGATGATAGAGCTTTAGATATGGATGAATTAAATTGTGCAAGATATGATTTAGGTAATTATCCTTGCATGAAAATGTTAGAGGGAAAGCAATTACAAAATACTGACACAATGAAAAGTAAGAAAATTTGAGCCTTGTGTTGATGAGAATTTGAAAATCAATAACCCTGAAGAAGATTACAATAACACTTGCAATTTAGAAAATCCATATTTAATTGGGTTTTTTATTGCCCTTGAGGTTTCTTGTGTGGACCTTGATTGTGCCCTTCAAGTTGATCAGGGGTATGCTTTTGATTCTGAATTAGAAGTGCTCATATGGGATAGAAATGATGATAATCATGACTCACCTCATTTAGTAAGTATGGAAATGAGGAATGAATCATTTAGGCTTGGAGGTTTAGATTGAAACTCTTCTACATCTAGTTTTATGCTGACATATACCAAGCTAGTATATGAATATTCTTCTTTTGATACATCTGAGGAGTGTTCAGTTAGTATGCAAAAGGATCCCCATTAAAGTCTTGTGCTCAAAATACTAGATGATAGTGAAATCAAAAACACAGTTGAGTATGATTATTTATCTATTCCATACCATATGAAGGTGTTTCTTGAAAAATACATCGAGACCTGTGGTGATGGAGATTGTGTCATAGGACGTGGGCATGATTCAACAGATAAGTATGATGTGGTGTTTCCATGTAAGCACAAGTCCTATGAGTTTCTTTAGATGGATCATTGTGATAATGATAGGTTTGGTCATGACACAAGCGTGAGTGTAATGGGGAATTTATTTGACAATATTTATGAACTATTCCTCAATAAAATTACCATCAAGATCAAATTGTTATATCATGAGAACCAGGTTTGATAAAGGAAAGAATTGGCTTTTCTTTTTGGGGGGCCCTAGGCTACCAATGGGAGAATGGATGTGAATTGTGTAAATATTCTAGGAATAAATTACCTAATGAAATTGGCATTTGGTCTACTTTTTCCACATATATAAATTCTTGCTATGCCCATAGGGGGCATACATCCCCAACAAGAGCCATTGTTAGCACCCAAAAAAGAGATTCAATGATGAAAGTCAAAACCCCACATAAAAAAATTAAATATCCTTCTAGCAAGTATGTTCTTTTTTATTATTGACCTTTTTCTCAAGTCACGTGCAGTTTGAGTTTTCTCTCAAAGGGGTTGTCTTCGTCTAGAAACTGACACCTCATTCCATTGTCTAGATATATATTTATGTATATGTATATGTATATGTATATGCATATGTATATGTATGTATATATACACACACACATATATATATAAATATGTATGCATATATATAAACACACATACATATCAGTATGTATATATACACCCATACATATATGTATATATATATGTATGTGTTTCTATGTATATATATACATAAATATGCATATGTATGTATAGATATATGTGTGTGTTTGTATGTATGTATGTATGTATGTATGTATCTATGTATATGCATACATACATACATACAAACATACATACATACATATATATATATATACATATGTATGTATATATATACATATATATGCATATATATATGTATGTATATATATACATATATATGCATATATATATATGTATATATATACATATATATGCATATATATACATATATATATGTGTGTATGTATATATATATATATGTACATATATATGCATATATATGTATACATATATACACACACACACACAAATACATATATATACATATACATATATATATATATATATACATATATATACATATAGATATAGATACATATACATATACATATACATATACATATACATATACATATACATATACATATACATATATACACATATATACATATATACATATATACATATACATACATACACACACACACACATATGTATATATGTGTATATGTATATATGTGTATATACATATATATACACATATATACATATACACATATATACATATACACATATATACATGTGTGTGTGTGTGTGTGTGTGTGTGTGTGTGTGTGTGTGTTGGCATTATGAATGAATTAATTATGTGTTGCATTGATGTTAACACTAGCTGTTATGATTGGTCACTGACAGACAAGTTTTGGTTACTGGTAGAAGAGACTATCTATTGAACACTTTCGGGATGTTTGGATCAGTGAAGTATGTGTGATTTCATGTGTTATATTCTCCATGAGCATGTTTTGTTTAGTTAGTATTCGCTTGGTAATTGGATTCTATCATACACTCTGGTAAACCCTTACCGACACTGGTTTAAGGCTTTACCGGTAGAGATTTCATTGAGGAATTGTGAGAGGATGCATAATTGGTATTGGTGTAGCTTTTTCTTGGATTTTAGGATGCTGGAGATGTTCTTTATCATGCTTCAACTGATTGAGTACATTTCTTTGGCATGGTGGACCTAGAATAGGTCTGGTACCTATCTAGGTTATGGACCGGAATCATATTAACATGTACTCTACACGTTACTGGGATGTACCGAGATGATTTATGGATTTGTTATTATTGTTTTGGTCTTAACCCGACATGGCATATCATTGTAATATGGAATCATGTAATGATCTTATTGTAATTTCTTTAGGTGGCCGACCTAATTGGTTTAGGCCTTAGGGTTTGTATAAATAAGAGGTAGAAACTCTTTGTAAAGTATCATGGTTAATGGAAAGGTCATGGTCAAAGAATGTAATGCATAAATATTGTAATACCATTCAGGCAGAGGAGTTGGTCGATCATTGGTGATCGGATTGAATTCAAAAGAGGATTTAGTCCTCTGACATTGAGCTTAACCAGATTTGTAATCACGCATGGTAGATGCTATCTCTGGCAGTTCACTCTATTAGATTGTTGTCCATTTATCTTGAGATGGTTGTAGCCTCTCTGTAGTCAGTGAGACTCTTTTGTAATGAGTAGTACGCTCTAGGCAGTGTATCTTGCTGCACGATGCAGGCCCCTCATTGTAACACATACTTTATGTAGAAGTATCATCTATAATAACCCACTTAATCCAAAAACTCAACTTTTTTTTTCTCTAAAATATATAAAAATATTGATTTCTTATTCTTACTTATTCTTATTTATTTTTGATTCAATCACATACTCAGGTACATCTATCCAAATGAGATAGGCATCCATCCAACTGAGATGGGCATCTAACCATATGGGTTGAGCATCTATCCATATGGGACTAGGCATCTAACCATACAAGTTAGGCATCTAACCATACAAGTTAGGCATCTGTCCATAAGGGATAGGAGGTTTCATCTATCCAATCCGGGATAGGCATCTACCCAAACGGGGTAGGCATCTATTCATAAGAATAGGATATACTCTGGCCAAAGACTTTAGACTCATTGGGACCATCCGGTTCCTGAGCCACTCTCTAAAGACTACACTCCCCTACTAGGATTGCACTGAGGTCTCCATCCTTAGGAGTATTAAAATAATTACATAAACAAGCTTGAGTTCCACCTCAAAATTTGGCCTAAAGCCTTGGGAAGTCAAGCGAATCCATACGAGATTCCTTCTGAGTATGCATTGAATTAATTTTAACCTTTCAATTACTATTTGCACCATTTAACAAAAAAATGAAGGAGCTTCAAGAACCAACTACTCACCCATAACCAAGTCCTAATCCCCATCCCTGACGCCTAAGTGCAAGGGACAACTTCATCCCTAGACTGTCTACATACCCGTTTCGGCACGGGATCAAGGCGTAAAGTATGTAGTTCCGGTTTCTAACTATGGTTTAATGTAAACTATTTGGTGGGTACGTAACCCTTTCTAGGGTCAATTTCCTAGACAATTTCTCTGTGGTTGCTACCCACGATGGTAGCTCTATAGAAAAAAAAGCTCAAGATGGCCTTTTGCTTGTGGTCTAAACAACTATGTCCTATTTCCTATTAAATACGTCACCCTTAATCCATTATCATCCGTTGAAATAATCAAGATAAAATAAATTTTCAAGATCTTCACACACATCCAAACCCTAATGGGATTATCTAAAGTTCAACTAGTCGGATATAAATTCATTTAAAAATTAATCTTTTTAGATTATCGATCCAAAGGGGATTACCCACCCCTTGGATTTTAACTTACAAATGATCCTTATTTCTCCCTGGTGATTTAGAGGGACAATGCCACAGATGCCATTATTGTAGCTTTATTAGGCATTAAGTGCAGTAGTTCAACACGACGGCATTACCCGTAAGTGTGACCCAGAGGCACCATAGATACCGAACACTACTAATTTTTGGTTTCAACTCCTCTTGTTTAGTTATCCAACTAGGAATTTAACTTTGAATTCATGAATCATAAAGGAAGCAATATACCAATACAATTATGAAAAGGAAACTATTATATACAAGGAATTATCACTTGAATTTAAAAACTATAGTATGAATTTTACGTAATTGAAAGGAACATAAACAAATCGACTACTTGGAATAGTATTTTCTCCTAAGGAAAGTTATGATAATTAAAAATTCAAACACTTGAACTAAATACATGAAATTATTAATTGCTTGGAAACCATGATACTTTCAAAGATAACTTATGAAAATGATTTGTATTACTTGCAAGATATAATTGTTTTGGCACAAACCATTACACAATAAGTATGAATCCTAGTACTGATTTGCTTGAAAGAAAATTAAATGATTGAATAGCAAGAATTTGGAAATGAATTTTAACACCTTCTTGTTTGAAGTGAAAAGTACTTAATAATAATCCCAACTAATTCTTCCATATAAAGTAATACAAATTTCATCTACAAATGATAACACTACTTTAAATGTGAATCCTAATACTTGAAAGGTACTAAATTGCTTGAAATAGAATTTAAATTATCAAATAATTATACTTTGGAAATGAATTTAATACTCACTTGTTGAAGGGAAAAGGAAAAAACTATTCAACAATAAGCTTCAAACTAACCACATTATTCTTAGTTACTAATTGTTTGAAAAAGAGATTAGACAAGAGTATAAACACTTGCTATTTAACCAAGTAAATAATACAAAGTCTCCTAATAAACAATTCTAATCAATAAACTTCTAGTTGCTTTTGAACTAATACCTTTGCAAGATTATAAAGTGATAACTAATTACTCCTTCCACTTGAAGTAATGTTAACTCTATTGTTGGATACATTATACAAATAATAACTTTATCAATTTCAAATACTTCAAAGGGAGATAATGTTCTCCTTAAATTACCCTCAATTATAATTGTTATTTAATTTTCTAAGTGATCATGGAATAGGTTTCTTGAAACTCATTTGCTAAAATAAATTCAGTTTTGAATAAACTCTCTTTGCATCCTAATTAATACTATTACCATATGAATATTTAACTATGCAATTTACCTCTAATTTTAATGTTAATTAAATTTATCCTTACTAATTACTTGTATTATTAAGTGTAACTGTTCCTTTTTACTAGTCTTATGTTTCTTTTAGCTAGAAGGTAAATGATTTTAACTATTAAAAGAAGTGACTATTTGCAATGCCTTATATACTCATATCTTGGAATCTAATAAAGAAACAAATCAAATAATCAACCTTTCAAATCGATGCAAAACTTTGTCTAACATTAACTCATATTACTGAAATACCTAAAAGGGTTACTATGAATCTAAACACATCTACTTGTTAGGTAAATTCCTTTAACATTTGATACATGTACTAATTGAAATATACAAAAGTTAGTTTTGAAATCCAATAATTAAAGAACTTAAATATTTGAAATGTATTGAATGTCTTGAGGGAACCCACTTACTATTAGGATTTATTTATTTGATGAAAAGATCCAAAACTATGGAATAAGTGTATCATTGGCACAATAACATTTTCCTTTGCTTTGTTTTTCCTAAGTTAAACTAATTTGTTTAATAAGGAGATTTAACTATTATATCTACATCCTAAGAAAGATTAATTCAAGATGATAGATCTCTTAATGCTCGATTATCTATTGAAATTCTCAAGTGTTAATTGACCCATTTGCCTTATGCAATATTTATCCTTTAAAAACCCAAGGGACTCTTTTCCCATCATTGAGGAGATACTAACTATTTAGAATTTAAAAAGAGTTCAAATTTGCAACTTAATTTTCCATAATTAAAACTCTAATAAGGTATCCATTAATATGGGTTAGACCCTTTTCTCTTAAGTTTTCCTTTAATATATTAATAATCTAATTCCTTAAACTAGAGATGATATTTTAAACACATTTCCATTAATTTTAATAAGGTTAGATTATAAATAGGCCTCATTAATCCTTTTTAAATAGATATCACTAAATAAAACCATTTTTCATTAAATAGACCTAATAAATAAATCAATTCCTCACTAAATTCGATTAATTTTCAACTACTAAAATTTATAATTATAAACTAATCCTGAATGATTTTTTTAATCACCAAGTGCATAATTAAATTTCAAAGAACTATAAGCTTATTAATTTTAAACATTCAAAATAACTTTCAATATTATAAAATATTTTTAAATTTAAATTTAAAAAAAAATAAAATAAAATTGAACTACTTATTTTAATGATACAAATAAATTTCAATTACTTAAACAACTTGGAATATAAATAAATTTTTCATAAAATTTAATTACAAACTCTAAAGTATAATTCAATTTTAATAAAACAATAAATTTGATATATATGTTTATATAATATGTATTTGAAGGGAAATTTACTAATTTATTAATAAAGGCAAGATTTACTTTTCTTTTTTTTTTTTTTTTTAAATTCATACATGCACAACGAATAATGTTTTTTTTTTCCTAAAAATCCAAAGAGATGAATATGTTTCTAAAAAGTACAGAGATGAACTTTTTTTTTTTTTTTTTGTTTCTATAATGCACAGAGATGAATGTTTTCCTAAAATCCACAGACATGAATATTTTCCTAAAATCCACAGAGATGAGTATTTATCTAACATACACGGAGATGAATATATTTCTATTTTTTTTTTCTTTATTTTGATTTTATATTACTTTGGCAATAGATTTATTCTTGTTCAAGTTATTCTAATATATATATTCCAAAACAATATGATTTTTTGTAAAATAAAGAACGTTGATTGAGGAAAAGATAACAGATTGAACAATATTCCAATTTATATATGCATATTTTGAAAGAAATCTATTAACCAATTTATTTCCTAAATGCAGAATAGAAAAGAAGATTTTCTTTTTTTTTGGATAGAAAAGCAATTATTACATGTATTTGATTAAATCAATTAACAAAAACTATAAAAGATTTCCTTGCAAAAATCTGAAATGGATAAAAGATATTTCTTTTAAAAAATAAAATTAAAATATAAACTTTCTTATGTGCAAAATTTTGAAAGAGACGAGAAGAAGATTTTCTTTGGAAAGAAAAAGCAAGCAATGAATGTGCAAGAGGGGAACCTAGATTTGAATGAAGAAGCTTGCTGACCTCTTTCAATTCCTCCTTGAAGCTTGGTAATGATCTTCTCCAAAATCCTGCAACACATCTACAAAATTTCTCCTACAACTAACATGGTATTGAAAAACA